>NC_044554.1:143586002-144230256 GCF_007565055.1 Rhinopithecus roxellana
TTTTCTGAGGAGCAGGTCCACAGTTTTTATCAGATTCTCAAAGCTGTTCTTAATGCCAAGAGATTAAAAATTTCTGCTTTGTAGAGTAGATGTGCTTGTAATTCGGAGAATCAAAATAATAAAGTTAGAAGGGACAAGAAGAAACCATTTGGCAGTTAAGCAATTAAGCCATCCAGGAGATAGAGTGAGTTATCCTTTTCTGGAAGCGGCTCATCCATGACTAAAGTGCACAGCTTTTCACCTGTCAAAACCAGTAGGCTTCAAATCTCCTCACCAGACTATAGAACCCAGTTAGGCTCTTTGACAGACAGCAGCCTATTGCTCCTTATTACATTTCTTACAGGGCCTCCTCACCATCCCCCACCATGCAGATTGCACAAGTCACCACCTGCACAGACAGGCAACTCTGTCTGCACACCAAGCTGGATTTCTGATAAGTGTGTGGGATTACATAAAATGCATCAGACAAGGAGGAAGAATACTTATAATCAGTCCTATTCAGCTATAAACTCACCACATCCCTCAAGTGTGACATAAGGGAATTTAAAGGAAAAGGAACCAACATTTTTTTGTATGCATAATGAGCCAGGAGCTGCATATATATAAATTTCAGTTAATTATCTCAATATTGGTATGGGATCTATTATTATCTTCACTTGACAGAATAAATACTAAGAGAGAGATAACTTGTTCAAGATCACAGTGAATCACAGAGCTAAAATTCTAACTGACCCCCTTTTTGTAAATATAAACTTTATTTTTTTTAGAGTGGTTTTAAGTTTACAGCAAAATTGACTGGAAATTTCAGAGAGCTTTCACTTACCCCATCCCCACACATGCACAACCTCCCCTGCTCTCAACGTTCACCAAGTGTGTTTTTTTAAACACGCAAAAAAGGCATTTTCTTTTTGCTGCCAAAATTCTGCACTTCTAAATCCATTCATGTAACAGCTAATGTGTTTGAGTAATATCACATTTAAAAGGTCCCTACTATTAATTATATTAAAGCAAAATATGTCTTACATAATGAATAATTAATAACCACTTCATCGTTTATGTTTTGAGTAAATGTAGAGTTTCTCATACAGGACTTTCTTAGAGTAGAGTAAACTCTATCCAAACCTAGTCTATATGATAAAATGACTCTATTGATGCTTAAATTCACATATGGGATCATATTAAATTGCATATTTTAAAGAATGATGAACACTCCACCAAAAAAAAAAAAAAAGTGATAGGAAGACAGTAGTCAAGAGAAATACAATTTAAGACTGTTTGGTAAAATGTAGATTAAAAACTTCAAAAAGATAAAAATATTGGTGGTTTTAGAATATTTTGAACAAGTTAGTTAATCTTGCAACGCTTCAGTTTTCTCATCCGTAAAATGTGGATAACAATCAGACCTGCCTCATGAAGACCCTGTGAGAATTAAACAAGATGATGTGTGCAGAGTACAGAAGTCAGTGAGCCCAGCATCTACAAGTGTCTATATGAATTAGTGGTTATTATGGCTACGATTGTGACTGCTACTGCTGAAGTCAAAAGCTTTTTTCCTTTTATAACTGAACAAAGCAGGATTTGCATTTGTGGAAGATGGTACCAAAGTAGCTATATCTCTGAAAGTCAAAGAAAAATCACAAAGAAAAATCACAAAATGTGGGTTCACCTTCTTTACATTTTGCCCTGAAAATGTACTACTTGTTTTTTGTCTTAAAATAATAGTCTTTTAAACTGAAAACAAAACAAAACACATAAGGCTTCATGGGGAAGTGGAGCAGCCAGATCAGCCACTACCTTATGTGTGGAGCCTGTGCTATCCTTTCAACAACATTAAAATCACATGGCAAAGTTTTATTCAGTCTAAACAGTGAATCTCTTAGGAAGAGATTAAGAAATAACAGAACCCAGACGCACACCATGTGAGGCTCTATTGTCATCGTAAGTCATGACTGTGGTCTAGAAATTTAGACAGGAAGTTACCTCCACTTTTTCATCAACAAAGTGAACGCAGATGCACACCTTAAAATCAGAGGATCCAAAATGTAACATATAAACTGGATTTTAGATGTCATTTCATTTGAATTTTTTTATCAAAGCAAGCTTCAAAAACTCTGGAGAGAATTCCTGAGAATGAAAATGCAACTAAAGCCTTTCTCCATTGAATTTTTAAATTCTGTCCTTGAGTAAAGACGCCTCGGGGGCGGAGCAAGATGGCCGAATAGGAACAGCTCCAGTCTCCAACTCCCAGCGCGAGCGACACAGAAGACCGGTAATTTCTGCATTTTCAACTGAGGTACTGGGGTCATCTCACTAGGGAGTGCCGGACAATCGGTGCTGGTCAGCTGCTGCAGCCCGACCAGCCAGAGCTGAAGCAGGGCGAGGCATCGCCTCACCTGGGAAGCGCAAGGGGGAAGGGAATCCGTTTTCCTAGCCAGGGGAACTGAGACACACAACACCTGGAAAATCGGGTAACTCCCACCCCAATACTGCGCTTTAAGCAAACAGGCACATCAGGAGAATATATCCCACACCTGGCCGGGAGGGTCCCACGCCCACGGAGCCTCCCTCATTGCTAACACAGCAGTCTGGGATCTAAACGAAACGGCAGCAGCGAGGCTGGGGGAGGGGCGCCCGCCATTGCTGAGGCTTAAGTAGGTAAACAAAGCCACTGGGAAGCTCGAACTGGGTGGAGCTCACAGCAGCTCAAGGAAACCTGCCTGGCTCTGTAGACTCCATCTCTGGGGACAGGGCACAGATAAAAAACAACAACAAAAAAGCAGCAGAACCTCTACAGACGCAAACGACTCTGTCTGACAGCTTTGAAGAGAGCAGTGGATCTCCCAACACCAAGGTTGAGATCTGAGAACGGACAGACTGCCTGCTCAAGTGGGTCCCTGACCCCTGAGTAGCCTAACTGGGAGACATCCCCCACCAGGGGCAGTCTGACACCCCACACCTCACAGAGTGGAGTACACCCCTGAGAGGAAGCTTCCAAAGTAAGAATCAGACAGGTACACTCGCTGTTCAGCAATATTCTATCTTCTGCAACCTCTGCTGCTGATACGCAGGCAAACAGGGTCTGGAGTGGACCTCAAGCAATCTCCAACAGACCTACAGCTGAGGGTCCTGACTGTCAGAAGGAAAACTATCAAACAGGAAGGACACCTATACCAAAACCCCATCAGTACGTCACCATCATCAAAGACCAGAGACAGATAAAACCACAAAGACGGGGAAAAAGCAGGGCAGAAAAGCTGGAAATTCAAAAAATAAGAGCGCATCTCCTCCTGCAAAGGAGCGCAGCGCATCGCCAGCAACGGATCAAAGCTGGTCAGAGAATGACTTTGACGAGATGAGAGAAGAAGGCTTCAGTCCATCAAACTTCTCAGAGCTAAAGAAGGAATTACGTACCCAGCGCAAAGAAACTAAAAATCTTGAAAAAAGAGTGGAAGAATTGACAGCTAGACTAATTAATGCAGAGAAGGTCATAAACGAAATGACAGAGATGAAAACCATGACACGAGAAATACGTGACAAATGCACAAGCTTCAGTAACTGACTCGATCAACTGGAAGAAAGAGTATCAGCGACTGAGGATCAAATGAATGAAATGAAGTGAGAAGAGAAACCAAAAGAAAAAAGAAGAAAAAGAAATGAACAAAGCCTGCAACAAGTATGGGATTATGTAAAAAGACCAAATCTATGTCTGATTGGGGTGCCTGAAAGTGAGGGGGAAAATGGAACCAAGTTGGAAAACACTCTTCAGGATATCATCCAGGAGAACTTCCCCAACCTAGTAGGGCAGGCCAACATTCAAATTCAGGAAATACAGAGAATGCCACAAAGATACTCCTCCAGAAGAGCAACTCCAAGACACATAATTGCCAGATTCACCAAAGTTGAAATGAAGGAAAAAAATCTTAAGGGCAGCCAGAGACAAAGGTTGGGTTACCCACAAAGGGAAGCCCATCAGACTAACAGCAGATCTCTCGGCAGAAACTCTACAAGCCAGAAGAGAGTGGGGGCCAATATTCAACGTTCTTAAAGAAAAGAATTTTAAACCCAGAATTTCATATCCAGCCAAACTAAGTTTCATAAGTGAAGGAGAAATAAAATCCTTTACAGATAAGCAAATGCTTAGAGATTTTGTCACCACCAGGCCTGCCTTACAAGAGACTCTGAAGGAAGCACTAAAGATGGAAAGGAACAACCAGTACCAGCCATTGCAAAAACATGCCAAAATGTAAAGACCATCGAGGCTAGGAAGAAACTGCATCAAATAACAAGCAAAATAACCAGTTAATATTATAATGGCAGGATCAAGTTCACATATAACAATATTAACCTTAAATGCAAATGGACTAAATGCGCCAATTAAAAGACACAGACTGGCAAACTGGATAAAGATTCAAGATCCATCAGTCTGCTGTATTCAGGAGACCCATCTCACATGCAGAGACATACATAGGCTCAAAATAAAGGGATGGAGGAAGATCTACCAAGCAAATGGAGAACAAAAAAAAGCAGGGGTTGCAATCCTAGTCTCTGATAAAACAGACTTTAAACCATCAAAGATCAAAAGAGACAAAGAAGGCCATTACATAATGGTAAAGGGATCAGTTCAACAGGAAGAGCTAACTATCCTAAATATATATGCACCCAATATAGGAGCACCCAGATTCATAAAGCAAGTCCTTGGAGACTTACAAAGAGACTTAGACTCCCATACAATAATAATGGGAGACTTCAACACTCCACTGTCAACATTAGACAGATCAACGAGACAGAAAGTTAACAAGGATATCCAGGAATTGAACTCATCTCTGCACCAAGCGGACCTTATAGACATCTATAGAACTCTCCACCCCAAATCAACAGAATATACATTCTTCTCAGCACCACATCACACTTATTCCAAAATTGACCACATAATTGGAAGTAAAGCACTCCTCAGCAAATGTACAAGAACAGAAATTATAACAAACTGTCTCTCAGACCACAGTGCAATCAAACTAGAACTCAGGACTAAGAAACTCAATCAAAACCGCTCAACTACATGGAAACTGAACAACCTGCTCCTGAATGACTACTGGGTACATAACGAAATGAAAGCAGAAATAAAGATGTTCTTTGAAACCAATGAGAACAAAGATACAACATACCAGAATCTCTGGGACAAATTTAAAGCAGTGTGTAGAGGGAAATTTATAGCACTAAATGCCCACAAGAGAAAGCAGGAAAGATCTAAAATTGACACTCTAACATCACAATTAAAAGAACTAGAGAGGCAAGAGCAAACACATTCAAAAGCTAGCAGAAGGCAAGAAATAACTAAGATCAGAGCAGAACTGAAGGAGATAGAGACACAAAAAACCCTCCAAAAAATCAATGAATCCAGGAGTTGGTTTTTTGAAAAGATCAACAGAATTGACAGACCACTAGCAAGACTAATAAAGAAGGAAAGAGAGAGGAATCAAACAGATGCAATAAAAAATGATAAAGGGGATATCACCACCGACCCCACAGAAATACAAACGACCATCAGAGAATACTATAAACACCTCTACGCAAATCAACTAGAAAATCTAGAAGAAATGGATAATTTCCTGGACACTTACACTCTTCCAAGACTAAACCAGGAAGAAGTTGAATCCCTGAATAGACCAATAGCAGGCTCTGAAATTGAGGCAACAATTAATAGCCTACCTACCAAAAAAAGTCCAGGACCAGATGGATTCACAGCTGAATTCTACCAGAGGTACAAGGAGGAGCTGGTACCATTCCTGCTGAAACTATTCCAATCAATAGAAAAAGAGGGAATCCTCCCTAACTCATTTTATGAGGCCAACATCATCCTGATACCAAAGCCTGGCAGAGACACAACAAAAAAAGAAAATTTTAGACCAATATCCCTGATGAACATCGATGCAAAAATCCTCAATAAAATACTGGCAAACCGGATTCAGCAGCACATCAAAAAGCTTATCCACCATGATCAAGTGGGCTTCATCCCTGGGATGCAAGGCTGGTTCAACATTCGCAAATCAATAAACGTAATCCAGCATATAAACAGAACCAAAGACAAGAACCACATGATTATCTCAATAGATGCAGAAAAGGCTTTTGACAAAATTCAACAGCCCTTCATGCTAAAAACGCTCAATAAATTCAGTATTGATGGAACGTACCTCAAAATAATAAGAGCTATTTATGACAAACCCACAGCTAATATCATACTGAATGGGCAAAAACTGGAAAAATTCCCTTTGAAAACTGGCACAAGACAGGGATGCCCTCTCTCACCACTCCTATTCAACATAGTGTTGGAAGTCCTGGCTAGGGCAATCAGGCAAGAGAAAGAAATAAAGGGTATTCAGTTAGGAAAAGAAGAAGTCAAATTGTCCCTGTTTGCAGATGACATGATTGTATATTTAGAAAACCCCATTGTCTCAGCCCAGAATCTCCTTAAGCTGATAAGCAACTTCAGCAAAGTCTCAGGATACAAAATTAATGTGCAAAAATCACAAGCATTCTTATACACCAGTAACAAACAGAGAGCCAAATCATGAATGAACTTCCATTCACAATTGCTTCAAAGAGAATAAAATACCTAGGAATCCAACTTACAAGGGATGTCAAGGACCTCTTCAAGGAGAACTACAAACCACTGCTCAGTGAAATAAAAGAGGACACAAACAAATGGAAGAACATACCATGCTCATGGATAGGAAGAATCAATATCGTGAAAATGGCCATACTCCCCAAGGTTATTTATAGATTCAATGCCATCCCCATCAAGCTACCAATGAGTTTCTTCACAGAATTGGAAAAAACTGCTTTAAAGTTCATATGGAACCAAAAAAGAGCCTGCATTGCCAAGACAATCCTAAGTCAAAAGGACAAAGCTGGAGGCGTCACGCTACCTGACTTCAAACTATACTACAAGGCTACAGTCACCAAAACAGCATGGTACTGGTACCAAAACAAATATATAGACCAATGGAACAGAACAGAGTCCTCAGAAATAATACCACACATCTACAGCCATCTGATCTTTGACAAACCTGAGAGAAACCAGAAATGGGGAAAGGATTCCCTATTTAATAAATGGTGCTGGGAAAATTGGCTAGCCATAAATAGAAAGCTGAAACTGGATCCTTTCCTTACTCCTTATACAAACATTAATTCAAGATGGATTAGAGAGTTAAATGTTAGACCTAATACCATAAAAACCCTAGAAGAAAATCTAGGTAGTACCATTCAGGAAATAGGCATGGGCGAGGACTTCATGTCTAAAACACCAAAAGCAATGGCAACAAAAGCCAAAATTGACAAATGGGATTTAATTAAACTAAAGAGCTTTTGCACAGCAAAAGAAACTACCATCAGAGTGAACAGGCAACCTACAGAATGGGAGAAAATTTTTGCAATCTACTCATCTGACAAAGGGCTAATATCCAGAATCTACAAAGAACTGAAACAAATATACAAGAAAAAAACAAACAACCCCATCGAAAAGTGGGCAAAGGATATGAACAGACATTTCTCAAAAGAAGACATTCATACAGCCAACAGACACATGAAAAATGCTCATCATCACTCGCCATCAGAGAAATGCAAATCAAAACCACAATGAGATACCATCTCACACCAGTTAGAATGGCAATCATTAAAAAGTCAGGAAACAACAGGTGTTGGAGAGGATGTGGAGAAATAGTAACACTTTAACACTGTTGGTGGGATTGTAAACTAGTTCAACCATTATGGAAAACAGTATGGCAATTCCTCAAGGATCTAGAACTAGATGTACCATATGACCCAGCCATCCCACTACTGGGTATATACCCAAAAGATTATAAATTATTCTACTACAAAGACACATGCACACGTATGTTTATTGCGGCACTATTCACAATAGCAAAGACTTGGAATCAACCCAAATGTCCATCTGTGACAGACTGGATTAAGAAAATGTGGCACGGCCGGGCGCGGTGGCTCAAGCCTGTAATCCTAGCACTTTGGGAGGCCGAGACGGGCGGATCGCGAGATCAGGAGATCGAGACCATCCGGCTAACACGGTGAAACCCCGTCTCTACTAAAAACTACAAAAAAACTAGCCAGGCGAGGTGGCGGCGCCTGTAGTCCCAGCTACCTGGGAGGCTGAGGCAGGAGAATGGCGTGAACCCGGGAGGCGGAGCTTGCAGTGAGCTGAGATCCGGCCACAGCACTCAGCCTGGGTGACAGAGCGAGACTCCGTCTCAAAAAAAAAAAAAAAAAAAAAAAAAAAAAAAAAAAAAAAAAAAAAAATTAAAAATAAAAATAAAAAATAACTCTTAAAAAAAAAAAAAGAAAATGTGGCACATATACACCATGGAATACTATGCAGCCATAAAAAAGGATGAGTTTGTGTCCTTTGTAGGGACATGGATGCAGCTGGAAACCATCATTCTTACCAAACTGTCACAAGAACTGAAAACCCAACACTGCATGTTCTCACTCATAGGTGGGAATTGAACAATGAGATCACTTGGACTTGGGAAGGGGAACATCACACACTGGGGCCTATCATGGGGAGGGGGGAGGGGGGAGGGATTGCATTGGGAGTTATACATGATATAAATAATGAATTGATGGGTGCTGACGAGTTGATGGGTGCAGCACACCAACATGGCACCAGTATACATATGTAACAAACCTGCATGTTATGCACATGTACCCTAGAACTTAAAGTATAGTAAAAAAAAAAAAAAAAGAAGTAAGTGCTCATACTCTTTGTACTAGTAATTCTATTACTAGGAATTATTCTTAGGATAATAAGATGTGGACAGTTTTATAAGCAAACATTCACTGTAATATTTATAATAGTAGTAACTAATAAAGGATTTGTTAACACAGAAAAAAAAAAAAAAAAAACACCTCAGATTAAAGTGTCATAGCCACGATCACGATCACCCACTAGGGGCAGAATTAGGACAAGCAGCAAAATCTAACACCCAGCCCAGCATCCTTTCCAGTACCTCAACAGAACTATCAAAAGAAAGTTTTTTAAAACTAGCACTCTTTTTTTGCACTCCAGGCTGTCTAAGGTTATTATATTTTGAGGATAAAACAAAGTCTAGGAACACAAATAATTCAGCTCTAGCCACTTACCCAGAGGCAGAAAATGAAGGGCTTTCTGCCAAGGTAATGTAAGATGTCACCCCCAAAACAATATCCCACTGACAGAGAAAGGGAATAGCCAGAATCTTGGCATGTGGCTGTAAAGCTCACAGTTCAGTTCCATTTCAGATGTACCTAGAGTCGCTCAGGGAATTCTCCCCAAATGTTTAAATTCAGCAATGGAAAAGTATTTAAGTTACACGGGAGTAATTTTTTATTCTTTTCTTTTCAGCAAGTGTTTCTTTCTTTGAAATATGAATTATGTATACCCACTATAATTAAATTTCTCTGATGGAGAATGAATGGCAATTGGAACCTAGTTATTCACTTGTTCCATTTACCACAGGATGTAAAATACTCTTACTCTGGTAAATATTTCTTCAAAGTATCATTCTCAAGTAGATTATGTGATTTTCCTTTACAAAATCAAATGCTTAGGGGGGAAAGTATTACTTTAAAATGCCTAGGAGAGGTGTGTATAGATCCAGACTTTAAATAATCAACGCTTGTTATTCTATTTAATTAAACTAGTAAGGCAAATATCTGACCAATAGAGCCCAAAAGAAAGCAAAATGAAATAAACTAGATTCCAAGAAGTGATTTCACCTTGTAAGCAAGCTGTCTACTTTTCTTCTCTTCATCTTCCTCTTTCCACCCTTTTTTTCCTTCATTCTCATTGCCATCTCTGCCTATCACCATCTGAAACCTCAAAAGGAAGTTTATCCCTGTGAAAGATAGTTCTTCTTACTGCCATTATAACATTAGAATTGTTTTAATGACAAACAACTCTGGAGTTAAACCTGATGGATGCAAACAACAAAAGGATTATTTTGTTATCACAACAATCCCTTCTGTCCTCATTATTTTGCTACTATGTGAATTTAGAAGTACACTTAGTAAGGTTGTAGTTATGCATAGGATGTACCTATTTTTTCATATTTGCAATGATTTGGGAAGCTGGATTAAATTAAGTGATATAGGACATTTCCTAAAAAAGTAGAGCCACTTCTGGTTGAGAATACTCTATGTGCCACTCTCTTACATTTTAAACTAGAATGTTCTTGACCATGGACCAAACTGACTGGGACTTGCCACAAGGTTCATCTCCCTTTGTCTAGGTGAGTTTTCCAAGCCTCTAACCCAAAGTCAGCCTGTCAAGAACCTCAACACGCCAGCAAGAGCTGTGTATGAAAAAATGATTATTTATGAAATTATTAAAGTTGTTTTATAATCACATTTCATATAAAAATTAAGCTTGACATCATTATCTGGCATAAAATCATTCTAAGCCAAGAAGTAGTTCACCAGTTTAAAGTATTTACTTAACCTGTTGACAAAATCATTTAAAAAAAAAAAAAAAAGAGCAAAACATTTACCTAGAAAATCACTGAGCTCATCTAGAGTGTCCCTTGTGGTATAGCATAAACTCTGCAGTGGCTACATTCTGAAGTCATAGTGTTAAAGTTTGGCTGTGTCCCCACCCAAATCTCATCTTAAATTCCCACATGTTGTGGGTGGGAGGTAACTGAATCGCCGGGCAGGTCTTTCCTACGCTGTTCTTGTTACAGTGAATAAGTCTCATGAGATCTGATGGTTTTAAAAATGGGGGTCTTTGTGCACAAGCTCTCTTCTCTTGTCTGCCATCATGTAAGATATGCCTTTTACCTTCCACCATGATTATCAGGCCTTCTCAGCCACGTGGAAGTGTAAGTCCATTAAATCTCTTTCTTTTGTAAATTGCCCAGTCTCAAGCATGTCTTTACCAGCAGCATGAAAATTGACTAATACAGTAAATTGCTACCAGTAGAGCAGGCACTGCTGAAAAGATACCCAAAAATGTGGAAATGACTTTGGAACTGGGTAACAGGCAGAGGTTATAACAGTTTGGAGGGCTCAGAAGAAGACAGGAAAATGTGAGAAAATTTGTAACTCCCTAGAGACTTGTTGAATGGTTTTGTCCAAAATGCCAATAATGATATGAACAATGACATTCAGGCTGAGGTGGTCTATGAATGGAGATGAGGAACTTGTTGGGAACTGGAGCAAAGGTGACTCTTGTTATGTTTTAGCAAAGAGACTAGTGGCATTTTGCCCCTGACCTAGAGATCTGTGGAACTTTGAACTTGAGATAGATTAGAGTATCTGACAGAAGAAATTTCCAAGCAGCAAAGCATTCAAGAGGTAACTTGGGTATGGTTAAAGGCATTCAGTTTTAAAAGGAAAGCAGAGCATAAAAGTTTGGAAATTTTGCAACCTGACAATGCCATAGGAAAGAAAATCCCGTTTTCTGAGGAGAAATTCAAGCAGGCAGCAAAAATTTACAAAAGTAATGAGGAGCCAAATGTTCACCAAGACCATAGGGAAAATGTCTCCAGGTCATATCAGAGACCTTTGCTGTAGTCCTTCCCATCACAGGCCCAAGGTTTAGAAGAAAAAAAAATTGTTTCATGGGCCAGACCCAGGGTCCCCATGCTGTGTGCAGCCTAGGGACTTGGTGCCCTGTGTCCCAGCTGTTCCAGCATAGAGCTTGGCCATGGCCTCAGAGATGCTTCCATGCAGTGTTGAGCCTGTGAGTATACAGAAGTCAAGAATTGGAGGTTGGGAACCTCTGCCTAGACTTCAGAAGATGTATGGAAATGCCCAGGCAGAAGTTTGCTGCAGGGGTGGGGCCCTCATGAAGAACCTCTGCTAGGGCAGTGCAGAAGGGAAATGTGGGGTCAGAGCCCTCACACAGAGTCCCCACTGGTGCACTACCTAGTGGAGCTGTGAGAAGAGGGCCACCATCCTCCAGACTCCAGAATGGTAGATCCACTGACAGCTTGCACTGTGTACCTGAAAAAGCCACAGATGCTCAATGCCGGCCCATGAAAGCAGCCAGTAGGGGGCATACACTCTGCAAAGCCACAGAGGCGGAGCTGCCCAAGTCCATGGGAGCCCATCTTTTACATCAGCATGACCTGGACATGAGACATGGAGTCAAAGGAAATCATTTTGGAGTTTTGATTGCCCTGCTGGATTTCGGACTTGCATGGAGGCTGTAGCCCCTTTGTTCTGGCCAATTTCTCTTATTTGGAATAGCTGTATTTACCTAATGCCTGTACGCCCCATTGTATCTAAGAAGTAACTAACTTGCTTTTGATTTTACAGGTTCATAGGTGGAAGTCACTTGCCTTGTCTCTAATGAGACTTCGGACTGTGGCCTTTTGAGTTAATGCTGAAATAAGTTAAGACTTTGGGGGACTGTTGGGAAGGCATAATTGGTTTTGAAATGTGAAGACTTGAGATTTGGGAGGGTCCAGGGGTGGAATATTATGGTTTGGCTATGTCCCCACCCAAATCTCTTCTTGAATTCTCATGTGTTGTGGGAGGCACCCAGTAGGAGGTAATTGAATCATGGGGGCAGGTCTTTCATGCACTGTTCTTGTGATAGTGAATAAGTCTAATGAGATCTGATGGTTTTAAAAATGGGGGTCTCCCTATACAAGCTCTCTTGTCTTGTCTGCCGCCATGTGAGATGTGCCTTTCACCTTTCACAATGTTGTGAGGTCTGCCTGACCACATGGAACTATAAGTCCATTAAATCTCTTTCTTTTGTAAATTGCCAAGTCTTGGGTATGTCTTTATCAGCTGCATGAAAACAGGCTAAGACACATAGCCTAAAATTAAAAATTAGTTTTAAAATGCAGAGCAGTAACTTTCATCTGGTAAGATCAATACCAATAGTTGGTCAGTTAGTTGAACAAGCTGAACAAAGTAGAGGAATTTTAAAATCAAATATTGTAATTTAAAACCTGAAAATAAACGTGCATCTGCCAATCTTTTAATGTAGAGGGTCTCCTTTTATTGAGTGCACATTATTTGATTTATCAGGGGAATCAGCCCCCAATATTTCAGCATAGGTCCTTTCTATTTTCCCTAAGTGTCAGCCAGTCTGAGAAATAAAGAGAAAGAGTACAAAGAGAGAAATTTTACAGCTGGGCCTCGGGGGGTGCCATCACATATTGGTAGGACCGTGATGGTGACCCCAAGCTGCAAAACCAGCAAGTTTTTATTAGGGATTTCAAAAGGGGAGGGGTGAACAAATAGGGAGTGGGTCACAGAGATCACATGCTTCAAAGGGCAATAAAAGATCACAAGGCAAAAGGGCAGAGCAAGATCACAAGCTCAGGCAAGGGTGAAATTAGAATTACTGATGAGGGTCCATGTCCTGCTGGGCATGCATTGTCTTGATAAACATCTTAACAGGAAACAGGGTTCGAGAGCAGACAACTGGTCTAACTAGAATTCACCAGGCTGGAATTTCCCAATCCTAGTAAGCCTGAGGGCACTGCAGGAGACCAGGGCATATTTCATCCCTTCTCTCAACCACATAAGACAGACACTCCCAGAGTGGTCGTCTATAGGCTTACCCGTGGGAATGCATTCCTTCCCCAGGGTTATCAATTATTAATATTCCTTGCTGGGAAAAGAATTCAGTGATATTTCTCCTATTCACACATCTGTCTATAGGCTCTCTGTGAGAAGAAAAATATGGCTCTATTCTGTCTGACCCTGCAGGCAGTCAGACCTTATGGTTATCTTTCCTTGTTCCCTGAAAATCACTGTTATTCTGTTCTTTTTCAGGGTGCCCTGATTTCATATTGTTCAAACACACATGTTTTACAAACAATTTGTAAAGTTAACACAACCATCACAGGGTCCTGAGGCAACCTACATCCTCAGCTTATGAAGATGACGGGATTAAGAGATTAAAGTAAAGACAGGCATAGGAAATTATAAGAGTATTGATTGGGGAAGTGATAAATGTCCATGAAATCTTCATAATTTACATTCAGAGATTGCAGTAAAGACAGGCGTAAGAAATTATAAAAGTATTAATTTGGGGAACTAATAAACATCCATGAAATCTTCACAATTTATATTCTTCTGCCACGGCTTCAGCTGGTCCCTCCATTTGGGGTCCCTGACTTCCTTCAACACTGATTAGAAATCCATATAATCTTTCCTGAATAACCCATATCCACAAGGCATTCTCTCCAAATCCCCACTTCCCTTTAAGTGGAGCAAGAACCCACAAACAATTTTGTAGAAATTTTAGAATACATACCTTCAAGATTTTCAGTTTCCCCTCCAACTTCTTATATTTGTTTCATCCACATCCGAATTTAACAGCAAGTCTAGTAACTTCTCTTTATCAAGTCTTTCTAAGCATTATATATAACTAGTTTTCAGAGAAATAAAAATCCCCTTTTATTTTGCAGTCATATTTCACTGGTTCACATAATATTGCAATTACCCACTTTAATTCAATGGCAAGTGTAGGTGGCATAAACAGGATTGGGACAAACTCACCTGACCCTTGGCAGGCACACAATTCTATTGGTAAAGCAAAACTGTGGGGATCCTGCTGGCTTAATTTCAGAATGATACAGACATCAGATAGCATAAGAAAAAAAAATTGGTTAATATGTTGAGTCAGTTAAGTGGAGATACTCAGTTGGAATGTCCAAATCCATATTCAAGTCCATATCTTTTACCATTTCCTCACACTTTCACCCTTCCATCTTTGATATAGTTTGCCTCTTTTACATGATCCCCGTGGTTTTTTAAAAGTAGTTGATTGCCCCAGGTGCGGTGGCTCACGCCTATAATCCCAGCACTTTGGGAGGCCGAGGCAGGCGGATCAGGAGGTCAGGAGATCAAGACCATCCCGGCTAACACGGTGAAACCCCGTCTCTACTAAAAATACAAAAAATTAGCCAGACGTGGTGGTGGGTGCCTGTAGTCCCAGCTACTCAGGAGGCTGAGGCAGGAGAATGGTGTGAACCCAGGAGGCAGAGCTTGCAGTGAGCTGAGATCGCGCCACTGCACTCCAGCCTGGGCAACAGAGCGAGACTCCGCTTCAAAAAAAGTAGTTGATTTCCAAACACATTGTGTTAACATTTTCTAAGCAATTTGCATTTCAGTTAATACTATACAATACAAAGTATAGTTCTGGCTTTTAAAAGGGGGCTTCATCAAAGGAGTTTATTTATTTATTTATTTTTGAGGCGGAGTCTTGCTCTGTCTCCCAGGCTGGAGTGCAGTGGCGCAATCTCGGCTTACTGCAACCTCTGCCTCCTGGTTCAAGCACTTCTTCTGCCTCAGCCTCCCAAGTAGATGGGACTACAAGTGCCTGCCACCATGCCCAGTTGGTTTTTTGTGTTTTTAATAGAGACAGCGTTTCACCGTGTTAGCCAGGTTGGTCTCAATCCCCTGACCTCTGTCCACCTCGGCCTCCCAAAGTGCCAAAGGAGTTTATTTTAAAAAATCTAATCAATCAATGTAAAAATGGTAAGTGAGAAATGAGCTTTTACAATATTGAAGAGTAATAGAATAAGATCTTCACAGGTACCCAACATGTATCACCATATATATATACATGGAAACATAGGCGAATTTAGATTGACTTTCATTTACATTTATAGCAAATAAGACAATGTATCATGACCTTCCGTGGGAAAAAAATGTTTTTTTCACTTGAAATTGATATCCATAAAATCAGTTAGGCATTTCCAATACAATTTGCCTTTCTGCTTTAGATAAGGACCAGATGTGCTCTATTGGGACACATGTTTTCACGTCCACTTGTATTTTCCCTTCAGGACTAAGCGTGTAGAGTCCAGAATTAGTGAAGCTCTCTCATTTGAAACTGCAACTCCCTCACTTACTATATTATGTGTCTATGCAATAGTCTCCTCCCCGTGGTTCTTCTGTCCCATGCAGAACACAGTCATGCCTTGTGTTAAGCTGGTAGCCCCAGGTACAGTAGCCAAGGAAATGCTTGGGTGAAAGGCTGTTGTTCTTGTTCTCTAACTTATATTGAAGAAAAGCAGTGCCCCCACATTATAAAAGGACAGGCAAGAATCCCGGGAATCTCTTTACCTCTTCATAACAAATCCCACTCTGATGGACTAGAATGAATTAACTCCAGTATCTAATACACACATCACTACTATATGCAACAATCCTATTCACTATTCTAGAAAAGCCTTGCTAAAAAAATCTGCCTTACAATGACATCTGCTGGGAGTTTCTGGCACTGGATATATATGTATTTTTTTAAGACCAATATCTGAGGTTAAAAAACACGGCACAGGAGAAAGAGAATTTAACTGTGTCAAGAATCATTATCTCAAGTTATCTTTCAAACTAGGGACTATATCGCTTAAAAAATAAATAAAACATACCTCAGGTGAATTCATAATAAATATCAGATGCTAAGCTATGAAACTGAACCCAAAACATGAATTAACATTTGAATACAGTGTTATCTAGCTTTTAAACATTCCATTTAGCAAGAAAAAGACAGAATATAGGACATTCTTCTTGGATATGCTTATACTTCAGAGAATTTCTCAATGCTGAAAATCTGTCATTTTTTTCAAAAATATCAAAGTATTTATTGAGCTTGATTATTCTCCATATTTAAGGGACTACTGCTGTAAGTTTAGGTTAGAAATCTTTAAGGGCTGGTGAAGAGCATTTTCCTTCTAATCTTAAGTTTGAATTCCAGTTGAGGGTGTGACCAAAGTATGGTGTTAAAAGGACCACCATGGGAATGAATCTTCCAGCAACCTATTGACATATCCAGTGCTTCTGCCTTCATAAAGGGATGATGGCTGGGTGCGTTGGCTCACACCTGTAATCCCAGCACTTTGGGAGGCCAAGGTGGGTGGATCACCTGAGGTCAGGAGTTTAAAACTAGCCTGGCCAACATGGTGAAAGCCCGTCTCTAATAAAAATACCAAAATCAGCTGGATGTGGTGGTAGGCACCTGTAATCCCAGTTGCTTAGGAGGCTGAGGCAGAACAACCACTTGAACCCAGGAGGTGGAGGTTACAGTGAGCCAAGATTGCGCCACTGCACTCCAGCCTGGCAACAAGAGCAAAACTCCATTTCAAAAAAAAAAAAAAAATGATGATGATGATGATGATGCTGAAATTAAGATGATGCCTAATATTTCTCTGTCAAAGTAACCTAAGCTATAAAAGAAAATCTGCTAACATTCTCTCACCTGTGAAGGGGCAGACACCTAAACGAAGGAGGAGTTAAGTTATAGGAGTTCACCAATGAATTAGAAAGGCAAAAGGAATTATAACATGAACAAGTTATAATTCTGCTTAATTGCACCCACTAAGACATATTAACATGAGATGCAATTAACCTAAGTATTAGCACAAAGGCCAATCTCCAGCTGCCACTTAGTCAAAAAATTTTTGTAACTGAATGGAAGTGTTCATTGTTCATTAAGGAAATTTATATTGGCATTATTGTATTTGACAGCATGATGGACAAATTACATTTCTCCTGCTATTGTTCATAGTAATAATTGAGGCCATTCTTTAACCTTTGATTAGATAATGATTAAGAAATTCTTGAGACTATGTTTGACAGAACATAAAACTGGAGATAATCTAAATATATATCAACAGGAGAATGGGTTTAAAAAAAACTGTGGTATACTGATACAATGGAATATTAAATGTTAAAATAAATGAACTAGAACTTCAAAAAGAAAAGAAAAATATTATGAGCATAATAACATTGCAATCTCTGGGAATTTCCTAAGAGAACAACAACAACAAAAAATTACAAGAGAAATTGGATTGGTCTCCTGAGAAAAAAAACCCTAGACTGTTTAAAAAAATTAAGCCATCATATAGCTCTTTAGTTCAACCATAAGAGCTAGCACCCCAATCTGTGCTATTCAGATCTGTCCAGCTTTCAATTTCATTTTCATGTTTAAGGACATGAAGAAACATAGTATAGCTATGTTTCTTGAACTATTTACTATTGAATCTAATAAAGTGTGAAGGCTGTGCTTTGTGGCAAGGCTGAAGTTATTCCCACAAAACTGACATAGGGTCAAAAAGCATAAAGGGTTGGTATATATTCTATTATTCCCCATCTTTTTCCTCATAAATGGAGCTTATCTTGAGGCATGGCTCTACCAGAGCAAAAGCTGTGTCCCTCTCTGTTCAGTGCTATTTTCCCAGTGCCTGCTAGTGAATGTTTATAGAACTGCTTTCCTACTTTTAAGCTATTTTACGACCTTGACACCTGATATATCCACATCTTAAAGCAGATCTTTCCACGTCTTTTCTGACTTTCATTGCTCCCTATTCTGCCACACCCCCGATCCCCAGATTCCAGGAGTCCACCTCAGCTAGTCTGAGTCTCCCTTACATTGCTCTGGCAGCCGAGAGTCCTCTGATTTTTACAGAGGCCATCTGCTGCCTTCGACCAAAGACCTCTGCTGACTTGAGTCCTTTGGCATCAAGACTCTGGAAGTGAGAGAAGGGAGAGTAGAAACAATCTGAACCATCAGATGGAAGGTAAAGCATGTAAAGGGGCATCTAAGGAAATGTTTGCCCACAAGGCAGTCTTTGAAACGGATATTGAAAGATACTAGGGGCATGATTGGACGAAACCAGGAAAATTTCAAATTCTTTGTATTTTAATGTCACTCTGTTTGTATAAAAGCATTTACAACTGCAAACATTACAGATATTGGCATAAAAGGACTATTTAGGCAGCTTTACAGTTAATTATAATGATTTGTCTTACCTGCTTATTCACAATACCTGAATACCTGAATGTCTGTCTGCTTGCTACACAAGCAACAAACTAGACTGATTCTACGCTCCTATTAAGTTTCAACCAGGAACATAACCAAATATCTTGCTTGCTTGCTAATGCTGATTCTGAATGTTGTTTCTGACCATTTAAACAAGAAACCAATTTGACCAAAGAAGTTATTATGCAGTTGCAGAGATAGATATTTTATGCCCTCTTCAGCAGGATAATTTTTTCCTAAGCAGAAAATGTATAAATAATCTGCAAATAAAATAATTTTCATTTAGATCACTTCCATGCATGTTTGCCAAATCTATCCTGCTCCAATCCCCCAGCACTATGCTAGATCAAGTCTCATCTCTTTACTCTGCATTACTGCCACAGCCCTGCCTCTGAACTTCTGCCTTACCTACCAAGTGAAAATGTTTTCACTTTACTCCTGTAAATTGATACAACAAAAATGCTGTAATAGCTCCTGATTTCTTTCAACTTCAAGCCACCTCCAAGACCCCAGCCCACTTTGTACAATTTTATATTCTATTATTTCTCACTATATATGGAAAACACATTGTCTTCCAGGTTTAGAAATCTCTTTTTAGGTCAATTAGTATCAATATTCCCTTTAAGCTACTCAGATCTTGCCTTAAGAGAACTGCCTGGTCAGTAAGTCTCAACTCAACTCCACTAGAGCTTCCTCATATAAGTTCTCCCCAGCAGCATTCCAGAAATCCACATTTGGAGCTCTAAGACATAAGGAAGTGACAACGTGTCCATTAACACATTGTCTTACAAGCACAGAATTCTAGTTCCCATCATAATCACTTCATTCATTTTGTCCTTTTCACCTGAAACGGTGTGCCCTCTACTCCATTCCTTATTCAGGTTCTAAGGAAATACTTGCCTTAAAGATTCACCTTAAGCTGTATCTGAAAGCTCTGATATACTTCAAGTGGTAAAGAGTTCTGCCCTCTCTTGTAATGATCTTACGACCATTACCAAATATCTGTTGATCAAACACAAAGTCTAGATCATAGACTAGTGAAATGAACAGTTTTAATCATCTTAATCAAATTAATGTGATTTCTCCATAGGCCCTTCAGCTTCAATTAGTATCCAATGCCAGTCAATCAATATTCCTCCCCATTAGTATAACTCAGAGATTCTCAAAATTAGCTGCTTTTCAAAATCAACAATGAGGCTTATAGAAGAATTGATATCTGGACCCCTCCCTTAGACTGTGATTCAGGAAGTCTGGAAAAAAACCTAAGTTCAAGTAGCTCCACAGGTGTTTCTGATACCCACCCAGGGCCAGGACATAGTCATTCCAGCTGAGTGCTTAGTAATTGACCCACAAGTGTATCAGGCCATGAGGAGTCAAAGAAGCCATACCAACAACAGGAGATTTAAGGTGATCTGTAGATTAAACCAAAAAGCAGAAAGTTTTCCTTTACATGCCAAATTCAGCAGCCCCTACAGATCCAATAACTCAGAATAATTTCTTTGTGGATTTAGTTACAAACTGACAACTGGGGCCAGGGGTTCCCAGTGGTGACAGCACCCAGAATAATCTGGAAGCAAACATAGATACACTGACCCATTGAACTGGAAACTCTGGGAATGGGAACTGGAGATCCACATTTTTCAAATCTCCAGGTGATTGCTTAAAGCAGAAAGGATTGGAAATCTCTTTTTAGGTCATTCCAAATTACTACCTATATTCCCTTTAAGCTACTCAGATATTGTCCTTAAAGAACTGCCTGGTCAGTAAGTCTCGACCCAATTCCACTAGAGCTTCCTCATATGACATCTTCCCAATGGCATTCCAGAAATCCACATTTGGAGCGCTAAGACGTAAGGAAATGATAAAGGATTCTTATGAAAGGAGACAAAAACTTGGTTTGCGTTACTGATACTCTCATCTTTCCAATGGTCATCACAATGATTGCTTCACTAAGTCAGTGTTATGGCACGAGTGTTTGTATATTGTTCTAAAATCTTTCCATTGGCTGTGACTCCAGCGTATGAACCATTCTTTTTGCCTAGAGATAACCTAATATCTTTGCCATACAGAAGATGAAAAGCAGCTGAAATTTAGGCTTCTTTGCATAAATATATTAGCTGGGGACTCATATCTGAACTATTTGCTCTTTAAATACCCTTGGAAACTGTTTTGTCTCAATTGCAAAAATCACTATTATGAAGCATCGCTTTTTATTATAACACAGTAGATAGTTTAATGTACAGCAACCAAAAAAAAAAAAAAAAAAAAGAAGTATGTTTGCCAGTTGGTATTTTGCCCTTATTATACAAAATTGGAAATGGAAACGGCGGCCTTGATGAAAACAGTGAAATTCCAGTAAGTAGGATTAGTCATACTTTTTGTGTTCCAGGGTTACATTTCAAACGACAAGAAAAAGTTCCCTGAGCTACCAGTGCAAGCAAACACTCTCAAATTAAAATAAAAAGGACTACACATACTTACAAGAGCCAAAGCGAGAATGAGTAACATTTGACATTTGAAAGGCTGGAACTGCAGCAAACAGCTCTCTCCCCGAGGAGAAGCTTCTCACCAAATAGTTGGCTCATTGTGGTATCTAGCTTTCTTTGAAACAGCAAGCCTAAAATCTTCAGGGAGAAGGCAAATTAATGAAAACCACTTTGGCTTAATGCCTCACAAGCTGGGAACTGTTGTAATCAAATCAAAAAGCACAGGCCAACTGAGTTTTAAATTATACACTGGTCAGAGAAACTGGAAAGACATCAATGATAACAGATTGCTGACAGGCCTGGGGCTCCTCTTATAGCCTCACTCACTCAGTGAGTGTCTTGGGGCTTTTTACTTCCACCATTAATAAGATCTCTTTGCTTGGGAGGTAACACTTGGACATCCTTTGTTTTGTACATTAGGATAGTAGCCATATTAACAGCAGCAACATTTTTTCAACATGAACATAAGAGCAAATAGGTAATAGGATGAGTCAAGGATCGAAACATGTGTACTGTCGGCCAGGCGCAGTGGCTCACGCCTGTAATCCCAGCACTTTGGGAGGCCGAGGCAAGCAGATCACGAGGTCAGGATATCAAGACCATCCTGGCCAACATGGTGAAACTCTGTCTCTACTAAAAGTACAAAAATTAGCTGGACGTGGTGGTGGGCGCCTGCAGTCCCAGCTACTCGGGAGGCTGAGGCAGAAGAATCGCTTGAACCCAGGAGGCAGAGGTTGCAGTGAGCATACCACTGTACTCCAGCCTGGTGACAGAGCGAGATCATACCGCTGTATTCCAGCCTGGCGACAGAGCGAGACTCCATCTCAAAAAAAAAAAAAAAAAAAAAAAAGTGCATTGTCACCCACATAATTCACAGGGAGAAAGAGACAGAGGGGCAGAGGGAGAAATAGCGCAGACCTTCAGAAGTCGTAAACATGAACTTAAATACTAAGGTTTATACATATTCTTTATACCTCATAATCTTTCAGAGTATGTAATCTTACTCTGATTAAGTAATCATAATCTTTCAGAGCAGTGGAGTATAAAATAACTCTGCTGGAGATTATTAACTTTCTTTAAATGCCAATGGCAAAAGCTAGCGTTTATGAGTTTTTCTTCCAAACCATCTACGCACCTCAAATAATCTCTTTGGAAGCCATACCATCTCTTTACAACTCACGTAGGAAATTCAACTTCTCCTAAACTCCTCCCACTCAGATGAGTGCTGGGTAAAAGCTCCTAGGAGGTCTTTGACTAGATCAGCTGCCTTGCCCTATTCTGCTCAGTTGGGTGGTGTTTGTGTCTATCCACAAAATGGATAAAGACAAGAACTGATCGCCCCACCCCATCTAACAGTCTCACAGCTTCAAGGAGTTTCCTGATGGCCCACTGCTCCTAACATGTTTCTCCTACCAAGTCAGTCTATGACAGTAGTTCAGCAAAGATGCTTTTATTAATTTACTGTGGCTGCTGTAACAGAATATCACAAAATGGGTGGCTTAAACAACAGAAATTCATTGTCTCACAACAATGTGGAGGCTAGAAGTCAGATGCAGGCATTGGTGGAATTAGTTCCTTCTGAGGGCTCTGAGAGAAGGATCTGTTGCAGGCCTGTCTCCCTGGCTTGGAGACAGTCATCTCCTCCCGGTGTCTCTTCACATTGTCTTCCCTCTACGCATATCTCTTTGTTCAAATTTCCCCCTGTTGATCAGACACCAGTCATAATGGATTAGGGTCCACCTGTCCTAATGACCCCGTTTTAATTTGATTACCTCTGTAAAGTCTTTACCTTGCAATAAGGTCACATTTTGAAGGACTAGGAGTTAGGACTTCCATATATAAACTTCAGGGGTACAGAATTCAGGCCATAACAACCATCTATCCATTCTTATATGGTGAACACCACTGACATTTAAGGGCAATATGCACCCTGAGAAGCAAGAATGCCAAACCCACTGGGCCATGTGTCAGCTCATTAATAATTTGCAAGAAGCTACAATAATCTTCACAGACTAGTATCCTGTGATGGCAAGTGAAATTCATTACAATCTGGTCACCTATAGAACACTTTTCTTCTAAATGCGTGTGTTGTTTACTGTACAATAATATGAAATAGTGAAACTAAAACCACACCTGGTAATTACCTGTGAATCCAGCAACTTTGGCTTTTTCTTTGATCATCCTCTGCTGAGGTATTTATTAAGTTTCATTCTCCATTTCACACATTTAACAATGAGACAATAATATAGTCTTATCCACCCCGTATCATAGGTCATCAAATCCTCTGTCTTTCCTAGCCACCACAACCACAAACTCAACAACCAATAACATGTCTATGTCCTTAGTGACACTGTTTTCCTTAAAAAGAATTCCACCACCATCCTGCTAAAAGATTCCCAACCCAGTTCACAAAGATTGAGTCCCTGTGCTTCATCCCCCTGATGACTATAAGGTTGAAGTCTCCTCTTATAAACCCCTTGTCTTGGGGCATGACTCAATTGATCCTATGAGGAACAGGGATATACTCTTTGAATAAACTGTAAACCCAATCGCAGAAAGAATCTCCCTCTCCAAAGAAAATAGTTGGACCTAAAAACTCAAAGTCCACATAGATAGACCTACGATGTTCTGTTAGAAAAATAAATTCACCAGAAGTTTTCTAAGGTTGCCAGATGCACAGGATCAGACATTATTTAAAAAACAAAGGATCCATCATCATTGCCTGAGATCTCACTCTAAAGGTATAATTACCTTTACTTGAGTCTGCTTTCCTTAGCTAATCCAAATTAGCCAAGGTACAAAATTGAACCATATAAATTATATGGGTTAAAATCATCAATAATTGTCAACTTCATGTGGCTCAACCTAATTCCATGCTTCATTCATTAATTCAATTCTTTCAAAAATCAAATTGCTTTCCATTACTAGGTCTCTATCCTAGGCCTGCATAAATCTACATAAGGAGAGTTTTCAATACAGTTAGGGCAAAAACCACTTCTGACTACAAGATCTGAAGTTATCCTTCCTCTGTAAACAACTAAGAAGCAGAACAAAATACAGGAAATAACTATTTTCAGACATTGGACAACAGGCAACAGGGAACTGTGATCCCAGGGAAAAAGGAAATAGAGTGCTATGATTGCCCAGGCTCTTTGCCTAAAGGCAATTTCTGAACTGCTGAACAAGGAGTGGAAACCCAAACTGCAATCTCACTGAGTGGAGGAGACAAAGATGAGGTTCAGGAGGATAAGGTGGCTTTGGCTTTAATTTACATGCCAGAATACCCGAAAAAACTGAAGCTGATACAGAGAAAGAATTCTAGAAATCAGCACAGGGGAACTCTAGAATATATGTCTGAATATCAATATGCACTTGTAGAGTGTGAAACACCCTAAGGTACGGCAAAGAATGACTTCTGAGAAAAGAAAATGTACCAAGGAGTTATAAACCAAACAATTCCTAGAGCTCACACAAGGCCAGGAATAGTTTGAGTTTCCGCCAGTGAGAATGCAAAGGCCCCACGGGATGCATGTAGCAGCCAATGAAGACCACAGAAGGGCCAACCTAAAAAGTGAGTTTAAATTATCTCTAGTATAAAGACTACTCCAGATAAGCCCTTAAAAACTCTTTTTAAAAGATTCAAACAGATAAATCTTGTCTGCCACATGTTCCAGACGAAAACAACTAGATATGAGAAGAAGCAGAAAAATATGGGCCATAACAACAACAACAAAAAAAATTAGTCAATAGAAACGTAGATAAAAAATATTATATCTGAGGTTAAAATATCACTAGATGGAATCAATAGCAGATTAGAAACTGCGGGAGAAAAGATCAGTGAATTCAAAGACAGCAGTAGAAATTATACAAAATGAAGCATAGAGAAAAATGACTAAAAAAAAATTTACGGAGCTCAGTGATCTGTGGAAGAACATTAAGAACTTTAACACAAGTAAAACTGGAGTTCCAAAAGGAGAAAGAAGTGAATAGAAACAAATTTTTAAGAAATAATGGTTGAAAATATTCCAGAATTGAAAACTGTAAATGCACAAAGAGGCTCAGCAAACCTCAACCAAGAAAAATACAAAAACATAAAAAAACACACACAAAATACTATAGAACAATATAACCAAATTGCTTAAAGGCAGTAAAAAGAGAAAACCTTTAAGAAACAGCCTGAGGAAAGAAAACACAAATACACAGAAACGAAGATAAAAATACCACAGACTTTTCTTACTTTTCTTCAGAAACTATTCAAGCTCTGTTTTCACTTATTTGTGGGATCTAAGAGTCAAAACAATTGAATTCAGAAGAATGGTTACCAGAGGCTGGGAAGTGTAGTTGGGGGCTGAGGGGAAGGTAGGGAATGGTTAGTGGGTACAAAAAATGGTAATAATGGGCCGGGCGCGGTGGCTCAAGCCTGTAATCCCAGCACTTTGGGAGGCCGAGACGGGTGGATCACGAGCTCAGGAGATCGAGACCATCCTGGCTAACACGGTGAAACCCTGTCTCTACTAAAAAATACAAAAAACTAGCCGGGCGAGGTGGCAGGCGCCTGTAGTCCCAGCTGCTCGGGAGGCTGAGGCAGGAGAATGGCGTGAACCCGGGAGGCGGAGCTTGCAGTGAGCCAAGATCCGGCCACTGCACTCCAGCCTGGGCGACAGAGCGAGACTCCGTCTCAAAAAAAAAAAAAAAAAAAAAAAAAAGGTAAGAATGAGTAAGACCTAGTATTTGATATCACAACAGGGTGACTATAGTCAATAATAATTTAATTGTACATTTAAAAATAACTAAAAGTATATGACTGGACTGTTTGTAACACAAAGGATAAATTCTAGAGGTGACGGATACTCCATTTTCCACGATGTGATCATTACATATTGCATGCCTGTATCAAAACATCTCACGTACCCCATAAATATGTATACCTACTATGAACCCATAAAAATTAAAAATTAAAAAAAAAACTATGCAAGCCAGAGGACAAAAGAACAGCATCTTAAAGTACTGAAAGAATAAATAAATGTCCTCAGACAAC
Source organism: Rhinopithecus roxellana (assembly GCF_007565055.1). Classification (NCBI taxonomy): domain Eukaryota; kingdom Metazoa; phylum Chordata; class Mammalia; order Primates; family Cercopithecidae; genus Rhinopithecus; species Rhinopithecus roxellana. Next base: position 143,612,305 of record NC_044554.1, read on the forward strand.
AAAAGCAAAAATAGACAAAGGGACTACATCAAGCCTAAAACTTTTTTCCATCAAAGGACACAATCAACAGATTGAAAAGGCAACCTATGGAATAGGAAAAATATTTGCAAATCGTGTGTCTGATAAGGCGTTAATATCCAGAATACATAAAGAACTCCTCCATCTTTCAAAAGTGAAGAAAGAACAAAATTAAATATTTAGAAAATTAAAATAGAATTCTTACAACTCAACAGCAAAAAAAAAAAAGAAAAAGAAAAAAATCAATAACCCAATTAAAAATGGGCAAAGGACTTGAGTAGACATTTATCTGAAGACAACACATAAATGGCCAACCAAGCATATGGAAAAATATTCAACATCACTGATCAGCAGAGAAATGCTAATCAAAACCACAATGAGGTATCATTTCAAAGCCGTTAGGATGGCTACTATGAAAACAAAATAAAAAATGTTGGCAGGAATGTGAAGAAGTTGGAACCTTTGTGCCCTACTGGTAGGATTATTTAATGGGGCAATAGCTTTGGAACAGTATGGCGGTTTCTCAGGAAATTAAAAATAGAACTACAGTATAGTCCAGCAATCCCATTTCTGGGTATATATACACAAGAATTGAAAGCAGGGTCGCAAAGAGATGTTTGCATACACATGTTCATAACAACACTAATCACAATAACCAAAAGGTAGAAGCAACTCAAGTGTCTGCTGACAGATGAGTGAATGAATAAAATTGACATATACATAAAATGAAATACTAGGCAGCCCTTAAAAGGGAGGAAGTTTTATCACATATTGCAACATGGATGAACCTAGAGAATTTTATGCTAAGTGAAATAAGTAAGCCATAAAATGACAAACACTGCATGATTCTACTTTTATGAAGTTTATCAAGTAATCAAATTCATAGAAATAAAAAATGAAATGTTGGTTACCAGAGGCTGCAGCAAGCATAAAGAGGGAAGTTGTTTAATGAGTATAGAGTTTCAGTTCCACAAGATAAAAAGGTTCTGGAAATCTGTTTTAGAATAATGTAAATATACTTAAAACTATTACGCTGTATACTTAAAAATGAATTATATACTTTAAAAAGGTTAAGATGGTAAAGTTTATGATGTGTGGTTTTTACAATAAAAAAGAATAAACAAATACCACTCTATAATTCTATACCTAGTGAAAATATTTCTTAGAAATGAAGGCAAAGTGAACGTTTTTTAGAAAAACATGAAAACTAAGAAAATTCAACACCTAACCTGCATTGTAAGAAACATTAAAGGATTTTCTTCAGGCAGGAGGAAAATTATACCACATGGAAATTTTAATCTACACAAAGGAATAAAGAATGAAAGAAATAGTAAATATATGGGTAAATTAAAATTTTTTCTCATTTTTAAAATTTATTCAAAGATAATTGACTATTTAAACATAAACAATAAGTATATGTAGAATCTTTAATATATGCAGAGATTAAATGTATGACAATAGCATCAAGGATGGAAGAGGAAAATGGAAGTATACTGTTGAAAGATTTAACATTATATATGAAGCTCTATGATATTTGAAAGTTGACTGTGGTGAGTTATTATAAGTGTGCATATTTTAAGACCTAGAATAATTTCCAAAAATATAAAACGAAGAGGTATAGCTAATAAGCCAGCAGTGAAGATAAAACTAAATCCTGAAAAGTGCTCAGTTAATCTACAAGAAGGCAGAACAAAAGGAAAATGACCAAATGGTGCAAATAAAAACCAAATACCATAATGCTATATTTAAAACCAATCATGCCACCATTTACATTAAATATAAACAATCTAAGCACTCCAATTAAAAGACAGAGATTGTCAACCCAGATAAAAAAGCGAAATTCAGCCGGATGTGGTGGTTCACGCCTGTAATCCCAGCACTGTGGGAGGCCAAGGCATGAGGATCACCTGAGGTCGGGAGTTCGAGACCAGCCTGACCAACATGGAGAAACCCCATCTCTACTAAAATTACAAAATTAGCCGGGTGTGGTTGTGCATGCCTGTAATCCCAGCTACTCAGGTGGCTGAGGCAGGAGAATTGCTTGAACTCAGAAAGCAGAGGTTGTGGATGAGCTGAGATCGCGCCATTGCAGTCCAGCCTGGGCAACAAGAGCAAAACTCTTAAAAACAAAAACAAATAAAGAGTTCTTTCACTCTTTATTCCTTTGTGTGGATTAAAATTTCCATGTGGTATAATTTTCCTTCTGCCTGAAGAACATCCTTTAATGTTTCTTACAATGCAGGTTAGGTGTTGAATTTTCTTAGTTTTCATGTTTCTCTAAAAAATCGTCACTTTGCCTTCATTTCTAAAAAATATGTTCACTAGGTATAGAATTATAGAGTGGTAATTGTTTATTTTTTTGTTTTTGTCTTAACAAAAACAAAAACAAAATAAAATTCAACTATATGGTACCAAGAAACTCCTCTGAAATATAATAATACAGATAGTATAAAATAAAAGGAGGGTAACAGAGCTATGACGCACAGCTATCCATGAGGCAGCTGCAATTTCTGTATTAATATTAGAATGCCTGTAACTGCCAATATTAACCAAGTATCACCAAGGCTTTTGCCTCATTCTGTTCTATTAATGTGATGCCTGCTTCTACTCACATTGCTACTATTCGGCCTTGCCCAAGCCCTAAGGTTCTGCCCTGAACTCCCTAGGCCCTAGAGGACTTCACTCAGATCCAGGCCTCATTCCACTGCAGGGTCCTGTGAGGCCACTCTGCCCCTGTCATAGCCACATGCCTTCTTGGTTAAAATCAGAACCAGCCCCATGTAAGTCAAACTCTCCATCTGTTCCCAAACCAACCTTTCTTCTCTAGCCCAAGTTATTGAACTCTAGGTCAAAATCCATGTGGCTTTATTCCAAGTAGCATCTGAGTGCTGCCATGCTGCATAAAAGCAGGCTGCAGCAGGAATTAGTTTCTGCTTCCACCACATGGAAAGATGGAAGGGCTCCATCTTTTGCCCAACATTGCTCAATTTCTCCACACAGGAAAATTGACACCAGTATCATCTTTTGGAACGAACATTCTTTAAAACTAAGCATTTATATTCTTGTGTCCATAGTAGCGAGCATTATTTACTTGTACTACATAGCACTTCACATTTTTTAGAATAGTTTCAGACATTTTTATCTTTTCTGGTGTCCTCTGAGATTAAGAGTAATAGGTAGTAGAGTCAGACTGCCAGGGTTTAAGTACTACTTACCTTATCACTATCACTGACTAGCTACGTACACTTTGGCTAGTTACTTCAACTAAGATTAAGCTACTTGTAGAGTAGTGTGTGAATAGACTTTCAATTAAAAGTAGAAATATGTGCCTGTAATCCCAAGACTCTGGGAGGCCAAGGTGAGCAGATTACGTGAGGTCAGGAGTTCAAAATCAGCCTGGCCAACATGGTGAAACCTCATCTCCACTAAAACTACAAAAATTAGCTGGGCGTGGTGGCACATGCCTGTAATCCCAGCTACTTGGCAGGCTGAGGTAGGAGAATCGCTTGAACCCAGGAGGTGGGGTTTGCAGTGACCTGAGATCATGCCATTGCACTGTAGCCTGGACAACAAGAAATTCTATCTCAAAAATAATAATAAGTAGAAATATGAAACTCAGAAGTATTATACAAGGTACCTGAAGTCACCTACAGAAGGGTAGATCATGGATTACAATTCCAAGATTTTTCATGTATTTTGGCATCACTTCTCACCACCTCCACTGCTACTACTTTAACATCATCTCTTGCAAAGCATGTTAGACAGTTTTTAAAGTGGCTTGCAATGACTCCCATCTCCTGGTATTCACATTCTTGTGCAATTCCTTCCCCTTGAGTGTGTGCTGAACTTAAATGATTTGTTTCTAACACGCAGAATTTGGCAAAGCTACGGGGATATCACTTCTGAGTGGGCTTTGAAAGACTGTGGCCCCCATCTTACGCATGCTTTCTCTCTCCCTGGCTCTTACTGCTTGCTCACTTGTTTGCTTGCTCTCCTGAAATAAGCTGCCATGTTGTAAGTTGCCTTACAATGTGCCTAAGGGGCACATTTGGCCAGAAACTGAGGGTGGTCTCCAATTAATACCTAGAAAGAAAACCAAAGCCCTCAGTCCAACAACCCACAAGGAACTGGCTTCCATATGAGGAAGCATAAAAGTGAATATTGCCCTAACTAAGCCTTGAGGCAACTACAACCTTGGCTGACACCTGGACTGCCACTTAAGGGAGACCCTGCACCAGATCACCCAATTAAACCTTGCCCAAATTCTTGACCCACAAACCATGAGATAATAAATGTTTGCTGTTTTAACATGTGTTGAAAAGTTTGGGGGTAACTTGTTACACAGCACTAGATAACTAACGCACAAAAATTCTAGCAATAGCCTTCTAGTGTTTCCTTACTTCTGCTATTACCTTTCCGGAGTACAGAGACTTATGCTTTTAAACAAGTCTGATAAAGTAATCTTTTAGCTCAAAACCCTGCAATGGGTCCCTCCTTTTCAGAGTAAAGGTAAAAATCCTTACAAGACTTAAAAGATCCTAAGACTCCCCTTTGCTGTGACTTCAAATCTCACTACTCACTTGTTTGCACCCCCACCCCACAGGTTTCTTTTCTGTTCCTCACACATGCCGGGTGTGTTCACACATTGGCCTTTGCATTGGCTTTTGCCTTTCTCTGAAATCTTCTTTCCCCGGATATCCATACATCTAACTTCCTTGCCTGTTTCAATTGTTTAATCACCTGTCATCTTCTCAATGAGGCCTAACCTGAGCATCATATTATAAATTGCCTATATCTTCTCTTTCCCCACTCTACTTTTCTTTATCCACAGCATGTGTCAACTTCTAACTTATTATATATTTTACTTATTTATTATGCTACTGCTAATGGTCTTTCCTCCAAAAATAATGTAGACTCCAAGATGAGAGAGAACTTTGCCTTTTTTCTTCTGTATTAGAAGATAACTAAATTAACTACCCTGCTCTCAGAAATAATCTAGAAAGAGTTTTTCCCATACAAAGATTATTATAACCCACTTTTAGCATGTAAAAATACTTAACATGGACTTAATACATTATTTGTTATCGTTACTCTTTATTTAATGTCACAGTTTTCAAGATTTTCAAAGTGCTGATGAGATTTTGTAGTGCCAAGACAGGGAGCACAGTGATCACCAAGCAAAGGCAAATCATGCCTGCTGTGACCATCTTCCCAAGGACCTTATATCAAGACACCAACACTTTAGAAGTAAAAATAGGAAAATTAGCTTAAAAAACAAAAACACTGATATAAACTAAAAGCATGAATGGCATTTCCTTATTCAAGATATCAAACAAAGGAAAACCTTACAAACTCTCATATGAGAATATGTGATAAGAAATGTTTGGCTGCCGAATGAGTTTTATACTATTACATATCTCCTTTGTTGTATGGAAGTATGAAATAGTCCTGAGGCACCCTTTATATTTATCAGAACTTGATTAGTAAGCAGCAATTCTATTTCTTTGTTCAGTTTTTATGGGCTTATATCATACTTTGATCCTAAAACGAATTCCCTAGTAACAGAAGCAGGATTCAGCTTGTCAGGTGCCCACAAATAAAGGCCTCTTTCATTTCCTTCTTAGTTGAAAGGCTTTCCCTCAACTGTGGTTAGCAACCTCATTCCCAAGGCAGCCTTTGTGTCCAAGTAGGAGTTGCATATGTTACCTCCAAGCATGCAAATTGCAACGATCCCCCACTGTCTGCGTTAATGGGCTGCAAAGCTTAACAGTCCCAGAGGAAGCAACACCTTTGTGTTTTTATACTTGAAACTTAGCCTTATAATGCACCGCCACCTCCTACCTGCCCTTTCCCTCCTACCCAGGTGCACAAGCCTGTGTGTACGCACACACACCCACACACACTGAAGTACTGTTCTTTTCCAAAGCTGCCCTTGAACTCTCTTACAATTTACTAGCTGTATGACAACAAGAGAGAAGAAAATACATTGAATGTCTTATACTTAAATTTTAAAAGCTGATCCAAATGCTTTCTGGGCTCAGCCACAGTCACTGAACACACGCACACACACACACCCCTCAGAGCATTTTTAGTTTGACATGAGAAGGGGACGTCAAAGGCTTGCCCCCAGAGAGAGCTACTTATGAAAGACATCAAATTAATGCAACATGAGTCAATGGAGTCCACACGTTTCTTGGACTAAACAACTTGTGGGGGCCTGTGATGAGATCCAGGACACTGACGGCTGAGCAGGAGATGGGCTGGCTCTGCCAACACCACTGACTCAGCCGCACATCAAAGGGATTTGTTGCTTGGATGTATGGGCAGATCTGCCCTGGAGGCTTCTCCCAGAGCTGTTTTCTTCAAATCCAGAGCAGCCCCTGCCCCCAGCGGTGCACATGTAGGTGAGGGAAGGGTGGAAAGAAGGAGAAGGGGGAAGCACAGGCATGATGGAGACAGGAGCCTCCACATTACCCTTGAGAACAGACCCCACCAGGATGCTCAGTCCCAAGAACGTGCCTCGGCCTTTTCTTTGTTCTTCATGACCAGTACTCCTTCTGCCAGGAACATTACCCTCCAGGCTGAACTTTCATCTATTCCAAAAATATTTATTGGGAGCTTTGTGTGTGTTTGCGGGTGGGGGGCACAGCAGGAAACAAGACAGCCCAGGTTCCTGTTCCCATGGAGCAACCTCACAACTTGGCGGTTAGCTGCAAATGCAGGAACCACTTGGCCTAGGTTTGAATCATGCCTCTCCCACATTCCAATCGTGTGACTTTTGGGAAATTTGCTTAATTTTTCTAAACTTCACTTTTGTCATTTGTAAAATGGAGGTAAAAATATGACATTTCCAAAGAGCTATGGTGAGGATCAAGTAATATAAATGTCAAGTGCTTCAGAACATTGTCAGGCACATAAGAAATATTTAGTAAATGTTAGTGATTGTCAACCCTTATTGTCACTATCTGCCAGTCACTGTGTAAGGCACTGGGTGTGGAGAGAATAAAACACATGGTCCTTGCCATTATGAAACTTTTATTTTGCTGGTGGTGACAGACAATAGACTAATAACCAGGTGAATGTACAGTAAGTCAGTTGATAACTAGTAATATGGAGAAAAATAAAGGAATAATGAAAAATTAAGAATCTTGAAACGAACCTACACTGAGAATAAAAGAACGGAAACAAGATTAAAACAGACAAAGCACCTACTCTTCTCTAACATACCACACTCCCAATCTCAAATAGCAGAACAAAAGCAGTCTACTTTTTCCCCTTTCTTCATGCAGAAAAAAGAAAAGTTCTTGGAAACCATCTCTACTAAATTCTAGAAGTTCCTGAGAGTGGGATACTTGTCCTTATTTATTTTCTCTGAGATTACCATTATTAGTGCCATTCAGCATCTCCAACTATAAACCTACTTGGTATCCTAACAATTTCAAGATGTCACACACGTCTCTGTGAAGAGACCACGAAATAGGCTTTGTGTGAGCAACAAGGCTGTTTATTTCACCTGGATGCAGGTGGGCTGAGTCCAAAAAGAGTCAGCAAAGGGTGGTGGGATTATCATTAGTTCTTATAGGTTTGGAATAGGCATACAACGTATACCTTCTTAAGGGCTAGGGGAGAATATCACAAAGTACCTTCTTAAGGGCAGGGGAGAATATATCATATCAGTTAGGGTGGGGCAGGGACAAATCACAATGGTGAAATGTTATCAGTTAAGGCTATTTTCACTTCTTTTGTGAATCTTCAGTTACTTCAGGCCATCTGGATGCATACATGCAGGGGATATGATGGCTTAGCTTGGGCTCAGAGGCCTGACATTCCTGTCTTCATATATTAATAAGAAAAACGAAACAAAATAGTGGTGAAGTGTTGGGATGGTGAAAATTTTTGGGAGTGGTATGGAGAGATAATGGGCGATGTTTCTCAGGGCTGCTTCGAGTTGGATTGGGGCAGAGTAGGATTCAAGAGTGGGAGAGATCAAACTGAAGAAAGATTTTGGGGTAAGAGGTGATACTGTGGCGTTGTTAGAAGGAGCATTTGTCGTATAGAATGATTGGTGATGGCCTGGATGCGGTGTTGTATGAATTGAGAAACTAAAAGGAAGATACAAGGTTCAGATAAGAGAAGGAGAAAAACAGGTAGTAAAGGACTAAGAATTGGGAGGACCCAGGACATCCAATTAGAGAGTGCCCAAGGGGGTTCAGCATAATTATTTGCTTGGTTGGCAAGTTTTTGGACTCTATCCTTGAGTTTTTTTATGTTGTCATATACCAGGTCAGATTGATTTAGGTAAAAACAACACTCTTCATTTAAAAATATACAGAGTCCTCCTTTTTCAGCAGTAAATAAATTGAGGCCTCGGGGATTTTGGAGGAAAGAGAAATGCAAAGCCAGTAATCGTTTGTTAAAGAAATGGCTAGGAGAGAGTGAGATTGATAGTGTGGTGGAGATAGCTGGGGAGAGGTAGAGTGTGGCATAAGAACGGGAACGAGAATAAGAGTGCGTATAAAAGTAAAGAATAGGACTTCATCAGGGTGAAAGTGTTGGAGGGTACCCTGTCAGCAAAGATCATCTACCCACTCCAAGAGGGAGTCAAGAATGGAGGACTGGGGATAGATATTCACGATAGAAAGGAAATGAGAGGTTTTAAGAGCTGGGCTAATGGCTTGAAACCTACATGGAAGACGTTATGAAATGACGACAGAATAGAATGAGGCTGTGAGGCTGGAAGGATATTTTCCTTGGTCCAAGAACAATTTGCCTGTGTGGGAAGAGATTGATAGGCGGAAACTTCAGTAGGAGAGTAAATAGGAGTGACCAATGAGAAGGAGAAAAACTGGCCATGAGGGACAGAAGTTGGAATGCTACTGCTTCTTTAGCTACCTTATCAGCAAAAGCATTACCCTGAGCGATAAGGTCTGATGCCTTTTTGATGGCCCTTGCAGTGAATGACTCCAGCTTCCCTTGGAAGTAAAGTGGCTTTGAGAAGAGTTTTATTAAAGAGGCATTAATGATGGAGGACTCTTGCATAGTGAGGAAATTTCTTTCTACCCATATAACAGCATGGTGGTGCAGGACATGGAAGGCATATTTAGAGTCAGTATAAATATTGACGCATAGTCCCTTTGCAAGAGTGAGGACCCTAGTTAAGGCAATGAGGTTGGCTTGCTGAGAGGTAGTGGAGGGGAGAAGAGTGGTAGCCTCAGTGATAAATGTGGAAGATACTATAGCATAGCCTGCCTTTGCCGGTGAGTGGTGATTAGGCCTGGTGGAACTGCCATCAATAAACCAAGTGTGATCAGGGTGAGGAACAGGAAAGAAGGAAATATGGGGAAATGGAGTGAATGTCAGGTGGATCAGAGAGATACAGTCATGGGGGTCAGGTGTGGTATCAGGAATAATGTGGGAGGCTGGATGGAAGTCTGGGCCAGGAACAATGGTAATTGTGGGAGATTCAACAAAGAGTGAGTATAGCTGAAGGAGCAGGGGGGAAGAAAGTACATGCATCAGGCGTGAGGAGGAAAATAGATTTTGAAAGTTATGGGAACTGTAGAGAGTAAGTGGAGCATAGCTTGTGATTTTGAGGGCCTCTAAAAGTATTAAAGCAGCAGCAGCCACCACACACAGACATGAGGGCTATGCTAAAATGGTAAAGTCAAGTTGTTTGGACAGAAAGGCTACAGGGTGCAGTCCCGGCTCTTGTATAAGAATTCTAACCACACAGCCCTATACTTTGGCTGTGTGTAATGAAAAGGGTTGGAATGAGTTAGGGAGAGCTAATGTGGGAGCAGCTTTTAGGGCTGTTTTTTAAGAAATGGAAAAGGGAGCGGGGAAAGGATTTAGGATTTATGGGGTCAGCTAGGTTTATCTAGAACAGAATGGGTTGTGGAGGGAGGTATTGAGGATAGGAGAGTATATGGGTTTGGCACCATGGGGTGGATAGGCAAGACAATTTGGTTGATAAGGCACAGATCCTTAACTAACCTGTAAGACTTGTCCAGTTTTTGGACAGGTAAAATGGGGGAATTGTAAGGAGAGTTTATGGGCTTTAAAAGGCCATGCTGTAACAGGCAAGTGATAACAGGTTTTAATCCTTTTAAAGCTTGCTGTGTGAGGGGATATTGGCATTGAGTGGGGTAAGGGCGATTAGGTTTTAACGGCGTGGTAAGGAGTGTATGACTGGTCACCAAAGAGGGAGTAGAGGTGTCCTATACTTGTGGGTTAAGGTGGGGAGATACAAGGGTAGGATTTGAAGGAGGCTTTGAACTGGGGAAAAGGTGGCAATGAGGTATGGCTGTAGCCCAGGGATAGTCAGGGAGGCAGATAATTTAGTCGAAATGTTTTGACCTAATAAGGGAGCTGGGCAGGTGGGGATAACTAAAAAGGAGTGCATTGAAGAATGTTGTCCAAGTTGGCACCAGAGTTGGGGAGTTTTAAGAAGTTTAGCAGCCTGGCCGCCAATACCCACAATGTTACGGAGGCAAGGGAAACAGGCCCTTGAAAAGAAGGTAATGTGGAGTAGGTAGCCTCTATGTTGATTAAGAAGGGGACAGACTTACCCTCCACTGTGAGAGTTGCCCAAAGTATCCATGATGGTCCAGGAGGCTTCTGAGGCAATTGGGCAGTGTCAGTCTTCAGCCGCTAAGCCAAGAAGATCTGGGAAGGAGTCAGTCAGAAAGCCTTGGGCAGAGTTCCAGGGGCTCTGGGAGTGGCTGCCGGGCGAGTTGGACAGTCCAGTTTCCAGTGGGGTCCCGCACAGTTGGGACATGGCTTAGGAGGAATCCCAGGCTGCAGGCATTCCTTGGCCCAGTAGCCAGATTTCTGGCACTTGAAGCAAGATCCTGGGGGAGGCGGTCCTGGAGGAACACCTGGCTGCTGCAGGTCAGATGTTTTGAAGTTCTTGTGTGCTGAAGATGTGGCTGGGATTTCTCTCACAGTGGAGGCAAGTAATTGCAACTCAGAAATATGTTGCTACTTAGCTGCCTCTACTCTATTATTGTACACCTTGAAGGCGAGGTTAATTAGGTCCTTTTGTGAGGTTTGAGGGCCAGAATCTAATATGTGGAGCTTTTTCTAATGCTGAGAAGGGATTGGGTAATAAAATGCATATTGAAAATAAGACAGCCTTCCTCTCGGGGGTCTAGGACAGTAAAGCATCTGAGGGTTGTTGCCAAATGGGCCATGAACTGGGCTGGGATTTTATATTTGATGAAAAAGAGCCTAAATACTAACTGATTTGCTCCAACCACCTCTTTAAGAGGAAATTGTTGGGCAGGCGGGAGAGAGCTAGTCGCGGAATGAAACTGTAAGCCAGACTCGGTGTGAGGAGGGGAGGTGACAGAAAGATTATAGGGTGGGGGAGCAGAGGTTGAGGAAGAATTGGGACCTGGCTCAGCCTGGCGAGGAGCCTTCTCCTCAAGGAGAAGGGGAGAGATCAGATGAGTGGTAGAAAAGAAGGATTCAAAGGACTCAGAGCTTAGGGTGGAGACTGAAGGAACAGACAGGAGAGAAAGGAGAAAGATTCAGGAAGAGTCGCATTGGGAACAGAGACTAGGGAGGGACCAGTGTGTAAAAGAATGCCTGGACGTCAGGCACCTCAGACCATTTGCCCATTTTTTGACAAAAATTATCTACGTCTTGTAGGATGGAGAAATCAAAAGTGCCATTTTCTGGCCATTTAGAACCATTGTCGCATTTGTATTGGGGCCAAGCGGTGTTGCAGAGGAAAATAAGATGCTTAGATTTTAGGTCAGGCAAGAGTTGAAGAGGTTTTAAGTTCTTGAGAACACAGGCTAAGGGAGAAGAAGGAGGAATGGAGGGTGGAAGGTTGCCCATAGCGAAAGAGGCAAGTTTAAAGAGAAGGGTAGAGACATGGAGAAGGGGCTGGGTGAGCAGCCCTGGGCTGCAATGTGGGTGAGCAGACAAAGCAGGAGTACCCTCTATTGACTTGCCACCAAGGGAATGTGGGTGAATGACCAAGGCAGCCATCTCTGCAGTCATCAGACACCAATGAAATGTGGGTGAATAATCAGGCAGGCGTGCCCACAATGATTACACACCAAGGCAAGACTGTTTTCCTGAGTCTGTGACTGGCGCTGGAGTTCTCGGTCCACGGATAAAATGTGTCTCCTTTGTCTCTACTCAAGAGGAAAAAGAATTGGAATTGGAAGGACAAGGAGATTGAAGGGTACCAAGAGAGGGAGATCGAAGGGTAGCAAGAGAGGCTGGAGAAGAGAGTGAAAAGACCACTTACCCAATTTGAAATTGGTGAGATGTTCCTTGGGCTGGTTGGTCTAAAGACCCAAGGTCATAGGTGGATCTCCTCAAGGAGTGAGGGCAAGGACAGGGGACCAGTCTCCCGAAGGAGTCCTCCTGTTCCAGGTTTTGGCACCAAATGTCACACGCGTCCGTGTGAAGAGACCACCAAACAGGCTCTGTGTGAGCAACAAGGCTGTTTATTTCACCTGGGTGCAGGCGGGCTGAGTCCAAAAAGAGAGTCAGCAAAGGGTGGTGGGATTATCATTAGTTCTTATAGGTTTGGAATAGGCATACAAAGTACCTTCTGAAGGGCTGGGGGAGAATATATCGTATCAGTTAGGGTGGGGCAGGGACAAATCACAATGGTGGAATGTCATCAGTTAAGGCTATTTTCACTTCTTTTGTGGATCTTCAGTTGCTTCAGGCCATCTGGATATATACGTGCAGGTCACAGGGGATATGATGGCTTAGCTTGGGCTCACAGGCCTAACACAGACATTCCAGTTTTAAAATACCACATGGAATAGTAAGGCACTTACTATAGTCTAGTTCTTTTGACTCCATTCATGATAAAGGGTCTAAAGACACTAAGATCAATGACTGTCATCTACACCTCACAGCCACATACTCTTGAAAAGACATGAGAGCATAACATTGCCCTGACTTTGCAAGAAACAGCACAAAGAATGTACTCAAGGTGACGAGGAAAAGCAGTGGCAAGGTGGTATATAGTATATCTCATTGCTCTTATCAATATAATCCTCAGCCAGCATCTTTAAATGGCTTCTAAAATTGAATTAATTATTCAGTGGAAGCCTCAGAGGCAGGAAGAACTCACCAATCAGAGTTTTATTTACTCTCATCACCTGCTGTTTGATCTGGGTTTATTTAAAATTGTAATCATGTCTCCTGTGATGGAGAATTTGGGTTACTTTGTGGTCACATGTGGAAAATATTATATATCCACATCAAATGTAAATGTGGTCTCTCTTAGTAGAAATCCATGTCATTTCTCTGGAATTAGACCATGTTGACCCTGTGGGTATATGAGATTTAAGTCTTCAGGGAGTCCTAAAGGAAAAAAACATCCTTGAAGGATCCAGAAGGAAAGAACAATCCTCAGTCCTTTCATAGCACTTTGTAATTACCGCTCATCACCATAAACAGACAAACAAACGAACAAAAACTTAAAGAACAAAAGAATGTACTGATTTGCAACATTATCTTAGTCCAAAGGGGTTGTTTTGTATTTTCATGCAAGAACAATGAGGAAATCCTCAACACCTGTTTAAAAACGACAGCCCTACAACCAAGAGCCCTACAGTTCCTTTTGCGTCTATCGAGGAGGAGCGAAAAGAATTCATTCCTAAACCCAGGGCAGGCTTCAGGGCATGTGACCAGTGGTTGCACAGGGCCTTCCTCAAAAGGGCCCTGCACTGGGTTATTAAGACTCGTCAATCACTGTCTTGAATTTCTTAGTAAGTTCAGCTTGGAAGTTATATAGGGGATTTGCAGTACCAGCTCACATGCAGCCCTGCCTCTGGCACATCCACACCCCTCCGAGATGTGTTCTCAGTCAGCTTCCTTGGCCCCTGGCACCCCGAACTTGATCCAGTTTCCCCCTCCTGACTCCCTGCCCAGCCCCTGCTGCCACCCTCCAATGGGGGTCACTGTGTCAAGTGCACCGACAGAGAGGCCTGCATTCTGCCCTGGAGGTGCCTGCGCAGGGAGGAGCCAGGTTGGACGCACCCACAGTCCCCAACTCCCTCCCCAACACATGTCTCAAGGAAAGACATGGCCTTGGCGGCACCGCCGTGGGTTGGGCAAAGGACTCTGCTAGCGGCAGCCTCTTGCCCACTCTGATCCTGCTACCAAGTGCAGTCTATTTAGGCATTGCCATGACCGGGGACTGAGATTGTGGACTGTGAGAAACCGGGATTGTCCACTGCCCACAAAGCTGGTGGAAAGTGGGCCTCAGCAGCCTGTGCACTGCCCATGTGCTCCAGGTGCCTGGGAAGATCAAAAGAACGCAACATTAAATATCAAATTAAAAATACTACGATCAGTCGAGAGAGAGACAGGGTTGCAAGTTTTATATTTTATTACCTTTAAGGCTATTTTTCTCTTGTTTTTTTGAAAAAGAGGCCTCCACATTTTTGTTTTGCCCTGGACCCTGCAGAGTATATACCCTGCCCTCCCTAGACCAAGGCTGTGCCAGGCAACACACAGACCAAAGAGGCTAGAACTTGGGCTCTTGAGCCAGACTGCCTAGGCACATACCTGAGACGCATCTTGTGTAATATGGGAAAATGCATTTAACATCTCTGCTTCAGTTTCCCCTTCTACAAAATGGGGATAATGTCTTAGAGTGCTTTTGTGAGGATTATGCTGTTTATAACATGAAATACTTAGTATCTGAAATATAGTAAGGCTTCAATAAATGTTAGCAATTTTTATATTATTATATATTAAACATTATATATGGAATCTGCATAGATTCCATAATACAATTCCAAATACAATTATTTCCCTTTACAGATGAAAAAACTAAGGCATAGTGGAAAGCAGCTTTGCCTAATCCTAAATAGCAGAGCAAAGACTTTAAAGCAGTCTCTTCTAATTCAAGAGGATATATGTCCTCCCACCAATTATGCAGCCTGCAGCTTTGTACGATACACAGTTATAAGACACCTTGAAACCATGTGCACAATATTGAAACTGATCTCTGCAGAAGCGTGCTTTTAAGTTTGAGATGGCTTCAATGCCTAGGATAGTGTTGATGCTCAAATAATGTTTAACGAAAATGAGTGGAGGATGAACAAATGCCTCTGAAGCAGCATTTTTTATATTTCTTTTTTCCCCACTCTTTTATGACCAAATGGCAGAGGAGAGTAAACTCTTATGGGCATGGACGAGGGCTGGAGCAAATCTTGCTGAAGTAGAAACTGGATGCAGAGCTGTAAGATTACCATTTCTTCTTTAATGTTTCATTTTAACTGAAATAATTGTGTGTACTTGGCATTCTACTGAAGAAGTTATATTTTTAAGGAAAATAGTAGGAAGGTGTTCTTTTTCTTTTCTTTTCTTTTCTTTTCTTTTTTTTTCTTTCTTTTTTTTTTTTTTTTTTTTTTTTTGAGACAGAGTCTCACTTTGTTGCCCAGGCTAGAGTGCAGTGGTGCAATCTCAGCTCACTGCAACCTCCACCTCCCGGGTTTAAGCGATTATCCTGCCTCAACCTCCCAAGTAGCTGGGATTACAGGCGCCCGCCACCACACCCGGCTAATTTTCAGATTGTTAGTGCAGATGGGGTTTCACCATGTTGCCCAGGCTGGTCTCAAACTCCTGATGTCAGTTGATCCTTCCTCCTCAGCCTCCCAAAGTTCTGGGATTACAGGCATGAGCCTGGTGGATATTCTCAAAATATTTAAGTAAATGCATTTCCCATGAAAATATGCCATATTTAAAACTTGGGAGAACAATTACTTTTATGGATCCCTTTCCACAAACCATAGCCAGGAAAACCACATGTTGCTTATATCTCCCTAGCTGTCACAACCTGCTTCAGGTGAAATCCAGCAGCAGAAAATTCTAACGTTTCCTCAAACACTTTTCAGTTAAATAGAAGTCCAAAGAAGTAGCAGTGATTGAAACAATAAAGGAAAAAATATATTAACATATCAGTTCTTGAAGAGATTTTAGTTCCAGCCAGGCGTGGTGGCTCACGCCTGTAATCCCAGCACTTTGGGAGGCCAAAGCAGGTGGATCACGAGGTCAGGAGTTCAAGACCAGCCTGGCCAACATGGTGAAACCCCGTCTCTACTAAAAACACAAAAATTAGCTGGGCATGGTGGCGGGTGTCTGTAATCCCAGCTACTCGGGAGATTGAGGCAGGAGAATTGCAGAAACTTGATGTATATTTTTTCCCTTTGAAGTCAATAGGAATTAAATCTCGAAGATACACAAGGCAGAGAAATGCCAGTATTCTGAACACTCAGTAACAACCAAGCTCCAGACAGCTTTGCCTGATAACATAAAGAAGCTAAATAATTCAAATACAGACCCATTTCCCCACGACATGGTCTTCTATTTCATTTTTAATTTTATTATATGCTAGCAGATTGACTGCATGACAGACGTGAGTCAAATACAACAACTTTCTTTTAAAAAATGATAGCACAAATGTTGAATCCTTCCTAAAGGCTCTACCAATGGTAGCACATCTAGCAAATGAAACTATATGTACAGTTGAAAAAGATTTACAATGCCTGGGGGAGGGGACGCTATTTAATTCTTTCAAGGAAGCCATTTTTACAGAGATCTTTTCAAGTATGGTTAATGCCTGAAATTTATTTGGATAGACAGAGTGCTTAGGTTTCCTGGGAAGAAACTGGTTTCTCCACTAGAGATAGACTTCCACTTGAAAGAAGGGAAAAACACTGGGTGCATTATTAGATGCCTACGTTGAGTGAAGTGACACTATCCTATTTATTTGAATAAGGAAATGGCCCCCTCTTCTTCCTGTTTCCCCTCTCTGTGTTTGGTTGAAGCTGACGTTAAGCCCTGATTTACACCAGTTCTTTAAAAAAAAAAAAAAATCCTGTGATCCTTTCCATAAATCCTAACTAGAAGTGGTGGCTTAGCCTGCATAGAATGGCTCCAGCTAATAAACTCCTCTCTCCAGCCAGATTCCTCACTGTGACATTGAACCCACATCTCCCACACAAGGTTGAGGATGTGTGGGAGAGCCACAGGCAGTGAAACAGCTAAAGTCAGAACTACAGCATAGAATAAGAAGTCTTTGGGTCTAACCAAAGCACTGAGCTTCTCAAAGACTTCTTATTCTTTTATTTATTTATTTATTTTTGCAATGCCACCTTGGCATGCAAAACATTAAACTGTAAGAAACCTTGGCATTGCAAAAAATAAAAATAAATAAGAAGTCTTTGGGAAGTTCAGTGCTTTGGAGGTAAAGATCACAGCTGCCATACAGGCATTTACAGTGACAGGTACTTTACATACATGAGGCTGTTTAATCCTGTCAGCCCACCTAGGAGGTCTCTGTTTTAGGGTTGAAGAAACTGAAGCTTAGAGAGTTTGAATAACTTGCCCACATTTGCATTTTTAAAGCTAGATCTGTTTAAATTCAAATCCCTCATGTTTAACCACTCATTTTGTCCAAGGTGCTATTAGAAGGTTATCTCTGAAAGAATAAATAAGAAATCGATAATAGCAGTTCCTTGAGGATGGGGGTGGAGGGATACAAGGACCAGAAATCTAAGGAGAGGGAAAAGGAGACACATTTTTCACTGTACACCTCTTTGTACATTTTAATTTTTTTACCTTGCATCATTGATCTTCATTATTCATGGATTTCCTGTTTACAGATTTGTCTACCAGCTATAATTTATGTGTAACCCCAAAATCAATACTAGCATACCTTAACAGTCATTCACAGACATTCACAGATTGACGGAAATTTTGGGTTGCCCCAACAAGCATATTCCCAGCTGAGATGGAACCCGGAAAAGCTCTGCCTTTGGCTTCAGTTCTCATACAGGGATGAATACAGGGATGAATCGAGGGTGGCGACAGCAGGGAACTGATCTGGGCAGTGCTGGAAGCTCCAGCTCTGGGCTGGTTGGATGGGGTTTGAGTCCCAATTCTGACACCTGTTAGTGGGGTGGCCCCAGGCAAGTCACTTACTTCTCATGCTTGTTTTCTCTTTAGAAAAAGTAAAGAAAATAGAATCTACTAGCATGAATTGGGTTTGGGATTTAGATTATAATCTATGTATATATGTGTACATATTTTCCCTGGGAGAAATTGTTCTGTATTCACTAATTCAGTGTTCACAGCAACTTTGTAGAGCATAACTACCATGGATAATGAGAATCAACTTCATATGCATTTTTAATGCTGTGTGTGAGGGAGTACGTATATGTGTGTATTATATATGTGATTTTTATGACTATGTGAGCACAATGGTTCAGGGGGTCTTAAAAAGAGAGTATGTACCATTAAGTGTTAAGAATGAAGTCAAGAACATAGTCTAGGTTGTCAACCCTAAATTTGAGACAAAGGGCTCATATTGGATAAGGAAGACAGGAAAGAGATGCCAATTGACCATGTGGACAAGGCAATGGTCACGATCTAAACACATTAATAGAAGTAATCTCATCCTTCAGGTAGTCTAGGAATCAATACTCAATGAGGATTCAGAGTTAGTTCTGAGACTTGGAAGTGAACTACAGAGGCCCTGAAGGGCAAAACGTAAATACTCTGAGCCAAGGTATCTTTCAAGCGAAAGTGTGCTTGCAGCTACAGAACCATGAATCTAAGAAGGAGGATAAGCAATGTCAAAAGGGATCCAGGTGTCAGCAAGTGGGAAGCTGTGGAGGGGCTGCAGCAGCAGATATTGGGAGCCCAGCTGCAGGAAAGCTGGGGGCGCAGGAGGCTAAGACAAGGCCAATGGGTCAGGCTGGAGTCCACAGCTGAAATCAAGTGCTGAATGGGTCCCATGACTCAAAAACGGTTAAGAATTTTACCTAAAAAATGTATAAAATATTTGATTTTTTAAAATAATTCCATCACTAATCTTAGCAGTTTTCTTTTTAAGGCAATGTCTTGAAAAGAAACAGAAAATCCTCGCAAACGTCCAACTGCAAGGAATCTGTGGCCCCAGTAGCTGTGCTCTAAGATGCATTGCCGTGTGTGTGTGGAGGCTGGGCTTCCCATTGGCTGCTTTGCGTGGGGCAGGGATGCAGAGGCCAGTAGCTGTGCTCTAAGATGCATTGCCGTGTGTATGTGGAGGCTGGGCTTCCCATTGGCTGCTTTGCGTGGGGCAGGGATGCAGACGCAGGCTTTTCATTGGGGGACAGGGGACTGTACTGACCATGACTCTGGCTTGAGGACTTCCCCATGACCTTTCCCAACCTTCCTTAGACTGCACAGTGGCCTAGGGCACTTTCACACAACCCTCCCGCCCTCTTTCCTTGTCTATATCACAACTGCATCCCAGTCCCGTGGCCTCACCCTGCTCACTCTCCATTTCCTCTCACAAGGCTGTTCCCCTAATAAAATCCTTACATGTTTATTCATGTCTTTTCATCTGCTTCTCAGATGACCGGCACCTACAAAAGAACCAAACTTTGAATTCTTCATAAAAGTTGCCAAGCTGCAAACAACAACAATTAAAAAAAAAATAGAGAACTTGGAAACCACACCGTGTGCTCTGCTGTCACTTGCTCACTGCCACTCCATTTCCAAACTCAAAGCCACAAGGTATAGATTCAAGTCTTCTAAATCAAGATTATAGGTAACTGTACATCTCAGACTATACACTTAATTTGAAACTTTAACAATCTCATGTAATTGAATTTGAAGTCTACTCATGTCATGAGATCCATACCACTGAGCATCTAAAGTACTCTGGGCATCTAAAACCATAAAGTAGTCTAGAGAGGCCAGGGCCATCATGCCTCCAGGCCATTCTACATGCCTTTCCCGGATGCCCTTCCCTGCCTTTTCTTCCTAGTGAATTCCTACTTGTTCTTCAAAACAAAGCTCAAAGTTCACCTTATCTAGGAGACCCTCTCTCATTCCCACAGCTAAATTACCTTCTTGTCTCCTGGGCTTCTTTAGGGATTTATACCTAACTTTACTGAAATACCTATCAAGTAGATTTTTTTTTCAGGTGCCAGTAATTTAATAAGTAAATAAAAGTACCTGAAACAAGAGGAGATTATTATCACTACTACCTCGCAGAACAAGAATTCTGGAGAAAGTTGGTAGCATGGTTGGTTCGGTTCTACATTGTTATCAAGGACTACCTCCTTATCTGCCCATCAACCATCCCCAACAAGTTAGAAAATTGCCCTTCAAGCTCCAACCACCATCACCTCAAAACCACTCTCAAAAGCAGGAAGAGAAGGAGCGATATCCTACCCACTTGTCTCCATTTTTGATTAGTGGAAAGGATTTCCTTTCCAGGTTTGCTTTCCAGAAGAGTCTACCTTTTGTCTCATTGGCCAGGAAGAAGGCCACATGGCCATTCCAGCCAATCATGGTAAAGGGGAACAGGATTACATAAGTGGCTTTAACCAATCATAATGCATATCCTGAATAATGAGGCCTATCTTCTTTGGGCATTTTGCTGCTTTATTTATTTATTTATTTATTTATTTATTTTTTATTTTTTTTTTTTAAATCAGGGCCCTGTTAGCCAAGAAGACACAAAGAATGACTACTGAACAGCAAACCAGTGGTGTCTGCCTCACCCCTGACTTGGAATTACCAGGTTACTGCCCCTCTTTGCCACCACAGCTCTACAGTTCCTGCAGGGCAGGAGCCTTGTCTTATTCATCTCTACGTCATCCATAACTGGCCCATAGTAGCATTCAATATGAGTTCGAACATTTGAAACATTCATTTGTCTGTTGAATACAAACAAATACAGTAAACATGGAAAACTACTGAAATGCTTAAAAATATGCTTACAAAATAAAACATTATGCAGATTCTCCAACACTTCCCATGAAAGATTAATAGGAATATTATCTTGATTGTAGAGAGTACAAGAGTCTGATTAAAGAGGATAATTACCCAAGGTGAAATAACAACAACAACATTCTGACTCAATAGCCCATAGTCAAAATCCCAGACCCACTGGCTTTCTGATTTATGCTTCAAATACAGTTTTGGTGCCTCACTCAGGGTCACAACAACTATTTAAATAGTGACCATGGAATACATGGTGCACCAAGAGATGCTTACAATAGTGAAAATGAACACTAATGAAATTTTACTGAAGGCCACAGACAGCCACAATTACTAATTTTACATGAGATCTACTACTTACTAAAAGCCTTTTGCAATTCTTGGACTTCGGAGGTTATCAAGAAACAGACTAAATCTCTCTGAATTGGGTCATTTCAACAATTCTGATTATACTCACCTGATACTTCATTTTAAATTTCATGTTTATAAACACATTCCCATCTCATTCTAACACGAGAAGTCAGACATTAATTGCTCCCCAAGGATGGCTTTGCCCAATTTGGGACCAGGCCAGATTGTGTTAGAAGTTTTCCTCAGTCAAAAACCTTTTTGAAAAGACCAATTCATAGAAGGCATGGATACATCTAGAGAAAAATAGCTCTCTAAAGGATGTAAGAAGGGTATAAAAATCACTATAAACTCAACTATGTGTGTAAGAACATTTGCAACTGTACATTTTCCATAAAATAATTTAATTTTATTATAAGCTCCCATTAGTCCATGCAGGTAGAAAATGTAACTCAGTCATTGTGGTTCCCTGTCCACCAATACCAACGTGGGCCTGTAGCATGCTTCCAAGATTCTATGCAGGTCCAAGATATCTTAAGGGTAGAAGAGGCCCTCTGGTTACACATCATCTACACATTTTCTCACATCTCCAAATTGCTGTGAGGCCATTTTCCCACTGATGTGGGAAATGATTTTCTCTTCTCTACCCCTTTCTCCCAGTCTAGAGAAATCTTTATTTCCTTGGGAAGTAACTATTGTAGTTAAACATAAAGGATAACTCAAAAGAAATAAGGTTGCTTTCTGTATAATTCACACATCATTCTACAAATTTTTTAAAAAACGTTTTAACAGAACATGAAATTGTTTCTAAAGCTATAAAAAGGGAGCAGGGCATCGAGGTTATGAGCATGAACTGTGGAGCCAGTCTGCCTGCGTTTGATGTATGACTTTGGGAAATTTATTTTACCTCACTTTTCTCATCTGTAAAATAGAGACAATGCAACTCTTTCAAAGGAGCTGGCATGAGGTTTATACGAGACAAACATATAAAGTATTCAAAACAGTACTTAGCACTTAATGAGTATTGTAACTATTGCCATTTTTATTTCTATAATAATCTTGAAAATTAAAATATAAAAATGTATAAAGGCTGAGCATCCCTAGCCCAAAAACCCCAAATGCTCACAAACCCAAAACTTTCTGAGTACCAACATGACAACATAAGTGGAAAATTTTACACCAAACCTCATGTGATGGGTCTCAGTCAAAACGCAGGCAAAACTTTGCACAAAATTATTTAAAATATTGTACAAAATTACACTCAGGCTATGTATATAAAGTGTTTATGAAACATAAATGAGTTTTGTGTTTAGATTTGGACTCCATCCCCAAGACATCTCATTATGTGCATGCAAATATTTCAACATCCAAAAACTTCTGAAATCCAAAACACTCTGGTCCCAAGCATTTCAGATAAGGAATACTAAGTCTGTATTTTACATTTTTTATACATTCAATAAAGGACCTACTATGAATCACATGCTGAGGTTCCATGATAAATAAGTTGGGAATGGATTAGCTAGACATGCCAAGATGCTTGGGATAGGTAAGCATCTATCCCAGGTAACACAGGATGCAGTGAAACAGGGGTCATTTAACTATCTTAGAGGATGAGACTGGGTTTATCAGGTGAAGAACAGAGGCAGTCTCTCTCAAGAAGAGTAGCAGCATGCAAACTCTGGAAGTAAAAAGAAATATGACTCATTTGGACAATTGCTAAGCATAACTAGGAGATCAAGGCAATAGTTTTGCTTTAGAGAGAAATAAAGTTCAAGACAGAAGTAAGGGCCAAATCATTAAAGCCCTGTGTGCACAGTGAAGGTGTTTGCACTTCATCTTGAAAGCTCGGGGGAGCTATCAAAGAGCAATGTTGAGGATCAGATGAATGCAACAGGCATATGACTATGCAAAACAGAAGAATTGAAAGGATAAGGTTGGGTATGGGAACACTTCTTTGGAGTCCATGGTAGTTATCCTGGTGGGAAAAATAAAACAACTGAAGGACAGATGAAAGTACAGTAGTAGTAACGGAGCTAAAGAAAAGAGGAAAGCCTCAAGAGAGATTAAGGTCAAAAACATGGTAAGTCTTATGACTTTGGGGCATGGGAGTGAAGAAGGGATACATAAACACCCGACTTCCTAGGCTGAGCAACTAACTGGAAAGTAGACAGAGAAGCAAATCTAGAGAAAGTCCTCTGCCTAGAACGTCTCCCTGCAGAGAGTCCGTGACTCTCTTACTTACCCTGCTACAGTCTGGGCTCCAGGCCACCTCTCTGAGAGGGCTTCCCCGAATCTGCCACCTAAAATGCAAATACCATCATCCTCCATTACCTTGATTACTTAGCTTTATTTTTCTTCAATGCATTCATCTGTTCCTGACAACATACTATATTATTTTCTGCTCATCTCGCCCATCAGAACACAAGTTCCATGTAGGTAGGAACAGTGTATTTCTCATTCACTCCAGAGTGAATCTCCAGAGATGTATATGCCTGGGACAGAGTAGCTGCTCAGTAAATATTAATTGTGTGAGTGAGTGATGAGTTCAGTGCAGGACATGTTGAATTTTAGGCTTCCACAGCACCTACAGTAGGACTTACTGAGCTGTTGAGTAAGCAATGAAAATGCAGGTCTGATGCTCAGAAGGAAAGCAGGACTATATCCGGCAGTGCTGCATGCATCAGCCTGGTGATGAGGATAGCCGGGAAGTGGAAAAGAGAAGCCAAGGATGAATTCCTGAGATCTTCTACATTTAATGGAGAAAAATAAGAGTCTGAAAAGCATCTGGGGCAGTTAAAGAAAACCCAGGAGGTGGTGATACCATGAAAGCCAGAGAGAAAACAGTTTCAAGAAGATTTGATGAACAACAGGGTCAAAACCACAGAAGAGTCAAGAGAAAAATGTCCTGTTAAACATATATATATAGTTCTCTTTCTCTCTGTGTGTGTGTGTGTGTGTGTGTGTGTGTGTGTCTCCCTCCCTCCCTTCCCCCAGCAAAATACCTAATGGAAGAAGTCAAGATTGGAGAACAAAAGCATTTTTCTTCTGATCTTTAACCACAATCCCACATTATCCATTGTTTCCTTAACTGTAAATTTCTGTTAATAGCTTCTTATCAGTTTCTAGCCCATAGATTACTGAATTTTACAAATATATATATATTTAGAAGCATATATATAGAAGCATATATATATATATATAGAGAGAGAGAGAGAGAGAGAAGCAGCCTTACAAAATTAATTCTAATTATTTTCAAAGTCAAAAGTCATTTCAGTTCTAGGTCAGAGCTCCCAGGATCGCCTGTGAAAAGTTCTGATGGAAAAACCTGGATAACATTTCTCTTTCCACAAGTCTCGCAAGGACATTCAGACCATCTGATTCATAACTCCCAGGAGATCAGGCTGATCCAGAACTTGTCCTTGTAAAAGCCAAAACCCTTTCCTTGGGATGCAGCAGCCTTATCACATGACCTCAGCTGGCCTAGCAGAGCAGGTGGGTGTGACATAATAAAATGTATTACGAAGATCACCCTGGAAACTTTGGGAAGGGACTGGACTTGCCTCAAAAAGTATGCCCATCCAGTTGGGGCGCGGGTGGGAGGAGGGGCCTGAGAGGGTGAATAACAGCCAGAGCTGCTAGGAGCTGAATTCCCTTTCCAGCAGCATCCTGAAGTCTTTGTTTCAAACTAAACTGGTGACAAGGAGAAAGGAGAGGAGAGGAGGGACAAGCTGGCACCCTTTGGCCCATTACGTGCCTTTAGGTTTCCAGTGGTCCTCAGGATTGTTACTCATTGGAATTACCTGGGGAGCTTTGAAAACCCTGGTATCCAGGGACAAGACCCAGACGTTAGTATGTTTTTAAGCTTTCCAGGTGATCCCAATGTGCAACCAAGTTCAGAACTTTAATACATCTGTCTAAGCCTAGGATCACTCCTGGAATGTCCTGGGAGGGCATTCTCCAGACCCGGTTATCACGGACCCCTGGAGAGGGTCAATGGTCATCACAGAGTGCAGGGAAATTCCCTGACCTTGTCTCGTTAAGCAGTGCAAGCAGCAGCATTTTCACAGGGCACATGACCCCCATGGCAGCCAAAAAGGGAATTAGCCACTTCAGCGGAGACGCTGCTTAAGGCAAAGGAATTTCCCCTTGTGCTCCTCATTTGCTCAAACAGAACACACAGTTTACTCATCCATTCTGAAGAAAGATTTTGAGTTCTCAAGAATGTAGTCATTGTTCTATAAAGGCTTACAATTTAAAGTGTGATCCCCGAACAGAAGTTTTGTCATCTTTGGGAAGCTTGGTGTGAATTCAGAATCTTTGATTCTACCCTAGACCTGCCCAAAACTGTGTAAATACTGCTGGATGGAACACAGGATGTATTAGAATATTTTGCCTGCATTGAAATGTACACAAGAAAGGAAGACATGCTCGTGGATTGCCACGTCTTGAGAAAGACTTGGGAAAAAAAAGACAAAACAAATGTGTCAAAAAGAGAGAACGTGATACACAACCTTGCTTCATTTGAAACTAATTTTTGTCGTTTGTTTTTGTTTTGCTTTGCTTTTCACTTACCACCAGGAAATAGCTAAATTGAGTAAGAATATCTTAAAACTTAAGGGAGAAAAACTGAGTGATCAATCAAAACCTTAAGAGGAAATAATTAAGAATTTCCGGGGGGGGGGGGGGAAGAGTGATAGTCTGTGAATGAGGACCCTACACTATTAGCCCAGTAATTAATGAGCCTAAAAGACACTGATTGCCATATGACTTTCCCTAAGCCTCAGTTTATTTAAGTGTAAAACAATACATTTAGATGAATAATCATTGTGGTCTCTTCTTGGTCAAAATTTTACCATTCGAAGATGCTTGACATTGAAGCAAATATTCAATCCCAACTGAAAATAATTGTACACAATTTTAAGGGTTATTTTACCACTAGGTGGCAATGTTGATTAAAAAATACTAGAAACCACTGTAACCATCCTTTTATTGTATTTTGTGGCTGACTTAAATCTGTTTTCCAAGGTTCGGGACATCAAAAGAGTTGAAGAATTGCACTATTATGCAGTCAAGACCAAGAACTGAAACGCCGATTTGGAAAATATTCAGTAAAGAGACAACTGGAAAAGAAAGAAAAGCAGCTGCCTGAGGTTGGCAGAGACAGTGAAACACAGCAGGCCAAGCATAGAGGTTCACAGGATGAATGGCCAGGGAGGAAATTCAGTAAATCTTGGTAACCAAAGGATTTCAGATGCTGGTAATGTCCCCAAGGAGACTGCTGGCCCTTCATCCACGCTTGGTACCTTGAGAGGGCCCTAGGCGGAACACATGCCGTGAGCTCTGATTGCTGACAAGCAAATCTCATCCCAATTTTTCTAACTTGTTTTATATCTGATTCCTAGTATTATCTTCAATGTCTGGCTATCACTATGGATTTCTGATTTTCCTGTGCTCAAGGACATAGCTCTTAGGCTGTCCCTAGGAATTCATGCTTCAACCGTACCGCCTTACCTTGATGCTTCCTCCTAGACCTCACACAAACGACCCTAACTCAGGCAATGTTTGCACCCCTCTCCGGATTCCATGCCTGCTAAACGTCGCATCTTAAAACTCCACACATCCACTTCGAGCAAAGAATCACCAATCGTTAAGGCTGAAAGAAATTTAGAGATGTCATCATATCATTCCCTTTTCATTTTCAAGATAAATTACAGGGAAAGAAACAGATATAATAATTACTTCATATTTAATAAGTTCTTGGTTGAAGGAGATTTCTTACGTCTTATAACGAAAGTTCTAATACGAGCAGCTCCAGTTAATTCAATGGTTCAGCAACACTATCAGGGCCCAGGTTCCCTCCACTCTCTCAACGTCACTGTCTGCAGTGGACTGCCTAAGATGCCTTTGCATGCCAAGAAAGCTGTCTCAGCTCCAAGCACCACATCCGGCACACCAAAGTCCAAAAGAATGGGTCAGTTTCCACTTGTGCATCTCTTATTTTAAAATGACAAAAAGCTTTCACGGAAACATACCAACAGATGTGCCTTCACAATGTATTGCCCAGAACTGGGTCACCTGCCCAGTCCTCCACAAGTCACTGTTGAGAGAACGGAACCATCATAATTGGCTTTGACAAATCAGACCTGACTCACATGGAGAAGAGGTGGACACTGGCACAAAACTGGGGTACTGCCAGCATGTAAGAAAGGAAAACTACATCTTGGGTAAGTGAACCAGCACTGATTGCTGTATAGGGGTAGTGTAACTAAGCACTAGGATATCACTGTGTTCAAGAAACAGGAGAGATCAGAAAAGAAGGGACGGGCACTTGCCTGTGGTCCCACTTTCTTGGGAGGATGAGGCGGGAGGATTCTTTGAGCCCGGGGGTTCAAGGCTGCAGTGAGCTATGATTGCACCACTGCTTTCCAGGCTGGGCAACAGACTGAGGCCCCATCTCTTAAAAAGGTTCAAAAGAAAAAGCAAGAAAGAAAACAGAAGACATTCAGGCAACTCAGACTCAAAGAATATTCCTTTAGCATCGGATATTAGTCCCACCGTGACCTTCACTAGTCAGCTGATTGGAAGCTGATCGCTGCTGCTACTTTTCACACGTCAGTATACTTTGCTCAGATGTATGCATCATTGTTCACTTGTCAAGCTGTTATGAGCAGCAGTTTTTCACAATGAACCAAATGAGGATGGAAAGTCAAATTAGGCTCTTAATTTGTCATCCGTTGATTCATGCACTGAAATTGAGCAAGCATTATTGCATGCTGTGACCCCTCACTCTCACAGAATTTACACTCAATCATTCTGTAATTATAAAAGCCCTATTTGGTAGCTGAGTCAAGAGATATCAAGACTGAACAGAAACCCTCCTGGAACTTTCTCTAAGCCAATGGTTCTCACAATTCAGGTGTGTATCAGAACCACCTGGAGGGCTGGTTAAAACACGGACTGCTGGGCTCCACCGCCAGACTGTTGGATGTAGTAGGTATGGGATGGGGTCCAAGAATTTGCATTTCTAACTTGCAGGAGATGCTGATACAGCTACCCTAGGGACCTCACATTGAGGCCTATGGCTCTAGGCAAGTCTGAAAGACTCCCAAACTGTTCAAAACTGCTACAGCCTTGGCTTTAACCATTTCTGTGACAGAAACTTCCTAAGTCCCAAAGGCTGCCATAAAACCTAGCTCTCTCACACAAAGTCAATTCCATTTCTACAGATCTTGAAGATATTACATCTATATCTGGTGGATCCTAGACTACACATACTCTTCTAACATACGCACAGACACACACACAGCTGGCTTTGGATGCTCAGTATTCACTTATTTACTTAAAACAATTTACTGAATGCTGCTATATGCCACACAATGAGCTAGGCTTTTCTAGAAGAAATTAAAATACATATAGGCCCTTCCTAAAGGCCTTGTATGACATCAAAGAAGACCAAAGCATGTACACACATGTAGTTACATGTGTACATGTGTAACTACAATGCAAGCTTGTAATACAAGTCATAAAGAATGTATAAAGGGAGGTGGAATTTCAGGACATAAAACTGTTTTAGGGGGATAAGAAGAGGTTTCAAGAAAAGATGTGATGGTTAAGCTGGAACTTTAAAGAATAGGCACTGAGGTGGAATTGGGACACAGGAGATAAAGCAGAGGCCACTTCAAAGTGTAAACAATATGAGTCAAAGAACATTTTTAAAAAGCATTAAGTATCTGGTATGTTGAAAATAAGCAACTTAGTATCACTGAGGTTAAGATGCTGAAGTTGCACTAGCTAAAGTGTTGAGAAGGCTTTTTAGTATCAGGACAAGGGAGCAACCAAAAGTTTTTAAGCAGGGAGCTGAAATACTAACTACTATTAACCCAACAGTGTTAGACTAGTTGGCAGCTAGCTACCTTTAAGATATAGTCAAGATATGAGATTAAATCAAAAATTCAACTGAGAATTTCCTTAGGATTCCCTCAGGACAGTTAGGAAGTCATTCAATGTGCTATATGTATTTTTCAATGGAAAAAAAAAAGCTAATGCAAAAGATATATAAATGACTCATGCAAACAAACCCCAAGCTGAAATTTCACTTACAAAAAAAGGCATTTAATCAAGACCACTCTAATATTAAAAAGTCAACATGTCAGGAGTTAAAACCTCTTTGAATTTTAGAGCAAATCATGTATTTAATGCTTTTTTTAAAAGCATAAAGTCAAAAGAACTAGTTGCAACTTTTCCATGGTGACATCATGATCAACCGGAAATGTTCTTTTGTAAAGAGCAGTTTTACATGTCTGAGTTTTTAACCAAAACTCCTCAGGGCTTTCACAGTATTTCCCCAGGTATTCCTGGAAGACTACAAAGTGGGTTTAGATGACAGGATTAACTGTATTATTATGTTAATAGTTAAATACTTATTTTAACATATAATGAAAAATACGCTAGTCTACCATCCATTAATTTGCAGATATTATTGTTTACAAAATATTAAGTAATAATAGTAATATGGTCATGTCAAAAATCTGCTATTCAAGACCTCTGGCTTATCAGATCTTTGATGCCTCTAAAGAGATCAAATGTTCCCTAAAGCAAGGACTGCGGGTAGTCATTTCCTCTCACGCCAAAATGCAGACCAGTGAAAACACTGATTCCAGTTAAAGGCAGTTATAATGCCAAGAGTTTTTTTAGTGTTTTATTTTCAAGCCTGGTTTGATGGGGAGAAAAATTTCCCCATCAAAATTTTTGTATGCCCCAAAATTTGGGCGTACAAACTTGTTCTGGAGCCTCTTGAAGCTATTATTTCTCTTGAACCTCTCTGACCAGGTAATTCCCAGACAAACAAATCAACAAAAATAAGATGTATTTAAAACTGCCTTATTTTCAGAAGCAAATGCTGCTGCCGAAAGGCAACACTCCATGGTACACCCCCCTGCAACCATAAATTCATCAAAATTAAAACCCTTCTTTGCTGTTTTTATGAGAATACTCTATATCTAAGCTCCAGCTTCCAGAACAAAATGTCATACACTGGATGACTTAAACATAACTATGTATCTATCATAGTTCTGGAGGCTGAAAGTCCAAGATCAGGGTGCCAGCAGGGATGGATTGTAGCAAGGGCCCTTTCCTGGCTTACAGGTGGCTGCCTTTTTGCTGCGTACTCTCACACGGCCTTTCCTCAGTGTGTGTTGTGTCCTGGATCTCAGGTCTTCCTCTTCTTATGGGGGCACTAATCTTATTGTATTAGGACCCCACCCTTATGATGTCATTTAACTTAATGACCTCCTTAAAGGCTCTATTTCCAATACCATCACATGGGAAGTTAGGGCATCCATATATAAATTTGAGGGGGGGGACACAATTCAGTCCATAGCACCCACTTTTAGAACCTTCCTTTTCTTTCACAAAAACTCTACCATTCTGTCAACCACACATGATTATTCACTGCCTGCCTTAAATGAATTGGGAGTGTGTTTTCCAGTTCACTTTCTATTCACTTTGATAACGTGAATTTAAATGGAGAGAACTACTACTGTTTTTTTTGAGATAGGGTCTCACTCTGTTACCCAGGCTAGAGTGCAGTGGTATGATCCCCATGACCTCCACTTCCCAGGCTCAAAGTCAAATCTGGCCTTAGATTGATTCCAAGCTTCCAGAGTAGCTTGGACTATAGGTGTGTGCTACCATGCCCAACTAATTTTTTGTATTTTTAGTAGAGACAGGGTCTCACCAGGTTGCCCAGGCAGGTCTTAAACTCTTGGGCTCAAGCAATCCACCCCTCTTGGCCTCCCAGTGTGCTGGGACTACAGGTGTGAGCCACCATGCCTGGCCACTACTGTATTTTGAACTACAGGTCTCTAAATGTTCTCCAAAGATCTGCAAAGTGCCAAGAATTCTAAGCAGTTTCAGGTGTGAATTAATTGGCTGCTTTCTCCAACCCTTCTATGTCAGGGGCAGCCATAGCTATTCATGGAAGACATGGAGATTCTCCATCCACTTCCGTCTGGGTTACAAACAAAACACTCAAACTCAGAAGGATAACCGTGTTGTAAATGTGGACACCCCAGCAATCTGAGAAGATGCCCACACTGACTGGTCCCCATAAATTTTGATAAATTGAAATCATTATCCTGCAGCAACAAGAGAAAGCTACATCTTCTTCCTGTCCGTTGCACCCATGCTCTGCTTGGGTGTAGTACTGTCCTGGGGACTTTACCCGTCTCTAATAATATCTTAATACCTACTCAATCTGTTCACCAGCCTTTTTCAAAACTTTTTCAAACATCTTTGTCAGATATTCTATGCCCACTTATAGGTAGTTTAGTACCGTCTAAATGTTCAGATGTTGAATTGCGTCATCTGTGTGCTATGCTGGATTTTACAGACAGTTCCATGGCCTTGGGGAGTGTATCAGGAGAAAGCAGCCTTTTAGCTGTAAATCACACAATGCCCCCCAAAATAGTGGCTTATGCAAAAGACATTAAGTTATCTCATATAACCCAAGTCTGGAGGATAGCAGTGCCTGGCATCCACTCAACAGACTTCACTATGTTAGGACCAGCATGTAGCAGTCTCCTGGCCTCTTCTTGGTAGTCTGCAAAGTCAAATCTGACCTCGGATTAATTCTCCCTTATTCACTCAAAAAATATTGGTTGAATGCTACTATATTCCAGGCACTATGTATGCTAGGCTTTTCTGGGAAGTATAAATATATATACAGGCCCTGCTTAGAAAGCTTTATATGACAGCAGAGAAAAACAGACATGGAGACCATAAGAACCATAAAGGAGGTATGGATACCATGTCATGGAGACATGGGAGATAGAATAATCACTGTATTCAGGAAGACTAGAAAAGGTTTCCAGGAAAGAGGCGATAACTGAGCTGGGTTCACAAGTATGAGAAGGATTGGGACGTGGTGGCGGGAGATGGAGTACACAGGCTGCTCCCAGCTGAATAAATGATGTGAGACAATGAACGTCACTAGAAAACCATTAAGGACTTTGGTGGAAACAGCTGTTCAGCTTCACACTTGTGCAAGTTGCCTGAAGATGAATAGGCATCCTCAAGACAGGAAGAAAAGCGAAAAGCGGGGCAAAGTCTCCCCTAAAAGTTTCCACCACCCTCCTACTTGTCTCATAGCCAAACACTGTGTCCCAGGGCCACCCCTAGCCAAAAGGGAGGTTTGAGAAAGTGACTCTTCAGTTCTTCCTGTCTCTACAATGGAGATGGACAAGGGAGAAAGGGGTGGGAGTGTGTGAGATTAGCAGCCAAGGATGTCTATCACAGCAAGTCACTTAATCTTTCTGGGCCCCTGATTTCTTCTCTGAAAATGGGAATAATGATGCCTTCCTAGCGAGCCTATTGTAAGGATTAAATGAAACATGAAACACCTATATGTGTCCCAGCATCTAGCATATAATAGGAGTTCAGTATGTTCGCCTTCCCTCCTAGTTTATGTTTCTCAGTCACATCTAGTTTTTGCTCTCAGTGATTATGAACCCAATGTGACATTTACAATTATGACAAGTTAATTGACAGGATAATTAATTTTGCTCTCATTAAACAGGGACTCTTTCTTTCTTTTTTTTTTAACAAGAGGGAAAAAAAAGTTTTAATTATGAACGAATAAGCATGCACGGGAGTTCACAGAGAAAACAATGTATCTCTAGGAGGTAGCCAGATGATTGAGGCTTATATACCATCCTATGCTAAACAAAGGAAAAGGAGTTTGGGCCTTCTAGGGAAGGGGGAGGTGGCAAGTTATGGGAAAGTGACCAAGAAAAACATGGTCAACAAAGGTTGTTTAGTAAGATTCGTTATGCAAGTTTATATCAGTACCTTCCCCGTGGATAGTTGGTATAGTCCTCCTCTTCCTGGTCCTCCTCTCCTGGAGAAGGAGACAGGTTTACAAATAGAGATGTTCTTTATAAATGTAAATTTCCTTTACAAAAAGAACAATTTTCCCCATTTTTAAAGCTTTTCCTGAATCTGCTGGTTCTCAGTGTTCTTCAGCTCAAAATAATCCATATGCTAAAGAGGCATACTTTGGTTGGCATATTCCAGTTCCCTTCAGCAGCATTTGAGTGTCCCTGATGATCCTTCCCATGAAAGCCAAGTTCTGCTTTGTATCTGTAGTGAGACTTCCTGCCCTCCCCTAGTGATGGGAGATCCTAATGGTGATAGTGTAGGATTCTGGCCCAGGGCATTTTGTAATCCTCAGAGCAGAGAGTTTGCCTTTCCTCAGCAGCAATGGGTCTGTATCTGTCTTAGACGCTATAAATGTTGCTGCCTCCTCTTCCAGCAGCTTAAGACTTTTGCTTTGGGTAAAGGATCAGGCAGAAAGGTGAGGCTTACTGCTTCCCTCACTCTTACCTGCCACTCCTACCCCTGCAATAGTACCTAAATATGCCCTGAAGCCCTGCACTACCAAGAAGGCTCTCTCCAACCTCTTATCCCAATCTTTCTGGAAAAGACTCTTTTCTTTCTCATAGTAAGAGAACGACCAAGGCTTTACTCTCCTTGCCTCAGAGATTTTGTTTTGCAGGGCTAAATTCAGCATTGCCTGGTATGGAAAAATCAATGTCCAACCACCACCTTACCTCATCTTCACTATCCTTGGATATTTATGCATAGGAAACTTAGCTCATTCAGGAGAATTATGCCAGATACTCTGAGAGGTACAAGGATAGAAGAATGGGTTTAGAGTTGAAGATGTGGGCATATCAGAAGGAGATATACAATATCGATGGTTTCTGATGAGGTATGGTGGCTCACATCGGTAATCCCAGCACTTTGGCTGACCAATGCAAGAGGATTGCTTGAGGCCAGGAGTTTGAGACCACCCAGGACAACAGGACAACGTAGTGTGATACCATCTCTAAAAAATTTTTTTTTTAATTAGCCAGAGTATAGTGGTGTGAGCCTGTAGTCCCAGCTATTCAGGAGGCTGAGGTGGGAAGACTGCTTGAGCCCAGTAGTCTTAAAATAAAGTGTTGATAGTTTCCTCTCAGGATCAGGAAGGGAGTGAAGGCTTTGCTAATCTCTGTAGTACAGCTTAGCAAGACATCTCACCTTGTCAAAGCCCATCTTCGAGCTTGGCCTAAAAGGAGTCAAGGTATTTGCCTTTAAGGAACCAAGTGGGCCAAGATAAATAAAATATCAGTAGTGATTACTATAAACTCAAGCGGCCACAGGGCTTTCCTTAAGTGCTCTGGACAATGAGTGGAGCTAGGATCTTCATAGATCCTGGGGCCAGGGTAAAGAAAATAGAGATAGAAATTTCCACCCACCTTACAGAATGGGAACTTAGGTTAAATTTGATGTAAATAAACAAAAGAATCATGATATGTCTTTCACCTTGTACTGAAGAATAAAATTAATGCCTCTTCAATTTATATGATACAATAGGAATGATAGGATGCTCCTTCAGCACCTAGGACAGCCAAATACCAAGGTCATCCATCTGTGAAAGGGAAAACTCCCCACAAGACCTGAGCACACACCAAATAGATTTAATTTATAGTTGACACTGGTTCACAGAACAGTCAAGGTCATTGGCACCTTAATTACAACACACTTAGCCCACACTCTTTACCCAGCAGGTAATAGCATTAACATGCATGATGAAACTCCTGTCCATCATCAAAATTCAAGAAGATAAGTTTTGATTCGGTTACTAAGACTATTATTGCCTGTTTCATCTTGACAAAATGGTGACTACAAACATAGCTCCTGGCTAATTTGGAACAATGTCAACACCAAAAAAATTATCT
Organism: Rhinopithecus roxellana; assembly: GCF_007565055.1. NCBI lineage: Eukaryota > Metazoa > Chordata > Mammalia > Primates > Cercopithecidae > Rhinopithecus > Rhinopithecus roxellana. The sequence goes on from NC_044554.1 coordinate 143,647,215, forward strand.
CCTTGGAAGAAACATGGGTAAATTAGAATAAACCTTTTATGCATTAGTAAGTATTACTGTATTTAAGGTGATTCCTGCTGGTGTGTGATTCCAAGATTTAAGCTGGAATATTTACATTCTTTAACACTCTTACTTGGCTCCATTGAAAGACTTTCCCTCAAGCTCCCCTTCCTGTGTCCCCTGAGACTCCTGTAAGTTTCTAGAGCTGATGAAACCACCTGTAGGGTAGAAATACCAGAATAGGGTGTGTGGTTTAGCAAATCTTTTCTAGAGTTATTCTTGGCCCTGAGCACCACTGGCATGGTGGGTGTTTCTGGCTGAATCTGTCTGGTTGTCCTCATGCTGCACATTCTGATGAGTGACCTGAGGCCATGAGTCAGCATTTGGTAACATTCCTTCTCATTACACCAGCCATTTCTGCTTGAGTAGTCCTCAGAAAAAGGAACCATTTTTTAGGTAGGAAAACAAGCTTCTCGTCGTGGTCTATAACCTCTTCTCTCCTCTGGGTTCAGTGGGGGAGAGTTACAATGCACCAGGGAAGGGCAGGCCTCTTCTAGGCCCCCTAACACACATAACCACATTTGATCCTCATCACAACCCTGCAATGTTGTTCCCAGCAAGACGGTCTGTCACAGAATCCTTGTATGTATATGTCCTTGTAGGCCAAGGCTTCTTAGCTTTTTGCCATGTGACAATCCTCCCTTTGTATGGAGAACAGATGAACTTGATAGGACCTGAAAACTTGATAGGACCTGAATCCCAAGGCTTGGGTCACTCCAGTCGCAAGAGACAATTTATATAAAATAAATAAACGGAGGAGTAGAAAGTATGTGATTGCTTCAGTCTTTGTTTTGTCCTGTGTTGTGATAGTTTTACCAAGCACATGGCTCAGAGGAGGCCCAAATGAGAAAGTGAAGCATTTATAACAAGATACCATCACTGTAGATTAACCTGAGTACAGAGGAAGGAGGTGGACACCTTACCCTGGGGGGAAGCAGGGAACAGACCATATACCTGGAGTTGGCCTGAGGATATCTCCGTGTCTACCTCCCAAGATTGTAGGGTTGGCAGATTTTCACTGTTCCAACATGTAAAATGAAGGGGTGAAAACTTCACCAACAGAAGGCTGAGAAACCACTATGGGCAATGCCTGCTCTTAATTCATGTTACCTTAAGTATAAAATAAAAGGGCCTTAGTTGAAAAAAACTACCAGATTCCTGTTTTATGAAATTCTTAATCTTCTTTTATGTCTTAATCAAAAAACCTAAATATTTTAGGGCATGGCATGGAGGATAGATTCACCCTTGAGCGCTAGCCTAAATTAGTTATGAATTATTATGTTTATTTTGCAGATGAGAAAATTGAGGCTCAGAAAGTCTGGAACTTTCTCTTTTCTCATGTCCCCTTTGACAGTAGGGCACACATCAAAATTGGTCATTTGGGAACAGTATGTTTTGGTACAATTCTTCCTTTCTTTCATGGACAAGAGTAATATTAATTTCATCAAAATAATGCAGAAGGACTTTGGCTTTAATGGAATTTTTATATCAAATATATCCAGATAACAATGAAGTCCTAATTTGCAAAAGCTGCATGTGTTGTTAGAAGAACCATCCTACTATGGGCGGGGTGCAGTGGATCGCGCCTGTAATCCCAGCACTTTGGGAGGCCAAGGAGTTCAAGACCAACCTGGACAACATGGTGAAACCCCATCTCTACTAAAAACACAAAATTAAAATACAAGAATTAGCCAGGCATGGAGGCACATGCCTGTAATCCCAGCTACTCAGAAGGGTGAGGTATGAGAATTGCTTGAACCTGGGAGGCAGAGGTTGCAGTGGGCCCAGAGGGCACCACTGCACTCCAGCCCGGGTGAAAGAGCAAGACTCTATCTCAATAAAAAAGAATAATCCTTCTTGATTACTGAACTGAAATCTTATAAAAATAGCCCATCAACCAAACTGGTACATAATTATTATACATATACATATGAAGAGAAAAATAGGAGACTGCCATGTGGGTCAGTGCCCTCAGGAGTCCCTAATCAGAATCCCTCCCCCAGCACCATACCCAACTCCTAACTGTCCACACCTTGACCGAGCTCTGGGCATATCTGGACACTTGGAACACGTCCCTTCCCTGCCCCCAACAAACCATCGGCCACATTTCCACAATATGGGCTTGCTTCTGCCTGTCCCTGGCTGCTGGAGATGTCCTGGTGGCAGAGCTCCTGTTGGCAGTGCACAGTGTTGATAGGGAGCCATGAGTGCTGATGTAGCTAACAGTGCTCACCACCTGGGATTCTGCAGGCCTCACCCTGCTAGGTTTGCCCTCTGAGGCACCCTGAGCAAGCCAGCTAATAGTCAAAGGTGCTGTTCCTGGGAGCTTCAGCCACCCAGTTTCTGAGTGACCCCAAGGGTGAGAGAGAGCCATAGTTTGAAGCACCACCACAAGGCATTTGCAACACTGTGGTTGGGAGACTCCAGTGTAGGTCTCATGGATAAGTAGAGGCTGTTTCACAATCAGTGTTTCTGATTTCTAATTCCATCTCTTTCCACTAGGCCCCAAAGCTACAGAGGGTGAAGGCTAAGATCAAAGGAGTAGGTTCTTGGAAATATCAGAAGCAGGACACTTGACAAGAAGAAGAAAAGCTAAGCCCCCTTAGCTCATAGCATCAAGCACAACTGACCACAAGAGCAACAATGCAGCAGGAGAATGACCTCCCACAAATATAAGTTATAAGGTGACAACATGGAGATAGGTCTCATCCCTCTCATGCCTCAGAGCAGGGAGATGATATCAAGCAAATTATACCAGGCCCTGCTGACATCTAGGACTTTCCTTTCCAGACTACTTCTATGCTCTCTGGCATCTATAGCCCCATGAACTTTATTCTGTTCATTTCATTTGTTTCTAATTCAGAGGTGGTCACTTTCAATTTCCCCAGTCTTTTAAAGGTGGGGAATTGTTGGATGGACTGAGCAAAGCCTTGAAGAATAAGCAAGAATCTTTCCGGTCCCAAGATACAAGAGGGATTTGCAGGTGCATGTTGCTGAGTAACCTCCGCTGCTCCCTCTCAAGAACAAATCCTCCACCAAAGTCGACTTGGATCTCACAACGCTTCTTCATGAACAGGTGAACAGTCTTTCAAGCTGATCTCCCTCTGCAAAGGTGGGATGCAAATGTCTTCCAGCCCAGGGGGTCATTGAAACCTTTTGCTTAACTCTTCCTGCATTTTCTTTTCAAGTTTGTTGTTGTAGCTGTTGCTCCTGTTCTGGTGTTATCACTGCTGAAATATAGTTCATTTGCCATGAAAGTTTACTCTTTTAAGGTGTACAATTCAGTGATTTTTTTTTTTTAGTATATTCACTTATGCAGCCATCTCCACTAACTCTAGAACCTCTTCATTACCTGAGAGAAACCCTTTACCCATTAGCAATCACCCCAATTCCCTCCTTTTCCCAGCTTTGGCAACCAATAGTCTACTTTTTGTCTATGGATTTACCTCGTCTGGACATTTCATGTGAGTAGAGTCATACAAACTGTGGCCTTTATATCTGGCTGTTTTCACTTTTGTTTTCACTGTTCACCCCCACTGTAGCACATGTCAGTACTTCATGCCTTTGATGGCTAAATAACATTCAACTGTATGAACATACCACATTTTGCTTATCCATCCATGAATGACATTTAGGTTGTTTCCACCTTTTAGACAAGATTAATAATCCTGCTATGAACATTCATGTACAAGTTTCTATGTGTTCGTAAAATTTTTCAAAAACACACTCAAAAGCTTATTTTTCAAATAGAAAGCTTTGGTTTTAATAACTATTGCTTCTGAGAATATTTTGGTCTTATTGTCTGTCTTGTCAAGGCTGAACAATGATCCTTTATTACTCTTAAACATCTCTAGAAACAGCCTTACCAAGGCAATACGGTACTTGGTTGACTTGAGGAAGGTTTTCTACCATGGTGTCCACAAGAGAAAGTTTATCAATATTTCAAAATAGTATCAGCCTATGCATCAATAATGGTTGATCACTCAAAGTGACACTTATTTCCACTGAGCGAACTTGCAGTTTTTTAAGAGTTTTTCTCTGTTTGCCCAGGCTGGAATGCAGTGGAGTCATCATAGCTCACTGTAGCCTCGAACTTTCGGGGTTCAAGAGATCCTTCCACATCAGTCTCCCAAGTAGCTGGGACTACAGGCACATGCTGCCATGCCCAGATAATTTTAAAATTTTTTGTAAAGATTAGGTCTTGTTATGTGGTCCAGACTAGTCTTAAACTCCTGCCCTCAAGCAATTTTCCTGCCTTGGTATCCCAAAGTGCTGGATTACAGGCATGAGCTACTGTGCCTGGCTATTTAACTGGGGAAAAGCAACCAACCAGACACTAATTCCCATTCCTTAAACAGACTTTATTTTTTAAACTTAAAGATTTAATTTTTTTTTAATCTTAAGAAATTAAAATTTTTGCTGAACGCAGTGGCTCACACATGTAATCCCAGCACTTTGGGAGGCCGAGGTAGGTGGATCATGAGGTCAGGAGTTCAAGACCAGCCTGGCCCACATGGTGAAACCCCGTCTCTACTAAAAATACAAAAATTAGCCAGGCGTGGTGAGGTGCACCTGTAGTCCCAGCTACTCGGGAGGCTGAGGCAGGAGAATCACTTGAATCTGGGCGGCAGAGGTTGCAGTGAGCTGAGATTGTGCCATTGTAAACCAGCCTGGGCAACAGAGCAAGACTCAGTCTAAAAAAAAAAAAAAGAAAACACAGAAAAAATTAAAATTTTTTTAAATCTTAAAGATTTAATCTTTTTAAAATCTTATAGAAGATTTTGATCTGTTGTACAGTATTCATTACAAAGCCCAATGCTGTGCCAAAAGTAAATTCAAAACAAATAACTGTCAAAGAAAGAAAGAATAAGTAAATAAATGTACATTTAACAGCTAGGAGACTAACCATAGGGAGAGATTAAGAACTATTTAAGTTCCATTTATTTTTTTAAAAAGCCAAACACTGGAGATTTTTTAAATGTACAAATGTAAAATTTTATACACACAATACCCAATTTATGATGGTTTATCTTTTTTTCAAGTTAAGTGTTGACAATATCTTACTGTTCAAAAGAACAGCAACAAGCTGCACAAGCTGGTTTACACAAGCTGTAGATTCCAACATAGACTTTTTCAACTTTATGATGACGCAAAAGCAATGTTCATTAAGTAGCAACCACACTTTGAGTACCCATACAACTATTCTGTTTTTCACTTTCAATACAGTATTCAATAAATTATATGAGATATTCAATACCATACAATACAATAGGCTTTGTGTTAATTTTCTCAATTACAGGCTAATATAAATGTTCTCAGCACATTCAAGGTGGGCGAGGCTAAGTCATGATGTTCAACAGGTTAGGTTCGTAAAATGTATTTCTAACTAGGATATTTTCAACTTATGATGGGTTCATCAGGATATAACTGCACTGTAAGTCAAGGAGCATCTGTACTTTACAGTAGTGTTTCTGGAAGTACAAAATAGGTTAGGATGATTTTCAAGATGAGTTTTGCTAATAATATTGTTCAAAGGAATTGCAACAACCTGCACAGGCTGGCTGATACAAGCTGTGGATTCTTTGTCTCCTGGACCAACACAGACTTTCTGATGGATGTGCCAATGTTCACACTGACCCCAATTCATTGACCGGAGCTAAGAATTAACACATCAGAAAATGAAAGACAAAAACAGAAAAGAAAGAGACCAACTAGAGAAAAAGAAGGAACTATTCCAGATGGCAGATGCTCCTGTGTCATGGGAGCACTCAGTTTCAGTTTGTTCTATTCTTGACTTCACTTATACGTTATCTGGTGGACAAATTGCTTAGATTTCTTCTGCCTCAGGTTCTCAGTGTGCAAATTGGGGCCAACATCACTGCCCTTTAAGGAGTTCAAAGAGCACTGAGGTAAAAAGTTGGAAAGGCCCAGCCTGTGTCTGTAAAGTATATTTACAATTGCCTGGAGTAATGCAGGTATTGATGCTAAAAGCATCATTATTTTTGTAGTTGGAAAGTCAGAATCCAACCTCCATCATGTTCTAAGCCTTTGAAAGAGTCCTTTGTTTTCCTGCCTAAGCTCTGGCCCACAGGGAAAAATATTCTGTCTTTCAAAAGGTTTCTTTCATAAACAGTTCATTCTTTTTAAGTGGGTTTCACTGACTATGTTTATTAACATGTAGTAACACTTAAGGAAGGTTTCATTTGGTACTGGGAAGAAAGTAGTGTGGGCAGCCTGCCACCCCTCAGCTTAAAAAGAAATATTGTCTAGAACAAGGCCCGAGGCACTCAGAGAAGCCAAGACTATTGCAGGTTGCCGCTTGCGACTTGCATCACTCAACCCAAGCAGTGCAAACAATGACGGGTGTCCCCCAGGCCCCTCCTAGACAAGGCCAGTGGTGAAAATTACTCAGCCTTTCTCAGTCACTGAAATGATTTCACCAGAGAGACATCTATGTCAATAAAAGGGAAGATGAAGATATTCAACTTGATAAACAGCAGAAAATTTAATTTAACAAGCTGTCTTTCCATGTTTTATATTTTATTCCATGAGGTTGAATTCACCACTGTTCTCTAAGTTAAACATCTCCATCTTTTATTTATGTCATGACTGAGTCTGTGAACTCTCCTTGTTATTTTACTCTGACCTCATATTGCATTACTTGTCTTCATTTGAGCCTTTTCTTTTTTTTTCTTTTGCAAGAAATGGAAATCCATTCTGTGAAGACCATCTCTAGAGTTTTCTGGGCCTTAATAAATATCTGTAGAATCATGGGTTACTGCAGAGTCATCCATGAATATCTCTACAGTCAGCCATGAAATTCTTCACAAAGGTAAAATCAGGTCAGGATGTGCCTCCAGAACAGTTTTGAATGAAGAAAATTCATCAAGAAGGGCCAACCTGCTGCCAAGGGGTGCGTGAGAGGCAGAGGGTCAATCACATTGGCTCAAGGATAGCAAATGATGCTGAATGAAGGTGAGCAGCTGGGGAGGCCTTTCCTGTCCTCTCCACTGGGACATTTTCCCTGAGTACACGCCAGTCACCAGCAAAACCCGAAGCTTGAAGCAAATGTTTTGTCTTCATGAAAGGATATGTACTGCCTGTTCTGTCAAGCTCTAATCTCTTCAAACTTCATTCCAGAATCATGAGATTTTTTTCCCTGCCCTGTGACCTCAGAAACTAACAGAAGATTTTTTGGAAGCCAGGAAATTAAACTCTGACCATAATTTGATCAGAGGCAACACCCTCCCAGGGCTGGATGAAGATCTTTAAAGGTCTTCAGCATTAAAGAGATTATGCTTCACATCCCACAACTATCCACCATATGTAATACAATATTTTTCAAGATCTAAACTCTGAAGTAAAAGGGAATTTCAACCAAGTTCAAACTCTTAGCACGATAATGATGCAATACATTTTTTAAAATATCAAAATCTGTATCCAAATTTTGTTCTATTTGCACGTCCCCATTTAGTGGTGATCTAAGCATTTATTCAGTCTATGTATTAAGAATTCTGTCCCCACCTCGGCCTACTCTGCACATACCCACTAAATGTCTGTCATTTGATTAGTCTGGTAATTTGTATCACAAGTGTTTCCATTGGAACAATCATCTTTGATGGGACCTTCTCTCTGTGGAAGGAGCTCTGAAGAAGCAGGAGTAGGTTTTTCTAACATTTTTAACATAGGGTCAATGCATTCATTTAATGCACATTTTTGAACACTCATGTTGTTTCAAGTGGGGCATAGGAAGTCAACCACATTACAAAGATAATACTAGGTGTGATGTTACAGAGGGACAAGGTCTTAAAAAACAATGAGTTACAAGAGACAAGGAGGTGACCTCAGCAACTTGGCAGAGTAGGAGGACCTTGCCTCTCCCTCCACTCTTGGGCACACCAAATAAACATCTATTCAAAGATCAGTTATCTCTGAGAGAAAGTAAGAAATCAATTGAGAAACTCTGACCCAACCAGGCAAGTGAAAAATATCCACACCGAACAGATAGGAAAAGTTGAGGCATGCTCAGGCACCGATGCCATCCCAGGCACAACATCATACAATCAGGTAAGGAATCCCCAAATTCAGCTTCTCCCTGTGGGGAGTAAGGTATAGACCTCATATATAAAGTCCTAACTCTACGCTTCTCCACAGTTTGGCTCTTACTTAACCAGCTTTAGGAGTGAAGGTGATTAAGCATATACAAGTCTCACTAGACTATAGGGGAAAAGTGGCAGTTTTGTAGAGATCCACAGCTCTTCCAGAAGCTCCATCCCTAGAAGCAGTGTAGAGAAGGAGCTTTTAAAAAGCAGCTTCCTGTTTATCTGCAGAAGGGATTTATGCCATGCATTCAGTGACCCAGCTTTCATAACTACTGTCTGAAGAACTGCATCCTAAAAACTTCCTAGCTCTGAGAGCAGAAGAGACGAGGCATATGTGAGTACCTCTAGATCATAGAACATAAAAGTGGTTTTAAATTGACACAGAAATACTTTCAGAGGCTATACTTCCTGGGAACAGTGCAGAAATGAGGCTGAAACATAGCTACCTTTTTTCTCTCCAGAAGGGGCTCACTACACACTCTTCCAGTGGCTATATGACAGCCTGGCTCCTAATGAACTTGCGTCAGGGACCTAACAGGTAAGATAAACATTAGCCCTCCAGCAGTCAGAGCTAGAGCTGGGCAATTTTCAAGCCTTTGCTCACACCAAGGTCTACCTATTTCTCCTGGAAGGAGTTTGTCCACGCACCAAATGCCACAAATTTATAGCTCTCACCAAAGGGACTGTCTCCATAATGACCTAGCTCTGAAAGTTGATGGGGTTTTCATTCCTGAGTGGCCCTAGACCACAGAAAACAAAGAGGTGGACATACAACAGGCCTACTTCCATCAGCTATCTCCTCAAGCTCAGATGATGCAGCCTGAACTCTAGTACAGGATTTTGTCACAGATCCTCTCTCTAGCTTAGAGCAGAAACAGTGGGAGATAAACCACAACACTCAGCTTCACCATGAGGATAGCAGCGAAAATACATACCCAACACCCCCGCCCCCGACCAGCTTTTCTAGCTACATCAGAGAGACTGGCTCCTACCTTACTGATCTTAGGGTATTGACAGAACATGGTACGTCCTAATTTGGGAAGGGGAGCAGTACCAAAAACAGAGACAAACACAAGATTTGAAAGGCACTTTATCTTTGGCAAAGCAAATTGGTGAGATTTTTCTCTTACAGTAGGCCAGTCTGACAAGACTGGAAGAGGCAGTTGTCTTTTCTAATGCACAGACCCAACACAGTGAGTCAAGAAAGACTAATAAATAAGGATATATATTCCAAATAAAAGAACAACATGAATCCCCAGAAACTGGCCCAAGTGAGGTGAAAACATGTGGTCTGCCCAACAGGGAATTCAAAATGATGACTGTAAAGATGCTCATCAAGATTAGGAAAACAATGCAAGAAAAAATTGAAATTTCCAACAAAGAGAAAATATCTAAAAGTACCAAACAGAAATCATAGAGCTAAAGAATACTATAACTGAATTGAAAACTTTGGTAAAGAAATTTGACAACAGATTCTGGAAAAGGGAGGATCAGTGAATTTGGAGACAGATCACTGGAAATCATCCAATCTGAGCAGAAAAAAAAAAATTAAAAAGAGTGACGATAGCTTAGAGGCTTATGGGACAACATTAAGCAGAACAAATTAGGAATTATTGATATGCTAAAAGAAGAGGAAGAGAGAGAAAACATTTTTGAAGAAATAATGGCAGAAAACATCCCAAGCCTGAGGAGAAAATATTCAGAAAGCCTAAAGTACATGAGGTAAAATTAGTCGAAAGAGACTCACACCAGGGCACATCATAATCAAATTGTCAAAAGTTAGACAAAGGGATTCTTGAAAGCTGCAAGAAAAAAGCAAATTATTATGTACAAGGGAAACCCTGTAAGATTATCCAGATTTTTCAGCACCTTACAAGCCAAAAGAGAGTGGGATGCTGTATTCAAAATTCTGGCAGAAAAAAAAACCTGCCAACCAAGAATACTGTGCCCAGCAATTCTATCCTTCAAAAATAAAGGAGTGATAAAGACTTTCTCTGACAAACAAAAGTTGAGAGAATTTATCAACACTAAACCTGTCATAAGAAATGATGAAGGTAGTTCTTAAAACTGAAGGAAGAAGACACAAATTAGTAACATGCAAACATATGAAAGTATAACCCTGTGATGATGATGGATATATCAATTATATCTTTACTATACAGGTTAAAAAGGTAAAACTATTAAAAGCAACTAAAGCTACAATAATTTGTTAAGGAATACAAATAATAAAAAGATGTAAAATGTGACAGTAAAATTATAAAACATGGGAGTATGAGGAGAAAAAGTGTAGTTTATGTATTTGACAAAAATTAAGTTATTATAAGCTTAAAATAGCTGGTTATAAGTTTAAAATATTTTATGAAACCATTAGGGTAGCCATAGAACAAAAGCCTACAATAGATACAGAAATGATAAAAAAAAAAAAAAAAGGAAAGATTCAAAGCACACCACTACAGGAGACCATCAAACCACAGAGAAAGCAAGCAAGAGAGGAAGAAAAAAAAAAAAAAGGTCTACAAAACAATCAGAAAACAATGGACAAAATGGCACTAATGAGTTCTTACCTATCAGTAATTACTCTTAATGTAAATGCATTAAATTATCTAAACAAAAGGCATAGAGTGGCTAAATTGATTTTAAAAAGAAAGACCCAACTATATTCTGCCTACAAGAAACTCAGTTCAACTTAAAAAACACTCAGAATGAAAGTGAAGGGATGAAAAATAATATCCCATGCAAATAGAAACCAAAAGAGAACAGAACTAGTCATACTTATTTCAGACAAAAACCTTAGGTCAAAAACTGTAAAAAGAGAGAATAAAGTCATTATATAGTGATTAAAGGGTCGATTCATCAAGAGTATATAAGAATCATAAATGTATATGTACCTAACATTGGCACACCTAAATATATGAAGCAAACATTAATAGATCTGAGGGGAGGCATAGACTATAACACAGCAATAGTAGGGAATTTCAGTAACTCACTTTCAACAATATCATTGAATTAATCAGAGAGAAAATCAATAAGGCAACAACGGACTTAACAGACATTGCAGAACATTCTACCCAACAGCAACATAATACACATTCTGTTCATCTGCACACAGAAAATTCTCTAGGATGGATCATATATTAGGTCACAAAACAAGTTTTAACAAATTTAAGAAGATTAAAACCATATCAAATATTTTTTCCAATAATAATGATATGAAACTAGAAATCAATACAGGAGGAAAATGGAAAATTAACAAATATGTGGACATTAAACAATGTGCTTCTAAACAACTATAGAGTCAAAGACAAAATTTTAAAATATCTTGAGACAAATGAAAATGGAAACACAACACACCAAAACATGAGATGCAGCAAAAGCATTTCTAAGAGGGATGTTTAGAGTAATAAATGCCTACATCAAAAAAGAAAGATCTCAGATAAACAGCCTAACACTGCACCTCAGGGAACTACAAAAGGAAAAACAAACTAAGCTCAAAGTTAGCATAGGAAGGAAATAGTGAAAATCAGACTAGAAGTAAATGGGACTAGAAAACCAATAACAATAATCCACAAACTAAAAGTTGTTTTGTCTTTTTTGTTTTTTTTTTTTTTTTGAGAAGCCAAACAAAATTGACGAACCCTTAGCCAAATCAATTAGGATAAAAAGAAAGAAGACTCAAATAAATAAAATGAAAGAAAAGACATTAGCATTGATAATACAGAAATACAAAGGATCATAGGAGATTACTATGAATAACTATATACCAAAAAAGTCTAATAACCCAGAAGAAATGGATAAATTTGTAGACACATACAACCTAATCAGGAAGAAAATGTAAATCTAAATAAATCAATAATGAGTGAGAAGACAGGATCAGTAATTAAAAGTCTCCCATCATAGAAATTTCCAGCACTAGATGGTTTCCTGGCTGAATTCTACCAAACATTTAAAGAAGAATTAATGTCTTCAAAAAAAGTTGAAAAGGCAATACTTCCAAACTAATTTTTTAGGCCAACTTCACCCTGATACCAAAGCCAGAAAATGTCACTACAAGACAGGAAACCCATAGAATAATATCACTGATTAACAGATGTAAAAAATAATATCACTGATTAACATAGATGTAAAAAATCCTCAACAAAGTACTAGCAAACCATATTCAATAGTACATTATAAGATTCATTCACCATGATCAAGTGGGATTTACCCCTAGAATGAAAGAATAGTTCAAGATACATCAAAAAATGATATTCCTCATATTAACATAATAAAGAACAAAATGCATAGAAAAAGGATTTGACAAAATTCAACATCCTTTCACAATAAAAACTCTCACTGAATTAGGTATAGAAGGAATGTCCTCAACACAATAAAGGTCCTATGTGACAATCCCACAGACAACATCATACTGAATGGTGAAAAATTGAAAGCTTTTCCTCCAAGATCAGGAACAAAATAAGGATACTCACTCTCACCACTTCTGTTCAACACAGTATTGTAAGTTCCAGCCAGAGCAATTAGGAAAAAAAAAAAATCCATATAGAAAAGGAAGTATAACTGTTTGTTTGCTAACAACATGATCTTATATGTAGAAAATCCTAACAATTTCACTAAAAAAATTAGACCTGATAAAGGAATTCAGTAAAGTTGAGTTCATAAACTCAACTTACAAAAATCGGTAGTGTTTCTATCAATAACAAGAACTACCTGAAAAAGAAATTCTCCCATTTACGATAACATCAACAAAAAATACTTAGGAATAAACTTAACCCAGGAGGTAAAAATCTACACTGAAAACACTGATGAAAGAAATTAAAGGAGACACAAATAAGTGGAATGATATCCTATATTTATGAATCAGAAGAATCAATATTCTAAAAATGTCCATATTACCCAACACAATCTACAGACTGAACACAATCTCTATCAAAATTCAAATGGCATTTTTCACAAAAATAGAAGAATACTAAAATTCATATAGAACCAAAATAGACCTTGATAGATAAAGCAATCTTGAACAAGAAGAAAAAATCTAGAGGCATTGTTCTGTATTACAAAGCTATAGTAATCAAAATAGTATGGTACTGGGATAAAAACAGACACATTGATAAATAGAACAAAATAGAGAACTAAAAATAAATCCATGTATCTACAATCACCTAGTCTTTGAGAAAGGTGCCAAGAACACACAATAGGAAAAGGACAATCTCTTCTATAAATGATGCTGGGAAAACAATATCCATATGCAAACAAAATGAAATTAGATGATTGTCTTACACCACACACAAAAATCAACTGAAAAATACCTGAAAATTTAAGCATAAAACCTGAAATTGTAACACTCCTAATGAAAAACAAAGGAAAAACTCTATGACATTTGTCTTAGTTATTATTATTATTTGTTGTTTTTTACATTTACTGAATTAGAAAAGCCACTGGAAATTATTTTTTGGATGTAATGCCAAAAGCACAGGCAGCAAAAACAAACTATATCAAACTAAAATGTTTCTGCACAGAAAAGGAAACAATCAACAAAATGAAAAGGCAACCAACAGAATGGAAGAAAATATTTATAGACCATATATCTAATAAAGGGTTAATATCCAAAATATATAAGAAATAGCAATAATAACCTGATTGAAAATTGGCAAAGGACATAAATAGACATTTTTACAAAGAAGGCATACAAATGGCTAATAGGTATATGAAAAGGTACTCAGTATTACTAATCAATAGGGAAATGCAAATCAAAACTACAATGAAATATTACCTCATACCTGTTAGGACAGGTATTGTCAAAAATGCAAGAGATAAGGCCCAGCTCAGTGGTTCACAACCATAATCCCAGCACTTGTGGGAGGCCAAGGCAGGAGGATCACTTGAGGCCAGAGTTCAAGACCAGCTTGGTCAACATAGTAAGACCCTGTCTCCATGGAAAAAAAAAAAAATTAGCCAGGCACAGTGGCATGTGGCATATGTCTGTAGTCTCAGCTACTCAGGAGACTGAACTACAGTGACCTATGATTGCACCACTGCACTTTGGCCTGGGTGACAAAAAAAAAAAAAAAAAAAAAATCAAAACACAAAAAACGTTGGGAAGGATGTAGAAAAATTGAAACCCTTAGACATTATTTGGGGAATCAGAATTGTTACAACTATTATGGAAAACAGTGTGGAGGGTCCTCAAAAAATTAAAATCAAAACTACCATATGATCCAGCAATCCCACTTCTGGGTATATATCAAAGGAAATAAAATCACTATTTCCAAAAGATATCTGCATTCCCATGTTCATTGCAGCATTATTCACAATAGTCAAAATATGACATCCACCTTAGTGTCTATTGCTAGATGAATGGATAAAGAAAATATGGCATGTATAAACACACACATACACACACACACACACACACACACACACACACACACACACACACACAGGAATATTATTATTAGCCTTAAATAAGAAGGAAATTCTGTCATTTGAGACAACACAGATGAACCTGAAAGATGTTATGCTAAATGAAATAAGCCAGGTTCACAAGGACAAATACTGCATGGTCTCATTTACAGGTGAAATGTTAAAAAGCCAAACTCATAGAAACAGAAGTAGAATGGTGGTTAGCAGGGATGGAGGGCTGGGGGAAATCAGAAGATGTTGATTAAAGAGTACAAACTTCTGTTATAAGTTGAATAATTCCTGCAGAGACCTAGTGTACAGTATGGTGACTATACTTAATAACAACGTATTATATATTTGCTATTTGCTAAGAAAACAGACGTTAAGTGTTCTCACCACAAAGATAATTAAGTGAGGTGATGGATATGTTAATTAGCTTCATTGTGGTAATCATTCCACAATGTGTACCTGTATCAAAACATCACATTGTATACCGTAAATATATACAATTTTATTTGTTAATTATACCTCAATAAAGCTGCCAAAAATGAAAATAAAATAAAATAAATGATAAGAAATAGTATACTTCACTAAAAGTAAATGAAAGAAAACACAAGGTGGAGCATGTAATAATAAGAGTGAATACTTTTTTTTTTTTTTTTTTTTTTTTTTGAGATGGAGGCTCGCTCTGTCGTCCAGGCTGGAGTGCAGTGGCCCTCATTGCAAGCTCCGCCTCCCAGTTTCACGCCATTCTCCTGCCTCAGCCTCCCGAGTAGCTGGGACTACAGGCGCCCGTCACCACGCCTGGCTAATTTTTCGTATTTTTAGTAGAGACGGGATTTCACATCATTAGCCAGGACGGTCTCTATCTCCTGACCTCGTGATCATGAGCCACCGCGCCCGGCCAAGAGTGAATACTTATTGAGCACTTAGGGTGTGCTAATTTGTGTGTGTGTGTGTGTGTGTGTGCGTAAAATTTCACTTCATCCTCATAACAACCCTACGAAGCTAAAAATAAAAAGTTAATTATGCCCAAGCTCATACAGCTGAAAAGAAGCAGAATAGGAATGACCCCATCCATCTGGCTCCAAACCTCACTATGCTATCGCCTCTCATAGGTACCTATTTCTCTCCAGCAGCCAGTTCATTGAAAGAGGATAAAGGTCACAATAAACTAAGTATCCATTTCTGCTTAAGACCTATTTTGCAGCTAACACACTCAACTCTTTTATTTGGACCATGATTTAAATCTATAAAATATCTTACAGCTGGGAAATGTCACAGTTCAAAACATGTGTTGAATGAAAGGAGAAAAAGCACTCATCCAACATTGCTTCTACTGATTTGCAGTTTACAAGTACAGCCTGCTGCACGAAACAATGTGCTGTAGATAACTAAACATCTTGCGTTCCAACCTAAGATGTAGATGAAAATGAATGAGAGGAAGATGAATAAGAAAAGTCCACAGGGCCTTGTAGTAATATATTACCTGACACATGGAACATAGAATAAATATTTGCTGAATGGAAAAAGGAGCCCAAGGAATGGGACAAGAGATGTGAGTTGTTAGAGGTATTGATAGTATTTATGTATTAAGGAGAGTTCTGCTCAGACAGGAATAATTCCTATTGGCAATACTTTGTATATTGATCCACATATTGATTTTATAGTTTCATTAAATGCAAACACTATTTACATAACTAATAAATCAAAACCTATAGTTTAACAAGAAAAAAACTGATGGGTGAGAAAGCCCTTCATATTCAATGATGCTCACAATGCCAGTCTGTGAGGAAGATAGAAACATTATGGAAGCAGCTTCTGCCTTTAAGGAATTACATCCTGTCACATTCTGTAGCAATAACAGGCTGCACTGAGATGCAAGAGATAAGGACTGTGAACCACATGCTTTGCTAATTTCTGAGCTTCTCTGGACCTCTGGTTTCTCTTCCACAAAAATGAGGGGCAGTATCTCTGAAACAAACTGACAATCTACATCGATTTTCCTGCCTTCTTCTTTACGGTCAATTTCCTACTGTCATGAAGCATTCATTATTGAGGGAAACAACATAGTTGAAGTTGTTTAATTACATCAGTTTGTGAAACACACTGAGATTTTAGAAACCTAAAAAATATTAAATTGCTGGGGATAGAGGAAGAGAGAGAAGATTGTGACTATTAGAATGCCGGGAATGTTCTTGTTCTTTTAGGGTGAAAATTGAGTATGTCTAGAGGGCTCTGTGAACCTGTGATGGAAATCTGTAGTAGAAACTGGTGGTTCACAAAATTTAGGTTTCAAGTGGAGTGCAGTTTTTATTACAGACAGGCAGCAGTTACATTGAGGGGACTTTTTCAAGCTGGTCCTTTTGGAGTTTGCTCACAAGAGGGCAGTGCTGTTTAACAGTTGCAGCCTTCAAGTGGGCAAGGAAAAGAAGGCTGGCTGGCTACACAACTGTTTTAGCACCACACAAGTAAAGCTGAAGAATTTTGTTTGGTACATGACAACAGTATAGGGAAATCTTAGCAAAAGGTACTTTTTGTCTTCTCAGAAGATAGAGTAGTCTTGGCATAATAAAGAGACAAAAATTTTGTTTCAACCCTGGAAATGATGAGAATTTAACCAGAGTATCAGTTGGTTAGTGACAAGATGAAGTTGGATTAACAAAATCCTTTTGCTGATCGAATGCATTTTGCACTTTATAGGACCATTTGAAAACTAAAATTCACCAGACACACGTAATGCTTAGTACACAATATCCCTGGGACATGAAAGTATCTTCAGGGTATAACCGAGATATATTTTATGGAAGCAATTTTTTAAATTTAATTTATTATATAGAGATAGGGTCTTGCCATGTTGCTCAAGCTGGTCTCAAATTTCTGGCATCAAGCAATCCTCGTGCCTCAGCCTCCCAATGTGCTGGGATCACAGGCATGAGGCACTGCGCCCAGCCTGGAAGCAACTTGTAACAGTCTATCTGGATAACATGAAAGTTATTAATCAAATTTAGGAGTTACAATGACTAATCTGAAAAATAAGATATTTTCCAAAATGGTCTGGAAGTGAATGCTTTGTGTACTTCTCTTAATTTGTGCTAGCACAATTGTTTCATTGATAACACTACAAAGATGTATATGTATATTCTACCTCCTCTAAAGAGATTAAATTCAATTTTAGAAGTGTAAGTTCAAGTTTTAAGGCATTACCAAAAAAATTATCTATGAGGGGTTACTGTTCCCACTAAATTATTCATGCCATAAAAGGCATCTTTTCTGTTAAGCCATATTTGAGATTGACTTCCTAAGAACTATTTCAATCAAATAGAAAGTTCACTCTTGGACAAAATAAAATGTGCTCACAAGCGGTGAACAATCCAAATATTAAAGTAAGAAAACAATTTCATTTACAATAGCATCAAAAAATTCTTAGTAGTTAACAAAGGAACTATACAGGCTTACACACTGAAAACTAAAAAACACCAATGAAAAAAATTGAAGAAGACCTAACTAAATAGGAAGATATCTCAGATTTATGGATTGGAAGATACTGTTAAGATCGTCCAACTTTGTTAAGATGGTAATACTTCTTAAACCGATTTACAGATTCAACACAGTTCCTATCAAAATCTTTGCTGGCTTTATTTCAGATATTGACAACCTGATTCTAAGATTTATATGGACATGCAGGAAACACAGAATAGCCAAAACAGTCTTCATAAAGAAGAACAAAGTGGAGATTTTGCGCTTCCTGATTCTAAAATATATTCCAAAGCTATGGTAATTAATACTGTGTGGTACTGGTATAAATGTAGACATATAGACCAATAGAATAGAAGTGAGAGTCCAGAAATAAATTCACACATTTATGGTCAGTTGATTCTTGACAAGGATGCTAAAATGAGAAATAAGAATGTTAATGATGCTGAGACGATATTCACAAGCAAATGAATACATTTGGATCTTTACTTCACATCATATATAAAAATTAATTCAAAATGAATCAAAATGTAAAACCCAAATTTAAGAGGTAAAACTCCAAAACTCTTACTAGAAAACATAGGTGTAAATGTTTGTGACTTTGAATTAGGCAATTTATTTTTAAATGACACCCAAATCACAAGCAACAAGAGGGAAAAACAGATAAAGTGGACTTCATCAAAATTTAAAGGTTTTGGAAGCAAAGCTAACAAATGCTTGGGTATTTTTACAAAAGTATTAATGTGTATATTTGTGTGTGTTCCTTATAAATAAAATTTTGTTTGGTGGTGTCTTTTTTTTAGTATTTTTATATGACTACTCTGTAATAGTTACTTTAAAAAAAATTTAATTCACTGAAGTTCTTATTAAGTAGGCAACACCTAGGGACAAGTAGCCATGAAAAAGTTAAACAGCAAACATTCCAGTGCGGCAGCAAGCAGACAGTCTCGAATTTCAGCTCTCTTGTCAGGAGGACATTTGTTAGTGACAGACTAGAAAACAACCACAGCAGAATGGACTTCTGGAAGACACCCAATCAAGAGGTATCTTTTTTTTTTTTTTTCTTCGTCTGAAGGCTGAGATTTATAAAATTGTCACCTACCCAGAATTTTGAACCAGCAATTTGCAGATGTCCTTCACTGAGTGCCCTGGCATTGGGAAAGCCCCTCTTCTTGCAGTTCCCTTGTATATAGCTTTGCAAAGTAACAATGATCAACACAAACAGCCAGGGCAGGTGAAATCTAGCCAATAATGCCTTCCTAATGAAAACTAAAAGGGCTTCTTTGTATTTCAGCATTTCTAGCCACTGCAAACCAGACCTTGAGTCCTCCCCAATGAAAGAGGTTGCTGACCTGGTAGTGAAGGAAGCACAGAAGCAAATCAGAAGACAATGTAGAATCAAGTAAGAGTTGAAAAGAAATTAGTCTACAGCAAGAGAGAATCCCTCTCTTAGTCTCTATCCCAACTGGATTTTTAAAGTATATGTTTCTTGAAGTATAAGATACATAAAGTACATAAATTATAAGAGTACAGATTGAGGAATTTTCTAAAATCAAATACTCCCCTATGACCACCATATTGATCCAGATATAGACCATATCCAGTACTCCAGAAGCCTCTGTCATGCCTCATCCCAAGCATTTGCTCTCCCAAGGCAGCCACAAGTCTGGTTTTTATCTTCATCAGCTGGTTTTACCTTCCTTCAAACTTAAAATAGTCACACACGACACACTCTTTTGTGTCTGGCTAAGATTCCTCCATGTTCACTGTGGTAAGTTTGGTCATTGTATGAAAATACCACGATGAATGTCTTCATACTCCTAATGAAGAATATTTACTCATCTCAGAAGAGCCAAAGGTACTAGAGCTGACCCCACCTTTCTATTAAAATAAAACCAGTGTTCCTCTAGAATGACAGAGCAGCCCTGATTTAGCAGGCTTTCACCTACAGGGCTGGTACATTTAAAAACCATTTCTTTCATTTTTAGTTTCCAGAAATTTCAAATGTATTGGATCAAGTCATTCTTAATATATTTTTTCTCACTTTAATGCCTGTAGAATGTGTAGTAATATACTTTCTTCAGCCCAGAAATTGGTGAATTTTACTGGTTTTATTTTAAACAACTTTTGGCCTTGTTGATTATCTCTATTATATGTCGGCTTTCACTTTCACTCATGACTGCTCTTATTGTTAATGTTTCTTCTTGATTAATTTTGTGTCTTCTCCTAACTTTTGAGATAGATACCTCAGTCACCAATTTTCAGCCTTTCTTCTTTCTGATACTGTTTTCCTAAATTACTTATTTCATCTTTAAACCCATCCTTCTGTACTCTGTAATGCTGGGACTTCCACTAAGCAAACTGCATTTCCCCTTTACCGGTAGGTAAGAGTCTGCAAATAGGAGATGCTTGAGGGAGATGGCAGGCCTGGAGGTGGAAGGACGGAGTCATTCTTTTGTTACTTTTCTGTTCTGTCAGCATGGCCCCAGCAACAGCCTTTCATCCCAGCAGTGCCTACTGTTCTGGTCTCCAACGCCTCCAACTCCAGTCTCCAAATTGCAAACATTTTGCAATTTTTAGTTATTTGTTTTGTTTTGTTTTGTTTCTGGAGACAGAGTCTCACTCTGTCGCCCAGCCTCATCATCATTCCCTGGGAGTCTGTCCTGACTCCATAGGGCATCTTTCAAGCTTCTTGCTCTAAAAACCCCAATTCCTTCCCTTTCATCCCTCAGCCCTGTGGTAGAAGCTGTTTTCTGTAATTACTAGCTCCATGTTACCAAAATGTCCCATGTTAACTTTTTGTTGCTTAACTAATCCCTTATATTAATTTCTTTGCTCCTCTGTTCTGTATCTTTGCTGGAAAGCAACTGAGCTAGGAACCTAGGAGTCTTTTTCTAATGTTTTCTCTCTCTCTTAGCCTCTGTAGGCAATCTGTCATCAAATTCCACTGACTCTGCTTTTCCTATATATCCCTGGAATCTCTTCCTCCATTCCATTGCCATTTGGCAATGGCAATTCTAATTCAGGCTCAAGTCATTTCTTACCAAGCCTACTTCATTAATCTCTTGACTTCAGGGCTTGTTACACAACTATCTGTATCTTGCTACCAAACTGATCTATAAAAGCAAAGCTACTCACCTTAAAAACACCCCCAGGGACTCCCTGTTGCTACAAGGTAAAGCCCAAATGCCTCGATAACACATTAATCTTTCAGCCCTTTTTGAGCTGGTCTTTGCCCACATCCTCAGCTTCATATGCCACTAATGCCCACCTTCTAGCACAGCACACCATGACCCCAAACCATTTTCCAGTAGGTCCATCTTACAGGGGTGTGAATTTCTTGAGATAAGGAGTTGTAGCTTCTCCATCATTATGTGTACAGTTGGTAATTAGGGCATTCAACAAGCTTTTGTGAAATAAGAAAATGTCATTTTTCATGTTCTAGAGATTCTTCATATTCATAATTTTGAATGGCTGTGTGATAGTTGGCCAAATTGATTGCCACAGTTTGATAAAACATTTTGCAATTTTTAGTTATTTGTTTTGTTTTGTTTCTGGAGATAGAGTCTCACTCTGTCGCCCAGGCTGGAGTGCAATGGCATGATCTTGGCTCACTGCAACCTCAGCCTCTTAGGTTCAAGTGATTCTCCTGCCTCAGCCTCCTGAGTAGCTGGGATTACAGACATATGCCACCAAGCCCAGCTAATTTTTGTATTTTTAGTAGAGACAAGGTTTCACCATGTTGGCCAAGCTGGTCTCGAACTCCCGACTTCAAGTGATCCACATGCCTCAGTCTCCCAAAGTGCTGGAATTACAAGCATGAGCCACCGTGCCTGGCCACAATTTTTAGTTATTTAAGTATACTGACAGTGATGGTTGACATTGTGTGTCAACTTAGCTAGACCATGGTACCCAGATATTTGGCACCCAGATATTTGGTGAAACTTTATTCTAGAAGTTTATATGAACATATTTTTTTAGATGAAATTAATATTTAAATTAGCAGGCTGAGTTAAGCAAATTACTCTCCATAATGTGGGTGGGCCTCATCCAATCAGTTGAAGCCTTAATAGAATAATACCAACCGCCTGCAGAGAAAAAGGAACACTTACACACTGTTGGTGGGAGTGTAACCTAGTTCAACCATTGTGGAAGACAGTGTGGTGATTCCTTAAAGTTCTAGAGGCAAAAACACCATTTGACCGAGCAATCTCATTACTGGGTATATACCCAAAGGAATATAAATCATTCTATTATAAAGACACATGCATGTGTATGTTCAACGCAGCACTATTCACAATAGCAAAGACATGGAATCAACCCAAAAGCCCATCAATGAGAGACCAGATAAAGAAAATGTGATACATATGCACCATGGAATACTAAGCTGCTATAAAAAGGGACAAGATCATGTCCTTTGCAGGGATATAGATGGAGCTGGAAGCCGCTATCCTCAGCAAACTAATGCAAGAAGAGAAAACCAAATACCACATGTTCTCACTCATAAGTGGGAGCTGAATGATGAGAACACATGGACACATAGGAGGGAACAACACACACTGGGGCCTATCAGGGGACAGGACAGGGGAGGGAGAGCATCAGGAAGAATAGCCAATGGATGTTGGGCTTAATACCAATATGATGGGTTGATCTGTGCAGTCAACCACCATGGCCCATGTTTACCTATGTAACACCTGTACATGTACCCCAGAGCTTAAAATAAAAGGTGAAGAAAAAAAAAAAAATAAGAGAGAAAGGGCCCTGCCAGGCTCCTGGAAAAACAACCACAAGCAAACAAAAGAAAAGGAAAATACCAAACTCCCCTGAAAAGGAAGAAATTCTGCCAGTCAACTGTCTTTGGACTCAAACTGCAACTCTTCCCTTGGTCTCTGCCTGCTGACCCATCCTGCAGATGTACAGATTTTGGACTTGCCAGCCTCCATAATTGCATGAACCAATTCCTTAAAATCTTGATACAGATTAGATGTAGATGTAGAGGTAGATGTAGATGTAGATGTAGATGTAGAGGTAGAGGTAGAGGTAGAGGTAGATGTAGATAGATATACGTACATGTTGGTTGTTTCCCTGGAGAATCCTGACCTATAAACCGGTTTTTGTATTTGGGGTTTGTTTGCTTGTTTGCTGTCCTAAATACAACTTTATGTTGATGATTATGTCAAATCATTATTAAGATTAAGATCTAGGACTAGGTTTCAATTCAAAAAGGGTGAATGTTACAATGCCTCTTAATAAAAGTCCCTAATTTCCCTCCAAAAAAGATTATACTAACATATAATGCCTCAGTGTTATATCAATATATGTTGGCCACCACAATCTTGTCAGCACAATTCACATTTTAATTTATAATTTTTAATTATTCTGTAGGTAGAATATGACTCTGTACATTTACTTCTTGGGTATGTTACATAAACATACATACCCTGTTACATAAACTTACTGGGTATGTTTCCTGTTACATAAACTTCTTGTGTGTATGTATATATATATAGGTCATTTGTCCCTGGAGTTTTAGAGGTGTTATATGAATTCTTCATATGAACATTACTTATGACAGAATAAGCATTGTAATCAGTAAGTCTACATGTGTCATGGTTTAAGTCCATGAGGAATCTGTTCTTTGCTTATGCAGATTAGTACACAGTTACCGGGCTGACACACAGCATGCAACTCATCTCCATTCCAGTTAGCAAGACTAGGGAAAGGAAAGAGAGGGGTATTCACAAGAGGGTTTTTATTAAGCCAGGCCTGGAAGTGAAACATTTATATTTACTGCCAATCCATTCAGTACACTCAGTCATGAAGCCACCCTCATTGCAGAGGTTCTGGAAAATGCAGTCCAGCTGCGTACCTGGGAAGATTTTGTATCCCCATGGATTGTGGTGAGTCATTATCAGTCATTACCAGGGTATGAAACCTGCTGTGCTCAGTGGTAGAAACATGGACTCCAGAGTGAGACACACTCATGTAACTATCATATCCAGCAAGGTACTTACACTGTCTGATCCTGAGTTTTCTCATTTTCCCAATATAACATAGAAATAAGTGTATTATAGGGCAGTTGTAAGGATTAATTTACATAATATGTGCAAGTTCATGGCATAGAGTAGGCTTATTATGTTTAATTCCTTTCATAATTTTTCTGTCACGTTTTTGGTAAATGTGTGTTTATATTTTGATTTTTTTCAATTTACACTTGTTCTTTTTCTCTTTTACTTTTAGTTGACACATAAAAATGACATATTTATGGGATACAGAGTGATATTTTGATAAGTGTATACAACATATAACAATCCAAGCAGTGTAATTAGCCTATTCATTACCTAATTTTATCATTTCTTTGTGTTGTAAACATTCAAAATTCTCTTTTCTAGCTTTTTGAAAGTATATAATAAGTTATAGTTAACCATATGGATCCAAGTGCTGTAGGCATTCATGTTCCTGTGTTTGGGTATATAAAATGTTGTTTGTATGAAGTTTTACATCATCTTTCACTTTGTCATTTCCTGTATTGCTTCCAAGAGTTACACACTATCATTCCTCCATTGTCAAGTAGGATGCCTCCTCTTTTATTTTCAGCTTATGGTCTGAATTTTTATTTTCTCTTCTAATGCTCCTATATTGCATGGTCTGAAACAACATCGAGACCTTTCAAAATGTAAAATTCCAAGTGTGAGATAGGACAAGGATCTCTGTGACCGACCTCTCTATTTTCCATCAGTCCTTCCCTCCTTTTCCCCACCCTTGAGTCTTGTCCTCTATCCCTCTCCTGTTTGCCCACTAAGTCTCCTTCCTACCATCATTTGCCCTCAAGATGGCAGCTCCATCATGTCAAGATGACAAATATCATATGAAAACAGTGATGTCAAACTTTGGTAGAAAAAAAAAATGAGCTGGGGGCTTGTTAATATGTAGATTGGAAAATTTCTGATTCAGAAGATCTTGGTAACAAATCAACATTTTAACAAGCACCCTGAGTAATTTTAAAAGAGCTAGTTCCCCACTTAGAAAGAATGGCTTAATTACTTCCATAGATGTTTTTATATAAGGTCTTCAACCATAGAAGAGAAAAAATATTAACATCTTTTCTTCAGGCACCTGACTATGGATAAGAAAGCTATTCTTGAGTGTGAAGGTTTCCTGTCCTATCAAAATTACATGCATTTTATTCTTTACAGTTATAAGTAATATAACCACCTTTTATTCTTACAGTAACAAATACCTACTGATCTGTGGCTTTATCCAAAATCAAACCAAGTGTTTTTCAATCAATTGCTGCATGGACTCTGAGCCGTGTGATTTTACATTGAAGAAGGCTGAAGCAATTGCTTTGTGAGGTGCTAGTCTTATAGCCAGGGGATAAAATCAAGTAGAAATAGCAAGTTATATTTCTAAATGTGAATTCCTCTGAATGCTCCAGCCACTTCACTCTTACTGAGGCCTCTAACAACTTTTCTCATTTTAAAGAAAATATGTCCCTTTTATCTTTCTTCTGAGAGAAAGTACAGATTTTAACTAATATACAGTCATTTTATTTCTTACCGCACAAGGATCACACTTTCCAAACCTCCTTACTGGATTGAGCAGGTAAAGCAAAACTTTTCCTAATACCACAGTGTGACAATGGAAGAATCACAGGACTTGATAGGGCCAAGTTACAGGAGTGGCCTGGTGCAGTCCCTGTGACATTTCACCCTAGGTGACTACCACTTCAGGCATCACCCTGCAGAGGCCTGATCTTAAAAAGACTAAGGATAAGGACAATATGTAATAATACTCCAACATGGAAGAAAGTTCTCAGTGCACTAACACCTGTGCTGCTGATACCGTAAGGCAGAACTGAAGGCCAAGAGCCTACGGGTATAAATATTCTTCTAAGGACTTTCTAAGACATCTATAACAGAATTATTAGTGGCTTTGTTTGATCATCAAATGAAAGGCTGTTATAAAGCAAGAAGATAAAGGATAGTTTTCATCCAGAGGACTGAAAAGTCTTCAAACATCTGGCCTGGAGAAGGTTCAGTGGAGTGAGTGTAACTTGGATATCCTACTGGAAATGAACTGAAGCCTGCAGTTGATTCATGTCTTTTTTCAAAGTACAGGGATTAATGAAAAGATAGGAGAGTTAATGACCCATCCAGGATGGATTATCATTCAGTCTGGCTGGCAGAAATCCCTTTGGGGCTATCCTTTGACCCATATTGTCCTATTTATTAAATTAGCTACCTTTTTTTTTTTTCCTTGAAAGGAAAAGTTTTCTGTGTTTCCTTTTACCCTGCTCTCATTTTTTTTTATTTTAATTGTGGCAAAATACACACACAACATAAAATTTACCATTTTAACCTTTGTTAAGTGTCCAGTTCAGTGGCATTAAATATATTCACACTGTTGCATCTCCCCTTGTTTAAATTATTGAAAACTTAATTTTAAGTTCACTTTTTAATATCAATCAAATCAGTGAACTATTCTATGATTAAACAGAGGGTTCCAATAATAGCAAAAAAATTGTGCCTCTGCGTGTGTCTCTCTTTCTCCTAGTGTTCTCTTAGGACAAATAGCCTCTTTTAAGTCCCTCTTCCAATGCATTCCCTCAAAACACAAACACGCACACACCCCACTACATAATGATTTCTGGAGTCCCAGGGGAGTCTCAGACCATGCAGACTTCACTTGCTTTGTGTTCTGCTACTGTCAGAACGGCTGGCACCAGAGTTCCCAATTCACCAAAACAAGGCAATCAGATTTCTTTTTCCTACTACACAGCTCCCAAAGCACAGCAGTTTTAAGTCCCCAACTCTCTCCTGTCTGCTCTGCTCAAAGCCCTCTCCCATGAAATCAGTTTTGTGGATTGGGCCACAGGAGGCTCTGAATGATAATTGTTATGGTATCCTCAGCTCCATCCTCCTCTACAAAACCAGAATCTTATTAAACCAAACTTGTCCTGACTCTCTCATTACATAGTATGAGGTGCCTTTTTTCCTCTTACAAATATCCACTTCAAGAGCCTGCTGCCACAATCCCAGGCATTGCCAGACATGCCCAAAGCCAAAAGGAGACAGTTTACACTCAAACTTGGATATCCATTCTGTTTTCCTACTTTAGGCTAGCACTCTCTGGTATAAAGTTTGTATGCTTCTAGCAGCCCCTTTATCTAAAATTAAAAATGCATATTAAACATGGCTTAATATTCATAATGTTTATTTGCTAGCCATGGAGGAAAGCGAATCCACTCTTCAAATAAATGATGACTTGAAAGAGCCACCGTATTACATCACATCAAACTCCAAGGCTCATAACCACTTCCCAAGTATTACCACTTGGCAAATTGCCACAGCTATCAAACAAAAACTATTATGATGGAGCTAGGTATAGAAAATGTACAATGGTCTCATGCTGCTGTAAAGCTATGGCAATAATAAAAATGCCTTATATCTATTTGTATAGGTCTTTCTATAAATAGACATAGTTCAATTCAGATGCTTATACCATGGTCAGGATGAGAGGTCCTATAGATGAAAAGCTATTGCTTAAAAGATCCTGAGATAAAATGGCTAGTAAGTAACAGAGCTAGAGGAAGAACTACAATCTCCTGACTGGGATTTGTTCTTGAGAATTTTAGGCTTGAGACATAGATTTACCAAGTCACAAAATTTTTCTCACAGTTGTCTCCTTCTAATAATTTACTTGAAAACTCTAATTGATGCTGACAAAAGAGGATCTTGACGACTGATAAAAATGTCCTAAGCCAACTTGGACGAATCATTTATGCTACAGATCAGAATAATCTGTTCAATGAAGCAGCATATATAGATTATGCATACAGCTGTCATGAAGATAAATCAGATGACTTCACTATTTTAAACCAAGTGCCCTAAGCAGTTTTAACTTTGCCATTGACATTTTTCTCAGCCAGCAATGTGGTCAGTGACTACACATCACCAAAAGTGATAAAGAATGTGAAATTGGGCTGACTATCGTGGTACTCACCTGTAATCCCAGCTACTCAGGAAGTTGATGTGGGAGGATTGCTTGAGCCCAGAAGTTTGAGGTTGCATTGAACTATGATTATACCACAGCACTCTAGCCTGTGTGACAGAGCAAGACCCTGTTTCAAGAAAAGAAAAGAATGTGAAAATGACTTGCTATCTAATCCTTAACAATAGAGCAATCCTAAAAGATATGGCTTAAACTTTTCTCATTGATTAGATGAGAAATAAATATAAATCACAGGTCAGTTATCAAATTAATAATACATATTTCCATAAGAAATAACAAAAATAATCCTATGGTTTTAAAAATGCCAAAATTACTATTGCAATAAAAAAGATGTGAAAACAGAAAATTTTGTTCTTGATTTAAAAACTGATTGACAGAATAATAATATCTTGGTGGTAATGAAATATATGTTTTTAAACTGACCTGATAAAAACATAAGAACATAACTGACATTGGCTTTACACAGTAAATTTATTGACTTAAAACTGATAGAGAAATATATTTAAACCAGGAAAACTGAACTTTATAGAAATAATGCCCATTACGATAGCTCTATGAACCTATTAGGAGTCATTGAGTTGTATTGTTAAGTTTAAAAGGAAAGTTTAAAAAGAATACAAATAGTAATTCTATCTTTTATAGAAGAAAAATTAAAGTATTGGCCAGGCACGGTGGCTCATGCCTGTAATCCCAGCACTTTGGGAGGCCAAGGTGGGTGGATCACCTGAGGATGGGAGTTTGAGACCAGCCGGGCCAACATGGTAAAACCGGTCTCTACTAAAAATACAAAAATCAGCCAGGTGTGGTGGTGGGTGCCTGTAATCCCAGTTACTCAGGAGGCTGAGACAGGAGAATCGCTTGAACCCAGGAGGCAGAGGTTGCAATGAGCCAAGACCGTGCCATTGCACTCCAGCCTGGGTGACAGAGCAAGACACTGTCTCAAAAGACATACATACATACATACATAAAAATAAAAGTACTAAGAAAATAAATATGTTTTTGCTCATAAGAAACACAGGAGGCGAGGCACAGTGGCTCAAACCTGTAATCCCAGCACTTTGGGAGGCCAAGGCAGGTGGGTAACTTGAGGTCAGGAGTTTGAGACCAGCCTGGCCAACATGGTGAAACCCCATCTCTACTAAAAATACGAAAATTAGTTCGGCGTGGTGGCAGGTGCGTGTAATCCCAGCTACTTGGGAGGCTGAGGCAGGAGTATCACTTGAACCTGGGAGGCAGAGGTTGCAGTGAGCCGAGATCATGCCATTGCACTCCAGCCTGGGCGACGACAGCGAAACTCTGTCTCTCTCTCACACACACACACACCGAGAGAGAGAGAGAGAGAAAACCACAGGAAAGATAAATCAGTAACTAATGAAAGGAAAGAAAAGAAAAGGACACACACACACGCACAAAGGAAAGAAAATCACAGGAAAGCTAAATCAGTAACTAATGAAAGTAGTTACTAAGAGCAATGGGTAAGAATGGGCTAGAGGGTCTAGGAATTGGAACAAGGTTTTTCTGATTGTAATTTATATTTTAATTTTGACTTTTATACCATGTAAATGTTTTACATAGTGAATGCATAAAATTAAAACAGAAATGATGGAAAAGGTAAGTCCTAAAATTAAATGCAATCAAAACAAATTATCCTAACCATATATGTAATTGGTGACAACCACATGGAGAAAATAATCCATGCAATTATCCACAGAACACAGTACTGTGGATACATTCTGAGGACAAAAAGAACTGAAAGTAATCTTAACCTTTCCTTAATAGGTTTGCCGGGATTGGTGCTGTAATTCTGAAAGCGTAGTATTTGCAATTTGGAATAAATAAGTAAATATAGTGATGTTGTTAAGAGCCAGTAGTTTCACTGTTAAAGAAAGAAGATACACAATAAAATGGACAAAAACAGGGAAATTTCCAATATTATTGAATTTGACCAAAAATAGTAGTACGATTGATTTTTTTTTTAAATTATCCTACCTCTATAGGGCCTAGATATTGGTTTCTAAACATTATTCTCTGTTAAAAGGAACCAGAGCTGTTTGGAGATATAACTGATTTCAGAGCTGGGATGAGTCGGGAACACTTTATTGTACTGGAAAGCAAGTAAGTACTCAAACATTAATGGCGTCATGATAGCAGGACACTGGAGATGGCTTTTGATGTGGCACACACTGGCTAAATTTGGAACGAGGTTGGCATCAAAAAGAGTAATGATGGTGATGGATTTTATCACACTGAACAGAATAATCCTGAAGGCAGGATGTTCTGCAGGACCATATGCCTCGACTCATCAAAGAAGTCAGTGTCATGAAAAACAGTGAGGCAGTGGGATTGTACTGGTTTGAGGAAGACTCAGGAGGGCCCACAGAATCATTGGAGATGTAAACATATAAAGGTCATGCAGAAAGGCACAAGGGAATCAGCCCACCATAAAAAAAAAAAAAAAAAAAAAAAAAAATTCACCAGTTCATCTAAAAGAAAAAAAGCAAAACTTATCAAGGCTACCCAGGTTACATAGTGTAAATACAACTTTCCATCATGACTAACATACAGGCCAGGTGTCGTGTTTATGTGTGTAATCACAGTGCTTTGGGAGTCTGAGGTAGGGGGATTGCTTGGGGCCAGGGGTTCAAGACCAGCACGGGCAACATAGCAATGCCCTGTCTCTACAAAAAAACAAAAACAAACCAACAACATACTGACAAAGATCATAAAATATATCACAATATTAACACTGTAAAAGTTAAGGATAAACTTACTTTTGCTAAAAAGTTTAGGCTTATGGTAAACGTTCATACTTTGTTTTTGTTTTTGTTTAGGGATCAGAAACATACATGGTGGCTCAATTACCTTTATTTAACTAATGGTGCGAAGTGCTTTTTCTCTTGACTGTGATGGGTTGTGAGTTGTTAACAGTGGAAGAGTATCAGTCTTGCTTCAGCAAGAGAAACAACAGCTACATAAAAGGCATGAGTTGATTGGCTCCCAAATCAAAAAATAAACAAAAACTACAAAGGACCTTTTGGACACAATGTGGGAAAATTTAATATGGTCTTTATGTTAGTGAATGCTATTGAATTACATTGATCAAATAATTTTTCCCTTCTTAACTCTGGGCCCAAGACAACTAAGGAGTTGGTTTCTGTAGAATGTTCTTGTCCTTGGGACTGACACGCTGAAGTATTTAGGGGTGAATTATCATGATTTTGCATCCTATTCTCAATGATTTGGGGAAAGGAAAATGTTAGCTGGAGCAAGTGTCATAAGAACTAATGATTTCAGGAAAGGAATATATGACTGTTCATTTTATTATTCTTTCAACTTTTCTGTGAGTTGGAATGTTTTTACAATTTAAAAAATTACAGAAATAAAGGCAAAATAAATTTTATAATGGCAATAAAAATACATATGAATAAAAACAAAATTATCAATAAATTTTGGTATAAGCTTTCTATAGAAAAAAATAATTCTGATGAAAGTACAAAAAATTTAATTCTGAAGAAAATACAAAAAAATCGGAAAAAGGTTTAAGTGCTATATAAAAATTTTTGAGTGATTAAATTGAATTATAGAGAATCGTGAAAGTCTTCAGTGTTGGCATGATTTCAATTAAAATATTGTAGTCATCAATCATTTATTGTAACCTATTCCATGTTAAAGTAGGGGTCTCTAAACATGGACATGTTAGTTTGGTCAAAATGGTTCATGTGGGAAAAAATATTACAAAACTTGTCCTGGGTAAGTGGCAAATGCTACTGTTGAAAAACCTGTGCTTTGGGGAATTGGAATTGCTAGGCCCAGGTAGTTATTGCTATGCAATGAGTAAGAAATCAAGTTGAGGGAGAAAGAGGGGAGCAAGAAGGGTGTAGCTCACTAGCAGGTACTGCAGAAAAGACCTAATTCTCAGAGACTTTCACTTCCTCCCCCTGGAAGAGGACTTGGCTTGAGTTTTGGGATTCCTGTCTGTGACACAGGCTCCAATACTTTTAAGCACCATTCTTATGTAACAATTAGCCTCATTTTGTGGATGAATGGGAAGTTAAGAAGCTTGTCCTAAACAAAGCAAAGCAAGACTCCATCCTGTTATCCCTTAATCTGAACCTGTTTTAAAATGTAATGTGGATGCCCCAGAATAAAAAGGTCTCCAGTTTTATTCTAAGCTTTGCATTCTATAAGGATATTGATTTAATGAAGATA
The DNA here is from genome assembly GCF_007565055.1 of Rhinopithecus roxellana. NCBI lineage: Eukaryota > Metazoa > Chordata > Mammalia > Primates > Cercopithecidae > Rhinopithecus > Rhinopithecus roxellana. The sequence continues at coordinate 143,679,473 of NC_044554.1, forward strand.
CATCTTTAAAAAAAATTGATCCATTGCTTTTGTTCCAGTTGCTCAAGAATTGGAGAAAACAAGATTTTTGTTGTGTTAAATTATTACTAGTAAATCATACAAGCATCAAGTAATTCATCATTGTTGATCATTGTTCTAAAATGACATACTCAGAACAATGAGCACACGGAATGGCCATTTGATAAATGATTAAATGATGTGATCATTACGTAAGAACTTCACAACAGTGTTCTTACAACTTAAAGGAAGAGAAACAGAACATTCTGTTCTGGATCATAATGTGACAGTTGGTTTGTATTTATAAATGACTCGTAGGTCACCACACAGAAAAGAGGTCTGATTTAATAATATCACTGAGTAATATTTGCTTAATTGTACCATTCCTATTGGTTACAAAAGCATTAAAAACCATGGTATACTTTTTCCTGTGAAATTAAAAAGCAAAGAGATCACATCGGCTTCTCCAGTCTGAACTAGGTGCCTAATCTGTTTTTTTTTTTTCTCTCTCTCTCTCTTTTTTTAAAAAAATGGGACGGTGGGTGGGGGGAGCTGGGGGAGTGGGAGGGTGAGTGATGGGGTGTCACGTAAAAAGAAGCCTTCACATCAAAGGGACGTCTGGCAGGGAGCAGGTGGGCTGCTCTCCAGGGAAGGTGTAAGGACAGTTGCTGTGCTGAAATGCACATGTGGCAGCACACCAAATGAGGAGCATTGGAAGATCAAAAGGAAACCTGAAAATCACAGGTCACCCTCACTCTGTACCTCTCAACTAGGATTACTAGGTCAGCCATTTGAAAGGGAGCACCCGATCTTTACAAGGTCAAGAGCCACTGACTTCGGTGAGTCTGTAATAGATCTGAGTCAGTTTCATTGCTGCCAAGTACAGAATACATTCCAGCCGGAGAAACTCAGGTAGCTCCCAAAGCTCTTTAGAGTTTGTGGAGGAAACCTGCATTCCACAGGCTACTAAAATGGTTCTTTTGAAGTATCTCTAGTATCTAAGCAACCTTTCCAGAAGGGCTTACTTAGCAATGTTCATAAAGAGTGATAAAAGTTCTCCAAAATTTGCCCCATTTTGTTTTGCCAGTGCTGCCATCCAGGTAAAAAGAGGACAGCCTCCTGCCATTTTGCCCTAGGACAAGGTCGCCACTCATGCAATGTTACCATTTGTAAATATTTCATGTATAAATACATCTAGTTTCAACACATCACTCTTGAAGCCCTGGTCTTTGTTTTTGATTAGAGAAAAAAAAAAGACACTATATTTCTAGGTTTATTTGGATTGAAGTTTCTATATGCTGTTTGAGCAGAATCCAGGCAGTGTACAGCGTATATTATGCAACTCTGTGGCTATGGCAGAGGGCCTGGTAGGGGTTGTTTCTTTACTCCCACATTATGAAGAGCAAAATAATCCAGTTATTGATCCTATTAATTGTGACTATGTAAGTTCATATGATGCTATGTGTTCTGGGTTTCTTCCTTTTTATTTATTTATTTTTACTTTTTATTTTAGGTTTGGGGGCACATGTGAAGGTTTGTTACATAGATAAACACGTTTCATGGGGGTTTGTTGTACATGTTATTACATCACCCAGGTATTAAGCTCAGTACCCAATAGTTATCTTTTCTGCTTCTCTCCCTCCTTCTACACACCCCCTTCAAGTAGACCCCAGTGTCTGTTGTTTCCTTCTTTGTGTTCATAAGTTTTCATCTGGCTCTCACTTGTAAGTGAGAACATGTGGTATTTGGTTTTCTGTTCCTCCATTAGTATGCTAAGGATGATATCCTCCAGCTCCATCCATGCTCCTGCAAAAGACATGACTCGTTTTTTATGACTACATAGTATTCCATGGTGTATATGTACCACATTTTCTTTATCTGATCTGTCACTGATGGGCATTTAGGTTGATTCTGTGTCTTTGCCACTGTGAATACTGCTGCAATGAACATTTGCATTCATGTGTTTTATATCCCTCTGGGTATATACCAAGTAATGGAATTGCTGGGTTGAATAGTAGTTCTGCTTATACCCCTTTGAGGAATTGCCACACTGCTTTCCACAATGGTTAAACTAATTTACACTCCCACCCACAGTGCGTAAGGGTTCCCTTTTCTCTGCAACTTCACCAGCATCTGCTATTTTTTGACTTTTTAATAATAGCCATTTTGACTCATGGGAGATGATATTTGTGATTTTGATTTGCCTTTCTCTAATGATCAGTGATGTTGAGGTTTTTTTCATATGCTTATTGGCCATGTGTGTCTTCTTTTAAGAAGTGTCTGTTCATGTCCTTTGTCCACTTTTTAATGGGGTTTTCTCTTATAAATATGTTTAAGTTTGTTACAGATGTTGGGTATTTGAGCTCTGTCACATGCATAATTTGCAAATATTTTCTCCCATTCTGCAGGTGGTTTCTTGCTTTTTAAAACCCTTAACTCAGTCTCAATGAACACTTGATAGTATTTATAGAAAATTTTGACTAGTTCAACACACCTCAAATGCTGGCTTGAGAATTAAAAAGTCAATCAATAACGTTTTGTTCATGTACATCTTATAGATCCCATTTCCAAAATTAAATTTTTTATTGACTCCTCCTTTTTTAACTAAATACATTTTAAAAATATATAAAATGTGGTTATGGTTTGGTGTTGCTTGGAGGAAAGACCCTCTAGGTTAAAAAGAATCCATTTTTTTTTTCTAGCTGTAATCACATTTGTTAGGATAATATAAGCCACTATTACTATGGTGTTTTCCTCCTCAGCTGGTGCTAAAAAATCTGGACAGCTTAGAGAAAAGTAGATTTTGCTCTGTGGATAATATGTGAGGTTTATTACATTTCATATCTCATCTTGCATGGTTCAGTGTGTCTATCAACACAATTTTACAAAATAAAATTCCACTCCAAGTGTTTAAGTCATGTTCTCTCTGCTTGGGTACCTAGAACTGTTAGCTTATTTGATATAATTATACAAGAGCAAATCAATAAAACACAATTACCAGAAAATTTCAAGCTATGCATGCTCAATAAATTTATTCATTTCACCACCAGAAAACATGCCAAATAGTCTGGCAGAAAATTCAAATGATCTTGTGATATTTGATTAAAACTGAAGTAAAATCAGTGGGGAGAAAACATCAGTCGTTTGTAGCAAAACCCCCACAGGAAACTCAGATCACATAAAAATTAAGTTAACTCTTGGATAATATTTAAGATTCACTATTTGAAAACCCTGGTCTTTAGAGACAAGGGCTGAAAAAATCCAATTCAATTATAAAGGTTTCTGTTTCTGAAATGCAAGTACTGTTAACTTTTTATTATTTTCAGCAAAGAAAAATGATGAGAAATCATCCCCGAATGGATGGGTGAGGCAGTGCAACAGGGTGGGGGGCTAGGCAGAAATAATAGATCCAGCTGCACCGAGGCAGGTGTAGGGTGGCAGAGCTACCCATGCAATGGTATCCTAAGCCAAGCATCCTGTGACAGAATTTTGGCTGTGCCTAACCTGTCATGGCTTCTGCCCAAGTTGTTTTTCCAGCTTTCCCATAGATTCTGGCAGCCTAGATAGACTTTCAGTAGATTCAATTTCAGCTTGAAGTAGCCATGTTTTTGCTGTTGTTTGCAACCAAGGATCCTACAAGTACAAAATACAATGAAGGAAGAGGAGTTATGGCAAATAAGGGAAGGTAAATAAGCAAGAACCCAACTAATTTATCTAGCTGAGAAATGGGCAACTTTTCTTAGGAAGTTGTGAAACAGCTGACTAAACAGTTGAATTTTATACCTTAGGGTGCTGAGGCTGTTGTATAAAGGCAAATAAGAAAGATTTATGATGTTGGAATACATTACATATGACTGTTTTGTTCTACAAAAAAAGAAAGAAAGAAATCTGGGCAGATGGTAGTCTGTTTGAAAGTAGGCAGCTTAAATGTGATTCAACTGCTGAATCCAACAACTTCTGGATTTCCTCTTATCTGAGTTAATCAACTTTAATGTTCCATCAGTTTGAGTTGTCAGTTACTTTCCATCAAATCCATCTTAACAGTATATACAAAAAGTTGGGTCCCAGTCTGCTCAAGAGGAGAACAAAGACCTGATATGTGTCCTGCTGCATAAAGCCTCTATTACGGGGCTCTCTCTACACACAAGGCTAACTGCATTTTATCTTGATTTATGTTGAGAGGTCAGGCATTCAAAGGGCTGAACTGCCCAGACTCAAGTCTTCCCCTGTATTCCAATTCATATTTGTACCTCAAATTCTTTCGGCAGCACCTACCTCCAGAGCCCTTGGCCACTTGTTTTTGCATCAGCTTCCATGTCAAAAGCCAGCCATGCCTCACATCATGCATGCAGCTCCACGCCTCTGCTCTCCTCCTGGCTTCACCATTGCTGCTGGAGCATGAGAAGCCAGGGATCCTCCTAATGGTTCATTACATGTACTGTGGAAGTATGGAATTAATATCCCATAAAGAGCTCGTACCCTGTAGGGTAAATCTTTGACCAGTGGGAAATGGAGGCTGTCATATAAATTCTTCTCCTTTTTCTCCCCAGACAGGCTTTCCTAAATAATTTGGTAGCTCATGTGGCCTTTCAGAAAATGGTCTTGTGAAGTAGAGCAATCAGTTGGACTCAGTATCAGATGGTAGCCAGCTTCATAGTGCACACCCTCGTACTTGCCCTCCCTCCTTCTCTACCTCATTCCTATTTCCCTCATTCCTGCTTTCCTGGGGCTGCACTCCCAAATAATGTATTCCAATATAAGCTTTTGTGGGCTCTAGTTTCTACAGAAGCTGGTCTAAAATGACCCTGATATTTAAAAATATATCCCTTATTTCCAACCATCCTCTTAGATTTCAGCCTTAGCCCCTAATTTTTCCCTAAATTAAAAACTGTTGTACTGCATGTTCTTACTCATAAGTGGGAGTTGAACAATGAGTACATATGGGCACAGGGAGGGAAACACACACACTGGGGTCTGTTGGGGGGTGGGGGCTAGGGGAGGTATAGCATTAGGAGAAATACCTAATGTAGATGACGGGTTGATGGGTGCAGCAAATCACTATGGCACATGTATAGCTATGCAACAAATCTTCACGTTCTGCACATGTATCCCAGAACTTAAAGTATAATAATAATTAAAAAAAAGTTGTGCTATATTCGGGTTGCATCTGCCAGCTTTATATTCAAGGCCTATATATAGCAATTAATTTAGAGGACAGTGTGGGAACCAAAGTGGTATTTGTTGGGTCCAGACCTCAAAAGAGGCCACTCTGTTTCCTGACACTCCCCAGTCTTGGTGAAGTTCTCCCCATTTTGGGGCTGTGCCACAGCATTTGGCAACACGGTTTCTGTCTGTGTGTTCCCAATTCTTGGAAAGCCATTTGCTATTCATAAAACTTCCTTTCCGGTCTTGTGCACACATGTACGTTCACGCATTTCTCTCAGGGTTCCTGATGACTCCCAACCTCCAACAAAGGGAGAGACTGACGTCTGAAATTATCTTAGCCTTTGTAGCCCACACCCTATTTTATTTTTCTTTATTCATTAAATATTAATCTGAATTAGGCTGCTAATGACAGATTTCATCACCAAAAGGCATTATACATTCTAGAGCCTGTTAATCTTTTCTAATAGTTCATCTGTATATAAGTGTATCAACTGCCACTCCTTCTCCTCATTACACTGCCATTTTCCCAAGAGTATTGATGAGAAATAATAAAGTGACTAAAGTTTATTGGCTATTTATTTTTTAATATAAGCACCTCTTATCATAGGAGAGGTAAAGTCAGAATTAAGGTAACAGCTACTAAGAACAGCCAAAAATATTTCACCCCAAAACATACTCCTTCTTTGATATATTTTGGGATGGATATTCAGAAGACCTGTAGACAGAAATAGCCTGCAAAGCTGTTTTTTGTGGAGGAGGTTTGCATCTGTAGAGAAAAATCTACATTAGGGAAATAAATAGCCAGTCTTTCTCTGACAACGCCTCCCCTCCAGTCTGGACTTAGGAGACATTTATCCTTTCTGGGAGCTAGTACAAGTGAGGTTGCATGTACATAACAAGACCACTCCTCCTAGCCATGCCTTTTCCCTTCTCTCCATCCCATAACCTGTCGTGGCACACTCCAAGCCTCTATTCTTTCTGGGTAGCTTTTACTCATGGCGGAAGGCAAAGCAGGAGCAGGCATCTTAACATGGCAGAAACAGGACTAAGACATAGAGTGGGGAGTTGCTACACACTTTTAAACAATGGAATCTTATGAGAACTCCATCACAACAGCACGAAGGGGATGGTGCTAAACCATTTATGAAGCATTCACCCCCACGATCCAATCACCTCCCACCAGGTCCCTCCTCCAACACTGGGGATTACAATTGCACATGAGATTTGGGTGGGGACGGAGACCTAAACCATATCAAGTGTCAACTATCTGGGCCTTTCTTTGAGTTTTTACATTTTGTATGACTCCTGTGCACATGTGTGTATGTTAATAAATTTGATATGCCTTTTCACCTATTAATCTGCCCTTTATCAGTTGATTTTCAGCAAACCTTCAGAGGGCAGAGGGAAAACCCTCAGCCTGTACAGTTTTGGTGCTGTGAGCAGGATAACCAAAACTGCTCTGCTCTTCCAGAAGCTGCAGTCAAGGGAACCCAGGACCCGACAAGCTGGCAGAAGAGTAGGAGTTCCTTAAAGGTTAGATTCTTGGTTGTCTTTGGAATCTGGTTGAGTGGACAGTAAAAATCACTGTCTCTTTTTTCCTCTTCCAAATTTAAGATTGTGGGAGAAAAGCATTTATGCAGACTGGTCTTAGGTTTAACAATTTTGATGTTATTGTCATTTGTTTTATATAAATAGGTGTATTATCTGATCCTTTTTCTTCCAGAAATAGTCTTTGTTTTTTCTTTGTCTTTGTCTTCCCGTGCTGTTTTATCATAAAGGATACTATAGACTATGGAATAAAAACCGAAAGTTGGCCAGGTATGGTTTCTCATGCCTGTAACCCCAGCACTTCGAGAGGCTGAAGTAGGCAGATTACTTGAAGTCAGGAGTTCGAGACCAGCCTGGGCAATAAAGAGAAACCCCGCCCTGGGCAACAAAGAGAGACCCTCCCTATCTTTACAAAACGAAACAAAAAAAATTAACCAAGCACAGTGGCATCTGCATATAGTCCCAGCCACTACGGAGGTGGATGGATGACTTGATTGCCCAGGAGTTTGGGGCTGCAGTGAGCTATAACTGCCACTGCACTCAAGCCTGAATGACAGAGCAAGACTGTCTCTGACAGGAAAAAAAAAAAAGCAAAATACCCCCCAAAACACTGGAGATTTCCCTCTCATTTTGTTGTACATCCTTGAGAGCTTGACTTGTGATCAAGTGGGAGCACTCTATCTTGGTCTCCACCATCTCAGGGGCCAGGATTTTTGGGTCACATCCAGTGGACAGTATGAAAGGGCTGAGAACCCCAAGAAACATAAGATATTAAGAATACTTTTTGTTCCAAATGTGCCAAGCTTTCAGGGGCGTTTGTCTTAACAAATCCCATCTATAAAGGGATTTGTTGTCTCAACCTTTGTTGCCTGGTTAGTTCTGGGAAAGTCTAATCCTAGGAGGGCCTACCCAGTGTCCTGGATCAATGGGTCTGTGACTGGCGCTCCCCTACACACAAATTTGTGGGATGCCAGAGGCATCATATGCACAAACAGTATCCTTAACTGTCTGTGGCAACAAGTCTTTTGTTATCTTAGACTATATCTGTGAGTGACTTTTTTGGTGGGGAGTCATAGGGGACTGCATCTTCTGTGCTGATTTTTAAGACACCGCTTTTATCTATGGTATTCTAAATCTGCAAAGTTACCACTAGAACTTTTCATTAAAAAGGATTATTGGCCTGGGCTGCTTAGGGAATAAATAAATTGGCTATATTTAAAAAAAAAATTTTTAGAGAGTGCTCATCTTAAACAGTTATCTTATTGGTACGTATTAGAAAACACAAACAAACAATAGCCTTAAAAACTCCCTTGGCAAGATCAAAAGAAAAAAATAGCAGATATCAGTTTTAAAACAAAGTTAAAATCCTTTGGATACTCAAACTGTCTGCTTTGGGTCCCCTGCGAGATTTGCAAAGAAGGGACTCTAGCCTGTACTCTTGGGGCCAGGATTCCACATTGTAACCACCATGGTCCGGGTGTGAGTCCTGTCTGGGAGCCCATTCCTTGGAAATGTAAGTCCTTTAAATCAAAAGGAAAAAAAAATCTATAAAAACTGATTTGATATTTGTATGACTCTTAACGTTTAGGGTATCCATTGTTTTGTACTCCTTTTTACCCTCAGGGACAGTTTTGATGTCCTGTCTTACAAGAGATGGTTGTCTCTTATAATCTTCCATCTATGGGGCATGCTAGATGTCAGGCCTTTGTGTGCAGATGGTCGGCTAAGAAGCTGAGACTCCAGAGAATATGGTCAGACAGAAATGTGGGTTGTAACCTATTTGGGGTGAGTGAAACTTCCCTTTCTTTGAGCTGTCATTGGGGGTGGTCTCTTGGGTGAGTTGCAGTTCTCGTCCCTCTTTGGAGACTTTGGTTAAAACCATAAAGGGCTTCTTGCTTTTAGTCTCATGTGTGCTTATTTGTTTTGGTTTTGAATCATTCGTTCAGGCATACCTCTGCTTTAAAACTTTCATATTTAGAGTGTGATAGCAACTTTTCCCCCCGTTGATCTTGCTTGGTCTCGTGAGCCAGGTAGCCATACCTCCCTCCGCCACTGGAAACCAAACTGGTGAGCTGAGGAGGTGGGCCCTACTGCAGCCATCACACTCTCAGCTCTGGCAAAAGGCTGACTGCTTGTAGGACAGAACACTTGCTGCTTGAATATTTAAAACAAATTTTAAAGAGCTTTATAGCCAAAATTAAAAGCTGATAATTAGGCTATTTTTTTAATAGCCTTTCTGCTTTTTCTCTTTTGGATCCTATTTCTCCCCTGGGAATTTTTTTAGTTGATTAAAACCCTTTTTTAAAATGTATATGTTACATCTCTCTGTTCACTTCCTTTCTTGTTGGCATGATTTTTGCTGAGAAAAATGTAAAACTTCATTGACGTTTTTGGAAGTTTAAAACCTCCCCAAATTGGTTCTCATTAACTTCTACTCTTCTCTCCCTTTTTCTTCCTTCACTATCAAATGAAGAGATATATATGGGATGTCTAGTGATCCTGAGACCTATGTTCTTGAAAAACACAGGAAAAGGTACGACACACTCACTTTGGGGGGCCTTCTATCTTCCTCACAGACCCTCAAGAGTCATAGATAGCGTCCTGTCAGGTCTAAAGCTCTGCTGCCTTTTGCACTGAGTTCCCTGATCTCTCTGGCTTTTGGGAGTATCGGGAGTTACTTTTCACTGTGAGTGAGCACTTGACCTTTGAGTGTGCTGTGGCTGGTGAGTCCCTGGCAAGACTGCAATTCTGGAGGCAGCTGACAGCAGTTTTAGTGAATGCTTATCACTACAAGGGGCTACTTGTTTCTTTGTGTGTTTAGATAAGCAAAGCATGGTCTGGGCACTTGGAGGCTGTGGGAACACTTGCCATTGAAGGATAAGACTCCCATGGGGGATGGGCCAATTCCAGAGTGAACTGGTTGGCATTGGATTGCCCACCAGCCTCAGGGGAATGTCCTTGCAGCAAGGTCCACTGTGGAAGGGTATGGCGCTTCCTCTTGGGCTTTTGCCTCAGCTCTGGGGAACCCAGGATTTAGTGAAAAATGATACCTGGGGGTCCAAGTGCTCTTCCAGCTCTGCCTGCTTTCCACATGTATCACCATTAAGCCCCAGAAACCGCAAATGCTTTGACGGCCCTATGCATTGATGGGCTCTGCCCTAAGCTCACTTGGAAAAGGAAGACTTAATTGGAAACTATCTAAATAAATTGTTCTCCTTATAAAATCTGCTAGTAAATTCTTACGTTTTTGTGTTATTTTGGCATCCATTTTCAATATTCCTCTAACACACTCAACTTCTTCTTGAAAAAGCTTAAATTATCTCTCTGCACTTTGAGATGCAAATTAACGACCTATTTTTTCTAAAACTTGGTAAGGGCTTCGGCCATGTGGAACAAATAAACTTTAACTTGTTCCATTTACAGAGGCACAGTTTAATCCAACTGTCCTTTTAAACTAATGAGTTTTACCTGCCTCATGGCTAAAATTTTAGAATCAAAGCTGTAAAATCTTTATGTCTGTCTGTTTTTATGTGTCTGTGTGTGTATACATGTGTACATGTCTGTGTTTATATATTCTCTACATGGTACTACATTGACTTACAAATAAGCGAGTACTCATGAGGTGAAGCCAGCTGGACTTCCTGGGTCGAGTGGGGACTTGGGGAACTTTTCTGTCTTACAAGAGGTTTGTAAAACGCACCAATCCGGAACTTTCCTGTCTTACAAGAGGTTTGTAAAATGCACCAATCAGCACTCCATAAAATACACCAATCAGCAGGATTCTAAAAGTAGCCAATCATGGGGAGGATTGAAAAAAGGGCACTCTGATAAGACAGAAAGAGAACACCGTAGGGGCCAATAAGGGAATAAAAGCTGGCCACCCCAGCCAGCAGCAACAACCTGCTCAGGTCCCTTCCACATTGTGGAAGCTTTGTTCTTTTGCTCTTCACAATAAATCTTGCTACTGCTTACTCTTTGGGTTTGTGCCATCTTTAAGAGCTGTAACACTCACTGAGAAGGTCCGTGGCTTCATTCTTGAAGTCAGTGAGACTGCAAACCTACTGGCAGGAACCAACTCTGGACCCACTCAGAAATTAAATAACTTGCCCAAATATTTTTCACTTTAGTAATACAGTTGACCCTTGAACTGCAAGGGTCCATTTATATGCATTTTCTTCTGTCTCTGCCACGCTTGTGGCAACAAGACCAACCCCTCCTGTTCCTCCTCCTCCTCAGCCTACTCAAAATGAAGATGATGAGGATGAAGACCTTAATGATGATTCACTTCCACTTAGTAGTAAATATTCTCCCTTCCTTATGATTTTCTTAATAACATTTTCTTCTCTCTAGCTTATTTTATTGTAAGAAAACAGCATATAATACATAATATTAAAAAATATTGTTAATCAACTGTTAATATGTTGTAAGATTTCTAGTCAACCATAGGCTAGTTGTTGTTACATTTTGTGGGAGTCAAATGTTTTCAACTATGTGGGGGATTGGCTCCTCAACCCTTGTGTTGTTCAGGAGTCAACTATATTTGGTAAAGAAAAATAGTTTTAAAAATTTGGGTAAAATAAAATTAAAATGCCTACAGAAATTTAGATATTTTTGCTTGGGTCAACTGGTCAGACATATTTATATTTTCTCTTCTAGATGTTTTAAGGTAATAAACCTGGTATTTTTTATATTTACTCAGTTTAATTTGTCTATGAGGTTATGTCTTTGGTTTTGAGCCTTGGAATTTAGGAGTCTAGCCAAGTGGCCATGCTGAGTCCTGGGGACATACAGATCTTGGTCACCAGCTGCAGAGCAGGGCCAAGCACAATATGGCCCCATCCTCCCTGGCTCAGCTATGCCTTGTGGATGTGCTGGGAGAGTCGGATCCTCCAGGCATGGTCTTCACAGCTTTGTCCTCTCTCCTGAGCTCTGCACTTTGTACATAACAATTAAAATTGCTTACTTACCTCCTGGATTTTCACTGGAAATTAGGGTTATTAAGAGTTAAAATAATTATATATATGTAATTAAAACCTGTAGATGTAAGATATTCTGTATGTAAAGAGTACAAAGAAAGCAAGATATGTTTTGGTTAGGAAAATTATAAAGGCATGAGGATGTGTGTTGAGAAAAAATTAATTTTGTCTATAGAGGTTATTTAAATATTGTTTAAAAACAAAGGGGGTCTGGTTCCAAGATGGCTGAATAGGAACAGCTCCAGTCTACAGCTCCCAGTGTGAGCGAAGCAGAAGACAGGTGATTCTGCATTTCCAACTGAGGTACTGGGTTCATCTCACTGGGGCTTGTTGGACAGTGGGTGTAGCCCACAGAGTGTGAGCTGAAGTAGGGTGGGGCATTGTCTCACCCGGGAAGCACAAGGGGTTGGGGAATTCCCTTTCCTAGCCAAAGGAAGCCGTGACAGAGGGTACCTGGAAAATCAGCACAGTCCCACCCTAATATTGCACTTTTCCAATGGTCTTAGCAAATGGTACACCAGGAGATTATATCCTGCACCTGGCTTGGAGGGTCCTATGCCTATGGAGCCTTGCTCACTGATAACACAGCAGTCTGAGATGGAACTGCAAGGAGGCAGCGAGTCTGGGGGAGGGCCATTTGCCATTGCTGAGACTTGACTAGGTAAACAAAGCAGCAGGGAAGCTCGAACTGGGTGGAGCCCACCACAGCTCAACGAGGCCTGCCTGCCTCTGTAGACTCCACCTCTGGGGGCAGGGCATAGCTGGACAAAAGGCAGCAGAAACTTCTGCAGACTTGAATGTCCCTGTCTGACAGCTTTGAAGAGAGTAGTGGTTCTCCCAGCATGGAGTTTGAGATCTGAGAACAGACAGACTGCCTCCTCAAGTGGGTCCCTGGCCCCTGAGTAGCCTAACTGGGAGACACCTCCCAGTAGGGGCCAACTGACACCTCATACAGCTGGGTGCCCCTTTAAGATGAAGCTTCCAGAGGAAGGATCAGGCAGCAATATTTGCTGTTCTGCAATATTTGCTCTTCTGTAGCCTCCGCTGGTGATACCCAGGCAAACAGGGTCTAGAGTGAACTTCCAGCAAACTCCAACAGACCTGCAGCTGAGGGTCCTAACTGTTAGAAGGGAAACTAACAAACAGAAAGGACATCCACACCAAAACCCCATCGGTACATCACCATAGTCAAAGACCAAAGGTAGATAAAACCACAAAGATGGGGAGAACCCAGAGCAGAAAAGTGGAAAATTCAAAAAATCAGAGTGCCTCTTCTCCTCCAAAGGAACGCAGTTCCTCGCCAGCAATGCAACAAAGTTGGATGGAGAATGACTTTGACGAGTTGACAGAAGTAGGCTTCAGATGATCCATAACAACAAACTTCTCTAAGCTAAAGGAGGATGTTCAAACCCATCACAAAGAAGCTAAAAACCTTGAAAAAAGATTAGACAAATGGCTAACTACAATAAACAGCATAGAGAAGTCCTTAAATGACCTGATGGAGCTGAAAACTATGGCATGAGAACTACGTGATGAATGCACAAGCTTGAGTAGCTGATTCAATCAAGTGGAAGAAGGGGTATCAGTGATTGAAGATCAAATGAACAAGATGAAGCAAGAAGAGAAGTGTAGAGAAAAAAGAGGAAAAAGAAACGAACAAAGCCTCCAAGAAATATAGGACTATGTGAAAAGACCAAATCTACGTCTGACTGGTGTACCTGAAAATGATGGGGAGAATGGAACCAAGTTGGAAAACACTCTTCAGGATATTACCCAGGAGAACTTCCCCAACCTAGCAAGGCAGGTCAACATTCAAATTCAGGAAACACAAACCACGCCACAAAGATACTCCTTAAGAAGAGCAACTCCAAGACACATAATTGTCAGATTCACCAAAGTTGAAATGAAGGAAAAAATGTTAAGGGCAGCCAGAGAGGAAGGTCGGGTTACCCACAAAGGGAAGCCCATTGGACTAACAGTGGATCTCTCGGCAGAAACTCTACAAGCCAGAAGAGAGTGGGGGCCAATATTCAACATTCTTAAAGAAAAGAATTTTCAACCCAGAATTTCATATCCAGCCAAACTAAACTTCATAAGTAAAGGAGAAATAAAATCCTTTACAGACAAGCAAATGCTGAGAGATTTTGTCACCACTAGGCCGGCCTTACAAGAGCTCCTGGAGGAAGCACTAAACATGGAAAGGAAGAATCAGTACCAGACACTGCAAAAACATACCAAATTGTAAAGACCATCGATGCTAGGAATAAACTGCATCAACTAATGAGCAAAATAACCCACTAACATCATAATGACAGGATCAAATTCACACATAACAATATTAACTTAAATGTAAATGGGCTAAATGTTCCAATTAACAGACACAGACTGGCAAATTGGATAAAGAGTCAAGACCCACCAGTGTGCTGTATTCAGGAAACCCATCTCACATGCAGAAACACACATAGGCTCAAAATAAAGGGATGGAGGAAGATCTACCAAGCAAATGGAAAACAAAAAGAAACCAGGCATTGCCATCCTAGTCTCTGATAAAACAGACTTTAAACCAACAAAGATCAAAAGAGACAAAGAAGGTCATTACATAATGGTAAAGGGATCAATTCAACAAGAAGAGCTAACCCTCCTAAATATATATGCACCCAATACAGGAGCACCCAGATTCATAAAGAAAGTCCTTAGAGACCTACAAAAAGACTTAGACTCTTACACATAAATGATGAGACACTTTAACATCCCATTGTCAACATTAGACAGATCAATGAGACAGAAAGTTAAGGTTATCTAGGAATTGAACTCAGCTCTGCACCAAGCAGACCTAACAGACATCTACAGAACTCTCCACCCCAAATCAACAGAATATACATTCTTCTCAGCACCACATCACACTTATTCCAAAACTGACCACATAGCTGGAAGCACTCCTCAGCAAATGGAAAAGAACAGAAATTATAACACACTGTCTCTCAAACCACAGTGCAATCAAACTAGAACTCAGGACTAAGAAACACTCAAAACTACTCAACTACATGGAAATTGAACAACCTTCTACTGAATGACTGCTGGGTAAGTAACAAAATGAAGGCAGAAATAAAGATGTTCTTTGAAACCAATGAGAACAAAGACACAACATACCAGAATCTCTGGGACACATTTAAAGCAGTATGTAGAGGGAAACTTATAGCACTAAATGCCCACAAGAGAAAGCAGGAAAGATCTAAAATTGGCACCCTAATATCACAATTAAAAGAACTAGAGAAGCAACAGCAAACACATTCAAAAACTTGCAGAAGAAGGCAAGAAATAACTAAGATCAGAGAGCAGAACTGAAGGAGATAGAGACACAAAAATCCCTTCAAAAAATCAATGAATCCAGGAGCTGGGTTTTTTTTTTTTTTTTTTTGGTTTGTTTGTTTGTTTTTTAAAGATCAACAAAATTGATAGACCGCTAGCAAGACTAATAAAGAAGAAAAGAGAAGAATCAAATAGACGCAATAAAAAATGATAAAGGGGATATCACCACCAATCCCACAGAAATACAAACCACCATCAGAGAATACTATAAAAACCTCTATGCAAATAAACTAGAAAATCTAGAAAAAAATGGATAAATTCCTGGACATATACACCCTCCCAAGACTAAACCAGGAAGAAGTTGAATCCCTTAATAGACCAATAACAGGTTCTGAAATTGAGGCAATAATTAATAACCTACCAACCAAAAAAAGTCCAGCACCAGACAGATTCACAGCCAAATTCTACCAGAGGTACAAAGAGGCGCTGGTACCATTCTTTCTGAAACTATTCCAATCAATAGAAAAAGAGGGAATCCTCCCTAAGTCATTTTATGAGGCCAGCATCATCCTGATAACAAGCAGAGACACAACAAAAAAAGAGAATTTTAGACCAATATCCCTGACGAACATTGATGCAAAAATCTTCAATAAAATACTGGCAAACCGAATCCAGCAGCACATCAAACAGCTTATCTACCACGATCAAGTCAGCTTCATCCCTGGGATGCAAGGCTAGTTCAACATATGCAAATCAATAAACGTAATCCATCATATAAGCAGAACCAAAGACAAAAACCACATGATTATCTCAATAGATGCAGAAAAGGCCTTCGACAAAATTCAACAACCTTCATGCTAAAACTGGAAGCATTTCCTTTGAAAACTGGCACAAGACAGGGATGTCCTCTCTCACCACTCCTATTCAACATAGGGTTGGAAGTTCTGGCCGGGGCAATCAGGCAGGAGAAAGAAATAAAGGGTATTCAATTAGGAAAAGAGGAAGTCAAATTGTCCCTGTTTGCAGATGACATGATTGTATATTTAGAAAACCTCATCATCTCAGCCCAAAATCTCCTTAAGCTGATAAGCAACTTCAGCAAAGTCTCAGGATACAAAATCAATGTGCAAAAATCACAAGCATTCCTATACACCAATAACAGACAAACAGCCAAATTACGAGCAAACTTCCATTCACAATTGCTTCAAAGAGAATAAAATACCTAGGAATCCAACTTACAAGGGATGTGAAGGACCTCTTCAAGGAGAACTGCAAACCACTGTTCAATGAAATAAAAGAGGACACAAACAGATGGAAGAACATTCCATTCTCATGGATAGGAATAATCAATATCCTGAAAATGGCCATACTGCCCAAGATAATTTATACATTCAATGCCATCCCCATCAAGCTACCAATGACTTTCTTCACAGAATTGGAAAAAACTACTTTAAAGTTCATAAGGAACCAAAAAAGAGCCGCATTGCCAAGAAAATCCTAAGCCAAAAGAACAAAGCTGGAGGCATCCCACTACCTGACTTCAAACTATACTACAAGGCTACAGTATCCAAAATAGCATGGTACTGGAACCAAAACAGATATAGACCAATGGAACAGAACAGAGCCCTCAGAAATAATACCACACATCTGCAGCCATCTGATCTTTGACAAACCTGATAGAAACAAATGGGGAATGGATTCCCTATTTAATAAATGGTGCTGGGAAAACTGGCTAGCCATATGTAGAAAGCTGAAACTGGATCCCTTCCTTACACCTTATACAAAAATTAACTCAAGATGAATTAAAGACTTAAATGTTAAACCTAAAACCATAAAAACCCTACAAGAAAACCTAGGCAATACCTTTGAGGACATAGGCATGGGCAAGGACTTCATGACTAAAACACCAAAAGCAATGGCAACAAAAGCCAAAATTGACAAATGGGATCTAATTAAACTAAAGAGCTTCCACACAGCAAAACAATCTACCATCAGAGCGAACAGGCAACCTACAGAATGGGAGAAAATTTTTGCAATCTATCCATCTGACAAAGGGCTAATATCCAGAATCTACAAAGAACTTAAATAAATTTACAAGAAAAAATCAAACAACCCCATCAAAAAGTGGGCAAAGGATATGAACAGACACTTCTCAAAAGAAGACATTTATGCAGCCAACAGACACATGAAAATATGCTCATTGTCACTGGCCATCAGAGAAATGCAAATCAAACCACAATGAGATACCATCTCACACCGTTACTACAGCGATCATTAAAAAGTCAGGAAACAACAGGTGCTGGAGAGGATGTGGAGAAATAGGAACACTTTTACACTGCTGGTGGGACTGTAAACTAATTCAACCGTTGTGGAAGACAGTGTGGGGATTCCTCAAGGATCTAGAACTAGAAATACCATTTGACCCAGCCATACCATTACTGGGCATACACCCAAAGGATTATAAATCATGCTGCTATAAAGACACACACACATGTATGTTTATTGTGGCACTATTCAAAATAGTAAAGACTTGGAACCAACTCAAATGTCCATCAATTACAGACTGGATTAAGGAAAATGTGGCACATATATACCATGGAATACTATGCAGCCATAAAAAAGGATGAGTTCTTGTCCTTTGTAGGGACATGGATGAAGCTGGAAACCATCATTCCGAGCAAACTATTGCAAGGACAGAAAATCAAACATCACATGTTCTCACTCATAGGTGGGAACTGAACAATGAGAACACTTAGACACAGGGTGGGGAACATCACACACTGGGGCCTGTCGTGGGGTTGGGGGAGAGGGGGAGGAATAGCATTAGGAGATACACTCATGTAAATGATGAGTTAATGGGTGCAGCAAACCAACATGGCACATGTATACATATGTAACAAACCTGCAGGTTGTGCACATGTACCCTGGAACTTAAAGTATAATAAATAAATAAATAAACAAACAAACAAATAAATAAATAAAATATTTTAATATTAAAAAAACAAAGGGGAAAAGATGGTTGACTCAAAGCAGCTGGTGTACAGCACTCTCACGAAGAGGAAACAAAGAGGCAAGTAAATACTAGTTCTTCACATGAATCATCTAGGAGATCACGCTGGGATTCAGCAAGGAAGCAATGGGGACATGGGTAGAACAGAGAGGAATAAAGTTGGGCAGTTGCCCTCTTGGAACTGGCATGGAGGCAGGGGAATCTCCCTAATGCAGTGAAAAGGGGAGTGAGTGACAGTCTCCCGTGGATCCACACTTCAGCTGTGGATCTTTGCAATCTTGGGCACGGGAGACCCCTGGTCCCTCTCGGCCTCCAGACTGACACAGAGAGTGACCTGGAGCTTGTGCAGAGGCACCAAAGTTCACATGGAGCTCAACAGGCCTTGGGTCCCTGGGAAGCCTGGCAGCAGCTGCCATAGCCCTGCCAAAAAGGGATGACAGGCTCTTTTGCACTCCCCTAGGACAAATGCCACAGCCTCAGTGCTGAGGAGCTCACAGACTGCAGACTGCTTGATCCCCCAACCCCTGCTGCTCTGCACCAGGCAGGGCCTGTTGATTTGGGCTCCCAGAGCAGATGACCTGCGCCTTTCTAAACTCTGTGGTCGGGCTAGGATGGAACTCCCAGAGTTAACTCTGCCATCACCATTCTTGCTGTTCCTGCCCCTTCTTTCCTAAGGCCATGGAGAGAATAAAGAGGCTGAGCATATTTGCGCCCTTCAGAGGAGTGCCGCAGGCGCCCCACTAAGAGGTGGCCAGACTGTTTACTGTGCAACCCCATCCCTGCTGCTCCTCGCCAGGCAGGGCCCAGCAGCTTGGGCTCCCGGGGTCACCCTGTCCCCACCCGAACACTCTTCGATGATGGCTTTATGTTCTTCTGGGAGCAAATCGCCCACAGGTGGCTGATAAGCCCTTCGTAACTGCTGCTGCTGTTGTTCCCATCCCTACTGCCCTCAGGCAAGGGAAGGAACAAGGAAACTGGGCACTTCTGTGCACCTGCAGCAAGGATGCCACAGCCAAGACACAGAGGAGCAGTAGACAGACTACCCAGCACACAACTCCCTACCTCTGATGATCCCTGCCAAATGGGGCTTGCCCAGTGCACCTACCCTGCTCTCACATGTACATTTCAGCTGTGGTCCAGAGCCCTTCTGAAAATCCTAGCACCACAGGTCTGTGATCTTCCCTCTGGCTCCCACCACCTAAGCATTCCACCTGCCCCGACCTGAGAGTTCAGCAGGTGACCTGGGGACCAGCCCACCCCTCCCCATCATAGTCAGCACCTGAATTCTGGGCTCACCCAATCAAGGTCCAGCCCTTTCAGGACTCATACACATTGTCCAGTGGGCCATCGTAGGGCCTGGAAACTGGGGAACTAAATACCTCTTTGCCAACTCTGCTGGCACCTGACCACTTCCCTAGGGCCTGAGGTTGGGCCAACCAAACCAGCTGACAATACCACAGCCAACACACACCTGTACAGGCCCAAAGGTGTAGCCCCTCTCCCACTTTACATAAAGCAGCAGTGCTACTACATCAGAGAACAAGCAAGCCATAAACCGATCTGTATTAGACAGAGTGAGAAGTTCTACCCTAAAACCACTTCCATGGCCAGTGGCAAAACAGACATTTACCATGGCTGTCAATCACATTGGGGTCCAGAGATGGACTACAGTGTTCATCTGAACTAGGAGTCATGAGTCCCGGGACAGGCGTATGATAGGGAAACAGATCGTATTCCTGCCTATCTAGCACGTGGAGCTGGTGGAGCCTCCTCACCCCGTTGCAGAGACCTCAGTGCATTTCTTTAGGAGCTCCTCCCAGCCACCTTTGTCAGGGCTGGTGCTTGCACTCACCACGGGGTATTCGTGGGCAAGCCAGGGGCTCCAGTTCTGCTCAGCTGTGTCTCCCATGGAATAGGAACCTAAGGGCACTGGGAACCCCTGTCCAGCCCTCTACTTGCAACAACAGAGAACATCTCACAGTAAATGAAGATCAGGTACAGATCCATCTGCTTGAGTCAAAGCTGCCTCTTAAAAGCACTATCTAGTGGCCTCTAAGTCAAACCATACAGCCCAATGACAGAAGTGCACAGGGCTATAGAAGCAAATCCAAAGGATTCTACGCAACGTACTCTACAGTCACACTCCCCTAGGGAGAGGGGAAAGGGAAAGAAATATATAGGGAAAGAAAAAACATCAATATCCGTATGAAAATAATTATAAAAATTAGAAGTATTAGCATCACCAGATGAGAGTAAAACAGCACAAGAATTCTGGCACTATGAAATATCAAGACAGGATCAAACCTTCCATATCAATATTAACTTTGAATGTAGATGGTCTCAACACCCCACTTAAAAGGCACAGAGTGGGAAGTTGGATTAAAAAACAAACAACAAAAAGACCCAACCACCTGCTGTCTTCAAGAGCTCATCTCACATGTAATGAAACCCATAGACTCAAATTCAAGAGTTGGAGAAAGATCTATCATGCAAATGGAAAACCTTTTAAAAAAAGAGCAATTTTGTCTTATATTGGACAAAACAGACTTTAAACTAACTAAAGTAAAAAAGGACAAAGAATGGCATTACAAAACCACAATGAGATACCATCTCACACCAATTAGAGCAGCTATTATTAAGATGTCAAAAAATAACAGATGCTCGTGAAGTTGCAGAGAAAAGGGAACGCAATATGTTGTTGGTGAGAAGGTAAATTACTTCAGCCACTGTGGAAAGCAGTTTGGAGGTTTCTCAAACACCTAAAAATAGAACTACCATTCGACCAAGCAATCCCATTACTGGGTATCTACCTAAAGGAAAATAAATTGTTCTATTAAAAAGACACCTGCACTCACATATTTATCACAGCACTGTTCAAAATAGCAAAGACATGGAATCAACCTAGGAGCTCATCAATGGTGGATTCAATAAAGAAAATGTAGTACATATACACCATGGAACACTAGTCATAAAAAAAATAAATAAAATTATGTCCTTTGCAGCATATAGATGCAGCTGAAGACCAATATCCTAAGCAAATTAACACTGAAACAGAATATCAAATACCAGATGTTCTCACTTACATGTGGGAGCTAAACATTGGGTACACATGGATATAAAGCTGGGAACAACAGACACTGGGGCCTATTAGAAGGGGGATGTAGGGGGTGTTAATATGGTTTGGCTCTGTGTCCCCACCCAAATCTCATGTCGAATTGTAATCCCCATGTGCTGAAGGAGGGACCTGGTGGGAAGTGATTGGATCATGGGGGTGGACTTCCCCTTGCTGTTCTTTTGATAGAGTTCTCACGAGATCTGTTGGTTTAAAAGTGTGGCACTTCTCTGACTTGCTCTCTCACTCTCCTGCCTCCATGTAAGACGTGCCTTGCTTCCCCTTCACCTTCCACCATCACTGTAAGTTTCCTGAGGCCTCCTCAGCCAAGTGGAACTGTGAGTCAATTAAACCTCTTTTATTCATAAATTATCCAGTCTCAGGTAGTTCTTTATAGCAGGGTGAGAATCGACAGGGGTACAAGCATTGAAAAACTATCTCTTGGGCACTATGTTCACAGTCTAGGTGACAGAATCATTCATACCACAAACCTCAGCATCATGTGATACACACTTCTAACACTATTGCATATGTACCCCTGGATCTAAATGAAAGTTGAAATTTAAAAAAAGCAAAAAGCAAAATGAAGGGAAACAATGATATAAATAAAAATAAAAATAAATGGGGTCAGAAAGTTGGGGGAAAAGATAATTTCAAAACATGTGGTTAAATTGACCAAAATTAAACAACTTTATTACAGGGGTTTTAAAATTTGTATGAGGTTATTGAGCCTTAATATCAAAAATATACTAATGCAAAATTTGACTTTCTCTTTTGAAGATTTTTATGTATTTTTAGTAATAGCAAAAAAAAAAAAGTTCATTTTTGAGTAAACTGCAATAAATGGTGGGCGGGGGGAGAGAAGGAGAGAAATTCTGTTTGCCTCATGTTGTATGGAAAACTGAATCTCCTCTCTGTCAAAGACTAAGATATTTTTGCTTTTTGAAATCTTTTATTATCACTTTGGCTAATGAATGACTATTATTTTATAGCAACCTGTAATCTTATTTTGATAAAGTGTTTTAAAACTTTCCTATTTTGATAAAGTGCTTTAAGCCTTTAACATGTCTGATAGTCTTCCCAACATCAAATTTCAAAATCCAAATTAAGCTTTTTGAACTCAAACTAGCTTTGGGGTGTTACAGAGGGCTCCTGAAACATCCAAAAGAGAGAAAAATAAACAACCTGATTAGATATGTTAAGGAGGTTCATGAAAAGGAGGAACGACTGACAGGTACTCTGAAATACGGGCCTGTGCCGATTATTCAACAGGATGAGGTAAGAATTTCAAAACATCCCATGAACAAAACTGGACTCAAGGAACTGCTAACCTAACGTCAAGCAGAACAAGAATTAAGTACGTGAGATTGAACTGATGGAGGACTAAAATAACATTATGACTTTTTTGGTCTCCCACTCATCTGACTTATAATTACAAAAAATTAACCCTAAAAACTGAAGCTGGACAACTTGATATAAATTTTGGGAAAAATCACCACATTAACTTAAATATAAACAGCCTTCATGCCTATTGATGTATGGACTATTCAGAAAGTTCATGATTCAAACCTAATTTAGAAAAATCCATCAAATTGTCACTGCCTACCCACTCCAACTGAAAATGCTTTAGAGACTCTAGAAAAATAAGCTTATAGATGACTCCAGACATTAATCTTGGTTTTTCTTTTTTCTTCATAGAAATGTCTCTTTTAAAGATCTGTTTGTCTATACTATATATAGATGCCTAGCTTTGAGGCCCATCAGCAATGCCATCTCTTGAAATGAGACACAACTGTTGAACTGAGCTGATCTATCCTCTTAGGACTCAGGACTGAGTCAACAAGATACGGGTGACTTGTTCCCATCTATGGGTTTTTTTTCTTCCCCTTTGCCAATCTCTTATCTCACAACCTCTACCCCAAATCTCTCCATAGCTACCAATCCTACTTTAATATGTGAAACTTTCTGAAAATAAAGTTTCAAATGAGGAACTAAAGGAAACCAAAAATATTTCACCCCAAAATATACTTCTTTGACACATTTTGAGAGGACTATTCAGAGGGCCTACAGACAGAAATAGTCCTGCAAAGCTGCCTTTTGTGGAGGAGATTTGCATCTGTAGAGAAAAATCTACATTAGTGAAATAAATAGCCAGTCTTTCTCTGACAACGCCTCCCCTCCAGTCTGGATCTAGGAAAGACATTTATTCTTTCTGGGAGCTGCTACTAGTGAGATTGCATGTACATAACAAGATCAGCCTTGCTAGCCATGCCTTTCCCCTTCTCTCCCTCTCATAATCTGTTTTACCACACTCCAAGCCCCTATTCTTTCTATAACCTCAAGAAGGGATAAAGGTGTCAACCATCTAAGCCCTTTGAGTGTTCATATTTTGTATGAATCCCATGCACACATGTGTATGTTAATAAATTTGGGATCCTTTTCTTTTCTCATGTTAATCTGCCTTTTGACAGTTGATTTTCAGCAAACCTTCAGAGGGCAAAAGGGAAAAATTGGGGGAGTTTTAAACGTTGCATTTGTTTAAAAGAAATCTTCTGGCCTGGCACAGTGACTCACGCCTGTAATCCCAGAGTTTTGGGAGGCTGAGGCAGGAGGATTGCTTGAAGCCAGGAGTCCAAGACCAGCCTGGGCAACAAAGTGAGACCCTGTCTCAACAACAACAACAAAATTTTCAATTAGCCAGGTGTGGATGCACACCTATAGTCCTAGCTACTCAGGAGGCTGAGGCAGGAGGATCACTGGAGCCCAGGAGTTTGAGGCTTCAATGAGCTGTGATCATGCCACTGTACTCCAGCGTGGGTGACAGAGTGAGACTCTGTTTCAAAAAATATATATAATTATTATAAAAATAAAATAAAACAAATAAGAATCCCATATCTGTAGCCCACATCAGCTAAAGTGAACTAGCCTATACTTGCCAGAACTTCTCTTATTGAGGCTCTAACAGTATTTCTGCAGTTATCATCTAATACTATTACACAATTACAACACATTTGACTAAAGTCCAAATACCAGACTCTTTTGTCTTATCTTGCATGTTTCTGAACCCAGATACCATCATCAACGATATGTCCACAGATAAGAATATAGAGAAAGAATCAACATTTCAATTCCAAATTAACCAAGACATTGTTTTCTCCAATAAAAGTTTGGACTAAAGTGTTTCTTTCTCTCCAATATGTTGATCTCCAAGTTTTTCCCAGAAAACAATTTATTTTTTGTCTATTCACAAAATGGAGAAAAGGTGATGCTACCAGGTGTATGACAGGATTTTTAGAGTATGACAGAAAAAAATCTAAATAAATGTGTCACCTTCTATTAAAGAATCATACTGTTTTAAGGATAACCAATAATGTGGTGAAAGATGGCAAAATTCAGTTGCGTAATAAGTATGATGAAAACCAAATGAACATGTATTCTGTGTGATGAGGTCTTATACTTATGTAATAGGTTTAAGGATAAAAAGCAATGGAAGGGCTGATTTTTAAAAACATACTGACAATGTAAGATTTGTCAATGTTTGAAACTCTAAAAATTAATGGGGAAAAGTATTCCTTTTCCTAAAATTGTTCCTTGTGCAAAAGATAAAGCTACAGCTATGATTAGCTGGCAACATACGTTAAGAGCAGCTTTTAAAAAGTGGCAACAGATGTTTTGGCAATTCACTATATTATTCCTTGACAATTAATTGCTAAGAATTATAGTGAGAAACTGAACAAATCAACAGATGGTTTTAGTTCTATTTATAGTGAGAGTAACCCTTTGAATGATAGATTATTTTGTAAATGTTTGATGACATAAAGAAGAGTTTGTATACATTATGCTACAAAAGGAAATAAGTTGACCCTCCAAAAGAAATTATTTGACTTTTTTGGTTTAATATTTGATACCATTATTAAATACTACTATTTTTTAGTCTATCAAATAGAATATTAAGGAAATTAAAATATTGTGAAGTTACATGAATCCCTTTCAAATAATAACCTCTTTCATTTGAAGGTTAAATGAAGTCCTTCTTTAGGGAGAAGAAAAAGATTATTAAAGTAAAAGAAAGCTTAATGAAAGTTTATAGATAATTTTACATAATTTTAAAGGAGGCTTGCCCAGAGAATTTTCAGTTTCCATTCCTACAGCAATTAGAAAATGACTGGTTTAAACTAATGAACTAAATATATACACTCTCAATAGGAAGCTGTTATAATTATCATATAGACATTCAATGACCTATATGATTTTTACAATACAATTTTCTGTGATTTACCCGCTTTTAAAAAAGAAATGGAACATGTTAGCCATCATTTTCAGGAAGAATTAACTGAGCTAAAAATTGACTTTGAGAGGAAAGCATAAATTAACTAGTGTAACTATAAAAGGCTTACATCCATTAAGACTCTTATACTTATTTTTTTGCAGAAAGAACCTAATTACTTATTTATAGCATTCCAATTACATATATGGTTGAAAAAGTTTTCACTCGAAAAGGGAAATTACCATAAAATATCAAAGCAATTATGCATATGAACAGAAGAAATGGGAGACTATTTTTTACAGTTTTACAACAAAATTTTATTAAATTAACATACACATAAAATGCTGGAATATCGTTGTATTAATAAGATTGTTTATTAAATATCCCATGTTATTATCACACTTTAAAAAATTTTTGTGAAGCATAATGATATAAGCAACCTAAGGCACTGAAAGATGTGTTTTGAAATTATTTGTCTTTGGGTTGCCTGGTGTTTTTCAGTCTCACTCCAATATTATGGCCAGAAGTCTGTGCCATACAACTTCTCTATTGTTGCTTGCACTTCCATTATCTTTTCCAGTCCATCTTCTACTCCCCATTACTTATGTAAGGCTAGGATCTTCAAGGTCTTTTTCTTTTTTTACTTGTAACTATATTAGTATGTTTCTCTAACTGATAAATACATTTAAAAAAAAATACAACCAGTACTCCATGATCACATCTAAAACTATACGTTACTCAGGTCAAGTTTGAGAATTGAGTTAGTTATTCAAGTCTTTTGTAACATTATAGATTTACTTTGTATGCTTGCTACTAATATACTTGCTATTGAAATAGATATAATCT
Organism: Rhinopithecus roxellana; assembly: GCF_007565055.1. Lineage (NCBI taxonomy): Eukaryota > Metazoa > Chordata > Mammalia > Primates > Cercopithecidae > Rhinopithecus > Rhinopithecus roxellana. The sequence continues at coordinate 143,705,704 of NC_044554.1, forward strand.
CGCACTATAATTGTGGATTTGTCTACTTACATCATTTATTGTCTACTTATTATCATTAATTTGGCTTTATATATTTTGAAGCTGAAGTCATATTAGATACATACATGAAACTTGTACAATTTCTTGTTGTACTGATCCTTTTATAATCATGAAGCATCCCCCTCTATGTCAAGAAACACCTTTCCTAAAGTCTACTTTATCTGATATTAGCATACCTGTTGTTTTGTTGGTTAAAATTTGCATGATTTTTTTATCCATTTATTTTCATTATTTCTCTTTATATGTAAGGTGTAGCTCTTGAATGTATTTGTATATGTTTTATTTTTTAAATTTAGCCTCACAATTCTTGATTTTGAATTCCATTTCTATTTAATATAACATATGTATTTGGGTTTGAGTCTACCATATTACTGTTTTTTTTTTTCAATTTTGTCCACCTGTTTTATTTTACCTTTTCTTCATTTTTGCCTTTCTCTGCATTAGTCAATTATGTTTAACATTTCATTACTGCCCTTTACTAGCTTTATACATATATAAAATTTTACACTGCTTTTACTGGATATTAGGGATTATAACATGCATCATTGACTTTTATCATTTCCAGACAGTTCAGGAATCTTACAACACTGTAACTGCATTCTTCACTTTCCTGCCTTTTGTGTTATAATTATCGTGTATTTTAACTCTTCATATTTTAAATTTCATAAAACATTCTTTACATTGTAAATATTTATATTTGCCCATTTATTTACCCTTTCCATCTTTCTTGCACTTCAATGCTTTATCCTGAATCATTTTCCTTCTTTCTGAAGTTAGCTTTCGATTTTCCTTTTTTATTTTACTTTATTTTATTTCATTTCATTTTATTTATTTATTAGAGACAGAGTCCCGCTCTCTCACCCAGGCTGAAGTGCAGAGGCACGATCTCAGCTCACTGCAACCTCCGTTTCCCAGATTCAAACGATCCTCCCATCTCAGGCTCCCGAGTAGCTGGGACCACAGGTGTGCATCACCACAACCAGCTAACTGTTGTATGTTTGTTTTTTGTAGAGACAGGGTTTCGCCATGTTGTCCAGGCTTGTCTGAAACTCCTGGGCTCAAGTGATCCATTCACCTCAGCTTCCCAAAGTTCTGGGATTACAGGCGTGAGCCACCATGCCTGGCAGATTTTTTGTTTTGTTTTGTTTTTTAATGTGAGTCTAGTGAAAGTAGCAAATTGTATTTGTTTTTATCTATGAATATCTTTATTTTGTCTTCATTTTTGAAAGACCTATTTATTGGATGTATAATTCTAAGTTGGTGGCTATTTTCTTTCAGGACTTTAAAGGTGTCATTTCATTGCCTTCTGGTTCTGTCCTTTCTGTGGAGAATTTAGCTGTCTTATTGTTACTCCTGTCTATTTGTTATGTATTTTTTCTTTTGATTTCTCTGAATATTTTCTCTTCATCTTTGTTTTTTAACAGTTGCAGTAGGATGTGCTGAGGTGTGATTTCTTTGTATTTTTCCTACTTGGGGTTTATAGAGCTTTTTCAATATGTGGATTGATAACTTTTATTTGTTTCAGAGAATTCTCACCCAGTATCATTTCCAATATTTCTTTTGTCCCATTCTATTGTACGTTTTGGAGACTACTGTTACACATGGTAGACCATTTTGCTGTCATGTACTTTCTAGTTTTTTCATCTCTGTCTGTGTATTTTCTCCTGATTTATCTTTCTATCCAATAATCCTCCTGAGATTCCCAATCTGCTGTTTAAACTCATCTATAGAGTTATTTTTCAGTATGTGAATTTTCATTTTATTATTTTTTTGCAAAGTTTTGATTTTGGTGAAATTCTCCATCTTACCTATTTTATTAAAATAATACTTACAGTTATGTTACAGTCTATGTAGGAAAATTCCAATAACTAAATCACTTATGGGTTGGTTTCTAATATCTTTTTTCTTTTTTTTTTGGTCATTTTTTCTCTTTTCTTGCACAATAAAATAAAGAATTGAATGATAGATTCTAGAGGTAACTTGAATCTCTGGCTGATGTTATATTCCCCCAGAAAGGATTTATTTTATCTTTTGAGGGTGGGTGGGATAGGCAGTTATGGTACAGACAGATGTACCATATCATAATAAATGATCATAATAAAACGTGGGCTTTAACTGTATCAAAACCAGGTTTCAGTCTTATAAAGGCTGGTATTTTTCCAATTTTCCCTCTCTCCTAGGCTCTAGCCCTTTCTGGCATCGTTACTGGAAATATGGATGTTTCCAGTGTCACTCTACCTTGATGGGCCTTGAAACCTCACTTTTATTCCCCTACCCTTGTGAGAGAGCTCAAAGCTCTACTAAGTTTCCAGCTTCTTAGCAGCTGCTGTTTGGCTTCTTAGCTTCTTGGTTTGGTTTCACAAATCAACTAATGTTTTTGAAGGAAAAGTACACACCTTCCCTCTTCCCTTCTCTCTGGGATCATGGTGCCACAGTTTCCGATTGCTTTGGTAGTAGGTCAATGTCTTCAAACTAGTGTTCATTTGTTTTAGCTAGCATTTCTAGATGTACTCAGTGGACAATGTGGGGTGGCTTCAATAAACTACTGTTGGCAGAAATCAAACGTAGTGCTGTGGCTTTAGCTTCAGGATGGACTTATCCCTTCTCTACCCTATCTATCTCTAATATTTGCTTTATATATCTGGGTGAACCAATGTTGGGTGCATATATATTTAAAATTATAATATCTTCTTGCTGAATCGACCCCTTTATCATCATATAATGACTTTCTTTGTCTCAGAGTTTTTGTCTTGATATCTATTTTGTCTGATCTAAGTATAGCTACTCCTGCTCTTTTTTTATTTCTATGTGCATGGAATATCTTTTTTTACCCCTTTCTTTTCAGTCTATGTCTTTATAGGTGAAGTGTGTTTCCTGTAGGCAACAGATCACTGTGTCTTGTTTTTTTAATCTATTCAGTTACTCTGTGGTTTGGAAAGTTTAGTCAACTTACACTCAATGTTATTACTGATAAGGACTCACTCTTGCCATTTTGTTATTTGTTTTCTGGTTGTTTTGTGGTCTTCCTTCCTCCTTTCCTTCCTGTCCTCCTTTTAGTGAAGGTGATTTTCTATAGTGATATGATTTAGTTTCCTGCTGTTTACTGATATTATAGAACATGGAAGTGGAAAGTGGTGAATCCTATTTGTTTCAGTTTCCCAACATTTTCTGATTCTCTCAATAGGGCCCCACACTTTCTTAAGCAACTTAACTGCCTTTAGCTATAATTTCAGAATGGAAGTGAACTCCTTAGTGGAGCAATATGAACTAGCGCTATGTGTCCGCCTTTTCCTTTTGAATGGAATTCAGTGGTCTCTGCAAATGCTTTTGCCTCTCTTTGAGGATCATATAAATTTAGACTGACATTTTCCTGAAAATTAAGAATCTCTCTCTAAATAAGTGGATATCCATAAAAACTGAAAATCCTTAATTGGGCCTGAATTCAGTTATTCTAACATTCATGTCTGTGTGAAGGGTGATCAAGCTGAGAGTTCTCACCCCAAGTCTTGATGGTAACATTCAAAGGAAAACCTTAAGAATTCTTTCAGCATAAGCAGCGGTTTTTATTCAGTTTTTATTTTTTTATTCAGCTGTGGTGTCCACATGTGAGTGCCAACATGAAAAGGTTCTCTTAAGTTCATTTGACAAAGTTCTTTGGCCGGAAAGGAGGACATGCTTAGCACTATTAATGTAAATTTATGCTTTTTCTACATTTTCTCTCTGTTTTTTCTCTGTCACTATGTTCATGTGATAATGGGTTAGTTAGTAAATAACATTGTTAAAAGCATATGATGAAATATATAGTTGGACTTCTAACACTAACTCTTCAAAAACTGAGAACCATTTCCCTCACTCCCTCCTGACCCCAGTACCCAGAAATTTCCATCAGGCTCAGCAAAAAAAGCAAAGAAAACAGATACTGCATGCGATGGGTTAGAGAACTCGTGAGCCAACGTGGTCTCTTGGGAACACACAAAAGGGAAAAATTTTTAATAAATGATTTATTTTTACGCTTTTTAAAGAAAGTTTAGTTTTCACTTTTATCAAGGTCTCCAATTCATGGGTGGAGGTGGTAACAAGCAGAATAGTTATGTGTGAAACCTCTTCAAAGTAAAAATGTGTTCTGCTTATTTATGGATATCCTGAGAATTTTAATATTTTCTAGAGGGAGGAATACACCTCTAAAAAAAGAAGATGAATTCATACAAAGAGTGGGAATAGGAAGTTATATGTGGTGGGAAAAGTGTCAAATACACATTTTTACATTTCAATGTCCTACCATTTAGCATAAAAGGTTTTTGTCTGTTTGTCCAAGATGTTTCCTTAATTCCTACTAAGAGTTAATCCACTTAATCATGAATAAAAATGATTTACTCTTTCTCATTTATGCAGATCAAATTGAGCATTTCTCTTAAAAATCAACTAATATTTTTAGGATATGTCTGAAAACAAAATTTCTTCCACCTAATTCCTTTTTTGAAACAACCTACCTCTTCTTCCCAGTTAGAATAAAGAATTTCAGTCTCATGTAGACATCCCCCATCATAAAAGCAGAAAATAGTCCACAGAAATTCGTGAAGATAGGAAAAACGATTATGAGGATCCAAAGTTTGACTTTCAAAAATTCTAGGATTTCTGTCAGTGAACATTTACTGGGTATGTTCCCAGTGTATGCTTACTACAAAGTACCATGAAGTGGAGAGAATATCTTGTAAGATGATTCTTGCCCTAGTAGAATTTTAGATTTGCAAGAAATCTCACTGACAAAGAACTAATATTCTGTCTTTCCACATATAAAAAAAGACTTAAAATTTATAAACTCTAAAACATCACAATCTTTATTTCTGAGGACCTGTGTAGAATCATGCTAGAAAGCACTAATAAAAATTTTTTGACCATAATATTTCCACCACTGCTAAAAATTTACAATAGAAATTAATGATTTACTTTAACCCTTTTGAAAAAGATTAGTCTGGCAGTACAGGGAGGGAAAGAGTAATGATACAAATGTCAACAAAAATCTTGTGATCTGTTGATTTGAGATATGTATTCTAAGACTGGGGTTGTTTTTATGCTTCATGTAAAATGGTGCTGTTATGAAACAGTAGAGAATGAAAACCAAGCTGCCTTATTTCCTTTAACAATGAAGTATTTTCTTCCTAAAACATGGCAGTCCCAAAGATATGGATAGCAAATCTACAGTATATCATGTATTGATTGTACTGTCCCACTTATGTAAAATTGTATAAGACTATCTCTAAACGTACATAGGCTCAGAGTCATATAATATCTGGGATTATCTTCTGGTGGAAAGGTTTGGGACAATTCTACTTAACACTTCATATTTTTCTTGATTGTTTAAGTTGCCTCAAAAAGGACAAATTATTTTTACCAATGTAGTCAAAGCATGTATCAGATCCCCCTACATGAAAATATTGCTTCTCCGGCCACTGTTGTGGTCCTAGACTTGAAGCAAGGCACTCTCAGCTCCACAGAAAATGATCAGGGTTCAGCTTCTTGCATACAGCAGCCCACTGCTCACTAAGTTCCCTGGTTAACACTGCCTATTCACAGAAACCCACGAGTTATCACCAGATTCCATGCTCTTATCCTTCCCTGCTGATAAAAATCACCATATTATGACATTCAGTTTTTGACTCCGTGTGTCTGGGGTGGAGCATAGACATTTGCAATTCAACAGGATCATCAGGTGATGTTGAAACATAATAAACTTTCAAAGCATATGGACTCAGCATATCCCAGTAAATGTTCTCTGCAATGGAACAGAGCTTTTTGTGCCCTACACATCAGTTTGCCTCATCAAAGTCTTAGCAACCAATGAATAGCTTCAGAATCCTGAAACTACACCTCAATGGAATAGTGAACCAGAATCATGTCAGAATAATCTTTCATAGAAGCCAAGCATGACCATTAAGAAATGGCTCCCTCCCTGAAAGATCTAAGACTATAAGGCTCTTTTAAAAGCTACTACAGATTCTCTCTCTAGCATCATGTTTTAAGACCATGATGTTCTAAGATCTTACAATATGAGAACATCGTGGTCAAGAATCTAGGCTTTGACTTTCACCACACTTACTCAACATCATACTGGAAGTCCTAGACAGAGCAATCAGGCAAGAGAAAGAAATAAAGGCCATCTAAATCAGAAAAGAGGAAGTCAAACTATATGTCAATGATATAATCTTATACCTCAAAAACCCTAAAGATTCCTCCAAAAGACTCTTAGTTTTGATAAATGAATTCAGAAAGGTCTCAGATTACAAAATCAACATACATAAATCAGTAGCACTGCTATACACCAATAACAACCAAGCTGAAAATCAAATCAAGAACTCAGTTCCATTTACAATAGCTGCAAAAAGGCAAACAAGGCCGGGCGTGGTGGCTCACGTCTGTAATCCCAGTGCTTTGGGAGGCTGAGGCAGGCAGATCACAAGGTCAGAAGATCGAGACCATCCTGGCTAACACAGTGAAACCCCAGTCTCTACTAAAAATACAAAAAATTAGCTAGGCATGGTGGCGGGCGCCTGTAGTCCCAGCTACGCAGGAGGCTGAGGCAGGAGAATGGCATGAACCCGGGAGGTGGAGCTTGCAGTGAGCCGAGATTGTGCCACTGCACTCCAGCCTGGGCAACAGAGCGAGACTCCACCTAAAAAAAAAAAAAAAAAAGCAAACAAAGAACCCCTAGGAATATACTTAAGCAAGGAGGTGAAAGATCTCTACAAGGAGAACTACAAAGCACTGATGAAAGAAATCAAAGATAACACAACAAATGGAAAAACTCTATGCTCATGGATTGGAATAATTAACATTGTAAAAATGACCACATAGTACAAAGCAATTTACAAATTCAATGTAATGCCTATCAAAATATCAAAATCATTTTTCACAGAATTAGGAAAAAAACTCTAAAATTTATGTGGAACCATATGATAAGCCAAAGCAATCCTAAGCAAAAATAACCAATCCGAAAGCATCACATTACCTGACTTGAAATTACGCTACAAAGCTATAGTAACCAAGAGAGTATGGTACTGGCATAAAAGAAGACACACAGACCAATGGAACAGAACTGCAAACCCAAAAATAAGACCAAATCCTACAACCAACTTATCTTTGACAAAGCAGCCAAAAAAAAAAAAAAAAAAAAAAAAAAAAAAAAAGCCACCGGGGAAAGAACACCCTATTCAATAAATGGTGCTGGGAAAATTGGATAGCCACATGCAGAAGAATGAAACTGGATCACTATCTCTCACCATATGCAGAAATTAACTCAAGATGGATTAAAGACGTAAATGTAACATTTAAAGACATAAACATTCTAGAAAGAGCAGGGTGTAGTGGCTCATGCCTATAATCCCAGCACTCTGGCAGGCCGAGGTGGGAGGACAGCTTGAGCTCAGGAGTTCAAGTCCTGAAGTGTGGATGACACAGGAAGGCCCTTGTTTCTACAAGAAAAAAAACAAAATTATTATTATTTTGTTTAAGTTACCTAGGTGTCGTGGCACATGCCTGTAGTCCCAGCTACTTGGGTGAGAGGTGGGAGGATTGCTTGAGTCCCGGAAGTTGAGGCTGCAGTGAGCCATGATGACCCCACTGCACTCCAGCCTGGGTGATAGAGAGGGACCCTGTCTCACAAACAAATAAACAAAAAAGAATTCTAGAAAAAACCTAGGAAAAACTCTTCTAGACATTGGCCTAGGCAAATAATTTATGACTAAGACTGCCAAAGCAAATGCAACAGAAACAAAAATAAATAAACAGGACTTAATTAAACTAAAAGCCTTCTGCACAGCCAAAGAAATAAACAACATAGTAAATAGCCAAGTGACAGAATAGGAGAAAATATTTGCAAACTATACATCTAACAAAGGACTAATATCCAGAATCTACAAGGAACTTAAAGAAATCAGCAAGAAAAAACCCCAAACAATCCCATTAAAACTGGGCAAAAAACATGAAAAGACATTTCTCAAAAGACATATAAAGGGCCAACAAACATGAAAAAATGCTCAACATCACTAATCATCAGAGAGATGCAAGTTAAAAACACAATGAGATACCACCTTACCCTAGTCAGAATGCCCATTATTGAAAAATCAAAAAATAATAGACGTTGGTGCCGATGTGGTAAAAAGGGATCACTTACACACCATTGGTGGGAATGTAAATTAGTACAACCTCTATGGACAACAGTATGGAGATTTCTCAAAGAACTAAAAGGTAGATCTACCATTTGATCCAGTAAGCCGACTACTGGGTATCTACCCAAAGGAAAAGAGGTCATTGTACCAAAAAGACACCTGCATGCATATATTTATTACAGCACAATTCACAGTTGCAATGATATGGAATCAACCTGAGTGCCTAACAACTGATGAGTGGACAAAGAAAATGTGGCATATACATTCCATGGAATACTACTCAGCTATAAAAATGAATGAAGTAATGTATTTTGCATCAACTTGGATGAAACTGGAGGCCATTATCGTAAGTGAAGTAACTCAGGAACATAAAACCAAATACCTCATGTTCTCACTTACAAGCTAGAGCTAAGCTATGGGTATGCTAAGGCATACATACACAGTGCTATAATAGACACTGGAGACTCAAAAGGGAGGAAGGTGGGAGCAGGGTGAGGGACAACAAAATCACCTGTAGAGTAAAATGTACACTATTCAGGTGATGGGTAGATTAAAATCCGCGACTTTACCACTACACAATTCACCCCTGTAACCAAAAACCACTTGCACCCCTAAAGCTACTGAAATTTTTAAAATAATAAAAAGGAAAGAGAAGCAGGAGAAGACAGTGAGTGACGGAGCCAAGGTTCCATCCAAAAATTAAAATAAAAGCCCGGACATTAAAAGTTTTTATAAAAAGAGCAATCCAGGTTTTGGAGTTGACAAACCACTTTTGAATCCTAGCCATAGTGGCCTTCAGCAAGCCTCGGTTACTTTATCTATTAAGTAGAAAGAATATTTACTTCATAAACTTTTTGAAGTTTTCATTTTCAATAACTGTATTGAGATATAATTCACACAGTATAAAATGCACACATTTAAAGAATACAGCTCAATGGTTTTTAGGACAGATATACTGGAGATACTGCAAGTTGAGTTCCTGACCACCACAATAAAGCAAGTATCATAATAAAGCGAGTCACACAAACTTTTTGGTTTCCCAGTGCATATGATAGTTACATTTACACTATACTGTAGCCTATTAAGTGTGCAATAGCATTATGTTTAAAAAGATGTACAAACCTTAATTTAAAAATACTTTATTGCTAAAGAGAAGCTAACAGTTATCCGAACCTTTAACAAGTTGTAATCTTTTTGCTGGTAGAAGGTCTTACCTCCAATGTAGATGACTGCTGACTGATCATGTTGGTATTTTCTGAAGGCTGGGATATCTGTGGCAGTTTCTCAAAATAAGACAACAATAAAGTTTGTCATATCAATTGAGGCTTCCTTTCACAAAAAATTTTTCTGTAGCATGTAATGTGGTTAATTTGCTGATAATATTTGACCCACAGTAGAACTTCTTTCAAAGTTGGAGTCAATCCTCTCCAACCCTGGTGCTGCTTTATCAGCTAAGTTTATGTAATACCCTAAAGCATTTGTCACTTCAACAATATTCATGGCATCATCACCAGTAGATTCCATTTCCATAAATCACTTTCTTTGCTCATCCATAAAAAGCAACTCCTTATCCATTCAAGTTTGAGCACAAGATTATAGCAATTCGGTCACATTTTCAGGCTCCACTTCCAATTCTAGTTCTTTTGCTATTTCCACCACATCTGCAGTGAAGTCTTGAACACCTCAAAGTTATCCATGAGAGTTGGAATCAAATTCTTCTAAACTCCTTTGAATGTTGATATTTTGAGCTCCTCCCATGAAACATGAATATTTGTCATGGCACTTAGAATGATTAATCCTTTCCAGAAGGTTTTCAATTTACTTTGCCCAGATTTGTCAAATAAACCACTATCTATGGCAGCTACAGCCTTATGAAATGCATTTTTTAAATAAGACTTGAAAATAAAAATGACTTCTTGATCCATGAGCTGCAGAATGGATGTTTTGTCTAGAGGCATGAAAACAACATTAATCTTCTTGTACATCCCCATCAGAGCTCTTGGGTGACGAGGTCCGTTGTCAATGAGCAATAATATTTCTAAAGGAATCTCTTTTTCTGAGCAGCAGTTCTCAATAGTGGGTTTAAAATATTCCAATAAACTATGCTATAAACATACACTGTCATTCAGCCTTTGTTGTTCCATTTCTAGAGCACAGGCAAATTGATTTAGCATAATTCTTAAGGGCTTTAGGATTTTCAGAATAGTAAGTTAGCACTGTCTTCAACTTAAAGTCACCAGCTACAGTAGCCCGTAACAAGAGAATCAGCCTGTCCCTTGACACTTTCAAGCCAGGTATTGACTTTTCCTCTTCAGCTATGAGAGTCTAACTAGCATCTTCTTCTAATAGAAGGCTGTTTCATCTACACTGAAAATCTGTTGTTTAGTATAGATGCTTTCAACAGTGATCTTAGCTAGATCTTCTGGAGAACTTGCTGTAGCTTCTGTATTAGCACTTGCTCTTTCACCTTGTACTTTTATGTTATGGAGATGGCTTCTTTCCTTAAACCTTCTGAGCCAACCTCCATTAGCTTCAAACTTTTCTTCTGCAGCTGCCTCCTCTCAGCCTTCATAGAATTGAAGAAAGGTATAGCCTTACTCAGGATAAGGCTTTAGCTTAAGGGAATATTTTGGCTGGTTTGATCATCTATTCAGACCATTCAAACTTTCTCCATATGAGAGGTAAGGCTATTTCACTTTCTTACCATCTGTGTGTTCACTGGAGTATCAATTTTAATTTCTTTCACAATTTTTTCCTTTGCATTCACAATTGGGCTAACTGGTGCAAGAGGCCTAGTTGTAGCCCTATCTTAGGTTTTTGACATGCCTTTCTCACTAAGCTTCATTTCTAGCTTTTGATTTAAAGTGAGAGTTGTGTGACTTTTTCACTTGAACACTTAGAAGTCACTGTTGGGTTAGTAAATGACTTAATTTCAACATTGTGTGCATGAGAGGGAAAGAGATGGAAGAATGGCTGGTTGGTGGAACAGGCAGAACATATGCAACTTTTATCAATTAATTTGGCTGTCTTATAATGATACCGTTCATGGCATTCCAAAACAACTGCAATTGTAACATGAAAGATCACTGATCACAGATGACCAAAACAGATATAACAATAATGTCCTCACATTTCAATACCAACATTGAATGTAAATGGCCTAAATGCTCCACTTAAAAGATACAGAACTGCAGAATGGATAAGAACTCACCAAGCAACTATCTGCTGCCTTCAGGAGACTCACCTAATACATAAAGATGCAAATAAAGGGGTGGAAAAAGGCATTTCATGCAAATGGACACCAAAAGCGAACTGGGGTAGCTATTCTTATATCAGACAAAACAAACTTTAAAGCAATAGCAGTTAAAAGAGACAAAGAGGGACATTATATAATGGTAAAAGGCCTTGTCTAACAGGAAAATATCACAATTCTAAATATATATGCACCTAACACTGGAGCTCCCAGATGTATAAAACAATTACTAATAGACCTAAGAAATAAGATAGCAACACAATAATAGTTGGGGACTTCAATACCCCACCCACAGCAGGAGACAGGTCATTAAGACAGAAAGTCAACAAAGAAACAATGGATTTAAACTATACCTTGGAACAAATGGACTTAACAGATATATACAGAACATGTCATCCAACAATGACAGAATACACATTCTATTCAACAGTGCATGGAACTTTCTCCAAGACACACTGTAGAACAGGCCATAAAATGAGCCTCAATAAATTAAGAAAACTAAAATTACATTAAGCACTCTCTCAGACCACAGTGGAATAAAACTGGAAATCAACTCCAAAAGGAACCTTCAAAACCATGCAAATACATGGAAATTAAATAACCTGCTCCTGAATGAGCACTGGGTCAAAAACGAAATCAAGATGGAAATTTAAAAATTCTTCAAACTGAATGACAGTAATGACACAACCTATCAAAACCTCTGGGATTTAGCAAAGGTGGTATTAAGAAGAGAGTTCATAGCCCTAAATGCCTACATCAAAAAATCTGAAAGAGCACCAACAGACAATCGAAGGTCACACCTAAGGAACTAGAGAAACAAAAACAAACCAAACCCAAATCCAGCAGAAGAAAGGAAATAACCAAGATCAGAGCAGAACTCAATGAAATTGAACCCCCCACCAAAAAATACAAAAGGTAAATGAAATAAAAAGCTGGTTCTTTGAAGAGATAAATAAAATTGATAAACCATTAGCAAGATTAACCAAGACAAGACGAAAGAAAATCCAAATAATCTCACTAATAAATGAAACAGGAGATATTACAATTGACACCACTGAAATACAAAAGACCATTCAAGGCTACTATGAACACCTTTACACACATAAACTAGAGAAACCTAGAAAAGAGTGATAAATTCCTGGAAAAATACAACCCTCGTAGCTTAAATCAGGAAGAATTACATACCCTGAACAGACCAATAACAAGCAGTGAGATTGAAATGGTAATTTAAAAATTAGCAACCAAAAAAAAAAAAAGTCCAGGACCAGACGGATTCACAGTAGAATTCTACCAGACATTCAAAGATTTAGTACCAATCCTTTTGACACTATTCCACAAGATAGAGAAAGAAGGAACCCTCCCTAACTCATTCTATGAAGCCAGTATCACTCTAACGCAAAAGCAGAAAAGGACATAACCAAAAAAGAAAACTACAGACAATATCCTTGATGAACATAGATGTTAAAATCCTTAACAAAGTACTAGCTAACCAAATCCAACAACATATCAAAAAGATAAACCACTATAGTCAAGTGGTTTGCATAACAGGGATGCAGGGATGGTTTAATATACACAAGTCAATAAATGTGATATACCACATAAACAGAATTTTTAAAAAATCACATGATCATCTCAATAGATGCAGAAAAAGCATTTGACAAAATCCAGCATCCCTTTATGATTAAAACTCTCAGCAAAATTGGCACAGAAGGGACGTGCCTTAATGTAATAAAAGCCATTTATGACAAATCCACAGCAAACATAATACCGAATGGGGAAATGTTGATAGTGTTCCCTCTGAGAACTGGAACAAGACAAGGATGCCCACTCTCACCACTCCTCTTCAACATAGTACTGGAAGTCCTAGCCAGAGCAATCAGACAAGAGAAAGAAAGTGCATCCAAATCAGTAAAGAGGAAGTTAAACTGTCACTGTTTGCTGATGATATGATCGTTTACCTTGAAAACCTTAGGGACTCCTCTAGAATGCTCCTAGAACTGAGAAAAGAATTCAGCAAAGCTTCCAAATACAAGATTAATGTACACAAATCAGTAGCTCTTCTGTACAGCAACAGCGACCAAACAGAGAATCAAAACAACTCAACTCCTTTTACAACAGCTGCAAAAAAAAAAATAAAATACTTAGGAATATACCTAACAAAGGAGTCAGAAGACTTACAAGGAAAACTACAAACTACTGTTGAAAGAAATCATATATGACACAAATGAATGGAAACACAGCCCATGCTCATGGATGGGTAGAATCAATATTGTGAAAATGACCATACTGCCAAAAGCAATCTACAAATTCAACACAATCCCTATCAGAGCACCACCATCATTCTTCACAAAATTAGAAAAAACAATTCTAAAATTCATATGGAACCAAAAAAGAACCTGCACAGCCAAAGCAAGACTAAGCAAAACGAACAAATCTGGAGGCATCACACTACCTGATTTCAAACTATACTATAAGGCCATTGTCACCAAAACAGCATGGTACTGGTATAAAAACAGGCACAGAGACCAATGGAGCAGAATAGAGAACCCAGAAATAAACCCAAATACTTACAGCCAACTAATCTTTGACAAAGCAAACAAAAACATAAAGTGGGAAAGGACACCCTTTTCAACAAATGGTGCTGGGATAATTGGCTAGTCACACGTAGGAGAATGAAACTGGATCCTCATCTCTCACCTTATACAAAAATCAACTCAAGATGGATTAAGGGCTTAAACCTAAGACCTGAAACTATAAAAATTCTAGAATACAACATTGGAAAAAGCCCTATTAGACATTTGCTTAGGCAAGGATTTCATGACCAACAACCCAAAAGTAAATGCAATAAAAACAAAGATAAATAGCTGGGACATAATTAAAGAGCTTTTGCATGACAAAAGGAACACTCAGCAGAGTAAGCAGACAACCCACAGAGTGGGGGCAAATCTTCACAATCTATACATCTGACAAAAGACTAATACCCAGAATCTACAATGAACTCAAACAAATCAGTAAGAAAAAAACAAAAGATTCCATCAAAAAGTGGGCTAAGGACATGAATAGACAATTCTCAAAAGAAGATATACAAATGGCCAAATAACATAAGAAAAAATGCTCAGCATCACTAATGATCAGGGAAATGCCAACCAAAACAACTATGCAATACCACCTTACTCCTGCAAGAATGTCCATAATCAAAAAATCAAAAAACTGTAGATGTTGGTGTGGATGCAGTGAACAGGGAACACTTCTACACTGCTGGTGGGAATGTAAACTAGTACAGTCACCAAGAAAACAGTGTGGAGAGTCCTTAAATAACTAAAAGTAGAACTACCATTTGATCTAGCAATCCCACTACTGGGGAAAAAGAAGTCATTATTCAAAAAAGATACTTGCACGTGCATGTTTAAAGCAGCACAGTTTGCAACTGCAAAATCGTGTAACCAACCCAAATGCCCATCAACCAATGAATGGATAAAGAAACTGGCATATATATGTGTGTGTGTGTGTGTGTGTATATATATATATATGTATATATATGTGCATGTATATATATAATTGAATACTACACAGCCATAAAAAGGAATGACTTAACAGCATTTGCAGTGACCTAGATGAGATTGAAGACTTTTTCATTTTTTTTTAGACAGAGTTTCACTCTTGTTGCCCAGAGGAGTGCAATGGCGTGGTCTCGGCTCACTACAACCTCCACCTCTAGGGTTCAAGTGATTCTCCTGCCTCAGCCTCCCAAGTAGCTGGGATTGCAGGTGCCCACCACCATGCCTGGTCAATTTTTGTATTTTTAGTAGTGGTGGGGTTTCATCATGTTGACCAGGCTGGTCTAGAACTCCTGACCTCAGGTGATCTGCCCACTTTGGCCTCCCGAAGTGCTGGGATTACAGGCATAAGCCACCGTGCCCAGCCTTGGAGACTATTATTCTAAGTGATGTAACTCAGGCATGGAAACCAAACATCATATGTTCTCACTGATATGTGGGAGCTAAGCTATGAGGATGCAAATGCATAAAAGTGATACAATGGACTTTGGGGCCTTGAGGGAACGGTGGGAGGGGGGCAGGGATAAAAGATTACAAATATGGTGCAGTGTATACTGCTCACAAATCACCACTAAAGAACTTACTCATGCAGCCAAATACTACCTGTACCCCAATAACTTATGGAAAAATAAAATTAAAATAAAATTTAAAAATGATAATAAAAGTTTGACATATTGAAAGAATTACCAAAAGGTGAAACAGAGACACAAAGTGAGTTTATTTCATTGGAAGATGCCAATGATTAAGACTTGCTTGATACAGGATTGCCAGAAACTTTCAGTTTGTGAAAAAGTACAATAAAATGAGGTTTGTCTGTATATTCATAAAATTATGCAACCATCCCCACTGTTTAATTCTAGAATGTTTTCATCACCCCAGAAAGGAACTACATATCCATTAGCAGTCACTCCCCAGCCCTCTTTCTTCCCACAGCCCCTGGTAAACACTATTTTGTGTTTCCATGGAATTTCCCTGTTGAGTCATTTCATATAAATGAAATTATACATGATGTGGCCTTTTGTGACTAGTTTCTTTCACTTAGCATAGTATTTTCAAGTTTTATTCATATTGTAGACTGTATTAAAAGTTTTTCCTTGTTACACCCAAATAATATTTCATTGTATGAATATATTTTATTTATACATCCATTGATGGATATTTGTGTTGTCTCCATCTTCAGGTTATTATTAATAGTGCTGCTATGAACATTCGTGTACAACAATTTGTGTGGATATATGTTTTCATTTCCCTTGGGTATAAACCTAGGCATGACTGCTGGGTATTATGGTAACTTGATGCTAAACATTTTGAAGAGCTGCCACTCTGTTTTTCAAAGTGGCCGCAACATTTTACATTCCCATGTTTTATATTTCTCCATGTCTTTGTTATCTTTTTTATTAATGCCATTCTAGTGAATATGAGGTATTAACTTATTGTGGCTTTGGTTTTTATTTCACTAGTGAATAATGACGTTGAGCTTCTTTTTCACGTGCTACTATTTGTAAATCTTATTTGGAGGAATGTCTATGCAGATCCTTTGTCCATCTTTTAATTAAGTAGTTTGTCTTTTTATTATTGGGTTGTAAGAGTTCTTTATATATTCTGGCTACAAGTCTCTTATTGGATATATAATCTACAAATATTTTCTCCCTGTGGGTTGTTTTTTCAGTTTCTTGACAGTGCTCTTTAAAACACAAAATTTTTAATTTTGATTAAGTCTAATGTATCTATTTTTTTCTTTGGTTCTTTGTGTTTTTGGTGTCACATATAAGAAACTATTGCCTAATCAAAGTTTATTAAGATTTACTCCTATGTTTTATAGCAGCGGACCCCAACCCCTGGGCCATCAACGGTACTAGTCTGTGGCCTGTTAGGAACCAGGCTGTACAGCAGGAGGTGAGCGGTGGGTGAGCAAGCATTACCACCTAAGCTCTGCTTTCTGATTGTTTGTTTTGTTTTTTGAGACAAAGTCTCACTGTGTTGCCCAGGCTGGACTGCAGTGGTGCGATCTTGGCTCACTGCAACCTCTACCTCCCAGGTTCAAGTGATTCTCACACCTTAGCCTCTCAAGTAGGTGGGATTACAGGCACATGCCACCACACCGGGCTAATTTTCATATTTTTAGTAGAGACAGGGTTTCACCATATTGGTCAGGCTGGTCTCAAACTCCTGGCCTCAGGTGATACGCCCACCTCAGCCTCCCAAAGTGCTGGGATTACAGGCGTGAGCCACCGCACCTGGCCTTGCTGTCAGATTAGC
The DNA here is from genome assembly GCF_007565055.1 of Rhinopithecus roxellana. Lineage (NCBI taxonomy): Eukaryota > Metazoa > Chordata > Mammalia > Primates > Cercopithecidae > Rhinopithecus > Rhinopithecus roxellana. The sequence continues at coordinate 143,722,977 of NC_044554.1, forward strand.
AGTGGCACTAGACTCTCATAGAAGCGCAAACCCTGTTGTGAACTGTGCATGTGAGGGATCTAGGCTGTGCTGCTTATGAGAATCTGACTAATGCCCAATGATCAGAGGTGGAACAGTTTCATCCTGAAACCATGCCACTCGCAGCCATTTGTGGAAAAGTTGTCTTCCACGTAACCAGTCACTGGTGCCAAAAAGGCTGGGGACCACAGACTTATGAAATTTTGGTGAAGATTAACTGGGATAATGTATGTAAATTCTGGGCATGTAACTATCAGTGGGAAGTAATATCTGATATTGTCATTCAGACAATTCCTCCAGGCTTCCACCTCATCTAATTTCTTCCACCCTCATCTAATTTATCTAGTATCCACCTCTACCACACCCTCTGGATTTGCCTCTTGGTTGGACTGGCTCTGGCTTTGATTTCAGACTCCAGTTTCAAGCAAATGATGCTGACAGTTGCTTAGCTCAACTGACTGTCCAGGAGGGGGCATCAGACAACAAGAAGTCCCTAGAAGAGACAGCTTTAATCAAATAATACTGCCATTCATTGAAAACCTGCTACGTGGCTTCCTCTTTATGGGCATTATCTCTATTCTCTAGAATAACTGTGGGCATTGAGTACAGTATTACCACCATGATATAAAAGAGGAAACTGGTTTTCTAAGTTTAGCAACTTTCCTAACATTTTCCAGTTTAGTAATTGATGAGGTGGGATTTGACTGACTATAAAGCTTGTACTATTTATTTTATACCATCAATCTCGATCTTACAGGGCTACAAAAAACCTTGAAGCAAGCATCAGAACTAGCCTCTATCTTTAGTAATTCTAAATAACATTAAAATGTGTTTAGAGCATTAAAATGTGTTTAACAAAATGTGTTAAGAGAATATGTCCTGGACTTAGGGAACAAACTAGAAACCAAGCTTCCAGACCTCAGGACCTACAATATAAATTAGAATGCAAAACACAAACAAGTAACATACCCAGAAGGTAGTTATGAAGTAATAATGACTTGATAAAGTTAACATCATACATTCTGATACTTCATTGGAATTTTCTCCTCTGGGCTGGTCTATGATGTTTTTAAACATCTAAACTATGGCTTAACTTCCATGAAGCTTGAACCTGACCAATTTCTTTAAGGCATTGTAGTTACAACTTGAGTATTATTCACCCAGGGGACAGTTAGTATTATTTTCTCAAAATGTTGTCTGGGTCTATCTGCAGCAGAATCCCCTGCTATGCTTATTAAAATGCACACTTCAAAGCCACTCCTTTCATTTACTGATGTCTACGCTGGTGCCTGACATGCTCTATTTTTAAGCAGCTGTTCATTAAACAGCAAGAAACAGTTATTGCCTCACCATTGGACTTCCCTTTTTGCCATTAAGAAACAGCATCTCCCCTTTAAGTTCTGCCTCTCTTACCATGAGTCCTAAACATTATAAAAGCAAAAGTTTATAAAGTTAGTCAAATTTCTATTATTTGGCACATAGTGATAATAACAGCTAACACTTTCAGAGGACTTATTGTGCTCCAGGTACTAGTCTAAGTCCTTTACCTACATATTAGCATACTAAATCCTCACAACTGTCTCCTGTTGTTGATTCTATTAACTTCAAATCTGTTATACAAATGAGGAAACAGACAGGTTAAGACTTGCCCAAGGTCAAGTAGCTTGAAATTGACAGCGTCAAAACTCGAACCCACGGGCAACCTGATTTCAGAGTCTAAGCTTTTGAATATTATAATTATTCTCTTTGAAAAATGATTTAATGGCAAAAGATTTGAAAAAACAAACTGATATATTCATCACTAGGGGAATGGTTAAAGAAATTATGATTCCCCCAATGAAACGCAGCTGTGAAAAAGTAAGAGCTGAAAGGCAAGGTACAGAACGTGTATAACATGCTGACTTTAAAATAAATCTCTTTTCAAATTGAATTTTGGATCTGTATTAGAATTTTAGTTTTTGTTACACGAGGTAAAAAATTTTCCCAATTTGTCATTTAACTTTTTATGTACTTATGGTATAATTTGCTATGCAAAAGTTATCTTTAATTTTATGTACTTTCATTATTTATTTCATGGTTTTCGGATTTTGAGTCATCATTAGAAAGAACTTCTCCAAGGATACAAAGTAATTATCCTAATATTTTCTTCTGGTGCTTTCAGGATTTCTTTCTAAATGTGTGATTTTTCATGTATGTTAAGTTTACTGTGATATACAGGTATGAATAAGCTCATTATTTGTCACAACACCCAGTATTAAATTACCCTCTTTGCCCCACTAATTTCAGTTGTCCTTTTTATCATGAAGTGAATTTTTTTTATGTATTTTGGATTATTTCTGGGCTTATTTTGACCCTTTGGGGACTACGTTTTTAGTTTATGAGGCAGCCAGAAGCATTTATTTTTGTACTCAAGTATTATTTTAGTCCTGGAGATAAATTTATGGCCTGTTTAATGTACCATGTTATTGCTGACATCCCTTATCATCCTAGGGAAGTTACAGAAATAATGAACAGTAGTTTTATAGCGATGGCTTCAGCAGAAAACAGATCTGTCCCTGAGGATAGCGCATTGAACCCCTCACCTGCTGAGATTTTCAAATTCGTATCATTCTGTCTGCAAGTACCTTTCATCTTCCTTTGGGAAGCAGCAGGAATGAGGATTAAGGTTAAATTCCCATTGTCTGTGGTCCAAAGAGAAAGCATAGTACCACTGTCTGTTCATATTATTGCCATTGTGTTAAAGTGCAGAACCAAAAGCAAACTTTCCAATTTTTCATACTCCTAGCTCGGTAGGTGTGTCTGCTGATGGCACCCAGGATCTGCCTATATTCCCCAGAAAGCACATCAAAATAGCAGCTTGACTCTCCTAAGAATGGAGACTCCCTATCAGACTCACAGTCTCAAGTTACCAGCTCATAGTGGATAAGGCGGTGTGAGTGCTATTCACGGCCTGAATATGATTTGGCCAGTGCTCTTGGCTCAATCCCTGCTCCATGTTAAGCTGCAATAACCACAGCTGGAATGTGTGTTTGTGCCCTCCAGGTCTGAACAGCTGGAAGAAGTCCTGCCCCCACCCCCACCTCCCAACACAAATTAAATTAGGAGGTGTAAAATGCTGGGGGAAGAAAAACAAACCAAGATGACAAAAACAGGTGCCAAAAGGTGTTTGTTCACAATCCCATCACAGTTGCATTTTTTTGTGTGTATGATTAGCAGCTCAGCTGCCTTAGGGCACATTTCATACTTCTTTGATCTTTTAATGTCTTGAAAAGAAAAAGAAACAGCATCTGCTGATGAAAGATATTACAAGAGAATAGCAAGCTCTGTTCTCCAACAATCTCAAAAGCTTAACTATCCTGCTCTGTGGACAGATTTAAAGACTGTGTCTTTTAGAAACCAATCTCTTCAAGAACTAGCTGAACAGTAGAAAACAACTGTCCGTTTATTGTTATTTTCCAATTTATTGTCAGAGGATTATCTGTTAATGAGCCTTAGCTTATTTGAAAGACTTAAGGAAGCTAGAAACTTTCACCACAATAGCACTGATTAGTTTGTCATAGTCTGAAGTAACTCTCTCGTACCTGAAGATTCATAAATTCTAAATAGGAGACCAAAGGGGCAGCAGTTCTAAAGAGAACAGCCACACAACCCCATTGCACAATAAGCTTTGTCAGCACAGCCTGTAGATAAACACTGGGTTGCAATATAGTCACTAATGACTGGTTCTCTCCCTTGTTCATCCACCCTTGGGGACCTACAGGTGCCTTAAATTCTCCCTAAATTGTTCTAGAAGACCTCCTGTGTTCCTTAGCCTGGTCTTCTTGACTACCCTTTAGGTTTCAGCTTTTTTTTTTTTTTTTAACTCTCATCTGCTAAGTTTTGTGCCGATTAATACCTGTAAAGGTACCACCATGACTGTTAAAGCCCTCACTGTCACATTTCTGTGCTCAGATTGTAAAGCCATAAGTTCCATGCCAAGTTCCTGACATCTTGTGCTCTCAATGTCCTAGATTTATTCATTTTCGATCTTATCTTTCCTTATACCCCTTACCCTCAGACACACAGCAGAAACAGGATTTGAGGACCATCTAAATGAGTGATAGACATCCCCTTCCTGACCTCCTATTGTTGAATGCTCTTCCAACACAGTGCATGCCATCCCAAGATTCTCAGTCCCTCCTGCCAATGGTGCCTGGCCAGCCTGTGGCATCAGTCCTCTAGACTTGTCTTAGTCTTGGGACAAACTTCTGTAGGTCTTCCTTCTAGTAAAACATTGAGATAAAACAACTTTGAAACTGTTATTTCTTCTTGAAATTAGCATTCTGAATGTATCATCCTTAAAGGTATGAATCAATAGTTTCATCTCTGATAAATACTACAAGTCATCTGAATTTCTTTCCAAGTCATTGGAGGGGTGCAAGAATTGATAAGACAAAGAAAATGAATTCATGCTTGTCACTTTATAGAAACAGACCCACTAATTGATATGAAGCATTAATAATGCCTTACATATCCTATGTCCAGTTTCCAAGGAGTCATCCCCTTAATAGTGTTATGTACTCAGAGCTCCCACATTCATCAATCAGTCAACCACATATGCTCGTATCTCATGAGCCACTGGTTTTACTGTCCTAACCATTTGCTCCCATTGTGATTCACAGTCCAGTCTCTTTGCTTGCAAACTTGGCTTTCCACCCAGTGGCTCTCTTCTCTATTTGGAGGCAGAATTACAGAGTGATTAAGAGCAACTTGGAATTCTGGTGCCAAGTCTCGACTATGTGACCGTGCACAGATGATATACCCTGCCCCTGTAACTGAGTCTCTCCAGCTATAGAATGGAGATAATAATAATAATACTTAAATCTTTGGGGGTTTTAAAAGGATTTAAAGCACTTCAAATGTCAAGCACTCATTAATTGTTAGCTAGGATTGCTATTATTCAGGGAAAGGCATGTCATCCATCAATAAAGAACAGCCTCGTGAATCAAACTCTGAAGGGCCACTCTGAAGTGGAGAGTTAGAAGATAGAATGTAAAAGTGCCTAATTATTTTTTATAAGTTGTAAGCTGACTCATGGTAAGCTTATCTCCATGACTGCAGCCCAACAGAAATAAATTAAGTAACTCCGTAAATGAAAGGTTGTATCACTGTACTTCACAGCACCAAGACCAAAGGATGGGCTCTAAGTACCAGCTGGCAGATGAACTAAAGAAACAGAAACTAATTTTTTTTAACGTTAATTTGATGCTGTTTTATTTATATAAGAAAATCCTCAATGTAATTTGCAAGCTCAGCAATAATTCAAGAAATACAAATAGCTCTGCAAAAGAATGTGCGGACATCATTTATAAAGCTTAACTTCTAATGAATGAAAAGTTTCCTAAGAGAAAAAATGACTTAGGCTAAAAGGAAAATAACTCCTAAAGCAACACATCCAAGGAGAAGAGCCAGGATCCAGAATCTCACTGGGACCCACGTCTGCCAGAGCTCTGCTTGTCAATGGTTCCCAGGTGCCTAAGATGTGTTCTGTTCTCCAGACACCTGGCACACCAAAGCTGTTCTGCTGAACTGAGAATTCATTATGATTTCATTTCTGGGCTACAATCTTGGCTACATGGAGTCAGTGCCCTGTGACTCCAAGGTTTTGCAGTGATTTGGGGAAAGCCCCTCTTTGAGACACTGCCCTCTGTGTTATTATTCCTTACTCATCACTGGAGCAAGGTTATTTGACCAAGTTGTTATTCCAGACTCCCTTTCACTTCCCTTAGGACACATTGTCTTCCAGAGGGTTTGTAGGGCCTCTCCATAAGTCAACTATATGTATCCAAAAGCATCTGAATCCTAGAATGGGCACAGCTGAGGCTCAAGCTAGCCCCTGCCCTGGAATGATTTTATCAGTAAATAGAGTCACTTAGCCAGTGGGTTACAGAGATAGTATTTTAGTCAGGAGACTCTTATTCCAATGTCCGTTTTCTTTTTATTTCCCTCACTGCATGTTGACTCGCTCTGTGAAAGAGCTCAGGTCAGTTACAAGTAGAAGTAGCCAGGAAGGGACAGGGTCTCACCACAACTAAAAAAGGAGTATCTTTCCAACAATTAGTCTTCAGCAGAGGGAATTAATTAGTGAATTCCTTAAAAGCTGTTTTCTATGCACCAAATTCAGACAAGTGGAGTTTTGGTGGGATGTACTTCTGTTGTAATAGGAACCCAGACCTGGTGTCTAATCGTCAAGATATTATTAATTGCATGATTGTAAGTATCATTTAAACAGACTCCTCAGAGGGAACTCCTAATTCTATCGCAAATATTTCCTATGTAAAATGGAAATAACTATCGCTTACTCATATATGTATACTCAGAACTTCTGAATGGTATTTCTGGGTTTTAAGACATGCATTTGAAAATTATCTTGATTTCCTTCTCCCAAAGGATGATTTTGCTTTTCCTGTTGCCCTTGTAACATCTATTGGACAGGAGTCTGCCATACTTGGGCTGCTGGCCATGACTATGACATCTCTCCATTAGAAATCTCCTTGCTTGTGATGTTCTAGGAGAGAATCAGTGGCAGGCATCCATATTCCATACCATAAAGCACTGCCATGGCTGATGGGACAAAGAATGGCTCCTGATCCAAAGATGACTTCTGAGGTGCTCCATACTGAAATCTCCACCCAACAGAAATGCCCTAAGCTGGATGTTGACTGGGTAAATCAATCAAATCCTCTCTCCTGGATTGAGTACAAAGAGAAAAAGCAATGAAAAAAAATCCAGAAATGTAGGACACCACTAAGAGAATATCTGGGTAACGGAGTCCCAGAAAAAGTAAAGGAACCAAAAACAAGAAATAGGTAAAGATAATTTTCCAAAAATAATAAAAGACACAATACTGTAGACCCAAGAAACACAATTGTGAGAAAGATGAAAATACACATGTGCACAGGAGCATGTGCTTATGGACACACACACTCCCCTAGACACATCATAGTCAAACTATAGTAAAACAAGGATTATTGAAGGCACCTAAAAAATTAGAAGAATAGAAAAAAAGGTGCAATACATACAAAAAAAGAGAAAAGAATTACAGCAGACTTCTCTAACAAAACCAAGCAAGGCAAGCATGGAGTCATAATTTTCAAAAATCATTAAGACTATTTTTAAGTACAGTTTTAGATTTACAGAATAATTGAGAGATAGTACAGAGTTCCATATATCTAAACCATCTAAACCATCCCCCTCCTCATTCCCCATCCTCAGTTTTTCCTGTAATTAAAATCTTGCATCAATGTGATACATTTGTTATAACTGCTTATTAATGCAATTATAATAATTACATAATATAATGATTGCATTATTAGTAACTATAGTCCATCGTCTACACTAAGGTTTATTCTCTGTATTGTACAGTTCTATGGGTTTTGACACAAGCCCTAATGACATGTATCCACCATTTTGATTTCATTCAGAATAGTTTTCCCCCATCTCTCCCTTCTCTTTTCCCAAGTCCCTGCAACCACTGACCTTTTTACAGTTATATGGAGTGGCATACACCAAGTAATGAAAAAAAGTATAGTCAACACAGAATTCTATGCATAGTGAAAATACTGTTCAAAAATGAAGGTGAAATAAAAACTTATAGGCAACAAAAACTGAGAGAAGTCAAAGGCAGCAGACATGTGCCACACTGAACGTTAAATTAAAAATTTTTCTGGTAGGAGTATTATTACCAGATAGAAACTTGGATCTGCACAAAGAAATAAAAAGCACTGGAAATGGTAAGAATAAATGTAAATATAAAAGGTACTTTTCTTGTTTTTAATCACTTTTAAGAGATGTTTGACTAACATAAAATAAATAAGCTTATTATAGGGCTTATAGAAATATACTGTTATAAGACTCTTCAGCTATAAATAAAGCTGTGTAATATTATTTTAAGGCAGCTGTGGTGAATTAAAGTTGTATATTTCAGATCTCAGAGAAACCACTCATTTTAAAAAGAAAGTAAAATTAATAACAACCCACTAGAGAAGATAAAATGGAATCATAAAAAATATTCAATACAAAAAAGATTAAAAGGGGATAAAGAATAAATGGGACAAATATAAAGCAGTTACAGCAAGACAAATTTAAATTTGACCATATCAATAATTAAAAACAAATGGTTTAACTACATTTAACACATTAAAATGACCACATTTAATACATTACATTAATATAAAGTAAAAGGCAGAGATTTTTTTAAAACAAAAAAAGCAGCCGACTCTGTCTTGTCAACAAAAATACCTGTTAAAACAAGAGTCAACACACTACAACCCACTGGCTAACTCTAGCCGCACATATTTTTTTTAAGACCTTAAAGCAAAGAATGGCTTTACATATGTGACCTATAGTGTCTAAAATATTAGCTATCTGCCATTTACGGAAAACGTTCGCCACCCGTTTCTAAACAATAAAGACACAAAGAGCTTAAAAGTAAAAGAAACAAAATGATATACTATTCAAACACTAAAGAAAGCTGGAGTGGCTTTATAAATATCAGATGAAGCAGATTTCAAAATAAAGAATATTACCAGGGATAAAGAACAGTAAGCAATGATAAATTGCTCAATTCATCATATAGACATAAATCTCTTATATATGTATACACCTAAGAACAAAGCTTCAAAAACATGACGCAAAATCTGACAGAAATAAAAGGAAACATAGAATTATAATTTTAGTGGGAGACATCAGTATTCATCTTTCAGTAACTGAAAGACCAAAAAAAAAAAAAAAGTTGGTAACGATATTAGTCTTAAATAGCACAATCAACCAGCTTGATGTAACTAACAATCACTGAACACTCTCCCCAATAACAAGCAGAATATATATTCTTTTGACAAGACAGATCATATTCTAGGCTACAAAACAAACCTCAACACATTTCAAATAAATCACATTAAGTGTGTTCTCCAACTAAAAAGGAATTAAACTAGAAATCAATAGAAAAATATGAAAAAAAATCAAAATATTTAGAAATTAAACAACACATTTCTAACCCATAGGACAAAGAAGAAATCAAATAGAAAAAGAATAACTTCTGAATTAAACTCTACTGAGCTTTACTGTCCAGAGTTCTTATTGGGGATTCACTACACAGGCACAACTGATTAGCCAGGTGACTGAATCCAATCTCAACTCTTTCTCCCCTCCTTAGAGGTCAGCTGGCTCAAAATCCCAACACTCTAATCACAGGTTAAATTTTCTGGGGACCAGCCTCCATCCTGAGTCATCTCATCTTGTTAGCATAAACTTGGGTAATCCAAGGGGCTCATGAATCAAACACATTCCTATTACGAGGGAAATTCCAAGGATTTACAGTCTCCCAAGAATGAAAGAAAAAGCCCAAATTCTTTATTATGCAACAATGTTTATAGAAGCTTTATTAATAATCACCCAAATCTTGAAATAATCCAACTGTCCTTAAACTGGCAAATGGATAAAATTGTGGTAGATCCATACAATGAAATATTAACAATAAAAGAAACTATTGATACAAGCAATAACATAGATGAATTCAAGCATATGACCATTTTTTACACAGACACTGTAAATGGAATAACTACCAATACAGCATCATCTTATGATCTGTAGCATCAGAGAAACAAATGCTTTTTTATAAAGCCGTAATTTAGTTCAGTGTTTCACAGCCTTAGTGCTCTTGACATTTTGGACCATATAGTTCTTTACCGTGGGGAGCTATAGGATATTTAGCCTCATCTCTGGCCTCCATCCACAAAGTCACCAGTTGCAACGTCCCAGTTGTGACCATCAAAAATGTCTCCAAACATTATCAAATGTTCCATGACTGGTGAAATTACCCCCAGTTGAAAACTACTAATTTAGTTAAACACTTTTTTTTTATATCTTTATGATCTTAAATGTTTTGTGGAAACAAAAATCTTACCTGATCTATTAAATCAGTGCATAAAATTTATGGCATTCAAATTACGCTTTCCATAGAAAAACATATCAAAATTTTACATAAATTACAAACTTCAGAGTAATATTATCTTTTCACATCAAGGCAAAGACATACAGTTGACTTACATAAAAATTATTAACTTGTCTAAATTGTCCAAGTATTCACTTTGTTTAGTATTATTACCTGATGTTTTCCCACCATTTACATAACAAATAATAAAAACCTCACGTTTTTTAGAGCTGAGTAATTTTTGTTGATACATACTTGTACATATTTATGGAACATACGTGATACTTTACATGCATAGATTCTGTAATATCAGGTCGGTATTTGGACATCCAACACCACAAGTATTTATCATTTCTATGTGCTGAGAACATTTCAAGTCCTTACATCTACCTATTGTGAAATGTACAATACATTGTTGTTAAGTATAGTTACCCTACTCTACTACAAATTATAACTTATTCATTCTAAATGTATGTTTTTGCCCATTAACCAACCTTTCTTCATTGTCTCCCCCCAACACCCTCCCCACTGACATTCTTCCTAGCCTTTTATAACAATCATTCTACTTTTTACCTCCATGAAATCTACTTTTTTAGCTCCCACATATGAGTTGGGGGGCATATAACAGCTTTCTGTGGCTGGTTTATTTCACTTCATGACCTCCAGCTCCATCCATGTTGCTCCAAATTACGTGATTTCATTCTTTCTTATGGCCAAATAGTATTTCATTGTGTAAATATACTACATTTTCTTTATCCATTTATCCATTGGTGGACACTTAGGCTGATTCCTTATCTTTGCTATTGTAAAAAGTGTTGTATAAACATGGCAGTACATGCATCCCTTGGATATATTGATTTCCTTTCCTTTGAATAAGTACCCAGTAGTGGAACTGCTGGATCATATGTTAGTTTTATTAGTTTTTTTGAGAAATTTCCACACTGTTTTTCCATAATGGTTATATTAATTTACATTTCCATCAACAGTGTATGAGAGTTCACTTTTCTATGTATTCTTCCCAGAATCTTGTTATTTTCTGTCTTTTCAATAACGGTCATTCTAACTAAGGTAAGATGACATATCATGGTTTTGATTTGCATTTCCCTGATTAGTGATAATAAGCACTTTTTCATACACCTGTTGATTTGTATGCTTTCTTTTGAAAAATGTCTATTTAGATCCTTTGCCCACTTCTTAATGGGATTAAAGACCTCTTAGTTAAAAATACTGATAGTCTTAGGTTGTTTCCTGTTATTTGATAACATATGCATACATTTGTTTCTTGTAATCTAGCAATCAAGGCCATTAAATCATCACTAACTTCTTCTACCCACCTCAACTATTTGAAATTCCTTAAAAAACCAGTAAACTTTACTTTTTTTTTTTTTTTTACTTTCTCTCTGAAAATTATTCGGTTCTTACACAAGTTTTACTTTGTCCGTTTATGCCAATCGAAACAGGAGCTTGTGTTAAGCTGTTCTCGCATTGCTACAAATGAGTATCTGAGACAGAGTAATTTATATAGACAAAAGGTTTAATTGGCTCATGGATCTGCGGGCTATTCAAGCCAGCATCTGCTCAGCTTCTGGGGAGGTCTCAGGGGACTTTTACTCACGGCAGAAGGTGAAGCAGGAGCAGGATTGTCAAGCAGGAGCAAGAGAGAGGAGGGGGAGGCACCACACACCTTTTAAACAACCAGGTCTCACATGAACTTATTCATCATCATGCCATTCATGAAGGATACACCTCCATGATCCAAACATCTTCCACCATGCCCCACCTCCAACACTGGGGCAACATGAGATTTGGAGGGGACACAGAGCTCCATTAAATTTAAGACATTAAAATCTAATTTAGTACTTATCTCTGGAGAGAAGCAAAGGCATGCAAGTTTATCAACAAACATATTTAGAAAATATTGTATAACTCATGATAAAATACTTTTATCTAACATTTGGGCAAACTAGTGTACCTGGAGAAGTTTAGTGCCAAATTTCTTTCCATTTTAGTATTTATGTGTATATGTTTCGTTTTTAAACACAAAACTTTCTCAGACCATCTGATTTGTGTTTGATTCATTTTATTTTATGGGACATTTTTTCTTTTTTAAAGAAAGGATAAAGAAAACTGCAAGCTACTCAACACCCTCTAGGTTGCTTAGGAGGTCACGAATCTTCAGAAAAGCCAGAAGTAATTTTCCCATTCAGTCTGCTGTCTCATTCCATTACACTTACATAGTCATTAATATTTTTAGAGGAAAATTCTTAAATCTGAAGTCTTTACAACTATGTAAAACTAATTTCAATTTTTTTACTTAAATCCCTCCATCACTCCCTCATATTTGATGGTTAATCTGTATTTTTAAATTAGATATCACCAGTAGTGCATAGAAATGATAAATTTTTATGTCTAATTAATATCCATAATTTCCAGAAGTTGAGAGACCATAAAGTGGGTAAATGCCAGCTGCAAATACAAGAAATGTTACAAGTATAAACATCTGTAAAAAGCTTTTACAAGGAGAAGTCTTTTTTTTATTTACACACACACACTTTACAAGAAGTCTTTTATTTACACACACACAGAACTAGCAGCCTAAATTTTATAACTTCATCCCTCTTAATCAAAAATAAACAATGAAACTCACCAACTTATTGGAGGAGGGAGATCAGAGACACAAAGCATAGCTGGAAGATAGCTTGCTTTCCAGCAAGCATGAAAACTATTTTCTTGAATACTTTTAAATCTCATACTACTGTATAAATAAGACAAGGAACATGCCCAAGAAAGGGAGTTCTCTGGGCTTCTCAGTACAGGGGACCTTAACCTAATGGGCTAGAAAAAGAGAAAGGGAGGTCGAATTCCTTCCTTACAGCCAGACCCTGCAACACAGGTTCCAAGGGTCTAAGACCCCTGCCCTGGCTGATGCTCCCCAACTCCCCCTCAACAGGACCCTAAGCCCACCGCACAGTTGAGCTGGACCAAGCTGAGGAGTTGCTGGAGCAGCAGCTGGAGCTGAATCAGGCCCTGCTGGAAGGGCAGGAGGGAGTCAGGGCTGAAGCCCTGGTGCTCAAGGTCCAGAAGCTGAAGAAACAGATAAAGAGGCACAGATAGAGTCTGGGAGGAGACACCAAAGCTTTCCACCAGTGCCCACAGCATGCTCTATCCCTGGAAATACTGGGAACCAACTCCCAGGAGACCCGGGACCAGAAACATCTCAGTCTCTTTCAGGCCAGATAAAGCAGAAGAGACCCCCACACAGGGCCGGCAATTGGTAGGTAGTGGGGAAGCCAGGACTCTGCAGTCTTAGTCCTATTGCCCCTTGACCTCGCAGCAGGGCACCCAGGCCTTACAGTTTACCCTGGACCATGCCCTAAAATAACCTCACCCCAAATACAGTAAAACAAGAGAGCACCCACACATTGAAAAATAATAATAAAATAAATAAGACAAGGAACATGAAGGATTCTGCCACTGGCAGAAGAAACTGATCTAGGCTGCAACATGAACAACGTAATCATACAGGAGAGACAAGATATTGGCCTGACCGAGATGCCAGTTGATATCAAGAGTCTTGAAGACATGAAGACAATCAAGAAAGATAAATAGCTGCTTGGCAGAAAATTAGGTCAGACCACAAAAGTCAGCTCCCTAACACTGCTTCCACCAATTGAGAAATAAAGTAGCTATGCACTAATCAAACTCAGAACAAGACTTGACCAAGACCCAGAAAAAGAGCCATGAGAAGGGGAAAGTAGAAAACAGTCAGCAAGTGTAAAGGCTCTAACTGTTGAATGACGTCCATCCCCGGAGGCAAGGTGAGCTTGGATGTAAACAGCCAATGAGGCAAAGCTGGCTCAGGAGGTAAGTCACCTGGGCATCCCAGAGGAACATCCACCTGTCAAAGGAAAACTCAGACAACAGCATTTAGGAAGGGAGTTTACTTGCAAAGAAGGCTGCAGGTGTTTGAGAACTTAAGATTTTAGGAGTGTTCCCATCAATTCCCAAAACTGATAAAAGTGGCTCAGTAACCCTAAACTGTACCAAAAATATGGCATATGTTGACCACAATTTTCTGAGAAAGAAATTCCATAAGGGAATTCCGTTATGTGCCAGGCAGAGAGTGCCTAAATAAACTGCCCTCAATGAAAACCCCAGGCACCAAGTCTCGAATGAGCTTTCCTGGTTGGCAACACTTTACAGGTGTTGTCACAACTCCTTGCTGTGGGAGTTAAGTTGCATCTTATGTGACTCTACTGGGAGAGAACAGTTGGCAGCTGGAGCCTTGTTCCCCCAGACTTCATCCATGCACTTTTTTTTGCTCTTGTTCTATATCCTTCTGCCATAATAAATCTTAGCTGTATGACTATATGCTGAGTTTTGTAAGTCCTCCTAGTCAAATACCAAGGGGAAAACTCCTAATACATAGTTTCATTGTTTCATTTCACTCTTGATGATATGTAAAAGATCATGTTTACCAATTTAAAATATCATCTTCAACACACATCTCACACACTGCATTGGTAAACCCATGGGTTAAGTTTCATTTTCACTCAGCTACTGCAAGTTTTCCTAAGTCAAACATATTACCTGTCATTATATATATGGGTCAATGTCTGGCACAAATATTTTATAAACTAAACTGTATGGCATTTCCTTCTTCCTCTTACATTTTCAAGTTACTATTCTTCTGGTCACATGAGCAAAATCTGTGGAAGTATCTTTCCCGCTTCTCATGAGATGTTCTCTATTATTCCTCACTGAAGTCATTATTCTGGTATTCAGAGCCAAATTCTACTCTTTAATATCTGCTATATAATCAGATGTTAACTTTCCATCTTCACCCTTTTTCCATCTTTCCCTTTTCTTCCAAAGATTGAACTTTCCATTAAAATGGCAGGCAAGAAAAAAATCTTTGTGATCCAAATCCACTGGGTTTTCTGTCCAGTTTACATTCCCTAACTAAAGACACTTCAACTTTTTTTCTCTCCTACTAAAGATTTTCCAAACTACATTCCGTGAGAACATCATCCTCAAGCTGCTCATGACAAAAAGATTCTGAGGTTAAGTTTAGGAAATTAGGTAAGCAAAGTTAAACAGGTTTCTTATAGAAAGTCTCAGAATTTTTGATATAATCATTTGAATTATGAAGGAATATTTTTGCTTTTTGGTTCATATACAGATAGTCCTGTATAAGTTACATAAAAGTATAAAACTTTCCCCTCAGGAACATCTTATAGGGAACAATATTTTACCACATGCATTTTAAGAAATATTATGCCAATCCCTGATGGGCTAGAAGTTATCACATCTGATGCCTTAGAAGTCTACTGAAACAGCTCCAAGGAGGATGCAAATATTTTGACCAATCTACTTTTAGAAAGGAAAAAGTCTAAAATATTAGTCAAAATATGAATTTAAAATGAGATCAAATAAAATGGATTACTAATTATGAATCTTTTCAACTGTGGGAAAAATATCTTATAATTTTATATGACAAGGAAGTATAAAGTTTCTTTAACACTGTGGTGTAAATTATTTGCCCCATAAAAGAAAAAGCTAAATTCAGTCCATTTAAGTCAGTAATCACTCAAGCACTCATCGGCCAACCTGGAACTTGAATTGGTTGATATCTAAAAGAAAAGAAAATACAAACAGACCTAAAAATAAGACTACTGAGCAAGCATCTTAGAAGTAACAAAAATACATTACTACTAAATGAACTCAACAAAAATGTTTGTTAATACTTTATTAGTATTTTCTAATGGACAGAACGCAAACCAAATAAATTTTTTAATCCTTTTAGTTGAATAAAAATAACTGACATTCTGATTGTTGTTTCTTTGTTAAAGAAGGAAAGTACTGATAGAACAGTTAGGCACACAGTTGACACTTACTGTACAATGATATGCACACATTATCTTTTAACAAGTATAATCCTAAAATGTGCTCTTTATATTTTTCCCCTTGTAATACAGGAGCCATGCTCCTATAAGCAAAATTTACTACTAATAAAAGAATTTTCCAAGGAGTGACAAAAAGACTTTTAAAACAAGTCCTTAAATAAAAGGATGCAGCAACAACGGAATGTAAGTTGTTGGATTAAGAAGACAGTTTAAGCTACATCTCAAAAAATTAAAAATTCATTTATCTTACAATTACTCAAATACACATGCATTAAATGAAAATATTGCACAAAATTAAAATTTTAGATTGTGAAATTTATATTATTAATTTTTATAAAAATTGGTACACTTTCTGGTAGCACTTAACTGTTTGATTTTTTTTCCCAAATATCAGCAGCACAAACTCAAAATGAACAAACTGAAATATTCAAGAAAGTTTTTAATGTTTTCTTTTAAAAAAAATTAAGGCTAACCAAGTGCATCCATTGGTCAATGGCACAATTGATTTCAGCAACTATTTGGAATATCCTAATTATAGGAAATGCCCATCTAAGTGATGTATTTAAATAATACAATCAATTTTTTAAGGTGAATAAACTATGATGGTTCCTAGTTTACATGTTACCTGAAAAATCAGAAAACACAAAGAATGATTAATTTTGAAAGTTCTTGCCTAAAGGCACCACTGACTTAAAAAACATTCAAAATCAAATAAGACATAAAGCCTCTTCATGTATATATTCACATATGCAATAAATGCATTAAATGTAGTAACTTTATTAAACATAGTACACTGTACTTGACTTATGGTTAAATATTTTACACACAGCTTGACCAAGTCATTCAAAAAGTTATCTCTAATTTTAGCACGACCACAGCTCTTTCTGATGTAAAAGACAGATGTGCATAGAGAAGATGCACCACCATTTACAAAGACTATCATTTGACATTTTCTGCTTCTGAAATATAAACTCTTTTAAACAAAAATTACTTTAAAAATCCATTTACTCAAATAGTTTTTGGTATGACTGCAGTTATCTTGCAGGGCTCTATTTTGAAAATTTACAGTATTACATGACCTTTCTTTCCCTGGTTGATGGCCAGTGCTCCTCACATCATATAGAAATGCTTTTTCACATGTACACGCTAGGCTCTTACATGAATCATTCCATATACTCTTAGATTTATTCATGTCAAAAATATACTTGAAATGGGCAGGGGCATATATGAAAATCATTGCACTTATGGCCATCCTGATGCTTCCTACAGACATGTTTCACACATCTTCACTTTCAAAGCCTAGGGCTCAGGGAGGGGCCAAGGCAGGGAGACACCCTGAGAAGAAATACTATTTCTTCCACCAGAGCCACTAAGGATCTTTTCTTACTTGCAAGTTGCAATGAAAGGGATTTCATTTTATGTAATTCTGAAGACATGCAACATATGCTGAATATATGCATACTATAAGTATACACAACAGCATTATTAATAAATATGATTATTATAAAGCTTTAAAGAAAGGCTTTATTCTGTTAATAGGCCTCACTTTGAAAGTAGGATCTAAGGGAAAACAAGACAGTGATATCTTGTTCCAATCTTAAAGCTCGCAAGTAACTGGGATACCAATACTCTGTCCCTTTATCTTAAGCACCCAGACTTTCTTTTAATACCAGGATCTTGGCTCAGTGGTCTGATAAGTAGCTTCACTATTTAAGGTTTTAGTGTTAATTATTTTTAAAACAAAAAAAGCTGACACACCGAAACCCTTAGACAATGAAAATATTTAAAACTACGCAGAAATCCTGCATAGAAGGGATATGAAGACTTCTAAGATGGATAAAATGGACAGTGAGAAAACTATAGGAAATACAGAAGCTCCAAAACTAGAGAAAGTATTTTATTTTATTGGTATAAAATTAATTTATGGGTTTAAAGGTATACACTGAGGGGTTTTGCCTACTAGCTTTATTTTGTAGAATTTTACATTATGTGAAATATAAATAAAAGCATATTTTAAAAAATATTATAGTTCTTTTTTCATTTATGTACACTGTCATAGAATTAGGAATTTGTATGTTTACTATGACTAATAATCATTTAATTTGCTATTTCTGCAGTTACCTAAGGCATGTCTAGGCATGTCTAGATCACATAATTAAAAATTATCATATGGTAACTTTCCAGACTACTATTTAAATTTCCATATTTTTAGAAGGACAAAATGTATTTGGCAGTTCTTCCAATAAATTATATCTTCTGTATAATCAGTAATCTGTTAAAGATGAAACTAATAATTTTGAAATTTAAATGAGAGCCACCACATGCTTCTTTTTTGCACAAAGAATGCCAAAAGGAAACACAAAACTGAGTACCATAAGAGCATAACACAGCCCTTAAAGCACACAGAAGAATAAATATTGTTGTATACCAATGAATAACAAATCCAATCAAATTCTGTGTTTGATTGGTTTTATTTTATACTCAGCTTTATTTTATATCACAAAACTGTAATTCAGGTATAAGGTTATTTCACACTTTAAGGGCATTCTGTCTCTTTCCCCAGACCTGAAAGAGATGTTTCAAGGATCATTCACCTGGCTAATTCACAATATATCAAAATGCTGACACAGACCTACAAAATCATTATGCCAAACAAATTCCTCCAAATCGTACACTGCACAGTCTCCAACTGTTAAACAAATTAGCCAATTTATCTCTGAACCATTGTTTTGTGCTTTCCTTAGCTTTCATATATACACTGGCATTTTGTCATTGCTGGAGAATGCTGATTAGTTCGAAATGGAAGAAACCAACGCCATTCTTGCTTGAGATGGGGGCAGTTTTCTCTCAATGTTGCAAAATATGCACCAAATCATTTAAGACACAGAAATCTCTCTTGTTAATGGTGGATTATAGATGAGAATGAGAAGAACCAGACTTATGGATGTATTAATAATCTATTTTGAGACACTAAAAGACTGGTGCAGACACAACAGTATTTGAGTTAAGCCCCAGAAGATCTGTCCATACCATTAGTCCTGGACAAAATGAATACCAGCTTCATAGAGTGGAGTGTCACCTTTTCTGTAAAGAAGGCGCTTGCGTAGTTTGAAGTTTCTGTTTATATTTCTGCATCTGCTTTGACCGTGAATGCAGTTTGTTGAAAAGTTCACGGAATTTATACTGTGGAAATAAGGTTTCTAAAAAGCCTTCCAAGAAGACATAAACCATTCTCCTATTTAATTGGTTATGCTGAAACATTTCAAAAACACGAAGAATACCTTTCCGTGTTGTCTCAGCCCCAATAATGTGCTTCAGTTCATCTAAATGAAGTGGGAGAAAATACACACAATTACTCAAAGGAAACACAAGACCTAAACTCTTAAATGCTCTTAAATTAAGGTATACAGCAGAGTAACTGATAAACAGTAGGTAACCAGTTAATGCATTTCAGCTATGTACTACACCTGAAGCTTAATATGCATCTTTGCATGCATGCATCTATTTATCCACTTATGCAAAAGCTACTGGGAGGGAATATAGCACAGGTGTAAAAGATAAAAAAAAGTCTCAAAGATCCCAAACTACAATTACAAACGTGTCCCTTAATACCCATGTGATACTTACCCACCACCCTGACTCTTTCCTCATCTGAAAAGGAGAATTTATAATAACAAACATCCTTATAACTATAAGGATTTGTAAGTCTTTAATGAGATAATGTGAAAAGTGATCTGTAAACTTTGTAATATTATACAAATATTCTTAGTACGCCTAATGAACAGTAACAAATGCTATAAGGAAACAACCTAATCCATGATGGTGAATAAAGTTTCATTGAACACAGGGAAAAAAAAAACCTAATCCCTGATCTACAAAAACCCCTGGCATAGTAACCATGCCATAAAAATGCTAAAAGTATAAGAATATTTGTAGTGGGGAGACTTCCAGATGTGGTAACAAAGAAAAGTTCCCTTTAAGAAAGTGACAGGTAAAGGAGACTTTCTACTTGGGCAGGATTTTGATAGGTGCAATGAGATGAAGGATTAGCCTTGGTGAAATGGACATGAATGAGCAAATAAGCAGTAACTAGAATAACAAAGCATGTTCAAGAAATGGGGATAGTATAAGTTTGGTTGAATTTTATTTAAATTCAAAGTGAAGAAAGTGAAGAAAATAGAAAACTGATAGTGTTGTGACTAAGAGTGAGCAAATTTGGCATTTATTCATAAATAACACCAAGTTACTACAGAGATTTGATTATGAGACCAACATGTATGATTATTAATTATTCATCATATTCTTAATTATTCATAATTATGAATTATTCATAATATTGATAACATAAATATCATTTTGCTGCTTCGGAAAGAAACATACAATTTCCAAAAAGTCGTTATCTAACTAGGAGTACCAAATAATAAATTTTGAGAATTTACTAAAAAATAGGCAAGGATTATGTATATATAAATTCATATACTTTTATATGTACCCTCACTTCCTTCAGATCTTCACATCACTGTCCTCTTCTCAGTGAGGGCTGCCCTGGCCACCCCATCTAAAGCTGCAACCCATCTGACACTACCTATTCCATTTTTCTGCAGTATCTTCCTCTTTAGTACTTATCACTTATCTAACATACTACATTCCATTTATTTGTTTTGTGTGTTTTTGAGTCCCCCTATTTCTATTGGAAAGTAATGTCCAAGAAAGCAAACATAAGTGCAAAGAACAGCATCTGGCACATAATAACTTTCAATAAATATTTGGTGAATAAAGATTTCTTCCAGCTAGATAACTGAGTCAGTCTATATAGCACAATCAGGTTTACTATAATAGTATATTAAATAATATCTTAAGCAATTGTTTCTTATTTTTCTAAAATGTTATTTCTATAATTTGCTTTTTTTACCAGCAAATGAAACCGTATATAGGTAAGAATTAAAATCATGTGGCAAATTTTTAATTTAATTGACGGAAGAGAAAGCTGGTCATTAAAATTTATGGAGAAAATAGAGTTCTGAATTACAACAAAATTAGAGAATAAATAGGTATTGTGTGATATTAAATAATGCACAAATATGTCTGTTCATTCTCTACATCCAGAATTAAAATACAGAGAAAAGACATGTCGGCATTTTCAAAGATATTCATTAACAAGTGGCAAAACAACCATCACCACCTCCCAGCCACATTAAATTGCTTTTCACATTATATAACTTCTCTGATTGAAAGAAGAAAAACGAGAAAAAGTAAATCTAAGGTAGTGAGATAGCTGTACCCTAATGAAGTAACTAAAATCAGACCAACAAAATGCTACTAAGTATATTTTGTTTGGGATTATATATTAATAAAGATTAATAATCAGCCAATCAGTTGTTTCTATGTAGATGGAGTTTTTGAAATAATTTGTTTTCCTAAGTAGAACAAATATTCTTCCTGAAAAATTCATACCTTATATTTTATTAGCCTGTTCACCTGTCATGTATTTTATTTAACTTAACTCCCAATACGTTTCAAGGCAGCAGAGCGAATGGTTAAAAGCATAAGCTTTCACATCACTTAAAGCCGAGTCAGAATACCAACTGTTGCTTAGTAGCTACAAACATTGGATAGATTATTTAACCTCTCTGAGCTTCTGTTTCCTCACATACAAAGTGGTGATGTTAACAGTCCTTAGCTTTACAGTAGGGTTATGAGGACTGATTAAGAATATATGAGAAATGCCTAGTACAGTGCCTGATATGTATTAAGCCATCAAAAGGTAGTTGTTATAATCAAAAGGCAGTTACACTGGCATGATGAATGCTAAAAATTCAGAAGAATGACAAATTGTAGAGATTTTTAACTACACATGCCCACTCACCTGGCATAATTGCAAGTAATTTCGTTTTTCCTGCTACTCTTGTTCTCATTCGAATACTTTTATCTCTGCATGGAATAGTCTCTGCTAAAATGCCATTTGGCCAAAATGCATCTCTATTTGAGAAGATTAAATAAATTTTGTAAACATTTTCATTTTCTAATGATACAAATTGATAAAATTATTTCAAATTTCTACAGAAAATACAAATGCGAACAGAAAGAAAAAGTTTCAGATTTTTCTTTTATTAATATACAGCTTTAATGATATTCAACAAAGATCAAGTAAGTGTAGGGTTCAATTTTGGGGATTCAAAAAAAACAAACACAAGAAAAAATAAGAGATAAATTATGCACCAATGCAGTTCATAAACACTAATGAAGACAGCAAAATGGGATACGTAGATGACTATATCACAGCCATTTAAACTCAAAGTGGGCATCTGCTGATGGAACATCTCATCCAAATGCAACCCTACAATATCTTGAATTTCAATGCCTTAGAGTTTAACACCAATCTCCTTCAGTTGTGCCATCCCAATCCTCTTATAATTAAGCCTACATAAGACTAAATTCAAAGCCCACAACTTACAGATGGATTGACTTTCACACGTAAAACAACCCATTCTTCTTAACTTTCAGTGGGCTTTACTCCTGTTCCCCAACTCTTGGTCTGAAGGCAGGGATGAGCACAAAAACTAACCTTTCATCTGGGAATTTGGTGCGAGGGTCAGACTCCCCAGAGCTGCTGTTCTTAACTTTACACATTAGAAGCACCTGAGAGCTTTACATGCTCTTAATGTACAGGCCTTTCACTGGATTAAGTCAGACTCCCTGGACATGGGATCCAGGGATTAGTAATTTTTAAAGCTCTACAGGTGATTTCAATGAACAGCCAATGTTGAAAATCACCACTCCAGAGGAACATCATTTACCCACCTGAAACAAAATAAACATGCCAGGGCAGGTTGTCCAAATTTTGGAAACAGTATGGTACAGTGGGAAGAAACTTAGCTTCAGATTAGAGAAACCAGATTCCCCACTTTGTAGCCTGAGAGCCTATTCAACTTCTCTAATCCTCAATTTCCTTCTAACAAAATAGAGACAAAATATCTACTACCTCATAAAATGGCATAAAATCAGAAAGCATACATAAAATACTGTGCACAGTGCCAAGAACTTAAGTTAGTGTTCAATACTGATAGTTCCCTTCTTGCTTCCTTTCCTTCCTTTCAAAATACGTGATACCATGAATTTTTACACATTGGTTATCTTCATTTTTAGAAAAGAGGTTTATTTCTCTACTATCTGTACTTTCCTCAAGGGACTGCATCTTATCTCAGCAATGGGCTGAGTGCTAGGCCCAAAGGAGGGGCTCAGTATTTTTTGTAGAAAGAAATATGAAGTAGAGTATCTCCTTAATTTTTGTTCCCTGTATAGGTTCCAATAGCAAATACAACTGCGGAAAACTAATCCCCAAAACTAGATATTTGATTATAGAACCGCAACATTTTTTTTTTTTTTTTGGAGACGGAGTCTCGCTCTGTCGCCCAGGCTGGAGTGCAGTGGCCGGATCTCAGCTCACTGCAAGCTCCGCCTCCCGGGTTTACGCCATTCTCCTGCCTCAGCCTCCCGAGTAACTGGGACTACAGGCGCCAGCCACCTCGCCCAGCTAGTTTTTTGTATTTTTTAGTAGAGACGGGGTTTCAGCGTTAGCCAGGATGGTCTCGATCTCCTGACCTCGTGATCCGCCCGTCTTGGCCTCCCAAAGTGCTGGGATTACAGGCTTGAGCCACCGCGCCCGGCCTAGTATAATTCTTAGAAGTCTTTTTGCTTATCAATGATAACAAAACCGACTTTATGTCCAGGAAGGAAACAAAAGCAATGAAAGTTAATTTGTGATAACAATGCTAAACTCTGTACTACCTGAAAGAAGTGACTGTGTCTTAAGATATACCTGAAACGTTTCACTGAGTCGGCTACTTGTTCAGGTGAAGTCATCCAATCAACATGGTCAACTATTTTTCTGAAAGTAAAGAAATGTAAATGAGTAAGGTTAAATTTTCAGAAGGTGAAAAAAATAAACATGACTTTCATAGAGCAAGCAACTTAATTTAGATGTAAATTACCCCTGAGAGCAACAGACTGCTTTAACGATGTTCTTAAAAGACCCAGAGAAAAAAATTATCTTACAAAGGTTGAGCAATCTACTTCCAGAAGTAAAAGTTTAATAGCTAAGTAAGATCAGATTAGAAGCAAGGAGGAAAAGAGTGGTACCTATTAATAGTATCACCATATGTAGCTCTAATAAGCTGTTGAAGTAGGTTTTTGATATTCCTTCGCAACCACTGATTTCTTTCTTTTAAGTCGAATACTTCATCCATGAGAAGCAGCATTACTCTAAGTGGAATATTGTCATCCACCTGACAATATATGGGAAGAAATAAGAATAAGTTTGAGTTAGCTATCTACTATGAATGGTTACTTTTGTAGCTTTTACTAAATGACTGGTATTTCACAAGTCAGGGAACAAGTTACATTTTAGCCTTCATAACTTGACATTAAATTCTAATGTAAAAAAAAATTTCTAGCAGTCATTCTGACAGAATACAGAACTTCACAGCCCCACAATAATGAATACATTTTAAGGCTATAGTTTAACATTTTCAAGGCAAAGTAGATTCATGAAGGTCCTAGGAAAAGATAAGTTGGTTCTTACTATTGGCAGAGACTGTATGAGTTTGATAAGGCAAATGCTAGACCCTTTGTCTATTTTCTAATGCATCTTTTTCATAAGAATAAGATATTCTCAACATCTCCATATATTTAATAGAACAAAACATGAACTATACAGAATAATGTATTTTGCTTGGTTAGTAAATTGTATGTATTTATGTACTTTCAGGAAAAAGACGCTGAAGTTCAATCCAGCACACAACTAAATTCACATTACAAAAGGCATAGTTTACTAAATTACTAGAATTTTCTTTTAGCTTTTAACAAATAAAAGTCACTACAGTTTTATTATCGGAGTATACAATCAGTAAGGCAAGAAGGAAGATGATCGGAATGCTCTGATGCAAAAAAATATGTATAAAATAAAAAGCAGGTACAGATTTAGTACCACATATAATTGTTAGTAATTTTATAATTCTTTCATCACTGAGAAACTGTTTCTAATTATTTCCTCGTCAACACTGTAATTTAAATACTGGCAAGAAAGCATGAGCTACACATTTTTCACTGTCATGTTGTAAACATTTCCTTAGTGCACCTTCAATTTTAAAAACTGAAATCAAATAGCTTAATCAAAACCAGTGGGGAGAAGGAAACCCATTTCATCACTGAGACAGAATAAATTCTTCCGTATTCTCTGATCAAGTATATTCCTATGAGTTTGGTGCCATATGAAAATCTAATAAATAGCTAAACTGTAAAAACCACATACCAAAAGGTACAATGTTATGGATATTATGCCATCAATAAACTTAATAAAATATCCTAAAATAATCTTGAAAAAGCAAATAAAAATATTATTTTTGCTTAAGACAGTTGATTATAAACAAATTGAATTGGAAATGGAAAGGAGATAATTACAACCTTAAAATAAATCTGCCTAACAGAACAGAATAAAACAGATCCAAACATATACGGTAACCTGATTTGTGATAAGGGAGAAACAGTACAGTGGGGAAAAGATGGCCCTTTCAGTAAATGGTGTTTGGATCAACTGGATCCATACCTCAATTCATATACAAAAATCAATCCCAGATGAATTGCAAACCTAAATGTTGTTACAGTAAAACAAAAAAGGTTTTTAAAGAAAATTCTAGGACATCTCTGTGACCCTGTAATAGGCACAGATTACATACATAGCACAAGAAAGAACCC
This sequence comes from Rhinopithecus roxellana, assembly GCF_007565055.1. Taxonomy (NCBI): domain Eukaryota; kingdom Metazoa; phylum Chordata; class Mammalia; order Primates; family Cercopithecidae; genus Rhinopithecus; species Rhinopithecus roxellana. The sequence goes on from NC_044554.1 coordinate 143,748,624, forward strand.
TAGAGAGTAGAAGACAATGTATTACATATATCTGACAAAGAACTCACATTCAGATTACATAAAGCACTCCTACTAATCAAAAGAACTAAGACAGCTAAGCCAACAGAAAAATGACAAAAGGTCTTGACAGATGCATAAGACAGAATATTCAAATGGCCAATAAACATATGAAAAGGTGTTCAACATTTCAACAGTTATAAAAACGCAAATTCACATGAAATACAACAACCAGAATGGCTAAAATTAGGAAGACAAAATACTGAGTATTGGCAGGATGTAGAACACTGGAATTCTCAAGTACTGCTGATGGCAATGTAAACGGTACAAATAATTTGAAAAAGTACTTGGCAGTATCTACTAAAACTGAACTTATATATCTATATCCTGATACAGCAATTTCATTCCTAAGTATAGATCCAACAGAAACATGTACAGACATGTACGAATGTTCACAGAAATACTATTCATGATACAACAAATGGATTGTACTATATTCACAAAATAGAATACTATAAAGCCACAAGAATGAAGAAACTACAATCACACAAAACATCATGGAAGAACATCACAATGTTGAGCAAAAAAGCCAGACTTCATGGAACACATACACTACAGTTTCATATACACAAAGTATAAAAGCAGAGTAGAAGTTAGGATAGTGATGGTCCCTGGTGGAGGAGAAGGTCCTAACAGGAACTGAGGATGAGGGGCTATTCTGGAGTAGTGGTAATGTTGTTTTTTGATTAGAGTGCTAGTTACATGGACATGTTCACTTTGTAAGAATTCTTCAAGCTTAACACTCACAGTATGTGCACATTAATGATACATATACATATTACACTTCATTAAAAAGTTAAAAAGATATGCCAAGTATGACTTAAACTAAATACTACCAAGAATAAAATTAACTCACATTATCGTCAAGTTGAGCCGAAACTCGGCGATGTTCAGGGTCTGAATCAGTCTTAGGAATTAAAGGAGGCACCTAAAACCAAAACCAAACCCACAAAGTAAACACACTAAAGCAGACAGTGAAAGAACACAACACAATAATAAACCTAAATGAGTATCAGCATTTGATCTGACTTTTGGTACAATATATAAGCCAAATTTAACAATCTAAAATTTGGACCCAAATACAAAGAGTAATTATTTCATTACTAAAAGGGTTTTCTCCTTTACAAAATAAATGACTTTTGAGTTGGAAAGAAAAATTAGTCAGTCAAACTCCCATATTTTTTAGAATTCAAAGCCATGAAAGGTTAAATGACTTGAAAGCCAAAAAGTCATGCATCGTGTAACGACGTTTTGTTCAACAATACCAGAGTGATACCATAAGACTGGAATACTATATTTTTACTGCATTTTTTCTGTGTAGATATATTTAGATATACAAATGTGTACCATTGTGTTAAAATGCCTATAGTATTCAGTACAGTAGCATCCTGTACAGGTTAGTAGCCTAGGAGCAATAGGCAATACTATAATAGCCTAAATGAGAAGTAGGTTTGTGGAACTTACACATACCATCTAGGTTTGTGTAAGTTCATTCTATGATGTTCCCAGATGATGAAATCACCCAATGACACATTTATCAGAACATATCCCTGTTGTTAAGTGACGCACGATTGTAGTTAGTAGTACTGCCAGGGAACAGAGCTCCAATCGACTTTCTTTTTGCCATGAAGAGCTTTTGATATAGTATGTTAATACGTTTAAGAAATTAACAAAATGTTAGATGGAAAGGACAGAAAGATCAGTATTGGCTGAAAATCATTTTGCCAGGACAGGAAGGATTGTCAAGACCATCTCAAGTTATTGGTGACGACAAAGAGGCCTAGAAAAGTTCAGTGACTTTTGTACAAATTCATATGAGTAATGAACAGCAGAAGTGGGATTGAACAATACTGATTTCAGTGTTAGTATACTTCCTCGCAAATAGAAATAAAAATGAGGCATCAGAGAAAGTATGAGAATTAACAGAAAAGTATGATTTACACAATTTTAGGAGTGGCCCTTAGATTAAAGAATGCCTATGTTTTAATACATTTCCCTTACATTCAAGCATAATCTATCCACTACAAAATTCTAATAGCTATATGTTTTATAGCCTTGATTACAACTTCAAGTAACTATGTCAAAATGATTTTTAAAATGTTAATTAGGAATTCAACAAACTACAGTCTAGTATCTTTACATGTTAATGTAATTAAAAAAAAAAATCTCCCTGGGAAATTATTTTATGACACGCAGAGGTCTATACCCAGTAATGTATGAGCCCAGAGACTGACGGTAATGATGAACTTTTCTTCTCTTTGATCTGGTAATCATTCTATCATGTAAATCAGGAGAAATAAGACTTTATGCTTCCTGAGTGAATACTAGTATAACTCATTTGCACAACAGAATTTATTTGTTTGCTACTAAATTTAATAGTACTTTATAATAAAAATGGCATAATGAAATAAAACAAGATAAAGAATGTTAACTTTACTAATTTTAAGCTTTGGTTTTAAATGAATTTTAAAACCCTACCACAGCAGAGACTAACAAGTAAGTGGATTTTATAATACTCATTTCTGATAAGAATTTTTCTCTTTAGTTTTTTATTCTTTATGAGACTATGTGTCTAGCAACGTTTGGAAAGGTTAAGGGAATAAGGTAAATCCAACCAGAATTCAATACTTCTTAGTTGACTTAAAAAGTTTGCTTTAGACATTATTGAAAATGTCTTCTTACCTTAAAAAATGATTGCTTTATGTCTTGACCTAATCTTTCTGACATTTTGCCCATGTTGTCTGACATTTTAGTCATTCCCTCTGCCAAACTATCAGGAAGGGATTTAACTGCATTTGAAACATTCCTCATAGAATTGCGAAGCGGATTTACAAAAGTGTCCATCTAAAGGGAAAAAAGAGGTTATATCATGATTTTATTATACCAGAGTTGTTATCCAAATGACAAGACTTGGAAAATATAGAGTGCAACACTGGAAAGATGCAATAATTCTCTGGTCTATATTATGTCGTTACATTTTAAAAGTACAGAAATGTTGTCTTCAGTGTGTCTTAAAAACGTATTTTCGGCTGGGCACAGTGGCTCATGCCTATAATCGCAGCACTTTGGAAGGCTGTAGTGGAAGGATCACTTGAATCCAGGAGTTTGAGACCAGCCTGGGCAACACAGTGAGACTCCATCTCTACAAAAAAAAAAAAAAAGCCAGACATGTTGGTACATGCCTGTGGTCCGAGCTACTGGGGAAAGTGAGGCAAGAGTATGGCTTGATCTCAGGAGTTCAAGGCTGCAGTGAGCCGTGATCATGTCACTGCACTCCACACACTCCAGCCTGGGCAAAAGTGAGACCCTTGTCACACAAAAAAAAGCATTTTCACATACACATATATGATTTGAAAATTTGACAGATGAGGCTATTCTTAAAATATCAATATAAGCTTTGGCTGCCTCTTTATTAAAGAGATTTTGAATAAAAAAAGTTTTCCATTCAAAATTGTAAAAGAAAAAATATTTTCCAAAACAGAAACTGATGCAACGAGAATTAGCCACTATATACTTCTGGCACAGGTCAAAGCAACAATTAGGTATTCTGAGTAGATACTGAACAGAAAACAGGTAAAATAAACAGACAACTGAAATAACTAATAAATATTTAAGATTTAAAAAAAATAATTTTAGAATACATTATATGTGCAATTAAAATCTACAGAGGAAATTTAAAGTTCACTACAAAGAAGGAAAAGAGACGTTGCAAATCAGACATGTAAATCTTATCTTAGCAAGGTGGAATTACAAAAACTGTAAAAGGAAATATGACCAGAGATATAAAAAGGAAATAAAAATCTTCAGAGTGACAGAAAGCAAAAATGGTATTATGGCCATAAAATGTAAAATAATTTCTATTAATAAAGAGACATCTAAAGAAACCAGACTAGAGATGCAGATGAGACTGAGAGATTTTTAACAAAAATAAAGAAATCAAAGAAAAGACACAAAACCAGTCATACAAAACTACAGAAATATTTTCCAGAAAAAAAAAAAAAAGGTAAACATCATAAAAGCTACCAGGGAAAACAAATTATGTTCCATGCAAAAAGAAAAAAATGAGTAACAGTAACAAAACTGAATCTCACTGCTTTGGAATCATAGCAACATTAATAGATAACAAGAAGACAAAACTCCTTCACTCTAATTATATTTTCATGGCTTTCATCAAGAAAAACTAGAAAATGTAAAAATGAGTAAAATAGTAAAATAAAGTAAGTGAATTTCAAAAGTAAAGTAAGAAGTGAATTTCAAGATAACTGTACAAGGGCTGAGAGTTTTGGATGGTTACTCCCTGGCCCAGTCCCTAGTTACTCCCTGGCTCAGCCCCTAGTACCGTAGACATGCTTGCCGGAACATCCACCCCTAGAAGGGACACTGTCAGAGTACAACCAAGAGTAAAATCAAAGGACAGAAACTGGCTTGAATAAGGATTTGAAAAACACGACCACTGGCGAAGAGAAATACAAAGATAAAAAGATGAAGTTAATTCTCACGTGTGGCTGGTGTGTGTGCGCGCGTGCGCGCGCGCATGCGCGTGCATGCATACAAATGTGTAATTCTAATTCAATATACCATAGTCTTTGGTCAACCACAACAGTATGTTCAAATCAACTGGGACATTACTTGCAACACTGTGGCCTTTTCTTTTAAATGGTAATAACATATAAATAAGCTAATCATGAGAACATAGCGTAGAATTCTAAAGCGAGATAAACATTAAGCATGACAATACAACATTTAAAATGTGCAGCTTGGGAAAAAACTGCCACCTTGCTAACAAGTTAAAATATTCACAGAAGAAATAGCATTTCAGAAGCATAAAAGGCATGAATTTCAATTTAATCCCCAACCTGAGTTTATAAATAGTATGACATCCTCAAAAATATTTTAGAAATTTATACATCTTACACTTCACAGCAGTGTTTAAGTTGAGTTTACCTACTATGCATTGGTTAAATGAATACTATCTCATATGCTTACCCAGGCATGAGGCTATACTACCATTGATACTCTAAGAGAAACAATCTATATAATCTATAAAATGAATTTCCTAATAATTAAAAATAGTTGTCTGTGTAGTATCCCAGAAGTACAGAAGTATTTTTTTCCCCTAAAGGTAAAGCCCAAGCATTTGTAGTAGGAGGGAAGTGGGGTAAGAAGAATGAAAAACCTCTAAAAGTGACTCTGTTGCTTAACCATGAAAGAGGCAGAATTTCACAGGCATAAAAGCAAAGTCCATCATTGTATGAAAACATTTCCAAAAACAAGATTTGTTTTAAAGTAGATTCTTAGAAAAAAACTTTCAGATGATCATGCACAGGAGATTATGGATTGCCAGCGTAAGTGTATACTTAGCCGTCCTTACACAGATGCTGTATATTCAGTCAATTACCACCCCGGCTGAGTTATATGTAATGTCAACAACATATACAATGGTATTTTAACTTAAATTTAGATCTTAAATTTAAAATCCCTTCACCGTGATACAAAACTGAATAGAAAGATACTGTGTACAAAGGAAGAAGGCTACTTGTCAGTTAGTCTTTCTAAAAATTGTTTCACAGGTTTTCTAAAGCTAGGATACACTGTGTGACCAAGTTAATGTTACAAATATTATTTCTCAAGTTCTGAATGGCCACTGATAAAATGTTCGCAGATGATCTACTTTAATAGCTATTTAATTTCCAGTGAAATAAAAAAAATTGAACTATCATTTAAAGCTGGAAACCACAAATTCTTAAAATGCATAAAAATTATTCTGACATTCTAAAGAGGTCAGCATGATCTTGGTTATCACCAATATGATTTTCGAAAAACGTGTGTTATGGTGGATTGCCAGAAATTAATCAGAAGGACAGACAGACTCCATTATTAATTTATTAAAAAAAGTGAGTGGCTAGCAAGATGGCCAAATAGGAACAGCTCCAGGCTGCAGCTCCCAGAGAGATCAACGCAGAAGGTGGGTGATTTCTCCATTTCCAACTGAGGTACCCAGTTCATCTCACTGGGACTGGTTAGACAATGGGTGCAGTTCACAGAGGGCGAGCTGAAGCAAGGTGGGGAGTCACCTCACGTGGAAAGTGCAAGGGGTCGGGGAACTCCCTCTCCCAGCCAAGGGAAGCCATGAAGGACTGTGCCTTGAGGAACAGTGATTTTTGGTCCAGATACTACGCTTTTCCCAGTCTTTGCAACCCACAGACCAGCAGATTCCCTCCTATACCTACGCCACCAGGGGCCTGGGTTTCAAGCACAAAACTGGGCAGCAGTTTGGGCAGACACCAAGCTAACTGCAGGAGTCTTTTTCGTACCCCAGTGGTACCTGGAACTCCACCGAGACAGAACTGTTCACTCCCCTGGAAAGAGGGCTGAAGCCAGGGAGCCAAGTGGTCTAGCTCAGCAGATCCCACCCCCATGGAGCCCAGCAAGCTATAAGATCCATTAGCTTGAAATTCTTGCTGCCAGCACAGCAGTCTGAAGTCAACCTAGGACACTGGAGCTTGATGGGGGGGAGGGGCATCCACCATTACTAACGCTTGAGGAGGTGGTTTTCTCCTATAGTGTCAGCAAAGCCACAAGGAAGGTCGAACTGGGCGGAGCCCACCACAACTCCGCAAAGCCACTGTAGCCAGACTGCTTCACTAGATTCTTCCTCTCTGGGCAGGGTATCTCTGAAAGGCAGCAACCCCAGACAGGGGCTTATAGATAAAACTCCAATCTCCCTGGGACAGAGCATGTGGGGAAAGGTGCAGTTGTGGGCGCAGCTTCAGCAGGCTTAAACGCTCCTGCCTGCCTGCTCTGAAGACTGGCAGATCTCCCAGCATAGCTGGGAGCTCTACTAAGGGACAGACTGCCTCCTCACGTGGGTCCCTGACCCCTATGCCTCCTGCCTGGGAGACACCTCCCATCAGGGATCAACAGACACCTCATACAGGAGAGCTCCAGCTGGCATGTGGAGAGTGCCCCTCTGGGATGAAGCATCCACAGGAAGGAACAGCCAGCAATCTTCGCTGCTCTGCAGCCTCCGCTGGTGATACTCGGGCAAACAGGGTCTGAAGCAGACCTCCAGCAAACTCCAGCAGACTTGCCACAGAGGGGCCTGATCATTAGAAGGAAAACTAACAAAAAGAAAGGAACAGTATCAACATCAACAAAAAGGACGTGCACACAGAAACCCATCTGAAGGTCAGCAACATCAAAGACCAAAGGTAGATAAATCCACGAAGAAGAGGAAAAACCAGCGCAAAAAGGCTGAAAATTCCAAAAACCAAAGGCGTCTTCTCCTCCAAAGGATCACAAGTCCTCGCTAGCAAAGGAACAAAACTGGATGGAGAATGAGTTTGACAAATTGATAGAAGTAAGCTTCAGAAGGTGAGTAAAACCCCTCTGACCTAAAGGAGCATATTCTAACCCAATGCGAGGAAGCTAAGAACCTTGAAAAAAGGATAGCTGAATTGCTAACTGCAATAACCAATGTAGAGAAGATCATAAATGACCCGACGGAGCTGAAAAACACAGCATGAGAACTTTGTGAAGCATACACAAGTATCAATAGCTGAACTGATTAAGCGGAAAAAAGGATATCAGAGATTGAAGATCAACTTAATGAAATAAAGTGTGAAGACAAGATTAGAGAAAAAAGAATGAAAAGAAATGAACAAAGCCTCCAAGAAATATGGGACTATGAGAAAAGATCAAACCTAAGTTTGATTGGTGTACCTGAAAGTGACAGAATGGAACTAAGTTGGAAAACACTCTTCAGGATATTATCCAGGAGAACTTCCCCAACCTAGCAAAGCAGGCCAACATTCAAATTCAGGAAATACAGAGAACACCACAAAGATACTCCTCAAGAAGAGCAACCCCAAGACACATAATCGTCACATTCACCAAGGTTGAAATGAAGGAAAACAATGTTAAAGGCAGCTAGAGAGACAGGTCGGATCACCCATGAAGGGAAGTCCATCAGACTAAGAGCAGATCTCTTGCAGAAACCCTACAAGTCAGAAGAGGGTGGGGGCCAATATTCAACATTCTTAAAGAAAAGAATTTTCAACCCAGAATTTCATATTCAGCCAAATAAAGCTTCACAAGCAAAGGAGAAATAAAATTCTGTATAAACAATCAAATGCTATGAGATTTTGTCACCACCAGGCCTGCCTCACAGGAGCTCCTAAAGGGAGCACTAAACATGGAAAGAAAAAACCAGTACCAGCCACTGCAAAAACATATGAAATGGCAAACACCATTGACACTATGAAGAAACTGCATCAACTAATGGGCAAAATAACCAGCTGGCATCATAATGACAGGATCAAATTCACACATAACAATATTAACCTTAAATGTAAATGGGCTAAATGCCCCCTATGAAGAGAGACAGACTGGCATGTAAATGGGCTAAATGCCCCCCATGAAAAGAGACAGACTGGCAAATTGGATAGAGTCAAGATCTGCTGGTGTGCTGTATTCAGGAGACCCACCTCACATGCAAAGACATGCATAGGCTCAAAATAAAGGGATGGAGGAATATTTACCAAGCAAATGGAAACCAAAAAAAAAAAAAAAAAAAAAAAAAGCAGGCATCGCAATCCTAGTCTCTGATAAAACAGACTTTAAACCAACAAAGACCAAACGGGATAAAGAAGGGTATTACACAATGGTAAACAGATCAATGCAGCAAGAAAAGGTAACTATCCTAGATACATAGGCACCCAATACAGGAGCACCCAGTTTCATAAAGCAACACACTTACAAAGAGACTTAGACTCCCACACAACAATAGTGGGAGACTTTAACACCCCACTGTCAATATTAGACAGACCAATGACACAGAAAATTAACAAGGATATTCAGGCCTTCAACTTAGCTGTGGACCAAGCAGACCTAACAGATATCTACAGAACTCTCCACCCCAAGTCAACAGAATATACATTCTTCTCAGCACCATACCACACTTATTCTAAAACTGACCACATAATTGGCAGTAAATGCAAAAGAACAGCAAATGCAAAAGAATAGAAATCATAACAAACAGTCTCTCAAACCACACTGCAATCAAATTAATCCAAGAAACTCACTAAAAACAGCACAACTACATGGAAACTGAACAACCTGCTCTGGAATGTCCATTGGGTAAATAACGAAATTACGGCAGAAATAAATACGTTCCTTGAAACTAATGAGAACAAAGACGCAACATACCAGAATCTCTGGGACACAGCTAAACAGTGTTTAGAGGAAAATTTATAGCACTAAATGCCCCCAGGAGAAAGCAGGAAAGATCTAAAATCGACACTCTAACATCACAAATTAAAAGAACTAGAGAAGCAAGAGCAAACAAATTCAAAAGCTAGCAGAAGACAAGAAATAACTAAGATCAGAGCAGAACTGAAGGAGACAGGCACATGAAAAATGCTTCAAAAAACAATTAATGAGTCCAGGAGGTGGTTTTTTTTTTTTTTTTTTTTTTTTTTTTTTTTTTTTTTTTTTTGGAAAAGATCAACAAGATAGAGGACTAGTCAAATTAATATAGAAGAAAAGAGGAGAATCAAATAGACACAATAAAAAATGATAAAGGAGATATCACCACAGATCCCACAGAAATACAAACTACCACCAGAGAACACTATAAACAACTCTACACAAATAAACTAGAAAATCTAGAAGAAATGGATAAATTCCTAGAACATCCACCCTCCCAAGACTAAACCAAGAAGTCAAATCCCTGAATAGACCAATAACAAGTTCTGAAACTGAGGCAGCAATTAATAGCCTACCAAAGAAAAAAAGCCCAGGACCAGATGGCTTCACAGCCAAATTCTACCAGAGGTACAATTCTACCAGAGGTACAAATTCTACTATAGGTACAGAGGAGCTGGTACCATTCCTTCTGAAACTATTCCCAACAACAGAAAAAGAGGGAGTCCTCCCTAACTCATTTTACGAGGCCAGCATGATCCTAATACCAAAACCTGTCAGAGACACAACAAAAAAAGAAAATTTCAGGTCAATACGCCTGATGAACATCAATGTGAAAATCCTCAATAAAATACTGTGAAACCGAATCCAGCAGCACATCAAAAAGCTTATCCACCACAATCAAGTTGGCTTCATCCCTGGGATGCAAGGCTGGTTCAACATACACAAATCAATAAACGTCATGCATCACATAAACAGAAACAATGACAAAAACCATATAATTATCTCAATAGATGCAGAAAAGGCCTTCAACAAAATTCAACACCCCTTCATGCTAAAAACTCTCAATAAACTAGGTATCAATGGAACGTATCTCAAAATAATAAGAGCTATTTATGACAGAAACACAGCCAATATCATACTGAATGGACAAAAGCTCGAAGCATTCCCATTGAAAACCAGCACAAGACAAGGATACCCTCTCTCACCACTCCTGTTCAACACAGTATTGGAAGTTCTGGCCAGGACAATCAGGCAAGAGAAAGAAATAAAGGTTATTCAAATAGGAAGAGAGAAAGTCAAATTATCTCTATTTGCAGATGACATGATTGTATATTTAGAAAACCCCATCATTTCAGCCCAAAATCTCCTTAAGCTGATAAGCAACTTCAGCAAAGTCTCAGGATACAAAAATCAATGTGCAAAAATCACAAGCATTCCTAGACACCAATAATAGACAAACAGAGAGCCAAATCATGAGTAAACGCCCATTCACAATTGCTACAAAGAGAATAAAATAACTAGGAATACAACTTACAAGGGATGTGAAGGACCTCTTTAAGGGGAACTACAAACTACTGCTCAAGAAAATGAGAGGATACAAATAAGTGGAAAAACATTCCACGCTCAAGGATAGGAAGAATCAATGTTGTGAAAATGGCCATACTATCCAAAGTAATTTATAGATTCAATGCTGTCCCCATCAACCTACCACTGACTTTCTTCACAGAATTAGAAAAAACTACTTTAAATTTCATATGGAAGTAAAAAGAGCCCATATAGCCAAGAGAATCCTACGCAAAAAGATGAAAGCTGGAGGCATCACACTACCTGACTTCAAATCATATTACAAAGTTACAGTAACCAAAACAGCATGTTACTGGTACCAAAAGAGATATATAGACCAATGGAACAGAACAGAGGCCTCAGAAGTAACGCCATACATCTACATCCATCTGATCTTTGAAAACTCTGACAAAAACAAGCAATAGGGAAAGGATTCCCTATTTAATAAATGGGGCTAGGAAAACTGGCTAGTCATATGCAGAAAGCTGAAACTGGATCCCTTCCTTACACATTATACAAAATTTAATTCAAGATGGATTAAAGACTTAAATGTAAGACCTAAAAACCATAAAAACCCTAGAAGAAAACCTAGACAATACCATCCAAGACATAGGCATGGGCAAGGACTTCATGACTAAAACACCAAAAGCAATGGCAACAAAAGCCAAAATTGACAAATGGGATCTAATTAAATTAAAAGGGCTTCTATACAGCAAAAGAAACTACCATCAGCATGAACTGAGGCAACCTACAGAATGGGAGAAAATTTTTGCAATCTATCCATCTGACACAGGCCTAATATCCAGAATCTACAAAGAACTTAAACAAACTTACAAGAAAAAAAAAAACAACCCCATCAAAAAGTAGGTGAAGGATATGAGCAGACACTTCTCAAAAGAAGACATTTATGCAGTCAACAAACATGAAAAAAAGCTCACCATCACTGGTCATTAGAGAAATGCATATCAAACTACAAGGAGATACCATCTCATGCAAATTGGAATGGCAATCATTAAAAAGTCAGGAAACAACAGATGTTGGAGAGGATGTGGAGAAATAGGAACACTTTTACACCACTGGTGGGAGTGTAAATTAGTTCAACCATTGTGGAAGACAGTGTGGCGATTCCTCACAGATCTAGAACCAGAAATACCATTTGACCCAGTAATCTCATTACTGAGTACATACCCAAAAGATGATAAATCATTCTACTGTAAAGACACATGCACACGTATGTTGACTGCAGCACTGTTCAAAATAGCAAAGATTTGGTACCAACCCAAAAGACCATCGATGATAGACTGGATAAAGAAAATGTGGCACATATACACCATGGAATACTATGCAACCGTATAAAATGATGAGTTCATGTCCTTTACAGGGACATGGATAAAGCCAGAAACCATCATTCTCAGGAAACTAATACAAGAACAGAAAACCAAACACCGCGTGTTCTCACACATGGACACAGGGAGGGGAACATCACACACCAGGGACTATCAGGGGGTTGGAGACTAGGGGAAGGATAGCATTAGGAGAAATACCTAATGTAGACGACAGATTGATGGGTGCAGCAAACCACCATAGCACATGTATACCTATGTAACAAACCTGCACATTCTGCACATGTATACAAGTACTTAAAGTATAAAAAATAAAAAATGAAAAAAAAAGTGGTATATAACTGTTGGGACATACACATACGCTATTGTTGTTTGGTTTAAAAAAAATGTATTTTAATATTTCTTTTATCTCCAAAAGCTGTTATCAATTTATCAGTTTATCTTAAAATGGATACAATCTTTAGAGAAAAGATATATAAACATAAAACACATGGAAGACTAAAATGCATCTCCAGTGACAATAAAACTGTTCAAAGTTGGAATTGAACTCAATCACTTCAATCAGGAAATACACAGACAAGCAACATATATTTTTCCCCTCCATTGTAAGGTCCACACCCTGGAACTTATTATTAAAATAAAACACTAACTTAGAAATGTTATTAGGTTGGTTGCCATTTTTTTAAATGTCCAAAAACTGCAATTACTTTTGCACCGAACTATACAATAAAAAATCCTAAAGTAATCATATGAACTCTTTCTTTGTTTTTTTCTTGAGACAGGTTCTTGCTTTGTCACACAGGCTGGAGTGCAGTGGCATGACCATGGTTCGCTGAAGCCTTGGCCTCCTAGGCTCAAGCGATCCTCCCACCTCAGCCACTTGAGTATCTGGGACTATAGGTGTGCACCAACATGCCCAGCTAGTATTTTTTATTTTTTGTAGAGACAGGGTCTCACTATGTTACCAGGGTTAGTCTTGAACTCCTAGGCCCAAGCAATCCACCCGCCTCAGCCTCCCAAAGAGCTGGGATTACAGGAATGAGCCACCATGCTTGGCCCGAACTTCCTATAATTGCTAATTTTTACTTATTTTGTATTAATTCCTTAATCTTTTCTAAAAAGTTGGTCTTTTTAGAGGGATGAAACATAGTGAGAAAGTCCTTATTCTTTTTACATTTTCATTTTGAAATAATTTCAGACTTATAAAAAGTGATAAAATACAGAGTGGTATAAACAATACCAGCTTCCCCCACTGCTGCTCCTGCTCCTATTGTTACTATTACTAAGAGCAAACATTTATTCAGAGGTTTATTATTTTCCAGGCACTGTAATAAACAGAATATTGCATGATTCACATAATGCTCTAATGAAATTTAAATCTTAATTTCTTGAGTAAACTGAAGTACCAAAGGTTCAGTAACATGCTCAAAGTCACAGCTAGTAAACAGCAGAGCAGGAATTTCAACCAAAAGACTGCCTGATTTCAAACCTTGTGTTCTTACCCACTAAGCTATCCTACCTAATTTAAGCACTTATTTACTGTCTTACCTTACGATTTTATTCCAAGTATAAATCTTAAACCCTATTTTAAATTATTTAAAATATTTTATATGATAAAGATCTTACTCAAGAGGCAAAAATACTTTCAGAACATATCCTATTTAATATTTTTATCATTATTCCAAGCAAATGACATTTTCTCTCAGAACGAAACATTTCCTTCTAAAGATAACAAAAAGCTTGTGACTTGTCTCAGGCAAACTTTTCTTAATCTACCATTTAAAAATTTTTTTTTTCTTCCTTTCAAGCATCTGTTGAATTATAATCAACATGTCAAGACAGGAGTTTATATGTAGATATTCCTATCAATAGTGATAAACATGCTGAGGAGAACTTAATAAAATTTTCTAGTTTTAAAACACACATACAAATCTAAATTTATTTTCTTTTATTACAAAGTAAGAAAATAGACCTAAAAAGAAACCCAGTGCAGTGGTCTGCTTACTTACCTTGCGAGCAAAATCTCCTTTTCCTTTACTATAGGCTTTGTTCTCAAGGAAATCATACACATAGTGAGCTAAAGCTGGGGATGCCTTCATCATTTCAGGAGCTAACAGTAACTAACAGGAAAAAAAAAAAGAGAGAGATTATCTTAAACTGACAGGATTCTCGAAATTAACTATTGTTTATAACTTTAGCTCATAAATTGTAAGACTATATAGTAAAAAATATCAATTTATATTTTTAAAAACCCAATTATACAGTTAAGATAAAGTCACCAATAATTTTATGACAATAAACAGTTAGGTATATATATTCTTCACATCAGCTATTTTGACTTTAAGTGTACTAATATGAAAGTTGTCCGAATATATTTACTATTTTTTTTTCAGATCTTATAGCTTATACTAAGAAGATCCACGTTGGAAAACTGTTACGTTATTTGCATAGTAATTTTAGAGTTAACATTAAATAAGCTGGGCAAGGTGGCTCATGCCTGTAATCCCAGCACTTTTGGAGACTGAGGTGGGAAAATTGCTCAAGCCAGGAATATAAGACCAGCCTGGGCAACAAAGTAAGACCCCATCTCCACCAAAAAATTAAAAAAATTAGCCAGGCACAGTGGCATGCACCTGTAGTCCTAGCTACTTAGCAGGCTGAGGCAGGAGGATCCCTTGAGCCCAGGAGTTCAAAGTTGCAGTGAGCTATTATGGCACCACTGCATTCCAGCCTGGGTGACAGAGCAAGACCCTGTCTCAAAACAAAACATTAAATAAAAATGGTATGAAATAAAGTACATAAAATAATCCAAACAAAAACACTGAAGTGTTATACAGAAGCCCCAAACAAAATATTGCTTTCACAACTGGAATGTAACAACATTCTAGCTTGGTCCCTTCAATGGAACAAGTTTTGACATAATGAGTTCATTAGCTAAGAAGTATACAATACGGCAACATCTACAAGATACATTTATGATAAAAGATTTGGGAAAAGGTAGTTTTTCTTAAGAATCTTGTAAATAAATGATACAGACATTTAGCACTTTAAACAAAAAATTCAAATGTTTGAGCCAGGAGAAGACAGGCATGTGCATTTATCTAAACACAAACAAGCAAAATCCCTAACACGGAGTGTCTAAAAACTTCTAAGTTAATCAATACACACAGAAATAATGTTTACAAATTACTAAGCAGACTGCATGTCACATGTGACATACTGCACAAAAGTGGCGGCTATCCTGCGATTACAGTAAAAACACTCTGCGTGCTATAGTAAATGAAAAACGTTCTATACCTGTGTGCTATATTAAATGAAAATCTGTAGATTATAGTAAGCATGAGCTTACCTGCAAATAAGCATTTAGATCCTTTTTTCTCTTTTCTAAAAAATCTCTATCCATATTATTAAAAGTCTTTTTTCCAGGAAGCTTCAATATGCTTGATAGACTTTCAAACTGTAAGACAAAATACATTCAATAGCACTTTTTATAAAGACAAAAGGTTTTCCCAAGTGATGATTTCTCTACATATTAAAAACATCTTCAGGACAGGTGCGGTGGCTCATGCCTGTAATCCCAGCACTTTGGGAAGCTGAGGCAGGCGATTACCTGAGGTCGGGAGTTTGAGACCAGCCTGACCAACAAGGAGAAACCCCGTCTCTATTAAAAATACAAAATTAGCCGGGTGTGGTGCACATGCCTGTAATCCTAGTTACTTGGGAGGCTCAGGGAGGAGAATAGCTTGAACCCAGAAGGTAGAGGTTACGATGTGACGAAAGTGCGCCATTGCACTCCAGTCTGGGCAACAAGAGCGAAACTCCATCTCAAACAGCAACAACAACAACAACAACAAAACCATCTTCAACAGATAATTTTGCAATATATTATGTGAAAATCAGAAAATAAAAAACATTGTCCAAATATACTCAAAACACATTCTAATATTATTTATTTAAAAAGTATCTTAAATCAAGAATGACAAATTTGCATAAATGATGAAGATGGATTTTGACCATGCGGGGTTTCATTTCATATTCTCCCTAACGTTGAGATTGTTCAACTTTTTTATAATAAAAGGTTTTAAAAAATATTTTCCTTAATAAGTCTTTGACCTGTGAATAAAAGTACTAGTAAATAAAATGACAATTTTCAAAATACAGATAGTAGTTATATTATAACCCTGTGTATATACAATTATAATAAATATTGAAACCTTTGCCCCATCAACCACATTAAACATAAAGTCATAGATTACACTAACCAAAAAAATTAGTAACAGTCAGCATATACTTTATCTTTGTAAAATCACAAACACAAAGTAAATGTGTATACCACAAGTCTAGCACTTATGGACTTAACATTTGGATGCACCTTCAAAGGTCCATCATTGTAATCTGTAATGCCTTGCTAAAACACACAGATTTTTTTAAACCATACTAGCTGCTAAAATAGTTTAACAGCAAAGTCATTTAACTAGTGACTGTACCTGACCAACAGCCTAGTACCGAAATTCAAACAGGCCTTACCACTTTTCCCATGTGATACATATCCTAAAGTGAAACAAACTTTTTAAAACAATTATTTGTTCAAAAGAAGAACATTTCTGTAAAGAAAACTAATTCTTGGTGCAGAGATTAAAGAGAAGAGAAATGAAAAGGATTAGGATAATTTCCATCCCCAAACTGGAAGATTCTGATACATTATTAAAAGAAGGACAAATCTGATGGCTGCTTAGAGCTAAAATGTGAACAAGTTCATTATATGTTACACATGAAAGGCAAAAGTAGTCTTTTACTCCAGTATTGGGAGGAAAACCAAAAATGGGTACAGGTAATTTATAGAGAAATCATACTACAGCAATATTCTCAAATGTGGTGATTCACAGAAGTATTAGAAATGGATCCTCACTGAATATCACATGTCAAAAAAAATTTTTTGGAAGCAAATTTACTTTTTCAAGGTGTCCTAAAAGATATTTCCTGCAATATGACCTATCTACATTAAACTACTGACTCAATTTTAGAAAATACATATTTTTTCTGGCATTACCAAGTCTTCTGTGCTTGTACTGTATTTCCTCAAATTCATGATGAAGCCCTAACTTTCAGTGCCTCAGATTGTGACTGAATTCAGAGATAAAGCCTTTAAAGAGATGATTAAGTTTAACTGAGCCCCTTAGGGTGGGCCCCAACCCAACCTGACTGGTAGCCTATCAGAAAAGAAAATTTGGACCCACTAAGAGACAACAGGAATGCATCACACAGGGAAATGGCCACGTAGGGACATGGCAAGAACCCTGCCATCTACAAGTCAAGAAGCAAGGCCTCACAACAAACCAAACTTGTCAATACCTTGATCTTTGATTTCTAGTCTCTGGAACTGTCAGAAAATAAATTTCTGTTGTTTGGGCCACCCAGTTGGTGGTATTTTATTAGGGCAGCCCTACCAAACTAATATACCAAGGAAATATGACAGTATCCATTAAAACAACAATTTATTTCAGAAACTTTAAAATATTAAACCTTACTAATAAAAAGAAAAAAAAACTGCAGTAACAGTTGTTTTCTTAAAGCCTAAATTACCAAAACAAACTCCATTGTAAGTTGTCTGTCTGGAACAGAAACATAAATCACTAACACTTTTCTCAAACTATAAAAGCAAGGGAGAAAATGTGAAAATTTATACTCTGTATTAATTCATCATAAACTTGCTATTTAAAAGATTATTTTAAAGTACGAACAAAACAATTGCCCATTCCCTGAAAAGTAATATAATTCCCTCTGCCAAAAATTCATGAAAATATTTTTAAAGGCATTTAAAAGAAATTAGAAATTCAGCAAAAAAGAACTAAAAATAAATTATAACAGAGGATTTCAATGTTTACAAATAATTCAAATACTACACATAAATCGTAGACATTCTAAAATCAAAGATCTTACTTTTCTACATTAAACACACCAAGTTTAGATTCCTAATACACTCCTGGAAAATTCAAAGAACAGACTTAAAATTTTGTATTAAAGTAATTCAAAATTTGTTTAATATGGTGCATATTTTTACTCAGTTATCTTAATGAATACTTAATATTATCATTTAAATCATTAGTAGTTTATCTATACCCATATAGATTTCACCAAATAAAACAGAAATGCACAGTAACTACTACACTATAAGCTCTTAGAGGCAAGGATTTGGTCTGTCTTGTTCCCTTATATGTTGCTAGCACCAAGAAAAGTACCACACACATACGAAAAGCTTAATAAATATTTGTTAAATCAATGAATGAGCAGCTCAGGCCATTTCCAAAATCATGACATTTAACATTTTAATTAGTTTCTTTTAATTCTTGTAAGTCTCCATAAAACAACAAATAAGATTATTAAAATCTTTAAAGAAAATAAATGATAGCTCACACATTTAGCTTGGATTTTCATTTATTTATTTACTTACTTACTTACGGAACAGGGTCTCACTCTGTCATTTATTTATTTATGGAACAGGGTCTCACTCTGTCACCCAGGCTGGAGTGCTGTGGTAGGATCTCAGCTCACTGCAATCTCCACCTCCCAGGCTCAAGTGATCCTCCCACCTCAGCCTCCTGAGTAGCTGGGACTACAGGCAGGCACCACCGCGCCCAGCTAATTTTTTGTATTTTTTGTAGAGAGAAGGTTTCGTCATGTTGCCCAGGCTGGTCTCAAACTCCTGACCTCAAGCAATCTGCCCACCTCAGCCTCCCAAAGTGCTGGAATTATAGGTGTGAGGCACCGAGCTTGGTCTTGGAAAAAACGTTGTATCACGAAATGATATAAACAAAATGAAACTTGTTTTAAATCAATTTTACTTTAAGAGCTCTATGCAGCTACCATTTGTTCGTGTTAACAGGCTGTACTGTGACCAACTGCTGAATTACAAGTCATTACATTTTTCTTCCATTATTTTATAAAGGATTTGAGTTTTTAAAATATAGATAAGGCTGAGCTAAAAGGCAAACACCCTAAGTCTTATTTACAGATACTTAATATTTTACTAAAACCTAATTTTCATTTAAAAGAAGAGGTTTTAATCTCTTAAGTTCTGTGAACAATCTAAACACTTAGATATTCAGTACTGTGACTTTATAAGAAACACACACACACACACCCACACTCACACACACAAACACAAAAAAGGAAACACCAAGTCAAAACACGTCCATTTCACTTGCATGAGCTGTCTGAAAAAGAAATTGTGCTGTATCAATGTCATGTAATTTCTGGTGCTGAATTGAAAAGGGAAATTTCTGTATGAACTGTCCTCTTAAAGTTTTCTTAAAAAGTATGTTCTTCATTTACATTTGTCAATATGTAAACATAATGCCTACAGTTCTAGTCTAGTTCTACATTTAAATCAGGGAATGATTATTCCTCTTAACTAGAAAGAAAATTACAACTACTTACACAATAAAAATTTCATATTAAACTATACTCTCATTAATTTGCAAGTAAATTCATTTGCAAATAAATAAAACTCTTACCAATTCAAATTACTTTTTAAATTATCATGTTTGGTTAAAGTGTAAGGATGGGAATAAAAAGATATATGAGCTATATGCTTTTAAAACAATATCAAACAGGTAATATTTTAAAAAGGTAAAGCAATTATTTCTTCAATGTGGGGCAGAAAGTTATTTCATCTCTGCAAACAAGTCAAGCTAAACATGAGGAAAGGTTATATTTGACTCCAGAACAGAAGAACAGGTACGTCTAAAGTTATTAATTTAATTTTCTTATTAATATAATTCAAAATAGTCCTTTTAATACAGGCTTCAGAAGTCAACATTAACCTGTTTTTCATCACTTTAAAGCTATTATTAATCTCTATCCACAAGATATTTTAATAAGATTATCATGGTGCCAACTATATATTTTCCACTATATTAAGTTGAAAAAGATATTTTCTGATTTCTAAAGTAGTACAATGTCATTTCAAAGCTTTAGCTCACCCAATCAGATGTCACTTTTAACTATTATTGGTTTAATATCAGTTGTATACCTAAAAGCCCTGAATGAGTCAGACTTTTTAAGAGTTAAAACAAATTTCATAGATAATTTATTCCAATTCATCAAAATTTTTTTTAAGTTGAGAAAATAAAATATTTAACTAAAAAATAGGACAAGGAAATAATTGCTTTAGATTTATCATCTTTAAGAGTCCTTTTAAATTATTTCTATAAAACAAGAATTTAAAATAAAATTAAAAGAATTAAAAATATTACTTGGTTAATATTAAATTAATTTTAGGTTGTGATTCAAAATAATTTGAGTAATGAATCAAGGATTCATTTCACTGTTACACTGCTGCATGAAACTGCCATTTAAAATAACTTCTAGGTTTAAACTATGCCTTCAAAAACAAAAGCACAAAATGTCCTATAGCAATCCCCGTTCCTACTTCAAAGTAAGCCCAAAAAACTTCGAAAAGCACAATACACACAAACAAATTTTAAAATCAGAAACATGTATTCACTTTAATTTTCCAAGGTATACCCTTGATAGTTTGTCACTAGTCCGTAATGGTTAGGACTGATGAAGTGTTCAACATTTGATTTATTTGTTAAATGCTCAGATTAATTCTAAGATTTATGGTGATTATACCAAAAATTCTTACCTTATTTTTTAAATGTATCAATATCTGGCCATCCTCAGATTTATAATCAAAATCAAATCATGAAACAACATGAAGTACACAAGTTTTTAAAACTTCATTACCTGTTCAGTGATTCTCATGTGGAAGTCATGGAAGTCACTATAACGACGATAGGTTTTCCACATCTCCTCACTGTTTAGGTTGCGCCGGTGTACAGTGATGGCATATAATGCGTATGTCTTGCCATGATCATTACAAACGCCTGCCACAGCATATGGGTCATAGTCAGCATATACTAGTCATTTAAAACAAAATGAAGAGGAACGAAAGACACAAAAAAGGAGGAAGATGAAGAAAACAAAAAAGATAATATGAAATGAAGAAGAATCTGAAATGATAGACTGAGACAGAAGGATGTCACCAAAGGATAGATTCCCATCCTCCATACTCACATCCATAAGGTATTACATATAATGGCTAAAATACAAAATAAACTAAGTTTAGTATGACACTATCAATCACAAAGTGGTACCTATTACAATTCTCCTTCTTCCAAAGAGCTTTCTGTTACTACATCACTACATCATTACATTACTACATCTAGTGTTACCTCAGAGAGTAAAATTAGAATTTCTTAAATTTAATATAGAAAAAATAAACAAAATAATGTTTTGTCCTAGCCTTCACTCTTCAGTTGTATTATAATTTAAATCTTTTCAACTAAACAGCAACAGCCACGGGATAACATTTATCTTCTGGTAATTTTCTTTTTCTTTGATATGTTCAATAGTTCACAAGTGCAGTTTATTCTGGGGATTTTTTTTTCAAAGCATTTTCGCATTAATTTGCCACATATCAAGTCCGGTAATCTCTAAAATCAAAGCCTGTTCCCATTTTGTGCTAATCTTAACTAAGGAGATGCACTTTAAATCATTTTCTCTAACTTGTCTTTCTGAGGTTCCATTTCTTTATCTTTCTGCACTCTACAATTAGGTCTCCAAAAGTTAATATTGAGTCTCTTCTCATCTGTATCTGGCCTATTTCTTAATCTATCCTCTGATCTTTATTTTAATTACTGTATTTTTTTATCTCTAGAGTTCTATTTGGTTCTTTTTCATATTGTTTATTCTTGTCTTAGGATTTCTCTCTAGGAATATTTTTAACATACTTGTGGCCAAATCTATTAAGACTGCCTTCTCCAAGTTCACAGGATGCAAATTATCTGCTGGTTCTGTTTTCTTTCTCTTATTGTGGTTCATATTTCTTTCTGTTGCTATTAATTGCTTTCTGTAAGCTCATTTCCAGCTGGTTTTATTTCTCCCTGGGTGTTCTGAGTGCCCTCGGCTAGGGAAGCATTCACATTGAAAAGTGTCAAGTGTCATCACTCTAACTGCTGGTTTCAGTGGTTCAGAAATAATTTTAATACTAACTCTCTGGCTTGAGATCTTGTAGTACATAATCATCTGAGGACAGCTAAATCCGGACATACTCATGATGGGATGCAAGCTGGGCTTTCAATATTTTGTGGGTGACAGATATCATTTCCAATCATGATCTTGACATTTCTTGTTCTTTCTACTGATGGCAGGCTAAGTTTTCCTAGTTCTTCTTTGACATCGAGCTGCCCTTTGTGACTCTAGGCTTTATGTGAAGTACTTTGTTCCAGCCTCCCATGGCCTTGGCCCATCCTGCCTCTTCTAAATGTGAGGGCATGAAAATGCTATCAAAATCAAGATCCAGTCTTTATGCTACTATGAACCCCTTGCTTTAACACCCCTTCAATTCCTTGAATTTATTTTTCCTCATGGTATATGGCACCTGTAGTTTTTCCCCTTCAGCTATTCTTGTAATGATGTTTTCAGCCTTTCTATATGTGGAAGGCATGATTTCCCAGTTCAGACTACCACACTAACCAGAAGTCTAAAACTGATCTTGTAATAATGGATTACGTTGATTTGTAAGTGTGAATAAAAATGGTCAAGGTCTGGGGCTAATATTTTGCTATTTTGTATACAACTGGGAAGAAGAAGTTCAGTATAGCTTTTTGGTAAATTAATAACATAAAAGTTAGAACTCTATATTGGCAAGAGTAGTTGGACAGAAGCTCTTCCTGAACTTTCATAAAAATGTTTCTAAGATTTGCACTTTCTTTTCAAAATTGTCTTCATTCCCTTTCCATCTATTATCACTGTTTCTGATTTGACAAAATATATGACTAGAAGTAGACTTTGGACATCTTGCTCTATAAGTAGCACTATTATTCAACTGTTCCCCTCGTCCACTTATCTTTCTCTCAGAGACTTAAGCAAATCAAACAGCACAACACATTTTAATCACGTTAGAGAACCACCATTTCTCAATGGAGTTAGCATGGCAACAAGAGAATGGTTTTATCAGGTGTGTCCAAGATAGGTTTGGGAAAGGAAAATAGAAAGCAGAGGCCAATTAGGCAGCTAACCATAACCAATTAAAAATTAACAAGACCAAGAATAGCAAGAAACAAAAAAGGAGAAGAGATATAAGAAAGAATAATCAGAATTTGTCAAAAATCGATAGGCTTGGAAGATCACCCAGGGTGCATGCACAGTAGGAAAAATAATGAGGTAATTATAAAAAAAAAAAAAATACAAAAGGCATCAAGGTAATCTGACTTAAAGACAATGGGGTTACACACATTGGTTTTGTGAAGATGGTGATTTAGCTAGAAGCGTTTGTTTTTATTAGACCAATGTTACTCATAGCAGGTGATCTGCAAACTATTTGCTACTAATTTTTATTATGTAAAAAAAAGCACCAGAATGTAAATCAACTTCATTACTAATCATATTGTTTAATTTAGCCAATACTTTTTAAAGCAAGATTTCTCGATGAATGAAGGAAGCAATACACATACTAGATCACCATTCTTGTGTGTGTACTGCTTCCTTTCAGTAGCACTGGACTAGTCTATAAGCTCCTACTTTCTGAAATAAAGATGCTAAAAGATCTAGAATCAAAGAGACTCTGAAGTCCAGTTAGTAAAATAAGTATTTAATGAACCAACCAAATGTCTATCATGCATAATTACCAATGTAATTAATTAGTTCCATAACAACCCTATGAGTTATATATTATTATTATTACTATCCCATCTTACAGATAAGGAACTTAAGGTACAAGGAAGTTAAGGAACTCACTCAGGTTCACCAGCAGCTTTTTTTCTTTTTTAACTAGATCTTAATGTTGGATGGCTCACCCAACTATTAACTGGCAGAGCTGGGGTTTGAGCCCAAGCAATTCAGTAAAAAGGTGATACTCTTAACCACTATACTATGCTGCTTCTTCAGTATTTACATGATTCTCAAAAAGAAATAATTTTTTTTTTTTTTTTTTTGAGACGGAGTCTCGCTTTGTTGCCAGGCTAAAGTGCAGTGGTGTGATCTCGGCCCACTGAAACCTCCGCTTCCCGAGTTCAAGCAAGTCTCCTGCCTCAGCCTCCCGAGTAGCTGGGACTACAGGCACACATCACCATGCCCAGCCAATTTTTGTATTTTTAGTAGAGGCGGGGTTTCACCATGTTGGCCAGGAGGGTCTCGATATCTTGACCTCGTGATCCACCTGCCTCGGCCTTCCAAAAGTTCTGGGATTACAGGTGTGAGCCACCAAGCCCAGCCTGAAATAATTTCTTAAAAATGCCTAGCACAGTGCTTCCATACATTTTAAGAAGCTAATAAATACTTGTTTTATTCCAGAAATCTGGCAGGCAACAAATGTAAATTGAGACTTCAGTTCCAGTGAGAAGAAAATGGAAACGAAGATCTATTTTTAAAAGATACAAGTTAATGTCTTCTATACTATACTATACTATAAAATCTCTTCAGTGTCTAAAATGTAACCATGAAATTGAAATGAGGTATATACTTCAGTATGTAATATAACAAACACACTTCTATATTCTAAGAACAGTGAGAGGTCAGATAAGAAAACTATCATTATTTAATACTCATTAGTGTTATCTAATAACTCAATGGCAATGATGAAAACTGGTTATTTTTCCTGGGTTTACTAACAATTCTACATGTATGCTGAATGATCACAAAGCTTTAGAGGTTTCTCACCTCATTCAAGCACTTCTTAAAGTTCTGCAAGTTTCTATACCGGGGGCTTCATTTAACCCAGTTACCTAGCCTGACTTTGCATATATGAAAACTAATCCTGAACTAAGATCTCTCCAGAAAAGATTTAATGAGAATTATACAGACAATTATCAGCTGGACTCAAGCACAAAGAGGAAAAGAATGGTTTCAGAGTTTATTAGAAATAGTAAAACACTTAGAACATAAGCATTTTCAAATGTTGATAGTCACAATCTTAGAGAGATCAAATACATAAGCAAATAAATACAATATAATTTAATGAAGGACATGCTGTAGAAAAAAGTAACAAACATATGACTAGAGAACAAAAAAAAAAGGTTAGTAAAAATTAAGTGTGGAAAATTATTTAGGGATACAATAATACATAGTTTTAATGCAGTAATTATACTTCAAACTCTCTTACCAGTGTCTGAAATGTAGGCATGAAGTTGTACTGAGTCATCAGAAGACACATTTGAAAGGTCATCTAAAGACTGAGAAAAAAAAAAAATGGAAACAAATTTTTAAAATTTTGTAGGAAAAAAAGTATCAAAGAATTCTACATCATATATGCATTACAATTACTCATTTCCATGCATGTAAACTATATATCATTTGTATACCCTCCATCCCCTCCACACACAATAATCTTTT
The DNA here is from genome assembly GCF_007565055.1 of Rhinopithecus roxellana. Taxonomy (NCBI): domain Eukaryota; kingdom Metazoa; phylum Chordata; class Mammalia; order Primates; family Cercopithecidae; genus Rhinopithecus; species Rhinopithecus roxellana. The sequence continues at coordinate 143,774,189 of NC_044554.1, forward strand.
CCATTTAGGCTAACAGAAAAAAAGCAAAGATTAAGAAACAATAAAACAAAATAATTTAGTAATAAACTTATTAGATTATTTCTCCCTTAATTGCTTGTCCATCTACTGTAACTTGCTACTTTTCAATTATGGTCCTTATATGGCAAGAAAATCTAGATAAAAATAAAGTAGACATATTCTTATGTTAACATGTATGTTGAAATATACTAGAACCAGCTCTGTATTTTTAGCTTAATACTTTTGTTAATATAGAAATAATTTTTATACTTAATTCAGATTCCTTATCTATAAAATGAGAATACTACCTAAGTCAGAGAATTATGTGAAGATTAAATAAGACATGTAAGACATTTAGAAAACTGCCTAATATAACAAATGTTAGCTATTATTCTGATTATTTATTAAATGAGGTAAATCCATAGACTATGATAGATTTTAAATGATCAGTTTTCAAAAACAAGTCCACAAACATAAATGCCTATTGACTGACTCAAAACGAATCTTTTATAACTACGGCCTTTGGGTCTAAACTTTAAAAATGTTTTTGTCACGTATACATATATCCACACATACATAAAAAGGAATATAATCATATAATTAAAGCAGACTGCAGAGTTAACATGGCAGCCTGAAACTGCTCTGCCTAGCAAAGACTGCTTCCAAGGTTGTCCCCTGGATGGAATCTGGGAACTTAAATTTAGGGAAGATTCCTAGCATTCTCCAACCAGTAAGAGTGGTTTACCATACCTAAACTATCTATATAAGAAATGTTTATGCTGAACACCTGCTTTCCTTCTAGGAGTCTAGAATTTCGGTATGTGCTATGTAATCTGCCTCCAACAAAAAACCTGTACATTTAGTCTCCAATGAGTCTTCCTGATGGCAACATTTCACACGTGTTGTCTTGCTGATTTTGCTTTATAAACTTTCATGGTAAGAAATTCTAGACATGAGTAAGACTATGGTGTGTCCTGTGAGTTTTCTTAGCAAATCACTGAGCCTGGAAGTGGTCTTGAGGGCACCTAACATATATAATCTAGACATACTTCACGTATTTACATTATTCACACATTTCACATATTCATATAATTCAGATATATTTCACTCTTTAAAAATAATAGGATGTGAATGAGCTTTTGAGTCCTAATGTAATATATTACTAAAACAGTCATCTAAATGACTTAAATGCAACCATCCATATGACACAGTCACTTAAATTAAGGCAACTGCATTCTAAGAAGAAGGCCAAAAATGTATCTACTAAAAACTGATTGTTAAGAGAAGCAAAATGTGATCATTCTACGCAGATAATCCACAAGACTTCCCTGGTCAACTCAAATGGCAAAGACATCAAAGTAAATTAGATCTAGTCCATGCTCTACTATCAATACCTTGAGAGACTTTAACCATATCAACTACTTTCTCGGATTTCAGTTTTCCCAATGGTAAAATGGGGCTAATACCTACTCTACATCACTGTCAGGACATACTGTGAATGAAAATGCTTTGCGGAAAAAAAAAAAAGGATGCATTTATTTTTACGTGCTCAAGAAATCATTTTGATAGAAATAGCACAACCTTTACTTCAATATTTTTATATGAAAGATAGAAGACTCAGAGGAAATGGAATATTCTACCAAATTTGTATTTTCTACTATAACTTCTTCTAATTATAAGCCAGCACAGGTAACATAAAATAATCAAAATAATCTATTTTTTTTAAAAAAAAGCATTATTAATAATGGTAACCTTCCCTTGTAAACATTTAAAAAGGTAAATACACTTATCTCTTTAAACATGTTAGCATCTCATACTATGCAATCCAAAAGTTGTTAAAAAGGCTTTATGGAGAAATGTCTTTTTATCTCTTTTAAAATATGCAATTAGTAAATATTGTTTTCATTACATATGATGAAAACTTTGGAAAAACATTAGTTACAGTTATAATGCACGTAAATATCAAGTGGACTATAAAGTTGCAATTGGTAAAGTAATATTTACAAAACTACACTTGATTTAGAAATGTAGCAAAAGAGAATTGTGATTTCAAAACAAGTACATTAATGCTATATTGAAATAAGCACAATTTGTAGAGTACTCCTTAAGTTATGATTCTTAAACTCCTTGAAAGAAAGTGTTTTTTAACACTAAGACAAAAATTGAAAATTCAAATTTACTATGATAGTCATCAAACACAACCAAAACGGCACTAAATGCTTGTAACTTACTACCAAGCTACCAATGGCAAAATGAGTACAATACCAAACACATTAAATATCTCCTTTGTTTAGTATATTGGAATAAACTATTGTGATCTAGTTTATAATCTTTTCTATACAATGAACATTATTTTTAACACTTCCTTCAAGTTCTAGGAGCAATTCATTTTTGTTTAAAGCTCTGGACTACAACAAGTAAATGGTAATAATACCAAATGATTTAGGAAATATTTTAAAAGTTACAAAGTATCTGACAACCACAACAGATCTGCTTTAGTGTTTTACTAAAGGTTATAATACAGTAATGGAACATTTACTCAATAAGTTATTTTAGAAGTAAACATAAGACAACTAACCTCTAAAACATTAGCTATTATGAAAGGTCTAAAAGAAAAAGTAATGCAGGTAGGAGGAAAAACAAAACAAACAACACCTTACCTGTTTTTCCCCTCCTCAACCCAGCCAAACTGGACTGAAACCTTCATAGAACACTAATATTTCCTCCTAACAGCATCTTAGAAAAGAAGTTATTCAATGGCAAGGTTGGATATATAAGAGAACTAAAATGTTCATTATTTTACACTGTACCTTGAATATGTAAAATGCCAATGACAGTTGAGATTCTAAAAACATGTCATTCTAACTTCTAATCATTAAGGATGTAGTTGCTGTAAAACTGTCTAAACTTAATAAAAAAATTTTTTTGTTTACAATGACCTGAATTTGTTTTGGTGTAGACTATAAGAAATATCTATTTGGTTTTGGTTATCCTCACCAATTTTATATTTCTTTCTAAATACAAGAGGAGAAAAAACCTGATTCCAATATAAACATTTATGTGTCACAAACTTACTGCCTATCATAGCAATTTAGTAATCATAATTTAAACATGCTAAATATTGGAATTGAAAATAATGAAATCAATTTTTTACAAAATGCACTAAAGCAATTATGCAGGTTTAACCTAAACCAAATTTTTAAATAAAGATAAAATATAATTTTTAAGTTCTAATTCATGTATGTCTTATATGTGAACTTAGCATTTCTTTAAAAGCGTAATAACTTTTTACAACACTAAATTATGATTTGGGGCCTTCTTTATATATCACTTATTTACATACATTAAGGCTCGGCCTTTTACATTATTTTCAAGTCACTTTAATAAAGTACCCATAATAGTACTTACCAAATTTATGCTTCCTGTAGGAGACCCATTAAAAGATTCTGCAGGGGGGAAATTCAACTTAGTATACAGCAAAAAATTTTAAAACGGTTGCTTTATCTAAGGTTCAAACACCAAGAATGAAAGTCACATAAGCCAAGATATAACATAATAGTAAAAAAAAAAATAAAAAATAAAAAATAAATAAAATTGTGGAACACTCCCAAAAACTTGATCCCTTAAAGTTCTATGGTTTTCTAAGCCAGGCATTTAAGTGACAATATGGTATGTACTTGATAGCTGGCCAAAAATCAAAAAGGCATTAGTGTTCAGGAGAGTAATTATTAAATGTTTTTATTCTAATGGAATCAAATAAGTTGCCTAATACAATATAAGCATAAGGAAAACGCTGCAGAATGAGGCCCATTAGGAAACATCAGCACTATTCTCTAACTTCTGTCTCACTGGACTAAGAAAGATTACAAATAAAATCAGTCTGTAGTGTGAGGGAGAAACAGACTTATTTTTAATAGGTCTATTAAGTCCTCTTATTCTTGGTGGTAGATTTTCTTGAAAATACTAGAAGTCCAGATTTTTAAATCAATATATAACTAATAGATAAAAAGACACTTAAAACCGCTTATGCAATTCCATTTAATTAAAAAGCAACTGGGAAAAATTAATGTTAGAGAGTAAGTCAATTTTAGATTATTAACATTAAAATCAAGCAATAATCTTTTCCCTTAGGGTTTTATTATAAATCTAAGAAAATTAAGTTACCAATTAAGGTGTTTCTTTATTAAACACATAAACAAATCTATGGTAAAGCAATATTCATACACAGTTTAATATATGGTTTCTAGCACTTAAGAGGTTATGAATTTGGTTCTCTAAATGGGTCTTCAAAAAAGCAAGACTATTATTTCTACAAGGAGGCAGCTGATTTTGCCTTCCAAATGTATTCTAAATGCTCAAGAACATTTCTTGGTTCTTCAGCCCTTTGGGTCATAAAAAAAAATGGGAATTCACCTAGGATTATCCCTTGGTGATACTTAAAATGAGTAAAATAGTTTTCTATCCTCCTTATTCAATTATATGCCTCCTACCTCTTCTGTAGTCTGCCCACCTCTTAAATCTTCCCACCAAAGACAAGTCAAGTTAAAGGAGAATTTGGGATCAAAATAGGGCATAGTTTACTTTCTTGATCAACAATAAGAAGATCCAGAAATACAGTATAAAATCAATCTTGGTCGACATTTAATCAAGAATTGGATGACTACCTACAAATATTAGAAAACAAAAGAAAGCACTGTTCAACATGGTGAGAAAAACAACGTTGAGATTAAAACTTAAAAAGGAAAACATATTCATATAGTTTTAAAAGACTATGAAACTCTGTTGTAATAAAGGAGAAAACACCTATTTTTAAAATAATTTAATAACTAAAGAAAGTAATCATGAATAAACAGAAAGGGCAATGGAAGAAATGAGGAGAAAAAGAGAGAAGAGAGATAGTAAGCACAAGCAAGCCAACCAGCTAATTCTCTACCTACTGTTAAGTTTGGTTAAATAGGAATGAAATTTCTACTCAAGCAAAGAAAAACCACCAGAGGATACAGTACTATACCATATGATATGACTTGGCTCGTTAATTTTAGGCTCAAATGTAGACTACTTTTTAAAAAATCAGCTGCACATTAATCCCTAGATTAGATAATTATTTCAGAATGTCTAAAAGGTAGTCAAAATTTCAGAATGTCTAAAAAATGCATGTAGTGCTGAGTAGCTTAATTTTAAAAGTCAGAAAACTAATTTATAACAAAAAAATGTGGAAAGGCCTTTTTTTTTATTACATAATCATATAAAAAGAAGTATATTAGAAGCATTACTATTTGAGAAAGGTAAACCAGTGGCCTAAAACCTAAACACTGACAAAGACAACAGACAGCTGACAGTTATTGGCCCAGCATGGTGGCTCACGCCTATAATCCCAGCACTTTGGGAGGCCAAGGCAGATGGATCATGAGGTTAGGAGATTGAGACCATCCTGGCTAACATGGTGAAACCCCATCTCTATTAAAAATACAAAAAATTATCCAGGCGTGGTGGCGGGCGCCTGTAGTCCCAGCTACTCGGGAGGCTGAGGCAGGAGAATGGTGTGAACCCGGAAGGTGGAGCTTGAAGTGAGCCTAGATCACGCCACTGTGCCCGAGGCTGGGCGATGAGCGAGACTCCGTCTCAAAAAAAAAAAAAAAAAAACCTGACAGTTATTTTAAATAGTAATGTTTCATATTATACCCATCAGTCCACATACTTTTTTCAAATGGTTTCAAAAAAGGGATAGGTAATTTCACAGTATAAAACTCATCAATTAGGAAACAAAATATTAGACAGCAATGTCTTAGAAAGACAATAAGATATGTAAGTATATAATCTCAAACTACAATCAATGATTCAAATGTGAGAGGTTACTCAATGACTGATATATGAGAAGCAAATTTACTTCAGATCAAAACCAGTTCCAAAAAAAAAAAATTTAATATACTTCATGTTTCAAAAAAGTACAGTATACGATTTTAGGAAGTTTGAGATTGCTTATAGTTTGCTTCCAATAGCTGTACTGAAGACGACAGACTGGCTGGAAAGGTATCAGTGGAAGCTAAAAGTCCATTTAAAAGACTGGAAGGAGTTCTTAAATTGTAGGATCAAAAATTACTTCCACAGACTATATTGCTACTATCACCAGTTTAAATTACACGTTACTTAGAAGCCCACACAATTAGTTGGTTATGACTTTGTCTTCTCTCTTTCTGAGTCATATAGCAAATCTACTTCACAAATACTAAGAAATTTCTAAAACAGATAAAATTAGTATAAACAACAAAAACTTTTATGATAGTCATTTTAGGATGGTTGACACAGAGTTGCTATTGCAAATTTCATATAGTATCTCTATAAAAGAATATTTTTCAACAGAGACAGTAAGTACAGATATATACAACAAACTAGAGGTACATAAAATTTTACTATTCAACTTACAGAGAAGAACTCTATTCTTTTTTTAAAAATTTCCATAATTATGCAATCAAAATCAGTTAATAGATTATTCCAATTGTACACAAAAGTAAACTTGAAAGAGTATTAATTTAAAAACCCAAGGCATCAGATAAACCATCAAAACAAAAGTTACTAAATTTCAAATGTAAACTTCGGTAACTAGATTTCCTAGATTATTTAAAAAACAAAATCTCACTAGTGTAGACAGAGGGATAGGAGGTGGAAGAGAAGGGAGACTGGGAGACTTCCACAATAGAGGTATTTTTTTAAGCAGTGCTCATGACCTCGCTATTTTATCTCCATTCCCAAGTGTGCTTGTCCATAAAACCTGTTCATCAGTAAATGGTCACAACTGAAGTACTTTCTTAAAATACTCAAATCCTTCCCATTTACTTTTTATTGACCTCATTCATTTACTTGGTAGAACATACCAGAAAGATCATCAAACGTCAGATATTTAATTAGAGCTTAATACATAATTCTGAATTGAATCAGTTAATGATCACTGGGACTAAGAATTTGGAAACTTGTGTTCTAAAGACTATCCCTCCCACTATTCTTATATAACTCACTATTTACTAATAAAAATCAACACTTGTGTTTTACTTTATAAATCATTTCAAATGCATAATTCCATTTAAATCTAACAATGACTAATGTAAGATATTATGAGGATATTGTTCCAGATTTACCAACTCAGAAAAATGAGGCTTGAAGAATTTAAGTACTTGGACAACACATAGGTAGTAAGTGGTAGAATGGGAGTAAAATCTAAATATTCTGACTCTTAAAACATTTTTTTCACTATAACATGTTAATAGGTCTCATTATCCTCATTTGAAAAAATTGAAGGTTGGAATAAATGACTCTTGCGGCTTTTTCTAGCTCAAAAGTCTCTCATACTGTGTAGAATTTGGAAAAGTATACAATTAAAGATATTTAAAACTGTAGTTTTTTAATAATGCTTTATAGTTTATGATATACTGAGTCATTATTTATTGCATATTAAATCTTCTCAATAATTCTATAGTTAATCATGAATATTATTACTTACTCGCAAAAAGGAAACTGCCATAAAAATATTTTAGTGACTCACCTGAAGAAAACATTCTTCTTTAAGAATTCAAGGTTTCTATAGTTATATTCTAATCCATTATTAAATTTTCAACATTTTAATTTAGTACAGTCACTAAATTCTGTCATTCATTTGTAGATTTTTAAATATATTACAGTTTATATTTGGACTCTAATAACATTTTTAACTTATATAAAAGCTCTTTTGGTAAGCAGAATATATACAAATATATATGCATATATGTGTAAAATGGGTGCCACCATACCTCCATCCCCATCATCGGATCCTCTGAAACTAGGATCTTTTAACATGTCAAGCTCAGCTAACATGCGCACATAAAGTGCATTCTGTCTGAAGGAAGGATAAAATCTTTCATCTCGTAGCATCAATTCATATACCTTGGTGAAATAAATCAAGATATTCAACAATTAATACAGGTATGTGGTGATTTTTACGAAATACAATTTCACCAAAAGACACACTGAAGTCTTGCCATAATGTATCATAGTTACACGCTGTCAGCAATAAGACTTTTTCACAACAAATGATTTCCTCTGATCCCTCCAGTAACTAAATTATATTGAAAAAAATCCTATTGCAACGCAAGTCATAGACAGCATGTTCTGGGAAGTGTTTTCTGAGAAATAAGTACATGTAAAGGTTCAAGGCTCATGTTAAAATGAATTTGAAAGACGTGTTATCTATACAGCATCAATTCATCAAATTCTGAAACTAAAATATCTAGCTCTACAATCAAATTCAAATAAAACAACCCAACTTAAGAATTTTCCTCAGAAAATAAACGAAATAAACAAAAATACTGGTTTACATTTCTGGAATTGAGAAGTATAATTGCCATAGCTTATCTTTTTAATACCACTCTACTTTTAAAAAGTTTTAAAAACTAATTACATTACATAAAAGTATTTTTTCTCAAAAAAGATAAAATGATAAATGCTGTACATAATAATACCTTCCTTTGAATGTCATCAAAGATTTCAGGGGTTGGATCTTCATGATTCAAAGTATCTGCTAATTTTGCTACTAAATAGTCATCAACAGTAACTCTTGGAGATGCCTAACAGAGAAAAATAATAGTAATGATCTCTGTAATTTCTTAGTACAAGATGATACTTGATAGTATGATAATAATGGAATCACATTATTGAAAATAACTGGCAGGTAAGAATCACTAGTTTGTAAATGACGCCTTGACATTTAAGAAGGATGAAACAGGACTAAATCCTTCTCTTCCTCATGTACTACATAGCAGACTTGTAAACAAACACGGATTTAAATCTCGACTTTTGCCTAACAAGTTATCTCTCACTAAGCTTCATTTACCCCATCTGTAAAATGGAGATAATACTATATAAGGTTATTTAAGATTATTGTAAGGATTAAAAGAGATCTATATAAGATACATACCATAGTGTCTGGCACATAGGAAACATTGTCATTAGGAGTTAGTGTTTAGTACTCAGTAGTACAGATGTATATTAATATGACTGATGAACAAATAAAGAGATCTATATAAGATACATACCATAGTGTCTGGCACATAGGAAACATTGTCATTAGGAGTTAGTGTTTAGTACTCAGTAGTACAGATGTATATTAATATGACTGATGAACAAATAAGTGATTTCATTTATTATTTGACACTAGAGAATCCTTTTGAATGTCCTTTAAAGAGACTACTGTTATCCTAAATTTGGTTTTATAACCAATGCTGCAGCAAAGTTCCAGTGTGATATGGGGAAAGAAATCCTTAAAATTAATTCGTTTTAAGAACTTCTATTTCAAAGCATATAGCAACACAAATAACACAAGGAAATACAAAATTTGACATTTCAACTTCAAAAATTACTTTATTAAAAGAAAAAATGCTGAAAAGCTAGACATGTCAACAGCTTCAGCACATCAACTTTTGCATTTTTAGTTCTGAAAAGTCTGGAGAGTAAATGAGCCCTAGAGATAACTTTTAGAAAAACTAACAAAAAGTATTATTTACATAACTTCTCTAATTTATCCAATAAAATAAGGAACAGGTTGGATAAATCAAGAAAGGAAAAAAAAAAAGTAAACATCAGGGTATAAATATGTAGGAAAAGGGCTATACAACTTCTAATGCCCCATTGTCAATTCGACACTTTTGTTAGTAAACCTAAGTAGGTTGTGTGGTGGTTGTTTTTCTGAGTGGGATGCTTATTTGTTTTGTGTTTTGGGGGGTAGCAGAGTTGCCCCGAAATAAAAACAGGAGAACTAAACAGCTTCGAGTATGTAACAAATATTAGAGAGGAATATGATGTTACTTGGTTTTGCCCTTTCATCTGCCCTCTAAGCTCACTAAACTCACTTTTTAGGAAATAAAAAGGGTGAATTTGAAAAATAGTATTTTATAATTACTTAAACTTTACTTTTTCCTATATATCTCAAGTACACAGAATGGATTAAGCCCCATCTTTGGTATAGGATGACCAACACTTTTAGTGTACCAACGTGAAACACAAGTCAGGATCCCCTCTTCCAAAAAAAGTAACACAAAAATAATATTTATATGGCCAGGCATGGTGGCTCATGCTTGTAATCCCAACACTTCAGGAGGCCAAGGCAGGCAGATCCCTCGAGGCCAGAAGTTTGAGAACAGCCTGGCCCACATAGCAAAAACCCTGTCTCTCTAAAAAAATACAAAAATTAGCTGGGTGTGCGTGCATGCCTGCAATCCCACCTGCTCAGGAGGCTGAGGCAAGAGAATTGCCTGAATCTGGGATGCAGAGGGTGCAGTGAGATTGTGCACTCCAAACTTTATGACAGAGTGAGACTCTGTCTCAAAAAACAAAACAACAACAAAAAAGAAATATTTGTACACGTGTTATTACTTTAACGTGAAAATATAAAAGTGAATGTTTTCCCAAAATTATCTCTTAATGTGTATTCTTTACTTTTCTATTACAGAAATGTGATTATTTAAACAAACCAATAGGACTAGCTAAGAGAGGCAAATAATCTGTGTGAGACAAATACAACAATATGTAATTTACAATGTTTGTGACCTCTGATATACCATTAAACCTTTTTTAAAACTCTATTGGATACTTAAATGTTATAGGTTATATTGTTTTGTATTCTTAAAATATAGAAAGACTTTTTAAAAGGCAAATGTACATAAAAGCAGAATGTATGTGCAAAACAGGTATTATCTATATTTAACAAAAATAAATAATGACTTTTCTATCGAGTCCATGATGCAGTAGGATATTTTTGCTTTTTCTGTTTCCTTCTCTAATAATACTCTTCTGAACTGCCTGAAGCCTTCAGGACATCTTTTTATGCAGTGTTACCACTGAATATAGTCAAACATAAAAATTCACCTTGATTTTTAGATCTGCTCTTTTCAAGCCCACCTCACACTTATTTCTTGTGTCAATCCAATGTGAAGGATCAAGTTAAATAACCTTTTTTTTAAATTTTTTTTTTAAAACAGAGTATCGCTCTGTTACTCTGCTCACTGCAGCCTTGATATCCTGGGATCAAGCCATCTTCCTGGCTCAGCCTCCCAAGTAGCTAAGAATAGCCTTGTGCCACCAGCTCCAGCTAATTTTCTTTTCTCTTTTTCTTTTTGTAGATACAAGGTATTGCTATGTTGTCCATGCTGCTCTCGAACTCTTGGTCTCAAGCAATCCTCCCACCCTGGGCTCCCAAAGTACTGGGATTTCAGGTGTGAGCCACTGCGCCTAGCCTAAATATCCTTTCAACAAAATAATTTGGGCATGTAATAATTGGGATTTTGTTTATTAAAAACGGGTTTTTAAATGTGTAGAAATTTGATTTTGGTGCTCAAAAAAAAGTCCAAAAACCATATATATGGCTTGTTTGGTAGGTAGATCAATTGTTTGTCAATCAGGCCTTTTCCATCTATAAATTCATCACACAGCCTATCCATGCCTACAATGCTCATTTTTGAATACTTCGAAGCATGATGATGTTATCATAAGTTAAATCCCTTTATGAGGAAAAATGGTTTTTAAATAGACAAACTTTTGAAACTGAAGTTCAATTCCAGATAAATTAGTTTTAGTAAAGAAATTTAGAAAATCCTGTTTAAGTTGGCTTTTCTGGTGACACATTTTTTTTTTAAATATTCAAGTAGTCTTATTTCAAAAACAGGAGTCATTCTGTTAACTATATGAGTTTTTACGACAACCTACATGTAACATCAAACAACTCAGGTCAGTCTGTCAACTCTTTTCTAGGCTGCTTTTGGCCTCATCAAAGATCACCTACCAATTTTAGAGAAACAGTATATAAATTTCTGTTTACTGTAAGCCTTTTCTCCATTTTCATTTAAAAAGTATTTCAAATTAGAGAAAAACATTTTTCTTGTCCTATACTTAAAAAAATGATTTTACCACAGACCAAGATTTTAGCATTTTTTCTATAGCCAGCAAAAATTAGACCTAATTAAGTGAATTATCTTTTCTATTTCTTGAGTTAGTGTGGCAATCTGTGTCTAAAAATTTGTCCACTTTAAGTTGTTTAATTTGTTGCCATAAAGTTGATCATAGTATTTGCTTACTCCTTTTAATTTCCGTAGGGTCAGGGTTCATGTCTCCTCTTTCATTTATGAATTTGGTTATCTGTGTCTCCTCCCATTTTTTCATGGCCAGTCTAGCTAAAAGTTTGTCAATATTGTTGATATTTTCAGAGAACCAACTTTTGGTTTTAGATTTTCACTATGGTTTTTCTGTTTTCTATTCACGATTCTCACAATAATCTTTGTTTTTTTCCTTCTGTTTGCCTTGGGTTTTCCATTTCTAGATTTTTAAGGTAAAAACTTAAGATTGTTGATTATAGATCTTTTATCCTACACATTTTTAGAGCTACAAATATTCTTCTAATCACTAAGTAGCTGCATCTCACGAATTCTGATACAATGCATTTTCATTCTCAATTAAAAATACTTTCTAGTTTCCTTGTCACTTCTTGTTGACTCAGAGGCTATTTAGAAATATGTTGTTTAATTTTCGATTATTTGGAGTTTCCCCAAATTTCCTTTTGTTGATTTCTAATTTGATTCCATTCTGATCAAAGAATGATTCCAATACTTTTAAATGGAGATGACTTTTATGGCCTTGCAAATGATTTATCTGGGAGAATGTTTCATGTGTTCTGGAAAATAATGCATATTTTGCTGTCATTACAGAAAATAGTCTATAGAATAATATACATATATTATATGTATTACAATATTACATATATTACATATATACATAAATTACAATATTAGAATTATATTATTAGAATATTACATTATTAGAATACCTGTATTCTATAAGTTCTAAAGCAATTCTATTCTATATATGTATTCTATACATTCTATAATAATCTATACAATTATATAAAATATATTCTATAGACACTACAGATGTATTACATTCTACAGAATTATAGTATCATATATATATTATTCTATAGGATTGAGTTACAGTGTTCCTGAAGTCTTGTACATCCTTGATGTTTTTCTAATTGTTTTATCAATTATCGCAAGTGGGGTATTGAAGTCTCCAACTATAACTGTTGAATTGTCTCTCTTACCCTTCAATTCTGCAAATTTTTGTTTCATTCATTGGGGGGCTGTTATTAAATGTATATATATTTAATACATACATTTAAACATACATACATTTTTTAAAAATATATATGTACTTTTTGTTTACTTTTGCATGGTTTATCTTTTTCTATACTTTTACTTTCAGCCTGTAGTGAATCTAATATGTGACCTTGAATCTTGATTCTGTCATTTAGTATTTGCATGACTGTGGACATGATAATTTGACTGCCTAAACATCAGAATCTTCACTTAAACGAGGATACAGACAGACAGGAAGATTGTTACAGATTAAAGGAAACAATGTTTTTGAGGTAGCCTGGCAGAAGCAATGGATTACAAAAATTATTAATAATACTGATAAAGAAGAAAACAGTAATCAAAAGAAACCCTCACCTTTTCTGATAAATACTGTTCATAAATTCCAACAGCAGCTGCTCTTAAAAGACCTTTGGTTTGGTTGGTTTGATGTTTTCCATCTCTCTGACGACTTAATAAAACTTCTAGCTGCTGTTGGGCGGTAACCCGGTATCCTTCCACTGTCATCCAAAAGAATAGATGTGCTTGACCTCCAGTTTGCTGCATGTAATCTACCAATCAAAAATCCATAATAACATAAATATTAGTGTCACACAATTTGGGGTCCATGTAGTTGTATGACAAGCAAAGAAGGATTAAAGTTTCAAGTGTTTAAAACTCCACATTTTGAAAATATTTTAGCAAATCCCTGAGGTGAAAATATAGTTGTAAATTAGTTATGCTAAAACAACAGTTATGTTAAAAACAAAAGTGAAGGAATATATTTCATAATTTTTTAAATCCCACTTTTCATGATAAAATCTCTAGTGAATAAATTTGTTACATAAAACATTCAACATTTGTTCTCAATAAAGACTGTTATAATATGAATATTTCTAGACATATTTTTAAAATGACTCAACAAACCACATATTTATATTTTTATCACAAAAATGAAAATGTATAGAGGTTTACTGAAAATGTCCTCCAGATAAAAGCAATTCTAATGTAATAGCAGTAAAATCTAAATTAAAAATATATATATTAAAATGGTATAAAAACAAAATCCCTCATGTACACATGAACAAAAATGATACAAACAGGTTTTATACATTGTATGTTCCCAATAAAGTACTCTTTCTCAATGAATTTTAATTTGCATTAGAATCTCCTAGAATTTATTTTAAAAGCAGTTTGGTAAATGCACATTAGTTTTGATAACTATTTCCTTCAAAACAAAATAAAGCCCTACCTCCATGGTTTCTAAAGAAAAACATTTCAGAGAATAAAGAGAGGACTGAATTTGGCATGCAAAATATTAACTACTTAAAATTTAATAATATTTAAAATTCTTAAAAATTTCAAAGAAGATGTGGGAGTGTGAAACACCAGAATTCTATCTCTCCACCTCCACAGCAAGTGCAATGGCAGAATCTGATGTAACTAATTTGGAACTCCGGAATCTACTGAAGATTTGCAACATTTAGGGGAAGGCTTGGGAAGTAAGCTCTGGTTAATTTCAGTTCATTTCAGCTCTTAGCACAACTGCAGCTACCCATTCCCCACTCCCAGACCCCTAGAACAAGTAGCTATGCATGCCCTCCAGAATTAGTTTGTACACAGCAAGCAGGAATCAGGGTGGACAAAAAACAACTTGTCCTTCAAATATTCAGAATCTAGGCTCTGACAGCACACTGCTGCTTCTGATCACAGAGGTGCACACAAATAGGCAGCCTTTGTTGTTGCATATCTCTTGATTGGTCCAAGCCCCTTTCCTTCCTGCTGAAGTAACGAGCAAGGTATTTAGAAGACTGGCACCCTTTCTCCCTTGACTCTCATAGTTTTATCTTTTTCTCCCTTTGGGAGCCATGCATTAAAAATGAGGACATTCAAAAGCAACCACATATGTGGGAAAATTAGAAAGTGACTATACCTGCCCAGGGAAAAGCACAAGCTCAGAATAGTCTTGAGAAGACTTTAAGTTTATACCTCAGGCTGATCCTTAGCATAGACAGCCTACATATTAAAAACAAAAACAGTAACAACAATAAAGAACAGCAAACCCTAAGGAAAGGGAAGAAAGTGATTTCCAGAGTTACTACATTATTAGATTCAAACAGCCAGTTATTCATACACACACACACACACACACACACACACACAAACACACACACACACACACACCCCACAAGGCACACAAAGTATGTGGCAAGTGTGGCCCATTCAAAGAAGAAAAAAAGTCAACATACATCAACAGAAATTGTCCCCAAAAAAGACCTAACGGAAGATCTACTAGAAGAAGAGTTTAAAATAACTACCTTAAAGATGCCCAAAAGACTAAAGAAGGATGTAAAGAAAGAAAACAATCTATGAACAAAACGGAAAGATCAATAAAGAGATAGAAAACCTAGAAGAAACCAAAATAAAATGATGGAGGTGAAAAGTACATAACTAAAATTAAAAATGCACTAAAGGAAATTTAAGGTAGATTTGAACAGGCAGAGGAATCAGCAAATGTAAGGATAGAATAATAAAAGTTGTAGATTCGAGAAACAGAATGTAAAAATATAAAGAAGAGTAAACAGAGCCTAAGGTACCTGCAGGACCAAGTTACATGTGGGAGTTCTATAAGGAGAAGAAAGAGAGAAACAGGCAGATCATATTTGAAGAAATAACTGAAAATTTCCCAAATTTGAAGAAAGGCATGACTATAAATATCCAAAAAGCTCAACAATCTCCAACTAAGATGAATCCAAAGATATCCACATGGAGACACATTATAATTCAACTTTCAAAATATAAATCATCCGAAAGCAGAAAGAGAAAAACAACACACACAAAAAACCCAAATGATTATCAGCGGATTTCTTTCAAGAAACTTTGGAGGCCAGAAGGTGATGGAGTGATATTCAAAGTGCTAAAAGAAAAATATTGTCAAGTTCCTGCATCTGACAAAACTATACTTCACAATGAGAGAGAAGTAAGGATTCACAGATAAACAAAAGCGAAGGAAGCATCTTACCATAAGACCTGCCTTGCAAAATGTGTTGAAGGGTAAATTAAACAAAAGGACACTAGATAGTAACTCAGTACCTTGAAATCATATAAAGAAATAAACATCTCAGTAAAAATAAAAATATGGGCAATTATAAAAGCTAGTATTATTAACAATGATTTGTAACTCTATTTTTTTTTGTTTTCTATGTGACTGGAAAGACGAATATGATTTTTAAAAAATTAACTATCAGTCTGAAAGCCAGAAATATTGTACTTTGTTACTGCACATCCTGGTTTCTACAAAATTTACAAAAGTAACTCATTTAAGTAAGAACTATTAGTTCATATTTTGAACACACAATTTGTAAAGACTTAGTTTTGTGACATCATCAAAAGAGGGATGGTGACAGAGCTGTAAAGGAGCAAAGTTTTGACTGCATTTGAAATTAAGCTGATATAATTTCAAATTACAGTGTTATAAAGTTAGGATGTTACATGTAATCCCCATAGTAACCACAAAAACTATAGCTACATAATATACATAAGAGGAATTAGAAATTTAAACATGTTACTACAAAAAAATCAACTAAATACAAAAGAAGTCAGTTATGTAGAAAATGACTATCAAAAAAGATATAAATCATGTAGAAAACAAATAACAAGATGACAGAAGTCTTTCCTTATTAATAACAACTTTAAATGCAAATAGATTAAACTTTCTAATCAAAAGACAGAGACTGGCAGAATGGATTAAAAAAATCAATCCAATGATATACTGTCTACAAAGATTTTAGATACAAAGACATAAATAAATTGAAAGTGAAAGGATGAAAAATCACATCACATGCAAACAGCAACCAAAATAGAGCAGGGGAGGCTATACTAGTATCAGGAAAAATAGACTTTAAATCAAAAAAGGTTAAGATATAAATAAGGTCATTATATATTAATAAAAGATTCAGCATAACAAAATGATACAACAATTATGAACATTTTCATACCTAGTAACAGATCACCAAAATATATGAAACAAAAACAGACAGATTTGAAGGGAAAAAGAGATAGTGCCACAATCATAGTTTGAGATTTCAATGCCCCACTCTCAGTAATGGATAGAACTAGACAGAAGATGAGTATGGAAATAGAGGACTTAACATAATATAACAGGTAGATTTAACAAACATACAGAACACTTTCCAACAACAGCAAACAGCTTCTTCTCAAGTACACATGGAATATTTTCTAAAACAGACCATACAGTGGGCCACAAATTGAATCTCATAAAGTTTTTAAAAATGGATATCGTGCAAAGTATCTTCTCCAACTACAATGGGATAAAATTATAAATCAGTAACAAAATTAAAACTGGAAAACTCATATTTTTGGAAATCAAACAACACTTTTTATTTATCCTACGTATCCTTTGAAAACATGAAAACACACTCTCACAAACAATAGATCAAAGAAGAAATCACAAGAGAAATTAGAAAATACATAAAGATTAATTAAAACAAACATAACATACCAAACTAATGGGACACAGCAAAAAGGAAAATCTCAAATCATCTTTACTTACGTTGTAAAGCTTTCTAACTGTACAACGCAAGGAAATAGAAAACGAACAAATTAAACCCAAAGCTAGCAGAAGGAAAGAAACAGTAAAGATTACAGCAGAGATAAACAAAAGAGAGAACAGAAAAACAATAGTAAAAGTCAATGAAAGCAATAGTTGATTCTTTGAAAAGAGTGACAAAATTGACAAACATTTATCTAGGAGGACAAAAAGAGAAAAGACTGAAATTACTAAAATGGGAAGTGAAAGTGAGGATATTACTAATGATTCTACAAAACTAAAAGTAATATGAACAACTGTACGCCAATAAATCGGACATCCTAGTGGAAATGGAAAAATTCCTAGAACACAGAAAATCTACCAAGACTAAATCATGAAGAAATTGAAAATCTGAGGAGACTGATAGGTAGTAAGGAGACTGAATCAGTAACCAAAAATCCTCAATAAAGAAAAGACCTGGACCTGAATAGCTTTACTGGTGAATTCTATCAAATATTTAAAGAAAAAGTAACACCAATCCTTGTTAAATTTTTCCAAAAAATTAAACAGGAAACACTTCCTAACTCATTCTATGAGGCCAGCATTATTCTGAAAACAGAGCCAGATAAAGATAGTACAAGAAAACTACAGACCAATGTTCCTTATACAGATTGATGTAAAAATCCTCAATAAAATACTAGCAAAACAAATTCAGCAGCATATTAGAGATTATACACCATGACTAAGGTAGCATTTATTCCTGGAATCCAAAGATGGTTGAACATACAAAAAAAAAAAAAAAAAAATCAATGTAATACAGCACAACAGAATGAAGGATAAACACCACATATCTTAATTGATGCACAAAAAGCATTTCACAAAATTCCACACTTTCATGACAAAAGGACTCAATAAACTAGGAACAGAAGGCTACTACCTCAAAATAATAAAAGCTGTACATGAAAAAGCCCACAGTGAATATTATACTCAATGATGAAAGACAGAATACTTTTCTTTAAGATCAGGAACAAGACAAAGATGCCTGCGTTTGCCACTTCTGTTCAACGTAGTACTGGAAGTACTAGGTAGAGAAATTAGGAAAAGTGGAGGGAAGGGAGAAGAAGTAAAGGGAGAAGCGAATATGTGCACGTACACACATACACACATGAATATTATTCAGCATTAAAAAGGAAGGAAATTCGCACATATGCTGTAACATGGATAAAACTTGAGGGCATATTCATGTTAAGTGAGTAAGTCAGTCACAAAAAGGCAAACACTGTACAATTCCACCTACATGAGGTACTTAAGAGTAGTCAAAATCATAGAGACAGAAAGCAGAACAGGTTGCAGGGGTTGAGGGTGTGGGGAATGGAGAGAGTTGGTGTTTCATGAGTAGAGTGTCAGTTTTGGGAGATAAAAATAATTCTGGAGATTGATGGTTGTAATCTCTGTACAATATCATGAGTACATTTAATATCACTGAATTATACACTTAAAAATAGTTGAGATACTAAATGTTATGTGTATTTTACCACAATAAAAAATGGAAAGAGAAATTCAATGGCTATATCATTTAAACAGAATTGATCTACCTACCCATAAAAAATTGTAGTGCAACATTGTCTACAAGAATGCTGTCCAGGGGGACTGTGCAAAGTTTCCCAAAGTTTGCTGCAAGTTTCACAGTATTTATTTCCTACAGGCAAAAGTGAATATAAGTTAATATTTTATCTAATCATTCATTGTTAAAGATGTTTACATAAATATAAGGAAAAAAATCAAGCTAAAATGGAGTAAAGATGAAGTTCTTTCCTTCTCATGCATGTTGTTTCCCAATAGATATACATTCTGTGAATTTAAATTCCTAGTTAAGTGTTGCTTAGCAAATTAAAAATATTAACACATTAAAAATATTAGCATTCAACTCTTTCAATATAAAATAAATAGAAATCACTATATTTTCAATCATTCTCTCTCTATATATATTCCAAATGAAAATGAACATTCCAGAGGCTAAAAGTGTGAAGGAAATGTTTAATATACGCAAGAATTTTTAAAACTCAACTTTTCATGTATAAAGTCTATTTATTACTAGGAAAACAAAATATGCCTAAAGAGTAATTTTGCTCCTAACTCAATAAAAATCTCTAATTATTACAGAAAATGTGTTTTTTTTCAGACTCTCTAAACAGTGAATTTCAGACACACTTTTCAAAGTCACAGAACAAGGAAACAACCTATGTATGAAAAAAAAAAAAAAAAAGGAAAAGTTGGGTTCAAAATTTAAAGAGCATCTACGTATCAGGCATTGTGCTAGTTACATTACACATATTACTTCATTTAATCTGTACAGCAATACTGTTGGATATGTATCACCAAGCCTACTTAACAGGTAGGGAAAACAAAGATGAAAAAGGTTGCCTATTAAGTCACAAAGCCGATAAGTATGACTATGTGTTTTCAAATGCTGCTGCCCTTTCCATAACAGCCATAATGTTTCTATGAATTATTCATTTTCACTGGCTTCTCTATATTCCCAAATCCATATTTCAGAACCTTTATTTAAAAAAGAAAAATAGGCAGGTTTACTGTAAATGAAGTAGGCTGCCATATTCAGAGGCAGATACTAAATTAAGCATAAGTGGTAAACAAAGGAAAATGAAGAGAATTAAAAAAGAAAAACAAATTCATCTCTATAATTTGTATTTTCCTTCATGTAAGTACTGAATAATAACAGCGAACTGACTTTCAAAGTTCGGTAGAGAGCAACCTACAGCCAGCACATGATTTCTACTAAGTCTCCCTTCTTCAAATTGTATCACCTCTTTATCCTGCCCAGCAGCAGCTCCACAGATACAGGATGGGAAGGAAAATTCACTGAGGATAAAGGTTTCTAAGATTTCAAGATAAGTAACATAGCTATGTAACTGCAAATCTGTGGGGATTCTGAGTTTATTTACAAAGGAAAACATTGTATGATCTGAGCTCATTAAAAAATAAAAGCTTGTATTCAAAATGGAATTGACAGGCTTGCAAACAAAATATCTAAATTTTAAAAGGATTCAATATCAAAAAGTGCCTGGGAAAAAACACTGAGAAATGACGCTGAAAGATCACTACCTCTGAGATCTAGATAAGGAAGTAAAGAAAAGCACAAGTGAAACTGTATCTTTCTTCTATGCTAGTTTGCATGAGTATATAAACTAGTTTTAAAATAAAGTTAACCAAAACAAAGGTACACACACACGTAACAAATATGGCCCTCAAGTAATGTTTCTTAAGTTGTAATTCACCTAGAAAACTAAATTTAACGTGTTTTTTTGTTTGTTTTTTTGAGACGGAGTTTCGCTCTTGTTGCCCAGGCTGGAGTGCAATGGCACGATCTTGGCTCATCGCAACCTCCAGGTTCAAGTGATTCTCCTGCCTCAGCCTCCCGAGTAGCTGGGATTACAGGCATGTGCCACCACGGTTTTTAAAAATAATTCTTCTATTCCTTAAGGAATTTAAATACACTGTAAAATTATAAGACCAGAGAGTCATAAATAAATTTTCAAAACAGAAAACCACAGCAAAAATGTGACCTCATTAAAAACCTAAGGGTATTAAGAAATGTTTTTTCCTGCTTTAAAACCCCAAATCTCTGCTCTCCTTTAGGGCAAAACTTCTCTAAAGAGCAACTATCATTACTGTTTCTAATTTACCTCTTCTCATTCTCTCATGGACGAACTCCAATTAAGATTTTCTCCACTACTCCACAAAAAAATGCTCTCATTAGATCACCAATAATCCGGAAGGTAGTAAGTCCACTGATCAAGTCTCAGTCTTCATCTTTCTCCATGTTATCTTTTGATACACCTCATCTTTCCCTTTTATAAACACTTTTTACATTTGGCTTCTGAGATATTGATAGGGACAGGGTGCACAAAATTCTAGGCAGAAAAGGGCGGTCCCTAGCAAAACACCACCCTCAAGCCAAAAGGCCTGAGACTGGAGCCCTAAGTGAAAACTTACATGCCTGTTTTCCTGCTCAAAAGTTGCCTTTTTCTAAACCATCCATGGCCGCACATCACCCCATTCTGTGCCCATAAAAACCTCAGACTCAGTTGGTAGCCGGGACTATGGCTGGACATTGGAGAGAAGCAACTCGACTTCAAAGGGACAGCTTGATGGCATAACTTCAGAAAGAATCCAAATGGAGACAGTCAGACTTCAGGAGAAGATTATACCCGCCCCATTCCCCTTTTCAGCTCCCCTTCCCACTGAGAGCCACTTTCATCGGCCATAAAATCTCCAGCATTTACCATCTTTCAACTCATTCATGCGACTTCATTTTTCCTGGACGCCAAATAAGAACTCAGAAGCCACGAGTGCAGACACAAAAGGCTGTCACACTGGCCCTTTGCCCTCACCGGCGGAGGGCAGCCGCCTCATGCAAAAAGGCAAATGGTCCACTGAGCTGTTAACCCTTAAGCCATCCACAGACAGCAGAGCTAAGAGAGCACTGTAACACACCTTCTGGGGCTCTGGGAGTCACAGGCACCCCCAACTGGACAGGTGTAGGGCCTGAACAGGGTTTGCTCTTGCCAGCACTAATGCATCCGGCCAGTTCCTCCACCCACTCACTTGTGCACTCCCTATTGCGAGGGGTGGAATACAGTGGGTCCGAGTGAGTGGAGTTTGATCTCGCCAGTGCCGAACTGGCAGGCTTGTTCCAGTACTCCTTTACTCAAGTTCCCACTCATTTGCTTGCGCGCTCCCCACCACAAGAAGTTGAGAATGGCAGGATGAGTAAACAAGACACCCCTGTTGCAAGTCCTGCGAAGGGGTCAGGGAAATATCCTGCTTCAGTATCACATGCTCAGGTTTTCCTCCAATCTCACTGGCTATTTACTTTGTTTCTTTGGCTAGATTCTTTACTTTGTCTTAAACTCTATTCACTGAAGTGTAGTAGGACCAAGTCACCAACGCATTCCTACTTACACACACTCTTTTAGGTTAACATCATCCAGTCTCTCATTAAACATCTGATAATTGTTGAGAATTTACAAAATTCATCTCCATCACTAACTTTTCCTTAGAACTCAAGATTACCAAGTAGCATGTCTACTTGAATGTCAAACAGGGATATCAAATTAAAATACCCAAAACTCAATTCTCTTTTCCAAACCTCCTCCTCTCTGTGTGTTACCCAATTCAGTAAACAGCACCACTATTTATACAGTTGCTCAAACCAAAATACCCTGAAACTGTCCTTGAGTTATTTTTTTTTTCTTTCTCACCCCATATTCACTCCATTAAGAAAATCCTACTAGCACTATATCCAGTCTCTAATCGCTTCTCACAACCTCCATAGACATCTCTTATCTAGTTTTAAATCAGGAGTATAGCAAATAATCTTTCAGTTTCCATTCTTACCCACATTGTCTCACACTTTGTGTCTATTCTTCACAAAGAATAAAGATAATAATTTTAACTTTTAAGCTCGTAAGTCAGGTAATGTCACTTGCCAGGGCAAATCTCCAATTGATTTTCATCATAATTAGAATAAAACTCTTACTATGGCCAGTAAGACCATATATGACCATATAAGATCTAACCCCCCCGGTTCTTCTATGACTTCATCCCTAGCACAATAGCTCATTCATTCCATACCAATCACAACGACCTCCTCCAATTCACCAAAGACATTCTTACCTTAGTGCTCCTGCATCTGCTCTTATGACTGCCTGTAAGATCGATACTTCAAAGGCAAACAAAAATACAGCACAGGACTAACTGCCTCATGTTATTTAGATCTCACTACGATCAAGTGTCATCAAACCTCTCAGCACCCATCTAAACCAGTCCAAGCAAGACATTCTCTATACGCTACTTTGCTTTATTATTGTTTTTTTGCAGTAGATATTACCACCTGATATTATGCATCAGTTTGCTTATTGGTTTATTTCCTGACTCTGCAACTAAAATGTAAACTCTATGAAAAGAGTTTGTCTACTTGGCTCTTCTAAAAAGCATCCAACTCACAAAACTGAATAAATGTAAATTTTGAATAAACAAATGATACCCAAGTAAATGCATAAATAAATCAAGGAATAAAATCTTCAATTACTTTAACATTTTTCAGGCAGTGCTTTAGTTAACCTTTTTGGCATGCTTTAACAAATATTTATATCACATTGCCGAAAAGAAAACTCTTTTTAAAGTCCTCTTGTAAAGTGCTGCACTGGAAAATGTCCTACTTTTTGTCCTTTACTGTGCATTTTAATCCCTATAAAGAATTTATAACTAAACATTAATTCAAAAGTACTTTACTTACTTTGCCTGACTGCAATCGCTGTATTCTTGAGTCACAAACCTTCTTTACGAATAGTAAGCTATTTATTTGATTTTTGATAGTGTTGATATCTAAAAGTAAACAAATCATGAACTAGAAAGTGGTAATGTTATTTATTAAATACTTTAAACATGCACTTACTGTAATTTAACAAAATAACCAACAATACAGCAATTGTTTTATTCAATAAAAGAAACCATCTGAAATTATACAGTGAAATTATTTAATTAAAAGTAAACCATGCCAATTACCTCCACTCTAGGGATAATTACAATAATCACATTCTCGCATTCTGAAAATAATGCTTTTACTCTAACTAAGCACATGTTAATCTAATAAGGAAGATTTAATTAAAGTGAAAACATTAATAGCAGAAAATGACATTTAGGTAAATTAACCAAAGTTTTGAAGATATAATAATCCTTCAAAAAAAATACTTTAAGTTAAATACATTACTTACCATCACCAGCTGTATCTAGAGATCTAAGATACTGTAATTCTTCTGCTGCCTTATCTCTGACTGCTTCTAGCTCTCCAATATTGTCACTCAATTTAATAATGTTCATAAAGGCCTCATAGTTGCAGTTAGAATCCCGGATCTGAAAGCAAGTTTAAGAAAAATAGGTGAAAGAGGAACTCACTTATTAAAAGGAAAACTGAATCCTGAGTGCCTACTATGTGCTAGGACAATTTGCTGCATACTCAGTGCTTACAACAAAAAGAAAAAAGCTCTGTATTTGGGCACCTATATTTGGGCACCAATGGGTCTTAGACTGCAAATAGAACAAAGTAAGTATTATATAGCATGCTTGAAACTGTAGGAATAGGAACATGCTCACAATATTTGATGATAGCAAAGAAGCCATGAAGACTGGAACTAAACCAAAGACAAGCTGAGCAGAAGATATGGTCAGCAGCAATGGATGGCCAATCTTCTGTTATAGTATAAAGGTTTTAGCTTTCGCTCTGAAGCAAGTCAGAAGTTAAACTGGAAAGTTTAAACAGAAGAGTAACACTCTCTAACCTAAAATATAACACAATCACTGTGTTGCTGTATAAAAATAAAGGCAGAGCCAAAAACAAAAAAAGACCAGTTAATAATACAAGTGAAAGATAATATAGTCAGGAAGCAGGGTGGTGACAGTGGTGGTATGGTACAAAGTGTTTTATAAAGTGTTTTCTGGTAAGAAGTGTTTTGTAAAGACAATGCCAAAAGAATTTGCTGATAAATCAGATATGGCCATGAAATAAAGAGAACACAGAACTACACTAACATCGTTGGCCTGACAACTGGAATAGTGGAGTTACCACTAAAAAAGATGGAGAAAAAAATTAAGAGATGCAGCATTTGCCGGGGGCGGTGGCGGGGAGGCAAAATATTATGAGGGTGTTTTTGGCAAAATTAAGTGTGAGATCTCATTAAATATAAAAATGGTCATTAGCATGCTTTTGAATATGATGGACAAGAGTTCAGAAAGGAGGACTACACAGAAATACGCATTTAAAAGTCACTGACATGGAGATGACACTTAAAACCACGAACATGGATGGAAATAATCAAGAGAATGAGGGTAGAGTGAAAAAAGAAGAGATCTTAGGACAGATACTCAGAAGATTTACTTACACAGCAAAAACACTGAGAAAGGCCAAAAACGTAGAAAAAAAAATCAACAAACTTTGGTGTTCTAACAAGCCAAGTAAAGAAGTGTTTTTAAAAAATGATGGCTGGGTGCAGTGCTTGTAATCGCAGCACTTTGGTAGGCCAAGACAGACGGATCACCTTAAGTCAGGAGTTCGAGATCAGCCTGGCCAACATGGTGAAACCCCGTCTCTACTAAAAATACAAAAATTAGCTGGGCATGGTGGTAGGTGCCTGTAATCCCAGCTACTTGGAAGGCTGAGGTGAGATAATCGCTTGGGCACAGGAGGCAGAGGTTGAAGTGAGCTGAGATCGTGCCACTGCACTCCAGGTTGGGCACCAGAGTGAGATTCTGTCTCAGAAAAGAAAAGAAAAAAAGAGAGGGAAAATGTAGACAGCCAACAGTCAACCCTCTTATAAAGTTTTGCTGTAAAAAAATAAGCAGGAGAAAAGAGTACTGCCTAAAATGGAATGTAAGATAAATGACTTGCTTCATCTGCTTTTTAAGATGAGAGAGATAATGACAAAGGTGTATGATAATAAGAATGATCATATAAAGAGTAAAAATGTGATGGTACAGAGGGAAAGTGTAAAATTGCCAAAGCAATAAAATGAAATTGTCTAGAAGGAGTTGGTTACAATGCACACATAAAGGACTTGCTTTACCTAGATACATGGGTATTTCATCCACAGTAACAGAAGAAAATATAAAATATAGATGCATAGATACAAGTTATGAATGTATGTGATAACAGGATATTACAAAACATCTCTTTTGATTTCCTCAATTTTTTCAGTGGAGTACTACGGTCATGAGCTAAGAGAAAAGATGTGAAAAAAATATGCTAAATGAAAGTGAAGGAAGTAAAAAAGAGTTGATCAGAAGAGTGGAGCAGATAACATAACCGGAAAAATTTAATGACTGCAAGGCAAGAAAGAATAAGGGCACAAATGAGATTCGTGCTCATGAATTTAAAATGAGATCAGTGTAGGTTTCTTTTTCTTCATCAGCCACATTCACCTGCTTAAAAGTAGGAATGGAGTACCAGTTATGTTGGATTTAACCAGTGCTGTAGTATCAATAAGCAAATAAAGAGGTAAAAAAGTATAGGATATTGTGGAGGAATTAATAACTATGACTGTAAATAAAATTTAAACTAAGCAAAGCAAGAAGAGTGGGCTGTGAAAAGGTAATAGACTTGAGATGTTATCTATTTTAAACAAAAAGCCAAATAACTGAATACTATAAAAGCACAAGACTATGTAAAAAGATGCATTACGTAGAAGGGATCAATTATACAGTGGAAGCTGACTTCTGATTAGAAACAGAGGCAAGAGGAAAATAAAACAATTTTTAAAGTACTAAAAGAAAAAGTACAGCAATTCTACATCAATGAAATATCCTTCAAACTTGGCAGTAAATGAAAATATTTTCAGAGAATAAAAAGGTCAGATAATTTGTCACAAGAAAACTGGCAATAGGTAGGGCACGGTGGCTTACGCCTGTAATCCCAACACTTTGGGAGGCTGAGGTGGGTGGATCACGAGGTCAGGAGTTCAGGACCAGGCTGGCCAAAATGGTGAAACCCCGTCTCTACTAAAAATACAAAAATGAGGCAGGCATGCTGGCAGGCACCTATAATCCCAGGTACTTGGGAGGCTGAGGCAGAGAACTGCTTGAACCCGGGAGGCAGAGGTTACAGTGAGCCAAAATCATGCCACTGCACTCCAGCCTGGGCGACAGAACAAGACTCCGTCTCAAAAAAAATAAAATGAAATAAAAAAAATAAAAAGAAAATTGGCAATACACAAAATCCTAAAGAAAGTTCTTCAGAATGAAGAAAAATGACCACAAAACTAAAATTTGTACCTACAAAAAATAATGAAGAGTACTGAAAATACTAAGTAAATGTATGAGCGTAAACAATTTTTTTCTATTTTTTTATTTCTTTAAGAAAGGGTGTTTAATGCAACAATGAGCATGGCACTGTGGAGTAAATTATAAGTGTAGATATAAAATATATAATGAAAAAGAACAGAGGATGGGGGCTAACTAAAACTATGCTATAGCAAGGTTCTTCATATTTCATATGAGGTGATAAAGTACTGCCCTCTAGGCATATGATGACAGCTTAAAGAGGACACTAATTCTTAGAGCAACCACTAAAATAATAATGGTTGTAGTAACAAGGAATAGCTGGAAAGTCATTAAAATAATTAAACAGAATACAGGAATACCTTGTTTCAATTCCACTGTGCTTTACTATGACACTTCACACTGTGTTTTTTTAACAAACTGAAGTTTTCTAGCAACCCTGTGTCCAGAAACTCTTATCAGCATTTTTCCAACAACATGTGCCCACGTCATGGGCATAATCACATTTTAATAATTTTCAGAATATTTCAGACTTTTCCATTATTACTATATCTACTATGGTGATTAGTGATCTTTGATATTATTATTGCTTTGGTGCACTACAAACCATATTCATTTAAGATGACAAAATTAATTGATAAATTGTTTTGTATATTCTGACTGCTCTATAACTGACCATTCCTCTGTCTCTCTCCCTCTAGCAGGGCCTCTCTATTAACTGAGACACAACAACACTGAAGTTAGACCAATTAATTACCCTACAATGAACTTTAAGTGTTCAAGCAAAAGGAAAAGTCACATATCTTTCATTTTCAATCAAAAGCTAAAAATGACTAAGCTTAGCCAGGAAAATGTATCAAAAGCCAAGACAGACTGAAAGCTTGCTCTCTCACACTAAACAATTATTCAATATAAGAATACCCAAAACAAACAAACAAAAAAGGTTCTTCAGGGAAATTAAAACTGTTGCTCCGGAACAGACGAATGATAAATGTGAAGAACACTTATGGGTGATATGGAGAAAGTATTAGTGGTAAAGGATAGAAAATCACACCAGACACAACATTCCGTTTGTCCAAAGCCTATTCCAGAACAAGGCCCAGACTAGCTTCAATTCTATAAAGGCTGAAAGAGGTAAGGAAACTGCAGAAGAAGAGTTTGAAGCTAGCAGAAATTGGAGGTTTGAGGAAAGAAGCTGTCTCCATAACATAGAAGTACAAGGTGAAGCAGTAAGTCCTGATGTAGAAGCTATATGGCAAGTCATCCAGATTTAGTCTAGATCATTGATAATGGTGGCTACACTAAACAGATTTTTCACTGTAGACAAAACAGCCTTATAAGGAGAAAAGATGCCATCTACTACCTTTACAACTAGAGAGTAAAAGCCAATGTTTGGCTTCAAAGCCTCAAAAGACAGAATGAGTACCTTGTTAGAGGCTAGTAGTGACTCTAAGTTGAAGCCAATGCTCATTTACCATTCCAAAAATGCTAGGGTCCTTAGAAATTATGCTAAATCTACTCTACCTGTGCTCCAGAAATGGAACAAGAAAGCCTGAATAACAGCACGTCTGTTTACAACATGGTTTACTAAATATTTTAAGCACACTGTTGAGATGTACCACTTACAAAGAGATTCCTTTCAAAATATTACTGCTCACTGACAACACACCTGGTCTCCCCAGGGCTCTGATGAAGGATATCAACGTTGTTTTCATGCCTACTAAAATAATATCCATTCTGCAGCCCTAGGATGAAGGAGTAATTTCACCTCTCAAGTCTTACTATTGAGGAAATGCACTTTTCGTAAGGCTATGGATATTTGCTCTAGTGATTCCTCTGATGGATCTGAACAAAGTAAACTGAAAACCTTCTAGAAATGACTCATTATTCTAGATGACATTATGAATATTCATGATTCATGGGATGAGGTCAAATATCAACATTCACAGAAGATTGGCAGTTGATTCCAATCTTCACAGATGACTTTAAGGGGTTCAAGACTTCAGTGAAGGAAGTCATCACAGATGAGGTAGAAATGGCAAGAGAAGTAGAATGAGAATTCGACCCTGAATGATATCAACAATGTAAACTGAAACAACAAAACTCAAAATGTGGGAAGATTAAATTTTAAAGTTCTTTACAATTTTCTTTGTTTCTTTCTTTGCCATCAAAGTTAAGTTGTCATCAGTTCAAAATAACTTGTTATAAATTTAAGGTATCTTTTGTAAGCCTCATGGTAATGACAATCCAAAAACCTGCAATAGTTAAACTAAAAAGCAAGAAATTAAAACATACTACCAGAAAAAAATCACTTAACCACAGAAGAAGACAGTAAGAAGGAAGCAAGAAGTTATAACTAAAAAATAGTTACCTCCTTACCTATCAGTATTTATTTATTTTATCAGTATTTATTTATATTACTATAAAGCTAAATGTAAGTGGACTAAATTCTCCAATTAAAAGATATAGAGCAGTTGAATGTAGGCCAGCTATATGGCTCACACTTGTAATCCCAGCACTTTGGGAGGTTGAGGTGGGAGGACTACTTGAGCCAGAAGTTTACAACTAGCTGGGAAACACAGTAAGACCCTGTCTCTACAAAAAAATAAAAAAATTAGCCAGGTTGACATTGCAATGAGCTGTGATCATGCCACCACACTTGAACCTAGCTGACAGAGTGAGACTCTCTATCAAGAAAAAAAAAAGAAAGAAAAAAAGAAAGAAAAGAAAAAGAAAATTCACCTGAAGGAACTAGAAAAGCAGTAACAAACCAAACCCCAAATTAAGATTTAGCACAAAAATAAATGAAATTGAGACTAAGAAAACAATACAAAAGATTGAGTTGAAAAGCGATCTTTTAAAGGGAGAAACAAAATCAATAAATGTTTAGGCTAGACTAAGAAAAAAAGAGGCACAAAAAAATATAATCAGAGATGAAAATGGATATACTACAGTGATACAACAGATATATAAAGGATCATCAGAGACCATTACAAATAGTTATGCTCCAACAAACTGGAAAACCTAGAAGAAATGAATAAATTTCTGACACATAAAATTATCAGGAATAAACCATAAAGAAATAGAAAATCTGAACATTCCAATAACGAGTAATAAGATTGAAGCAGTAATAAAAGTATCCTATCCAAGAAAAGCCCAAGACCTGATGGCTTCACGGCTGCTGAATTCTACCAAATATTTTTAAATGAATTAATATTGATTCTATTCAATGTTTCCAAAAATTAAAGAGGAAAGCATACTTTGAAACGCATTCTACAAGCCCAGCATTACTCTAACACCAACACAAGGACACAACAAAAAAAGAAAACTACAAGCTCATCCCTGATGAACAAAGATGTCAAGATAGATCCTCAACAGAATACTATTAAACTGGCCAGGCATGGTGGCTCACACCTATAATCCCAGCACTTTGGGAGGCCAACGTGGCGGATCACCTGAGGTCAGGAGTTCAAGACCAGCCTGGCCAACATGGTAAAACCTCATCTCTATTAAATATACAAAAATTAGCAAGGCACGCTGGCAGGCACCTGTAATCCCAGTTACTCGGGAGGCTGAGGCAGGGAGAATTGCTTGAACCTGGGTGGTGGAGGGTACAGTGAGCTGAGACGGCGCCACTGAACTACAGAGCAAGACTCCGTCTCAAAAAAAAAAAAAAAAAAAAAAAACTAGTAAATTTAATTCAACAACGCATTAAAAAGATTATTCACCATGATCAAGTGGGATTCATCACAGGAATGCAAGAATGGTTCAATATATGAAAATTGATAAGCATAATACATGATGTTAACAGAATTAAGCACAAAAAAAATTATCATTTCAATAGATGTTGAAAGGGCATTCAATAACATTCAACATGCCTTCACAATAAAATCTCCCAAATTATTAGGTATAGAAGGAAAATACCTCAACTCAATTAAACGCCATATATGACAAACTCACAGTTAACATCATACTGAGTGGAGAAAATCTAAAAGCTTTTCCTTTAAGAACCAGGAGAAAAATGATGGCTACTCTTACACATTTTATTCAACCTAGTACTCAAAGTCCTAGACCAAGTAATTAGGCAAGAGAGAAATAAAGGGCATCCAAATTGGAAAGGAAAAAGTCAATCTGTCCTTGTCTGCAGACCACATAAACACCTATTTAGAAAAACCTAAAGAATCCAAAAAATGTTGCATAATACAAAATCAACATATAATACTCAGTATCATTTCCATGTCAATAGTAAACAATCTGAAAAAAAATCAAGAAACAAATCACATTTATAACAGCATCAAAAATATAAAATATTTATAAAAATTTATTTTAAAAATGTGAAAGATACATAAACTCTAAAAACTATAAAACAATGCTGAGAGAAATTACAGAGGCTTCCCTAAATGGAGATGCCATGTTCCTAGATAAGACAAAATGTTAAAATATCCATTATTCCTAAATTCATCTATAGATTCAATTGTAATCACAATTAAAATTCTAATAGGTTTTTAATAAAAACGAAACCTTTGATAAATTTTATGTGGAAAATAATCAAAACAATCCTAGAGAAAAAGAACAATTGTAAAAGACTCATACTGTCCCATTTCAATATTACTATAAAGCTAAAGTAATCAGAAAGTATGATATTTGCATATGGGTACACAAAGAGAGTAACAGAAAAGAACACAGTCCAAAATCAGAACCAAACATATTATAGCAAACTGATATTTTAGTAATGTGTCAAGGAAATAACTTTTATGAAAAAGTCTTTTCAACAAATGGTGCTAGAATATCTAGATATCTGTATTTTAAAAATCAATCTAAACTGTCATATTCCACACACATAAAAAATGGGAGATAAATCATAGTACAAAATATAAAAGTAAAAATTATAAAACTTAGCATAGACAAATAACTTGGTAATCTTCAAATAAACAAGGATTTCCTAGAGAAGACCATAAAAATACTAGCTGTAGAACAAGAATTGGGAAATTATGTTTCATCAAAATTTTTAAATTGTCATCAAAAGACATCACTGAACGAGAAAAAAAAAACAAGTCATAACCTAAGGAATAACATCTGCAATACATATACCTGATAAAGAACTTATATGTAGAATATATGAAGCATTCTTACATTATCAATTTAAAAAAGACAAACAGAAGGAGAGAAAATGAGCACTTGAAAAAAAGATACAAAACAGGCCAGTATTCACAGGAAAAAACGCTCAGTATCATTAGTAATAAAGAAACTGCAAGTAACCACAACAAAATACCAATTCACATGTATGTACTAGAGAAGTTAAAATTTAAGACTGACAATGCTAAATGTTAATCAGAATGTGGAAAGACCAGAACTACCAAATACTGCCACTGGAAAGGCAAAATTATAACACAACTCTGAAAGGCAATTTGTTAATTTCATTCTTTTTTCTACTGTGGTCAAAAACACAAAACAAAATTTATCACCTTAAAACATTTTAAGTTAACAGTGATATAAACTATCAGAACACTGTTTTTAACAGTTCTCTGATCTTTTATCTTGAAAACTGAAATTCTCGGTCCACTGAACAACAAATCCTGTTTGTTCTCTCCTCCCAGATCCTGGCAACCAACATTTTACTAAGAGTTTGACTACTCAAAGAGGGATCATGCAGTATTTGTCTTTGTACGATAACCTTATTTCATTTAACACAGTATTCTCAAGGTTCATCATGTTATAGGATACACAGGATTTCCTTTTTTTGTAGGGCTGAATAATATTTCATTGTATGTGTATACCACATTCTCTTTACGCATTCATCTGTTGATAGACACTTAAGGTAATTTCCACCTCTTGGCTACTGTGAATACTACAATCATGATTACACAAATATCCCTTTAAGATCCTGTTTTCAATTCTTTTGAATAGAGACCTAGACGTGGGATTGTTAGATCATACAGTAACAATTTTGAGAAGAACCTCCAAACTGTTTTCCAAAGTGTCTGCACCATTTTACATTCCATCAATAGTGCACAAGAGTTGCAATTTTTCCACATCCTTGCCAACACCTGATATTTTGTTTTTCTTCTTTTAATAGTGACCAAATGGTTGTAAGATAATTCATTTACTATTATGGTTTTGATTTGCATTTCCATAATAATTAGGGATGTTGTGCATCTTTTCCTATCACTCTTGGCCATCTGTGTAACTTCCGTGGAGATATGTCATTACAATATCTTGCACATTTTTAAATACTTTTCTTTTTCTTGTTGCTGAGTAGTATGACTTCTTTATATATGATGGATGTTAACTCCTAATCAGATACATGGCTTGCAAATATTTTCACCCATTATATAGGGTACCTTTTCACTCTGGTGATTGCTCCTTTGCTGGGTAGCTTTTTAGTCTGATACACTCCCACTCACTATTTTTGTTATTTTTGTCTGAGCTTTTGGTATCATATCAAAGAAATCATAGTCAAATCTAAGAAGCTTTTCCCTTACATATACTTCTAGGAGTTTTGTTGTTTCAGGTCTTTAATCCATTTTGAGTTAATTTTTATATGTAGGGCAAGGTTAAGGGAACACCTTCATCCTTTAGCATGTGGCTATCCTGTCTTCCCAATACCATTTGCTGAAGAGATTATTCTTTCCGATTTTGTAGCCTTGATACAAACCTATGCAGATTATTTGAGTACACATATGAGAACTTCTCGGTTCTCTACTCTGTTCCACTAAGTCTACATTTCTATCTTTATGCCATCACCATACAGTTAATTACTGTCGCTTTGTAACAAGTTTTGAAATCAGGAAGGGTGAAGTGCAAAGAAACATCATTGGGATTTTGGTAAGAATTGCACTGAAATTGTAAGTTGTTCTGGGGAGTATGGCTGTCTTTACAATATTAGGTCACTTCATGAACATAGTATGTGTTTCCATTTATTTGTGACTTTTCGTGTGTGTGTGTGTGTGTGTGTGTGTGTGTGTGTGTGTGATGGGGTCTTGCTCTGTTGCCTAGGCTGGAGTACAATGGCACAATCACAGCTCACTGCAGCCTTGATCTCCTGGGCTCACATGATCTTCCCGCTTCAGCCTCTGGAGTAGCTGGGACCACAGGTATGCACCACCATGCACAGATATTGTTATTCCTGATATTTTATTGCAAAGTACAATAGAGATTGCATTCCTGTTCATTAAGTAAAAATATGGCAAGGCAGGAGAACACCCTTTCAACCCACCCCTGCTGAGAGGTGACAACGTGTTAGCAGCCCTCACTCGCTCTCGACACCTCCTCAGGCCGCAGCGTCTACTCTGGCCACACTTGAGGAGCCCTTCAGTCTGCCACTGCATTGTGGAAGCCCCTCTCTGGGCTGGCCGAGGCCAAAGCCGGCTCCCTCTGCTTGCGGGGAGGTGTGGAGGGAGAGGCGGGGGTGGGAACTGGGGTGGCGCATGGTGCAGGCAGCAAGAGTTTCAGGTAGGCGCTGGCTCCGCGGGCCCCACACTCGGAGCAGCAGGCCGGTGCTGCCGGCCCCAGGCAATGAGGGGTTAGCACCTGGGTCAGCAGCTGCGGAGGGTGCGCTGGGTCCCCCAGCACTGTCGGCCCACCCGGAGCTGTGCTCGAATTCTCACCGGGCCTCAGCCACCTCCTGACTGGGCAGGGCTTGGCACCTGCAGCCTGCCATGCCTGAGCCTCCAAGTCCACCTCCAACCTCCCTGGGCTCCCGCACAGCCCCAGCCTCCCCAACGGCCACCACTCCGTGCTCCACGGTGCCTAGTCCCATCAACTGCATAAGGGCTGAGGAGTGCAAGCACCAGTGCGGGACTGACGGGCAGCTCTACCCGCAGCCCCTGCACAGGATCCACTAGGCAAAGACAGCTGGGCTCCTGAGTTGGGTTGGGACTTGGAGAACTTTTATGTCTAGCTAAAGGATTGTAAATGTACCAATCAGTGCTCTGTGTTTAGCTCAAGGTTTGTAAACACACCAATCAGCACTCTCTGTCTAGCCCAAGGTTTGTAAATGCATCAATCAGTGATCTGTGTCTAGCTAATCTGGTGGGCACTTGGAGAACTTTTATGTTTAGCTAAAGGATTGCAAACACACCAATCAGCACTCTGTATCCAACTAAAGGTTTATAAATGCACCAGTCAGCACCCTGTCAAAACGGACCAATCGTTCTCTGTAAAATGGGCCAATCAGCTCTCTGTAAAATGGACCAATCAGCAGGATGTGGGTGGAGTCAGATAATGGAATAAAAGCAGGCTGCCCAAACCAGCCGGGCAACCCACTCAGGTCCCCTTCCAGGCTGGAAGCTTTGTTCTTTCGCTCTTTGCAATAAATCTTGCTGCTACTCACTCTTTGGGTCCGCACCGCCTTTATGAGCTGTAACACCGCAAAGGTCTGCAGCTTCACTCATGAAGTCAGCGAGACCGCGAACCCACCGGAAGGAACGAACAACTCTGGATGCGCCACCTTTATGAGCTGTAACACTCACCACAAAGGTCTGCAGCTTCACTCCTGAAGCCAGCAAGACCACGAACCCACCGGGAGGGACGAACAACTCCAGATACGCCACCTTTATGAGCTGTAACACTCACCGCAAAGGTCTGCAGCTTCACTCCTGAAGCCAGCAAGACCACAAACCCACAAGAAGGAAGAAACTCTAGACACGTCTGCACATCTCAAGGAACAAACTCCAGACATACCATCTTTAAGAACCGTAACACTCACCATAATATATCTGTGGCTTCATTCTTGAAGTCAGTGAGACCAAGAACCCACCAATTCTGGACACACTGCCAGGAATGTCAGGCAGCCATCAGGTGATGGGTTTGGCAGTTATCACACTGCCTCTTTAAAAATAATTTGCAGCCCATACCAGGGAGAGGCAATTTCCTGATGGTCCACAGTTGTCACACTAAAGTAATCACTGGTCACAGGTACCAGGAAGTGGCAATTTCCCAAACAGATAAAAACACTTGAAATTGGTAACTAGCTTCCAATAAAATATCAGGAAATAATGAAGTGCGCTCGAGGATGAGCATTAAGAGACAAAATGACAGAGTATGACCTTCCAGTGGAATGCCCCCAGAAAAGTGAAGAAAGTCTCAGATGGGCATGTGTACAACTTCCTAAACACACTGCGTGTGCTCACTTCCCAAGTGTAAGGAGGGCACCGTGCATGTGGGGCAGCCCACCCAAAGGGAAGAATCATGGGAAGAGTGATGCAAGCCGCCAGAAGTGGACCAATACATAAAATCGTAGGATCAAGGTTAAACAGGGCACTTGACCTCCAAAGTGCCCACTTGGGTCTCTTCCAGTGTACTTTCCTTTATTTCCTGCTCTAAAGCTTTTTAATAAACTTCCACGCCTGCTCTGAAACCTACCTCAGTCTCCTTTACTGCCTTGCGCTTCTCAGTCAAATTCTTTCTTGAGGAGGCAAGAAGTGAGGCTTCTGCAGAACCATCAGTAATTCAGCTATTTGCTGCCTCCAACAGTTTGACATATTTTTAGAATATAGGTTAAGCCTGCTCCAAAATGTTTTTAGTATATACGTAATTACAGTTAATGAAGTTAATACATGCTCAGGAACAGAAAACTGAACACTACAAAATATATGTATAGAGAGAGAGGGGAACAAAAATAATTCCTAATCCCATGAATGAGAGATAACCATAACATTCTGTTGAACATGCTTCCTTTTTTGGACCAGAATTAATAATATACATTATAATATCCTGATTAGTTATGTTTAGTATACAATATCCATTTTCTGTATTACTAAACAAATTTTATTACTATTTACCCTTAATTTTAACTTAAATGTTTATAAATTTTGCATGTAAGTTTCTACCGCTTAAAAAAATACTATTTTATTACATCATACTCATTGCAAGTGAAATGAAATATATAAGAAAAATCACTACCTTTCTATTAACATTTCAGTCTATATCCTATGAGAATTATAGTCATTAATAAATATATTTTTCTAAAGAATGGGATATTTATCTAACATATATGCTAATTTTAGTTATCTTTTTCATGCAAAAGATATGAACAATTTTTCAAGTTCATAAAGATATACTATCATCATTTTAAATGGTTACATGGTATTCAATTGCATCAATGTGTTATTATATATTAATTAATACCCTATTTGGGACATTTAAGTTGCTTTCATTTCTTGCTACTATAACAAATGCTGCCATGAATGGTCTTAAAGATACATTATTGGAGAAGGCCGAGCAAGGTGGCCAAGTAGAGCCTTCCAGCGATCAACCTCCCCACAGGAACACCATATTAAACAACTGTCCATGCACCTTCCTAGGAACCACAAAATTAGTTGAGTGATCACAGTACCTGGTTTGAGCATAATATCAACGAAAGTGGCATTCAAAAGGGTAGGAAAGACAGTCTTGCATTGCCTCCACCATCCCTCCCCTCAACCCCGGACAGCACAGCACAGAAAGAGAATCTGTGGGTTTGTGGGAGGAAGAGTGAAGTGAGTATAGAACTCTGCTTTGAAACTGAGAACTGCTCTGTCATGGCACAGGACAGAATTCCACTAGCACCCAGGGAAGGAGCATTTACACCAGCCCTGAGGCAGACCAGAATTCTTCAGCTCAGGAGGAATAACTCAAACCCAGGTGGCTTCACTATGGGCTGACTGAAGTGACCTGGGGCACTAAATAAATGTTGAGTGGCAGTCAGGCCACAAGCACTGCAGTCCCAGGGCAAGCCCTGGTGCTACATACACTCTTCTCAGCAGTCAGTTGACTTGGGGTATGACCCAGTGTAACACCAGCTATGGTGGCCAATAGAGTGTCTGTGTCATCCCTCCACCACTTCCAGGCAGTGTAACTCCAGCAAAGACTCCTTCCACTTACAGGAAGGAAAGGGAGGAATACAGAGGGCTGTGTCTTAAAACTTAGGTACCAGCTCGGCCACAGTAAAACAAAAAAACAGGCAGATTCCTGAAACCCAAGAATATACATCTTTCATCCTGGACAGCATTTCTAGACCCACCCTTAGCCAGAAGGGAAGCTGTTGCCCTGATGAGACAGACCCAGTCCCTAGCAGAATTCACAATTTGCTGACTAAAGTGGTCCTGGGCCATGAATAAATAGCAGCAGGAGCCAGGCAGCAGTGGCCACAGGCCTTAGGCAAGCCCCAGTACTGGGCTGCTCTGCAAGGCTTGAGGTGCAACTCTCCACAGTGCCAGCTATGGTGACCATGACAGTGTCCATGTCACTGTTTCCCCAACTCCAGGCAGCATTACACAGAAAGAGACCCTTTGTAATTAACAGAAAGAGAGGAAAGAGCATGAAAGACTTTGGTAACCTAGGGAATTCTCCTTTATCTTAATAAAGTACGTCATAGCAGTGTATTTAGGAGTCTCCAAGAGTCATAATATTCCTGGGCTTAGGGATCCCACTAGCGCTGAAATAGTATAGTGACCATAGGCTTAGGTTACAACATTCAATCCCTTTTGAATTCATGAAAAGCCCTCTCAAGAAGGATGGTACAAATAAGTCCAGATTGAGAAGATTAAAATAAATAATTAACTCTTTAATGTCCAGACATTAAAGAACATCTACAAGCACCAAGAACATCCAGGAAAACATGACCTCAAGAAACTAAATAAGGCACCACTGACCACTCTGGAAGTGAAGGAGATATATGACCTTTCAGACAGGAAATACAAAGGAGCTATTTTGAGAAAGCTCAAAGGATTTCAAGACAACACAGAGAAGGAATTCAGAATTCTATCGAGAAATTTAACAGAGGCTGAAATAATAAGGAAAAGTCAAACAAACTCTAGAACTGAAAAATTCAATTGACAAACTGAAAAATTCATCAGAGTATCTTAACAGCAGAATTGGTCCAGCAGAAGGAAGAACCGGGCTAAGACAGGCTATACGAAAATACACAGAGAAAAAAAGAATCTGAAAAAAATGAAGCATACCCACAAGATCTAGAAAACAGTGTCATAAGGGCAAATCTATGATTTATTGGCCTTAAAGAGAACATAAAGAGAGAGACTGGGTTAAAAGTTTATTCAAAGAAATAATAACAAAGAACTTTTCAAACCCAGAAAAAAACATGAATATCCAGGTACAAGAAGGTTGAAAAACACCAAGAATATTCAATCCAAATAAGATGACCAAAGGCATGTAAATCAAACTCTCAAAGTTCAAGGATAAATAAAGAATCCTAAAAGCTGCAAAAAGAAGAAGCGGGGGGAGGGGAAGGAGAAGGAGGAAGAGGAAGAG
Organism: Rhinopithecus roxellana; assembly: GCF_007565055.1. Lineage (NCBI taxonomy): Eukaryota > Metazoa > Chordata > Mammalia > Primates > Cercopithecidae > Rhinopithecus > Rhinopithecus roxellana. Next base: position 143,813,981 of record NC_044554.1, read on the forward strand.
CAGCAGCAGCAGCAAATAACACAAAGGAGCTCTGATACATTTGGCAGCACACATCTGAGCCCTTACAGGCCAGGAGGGAGTGGGATCATTCATACATTCAAAGTGCTGAAGGAAAAAAAATGTCTTCCAACCTAAAATACCATATCCGGCAAATTTATCTGTTAACTCTGAAGGAGAAATAAAGTCTTGGCCAGACAAACAAAAGCTAAGGGATTTCATCAATACGAGACAAGTCTTACTAGAAATCCTTAAGGTAGTTTTTCAATCTGAAAGAAAAGCATGTTAATGAGCAATAAGAAATCATCTGAAAGTATAAAACTCATTGACACTACGTACACAGACAACTAGAGTAACACTGCAACTGTGGTGTACAAACCACTCATATCTCTAGTAAGATGACTAAAACAAGTCAACAAAAAATAACTGATAAAACAAATGTAGCAAAGCTTCAAGATACAAAATGAACATACAAAAATCCATAGTGTTTCTATTTGAACAATTTGAGAAAGAAAACAAGAAAAGTAATCCCATATAATCACAAATAAAATAAAATACCTAAGAATAAACTTAATCAAGGAAATAAAAGATGTCTACAAGGGAAACTGTAAAACACTGATAAAAGAAATTGAAGAAGACACAAAAAAATGAAAAGATGCTCCATGTTCATGGACTGGAAGAATCAATGTTGCTAAAATGTCCATACTACAAAAAGCAATCTGCAAATTCAAAGCAAACCATATCAAAATACCAATAACTTTCTTCACAGAAATAGAAAAAATAATCCCAAAATGTATTACTATATGGAACTACAAAAGACCCAGAATAGCCAAAGCAATCCTAAGCAGAAAAGAACAAAGGTGAAGACATCACATTACTTGACTTCAAATTTAACACAGATATAAACCCACACATTCACAGTAAATTCATTTTTTACAAATGTGCCAAAAATATGTATTGGGGAAAAAAGTCACTTTAATAAATGGTGCCAAGAAAACTGGATATCCATATGCAGAGGAATGAAACTAGACCCCTATCTCTCAGCATATAGAAAAACCAATTTAAAATGGATTAAAGACGTCAATCTAAGATGTGAAACTATAAAATTACTAGAAGAAAACAGTGGGGAAACAATCCATGACATTGGTCTGAGCAAAGATTTCTTATATAAGACCTCAAAAGCACAGGGAAACCAAAGCAAAAATGTACAAATGGGATCACATCAAGCTAAAAGGCTTCTGCACAGCAAAGCGAATGATCAACAAAGGGAAGAGACAATCCATCGAACAGGAGAAAATATTTGCAAGCTACCCATTTGACAAAGAAATAATAACCAGAACACATAAGGAGCTCAAACAACTCAATAGGAAAAAAACTAATAATCCTATTAAAAATGGGCAAAAGATCTGAAAAGATCTGAAAAATGTCTTTTGAGACATTTCTCAAAAGACAACATTAAAAAAAGCTCAACAGCACTTATTGTCATAGAAATACAAATTAAAACTACAATGAGACACTATTTCACTCCACTTAAAATGGCTTTTATCCAAAAGAGAGGCAATAACAAATGCTGGCAAATATGTAAAGAAATGGATAAACAAAACATGGTACATACACAAAACAGAATATTATTCAGCCATAAAAAAAATGAAATATTGACAGGACATTATGTTAAGTCAAATTAACCATGCACAGTAGGCTAAATATGTGGGAAACAAAACAAAGACTGAACTCATGGAGATACAGTGCCAAATAATGTTTCTTTACCAGAGGCTGGGAAGGGAAATAAAGGAATGGCTAATGGGTATAAAACACAGTCAGACAGAAAGAGTAAGATCTACTATTCAGTATCCCAATAGGGTGGCTACAGTTAACAATAATTTATTGTATATTTCAAAAAAATCAAAGGAGTGGAACTGCAATGTTCCTAATGCAAAGAAGTGATAAATGCTGGATATGATGGATACCCCAATTATCCTGATTTGAACATTACACATTGTATGCTTATATCAAAATATCACATGTACCCCATAAATATGTACAACTCTCAAATATTCATAATTTTTAAAAATTAAAAACTTGTTAAAATTTTTAAATATAGATTGTCACAAATTTGATTATCACTTTAGAATAACTTCTTAGGGGTTGAATTCCTAGCCAAAGAAGACTCATTTTATTATATTTTTAATTGTGCAGATATGTATATTTTCAAAGCTTTTATAGTGCCTAATGCAAAGTCTGAAAAAGTTCACAAAGGAAAAGAAGAATCAAGTTCCACAGTCTCGAGGAAAGGCTCTAGAAATACACAATTAATAACAATTTTTGTCTGCAGGTACCACAACCTGGTCGAAGGGTAAACCTCTGCAACAACAATAATAATAAAACAATAGCAGCCAGGCATGATGGCTCACACCTGTAATCCCCAGTACTTTGAGAGGCTGAGGCAGGCGGATCGCTTGAGCTCAGGAATTCATGACTGGCCAGGGCTACATAGCAAAACCATGCTTCTACCAAAAGTACAAAAAATTAGCTAAGTGTGGTGGTGCATGCCTGTGTCCCAGCTACTCGAGAGGCTGAAGTGGGAGGATCACTTCAGCCAGGGAGGCAGAGGCTGCAGTGAGCCAAGATTGTCACTGCACTCTAGCCTGGATGAAAGAGTGAGATCCCACGTCAAAAATAAATAAATAAAAATAAAGTAAAAAATAAAACTATGGCAAGTCTGACAATGCCTAAGGGAAATCAAAGAACAATCCAAATAATTATTTCTTAAGAAAGCTAGACTGAGTTAAAGGAAGACAAATGTAGAGAAGAAATACCAGATTTAAGAAAATAAATCAAAGATCTAGAAGTAGGTTATCAAAGCATTCCCAGAACGTAGCCCATTTACAATTCTTCCTTGACCATGAGTTTATTAAGGAAAAGTATACGTCACAAAGAAAAAAAAAATAGGGCTTGTGAACTTAGTAATCACTAAGTCTTTGATATGTCTGATAGGAGAAAACCATTGAGTTAACTACTATAGACACTAGGCAACTTATAGAAACATCGAGAATACAGATCTTCTGGTTCTCATTCTACTGTTCTGTCCTCCATATTTTCCCCATTATACAATATAAAATGTGAGTTACATGTCAAGTAGTTCAAATCCCATGTTGTATTTAAAAATCAAATAGTAGCCATTAAAAATATACATCGTCTATACATACAGGTAGTGAAATATTCTATTTTTTTAAAGAAATAGTAGTAGTACCATAACTGTAAGACAGATAATCAACAAAATTCTTAAAGAGAATTTGGCCAACACATTCAAAATATAAGCAAATAAAAATATTGGAAACACAGAGATTACTTCAGAAACATTTCTACTTAATTTCTTTAATAAATTACTGCTTAAATACCCTATCTCCCAACTGTATTTTTCCATTTTAAAAATTATTTCTAAAACAGAGTTATAATTTTAAAAGGCACTTACCATCCATATGACATACTGATTAATATAATCAGGATCACTGAGTTGATTTATTAATGGAAGAAGAATTCCTCGTGCAAGGATTTCCTGAAAAAAAAAAAGTAAAAAACAAAAACAAATTTAATCTATTTCTCAAATCAATAGCATAATGTAAATATTCCAACACAATGCTGTTACTTAAGAAAAGTATGATATACGTTCAAGTAAAACTTGATAACCAACACAGTCTTATAAAAAGATGACTACGCCTCAGTTTAGATAAATGAGATAAAGTTACCTATATCAACTTGGAGACATCTCCACAGTAACAACTGTGGAGTGAAATAAAGCAAGATGATACCTCTAGTATGTTAGCATTGATGTCGATTGTAAAAGGACAAAATATAAGACTAACAGTGTTTATGGATTCATTTATCTTTATTAAAACTATAGAAACAGAAAAGAAAAGGAAAGGATACACACTGATTTTAGAACTGCTACCAAGGGAGGAAACAGAGCAACTATAGTACATTATCAACACTGGTTACATCTAGGTGGTTGGCACATAAATGTCTACTGTATTATTCTCTATGCTTCTCTGTGTTTGAATAGTTTCCTAATAAACATTTTTAAAATAACAGATATGTTAATCGACTTGACATTCTCTAAAATCTGCCTTCCCATTCTTTGTAGTTGTTTATGCTCCTATGTATTAATATTCTGCCCTTCCTTTAAAAACTGACTGCAGAATTACCCTGTTATATAAAACTTGATCATTCCAACAGAAATATGCTTGAAATACTCATGCCCTGTATCTACAGCATTTATCACTTGATATTTTCTCTGTAATTGTTTAAGTTTTACATTTTTCTAATAGATGGCAACTATCTAGGAACCCTCTATATGAGTGGAATTGGTCAACTTATCTATTGAATTATTTATCCTCAAAAATATTTACCTTCCTCATTCCATCTTCTCAAGGTCATTGTTTTAAACAGGGCAGGCATTTGATAAATGAATAGAAAAAAAGAAACTAAGAATTTAGTACTGATTCTATAAATACAATGATTTCACCCGGTATTACCCTTTAGTGCCAGTAATGTATAAATTTATGAAACCTAATCTAAGAATATTGGGGGAGATTAAATAACAATAAGCTTAACAGGATGTTTAATTTTTCTAATTAAAGGATCATTTTTTCTTCCCAGATCTCTAATTTATTTGTGCCATTTTCTCGTGTAAGTTCACAGAAGGTGGTCTTTATTTTTAGTAAGCTGTACAAGTCTCTTTTGTAAGCTGTACAAGTCTCTGCCAACCATTACCCCCATGATGAATCAGTATTTCCAAAAAGCTGATTTGGAGGCGCCAGTAATTTTCTGAAATGTCTTTGGAGACACTTTACAGTCCGAAATGACAAAAAATGGCTTCTTTCAAGGTTAGTTTTAGTCTCCTACTTATTTAAAATTGTATTTGTGTATGTAATTCCTTCCTTCAAATTATGTCTCTGGTCACATGTTCAAATTTTAAAATGTACTTTGTTAGGAAAAAATTCACACACACACACACACACTTTTTCCAATGTTTCTTTTCAAAAGGAGAAAAAAAACACCTGGGGAAAATTTCTGATTAAATTATGTGTTTCTTATTAGTTGGTGTAATTAGCCGATTTGTACTAGAAAACTCCTAATCTGTCACATTAAAGGGTTTGGTTAGTCAAGGGCTAATCATATGACTCAAGGTCCTAGTGACAGCTCTAAATATTCCAAGCAAATAGCTACTTCCACATAATTCCTACTTTAAGATCCCCAATTTTTAGAAGACAGCACTGTTTGTCAAACATGGGGCCTAAAAGATACAAAGTCATTGGAGCCATATCTTTAAAGGAATAAAAACATAGTAATGGCAAGAAAGTAGAGGCAATTAAATAGCTATTATCTCAAACACAGTAACTTACACAATCTATACAAAGTATCCATACAAAGAAAATTAAAACTCTTTCATCTGTTATTTAATCTAAACAAAGTATCTTCTGAGAAATCTTAGAATTACTGACAAAGGAAAACAAGAAAGAGCTAAAGGAAAAAAACTGACTTGCTAAATGCATGGTCTGTAATTATCCTCACTCAGTTAGATTCAACCAAAAAGAAATAAAATACTGGCCTAAAAGAGAAATTTATTATTTAAAAAAATGTGCTCATTAAAATCCTATTTTACATAACCTCATGTAACAAGGCAGATTTTCATTCATGGCTTTTAGGAGTCAACTTAATCTTCAAGAAGCTGCAGTAGCACATGCACCACAGCCAGCAAGAGGGTAAATGGGTTTCCTTTTGCAATAAAACTGATTATCTGACTGAGCATCTGCTATGTGCCAGTTATTATGTTAAGCACTAAGTATATATTTATGATAAATACAGATATAGTCTCTGTCCTCATTAGAGTTACAATTCATCTGGCAGAAAGAGGTACCAAATTAACAACTAAATTACCATCTTAAAATATGGTAAATGCTATGAAGGAAAAAAACTGGATGTTATCTATAATAACAGGGAATTATGAGGGAGATTTAGATTGGGTGGTCAGGGTGGGCATCTCTAAGGAAATGACATGAAGTGAGATGAAGAATGAATATAATTTAGCTGACAGAATAAGAGGAATCGGTTTTTTGTTTTGTTTTATTTTGTTTTGTTTTTCTGAGATGGAGTCTTGCTCTGTCGCCCAGGCTGGAGTCCAGTGGCGTGCCATTCTCCTGCCTCAGCCTCCCAAGCAGCTGGGACTACAGGTGCCCGCCACCACGTGTGGCTAATTTTTTGTATTTTTAGTAGAGACGAGGTTTCACCGTGTTAGCCAGGATGGTCTAGATCTCTTGACCTCGTGATCCGCCCACCTCGGCCTCCCAAAGTGCTGGGATTACAGGCGTGAGCCACCACACCCGGCCGAAGAATCATTCTTAACAGAGAAAAAAAAGGACATTAGAGAGGCAGGGAGAAAAATGGCACTTTTGGGGGAAAATGCCAGTGTGGCTGGAGTATAGTGACCACTAACAAAGACCATCCTTGACCAAACTTAGGCTCCTCTGAATCCTCCACCCATTTACGCCCTAACCTTTGAGTTTCCATGTCTGTTCATCTTTTCATTGCAGTTTTAGCAAGAATTCTATCAAGTGGGTTTAGACAGATCTCCCTCACCCTAAATTCCTCAGTCCCCACCCTTTGTGTCTGAACATCCCAGCCCGCTCTCAACAAGAATCCTATTAAGTCTGTTTACCCATAATTCCCACTTACACCTGATGTTTCCTTTCAGTAATTTTCCATCCACTGATCCCCGGTCTGCTCCTTGGCTATAAATCCCAACTTGTTCTTGTTGTATTCAGAATTGAGATCAATTCTATACCGAGGTCACTTTTCCCCTACTGCAACAGTTGCTAGATAAGGTCTGTTTTTTCCTACACTTTACTGTTCAGCTCTGGTTTTCCTTGACATTGCTTGGCATGAAGGCTCGAGAGGTAAATAAGGCCACACTACATGCGAACCTGTAAGCCTCTTGGAGGACTTGAGATATGAAAAATTTACTAGACGATCATACCACTTATTAGGATGGAGAGAAGACTAAAAGGCAGACAGGATATGGATGTAAGAATAAGACTTCCACTTTGGACATTTAAGTTTTAAAAAGCTGTGAGTCACTCTAGTGGTTACTTCAAGAGGGCAGCTCAGAGTTGCCCGGAGCTCAGAAGGTAAATATGAAATAAAGCTATAAATTTCAAACTCATTAGCATTTGAAAGGTGTTTAAAGCCACAGTAATGGATGAGCAAGAAAAAGTCCTGGGACTTAAGATCTTGAATATTCAAAACTTAAGCAGAAGAGAAGTTAAGGAGTATAAACATGACTAAAAAGGAAAACAAAGGTGACTAAAAATGAGACCAGTGACATGAAAGAAAAGAGAAAACAGAGTTTCAAAAAGGAAAAGAAGGCAAGACATGTGAAATAATGCTGAGATTCCACATAACAGTAGCTGGCTGGAGTATTATGGAAACAGATTATTATGCCAAATGGATACTCTGCATGAACAAGTGCTATACCTGATTAGTACTATCTTCCTTCAGTGGCAGATATGAATCTAGTGATAGACATCCAGGTACTTGTCACCCTTGATAAAGACCAGCCCAAATAATTGGCCTTAACAATATATAATAAGGCTCCTCCCATCAACACTAAGCACTTTCTATTACTTCACGTAAGTACCATTAACATACCTGAGAAGGACACTGAACTCAAGCTAGGTAGATGTTAGGAAATTGTATGGTATTGCTTATAAACAATACCATACAAGCATAAAAGCAGGAATTGTTATCTATTTTGCAGATACAGGTATCTATATCTATGATCTCTTTAGTCTATCTAAAGAGTAAAGAGATCATAAGCTTTTGTTTTTAGGAAAATTCAAAACTTTCATGTTACCCATTCAACCAGGACATGGTCTTATGTAGCTAGCATTTCTAAATCATTACCAGCAGCCAAAGCCAAATGTTATTCCTTTAAATTTACACACAGAGCTTTACTCTGAAGGTTTATACTCAGGGAATAAAGAGTCCAAGACTACTATTCTCATCTGACATTAATTTTCCAATTACAAAAAAACATAATCTTAACTGCACAGTTTTTAAAGTTTCTGTCCAAAAATGTTATTTTTATCTAACCTGATTTACATAACACTAGGGTATAAGAAAATTTAAAACAAACTTTTGTCATAACCAAAAACCAAAGCACCTATCAGCCAGAGACTCCTGGGGGATTGGGGGGAGGTTTCCATGAACCTGAAGTTCCCCCAGAAGCTTGGGTTTCAGGTGACCCTTTCAACACCATTTTCATAATAATGCTAAGACATTATTTAACTTTTCACTCTTGTTCTTTCATGTACACACAGTGACCTTTACAAAAGTTACATAATGCTATGGTGCTCTATCTATGTATCAGGTAAGGAAATATATGCTTGTATATTTTCATGTTTAAAAATTTCTTAGTTTTCACTTATAATATGTAAATATTTTAAAGAAAACCCACATAAATAAAAGCTCTTTAGAGTTTTCAATAATTTTTAAGAGTGTAACTGGGTCTTAAGACCAAAAATTTTGAAAACTGCTGCTCTACGTTTTTTTACAGGTATGATTTGGTATGAGTTTAAGCTTACCCTGACAAAGTATCGCATGATCTTGTTCTGGAAATCTCCAGGAGGTAGCAATAAATATAATAAGACCTCACACAAATCCCTTAGGAATCCTAAAAATAGAAAAAGTAGCTATCATAACATTAGAAAATGTAAAGTCTACACTTACTCTTGATATATAAGGTACATAAAAAAGGTAGAAATAAGCAGTTCTCTGCTTAAAATGGCTGATTATTTTAGTAATTAGTACACATCAGTATTCATTAAAAATTCCTTCATTATTCTCAAGTAGTAACTATTCATTAATCAACTTAACTGTTTTTTAATTTTGCTGTTTTAACCAGTTTTTTGAATCATAAAAAATTTCATTACAAGTCTTTTTCCCAAAATAGTTTTAGATGGACCAGGTACTTTGTAATTCTACCACACATTAATTAGCTTTCCATACTTAAAAGTTATTCACACATTTTAAAATATAGCTGTAATTCTTCTTTCAAGGAAAAACCTCCACCATCTCAGCAGGCTATATCAAAGGAAAAAAAGAGTATGCTCGTCTATTCTGCTGATTTAAGAGAGCTCAACTTACATAAAACTATTGCACATCAGTATATCTATGAATTACATTCTAAGTTACTATAATACAAATTGACCCTTGAACAGAGTCTGAATTGCTCAGGCCCACTTTCATGTGGATTTTTTTCAGTAAATATATTAGAAAATTTTTTAGAGATTTGTGACAATTTAAAAAACTCAGAGATGAACCGCATAGCCCAGAAATATCAAAAAAATTAAGAAAAAGGTATGTTATGAATGCATAAAATATGTGCAGATACTACTCTATGTGTTAATCAATTTTTTGCATTATTGGTAAGGGTTATGGTTACCAGTGGGCTGTTAGTATTTAAGTTTTTGGGGGACAAAAGTTATGCACAGAATTCTGTCTGCACAGGGGGTCAGTACCCCCAACCCTCTCACTGTTCAAGTGTTAACTATATTTCTTAACAGTGCTAATAAACTGGCCATTAAAAGCTGAATTATACAATAAAAACAAAAAGAAAAGGGAAAAGAAGAAAGGAAGAACAAAGGAAATAAATAAAAATATTTAAAACATTTTCAAAATCTAAGAAAACAATTTCCACAACTAGAAGGGCTTTTCTATAGTTGTTCCTGTGCTGACACTTCCTGGGAATATAATTGCGTAAGTGATCCTCTTAATCTAAAACTGTGCCAATTAACAAAGACTTAATACGTGCAAAACTGGGAAAAGATGTAGTGTAAACTACAAATAAAAGACAAGCCCGCTGAAATCTATAAATTTTATTTGAAATCACTATATTCATTCCCTTAGGAAATATTTTATGGTAACAGGCATACTTCTGAAGCAAAAATAATAAATTCAAGAGGAAGAGAAATCACTACAGATAAAAAAATTCAATTATAAAATGTTGGCTGGGCGCAGTGGCTCAAGCCTGTAATCCCAGCACTTTGGGAGGCCGAGACGGGCGGATCACGAGGTCAAGAGATCGAGACCGTCCTGGCTGGCACAGTGAAACCCCATCTCTACTAAAAATACAAAAAATTAGCCAGGTGAGGCTGTGGCGGGCGCCTGTGGTCCCAGCTACTCGGGAGGCTGAGGCAGGAGAATGGCGTGAATCCAGGAGGCAGAGCTTGCAGTGAGCTGAGATCCGGCCACTGCACTCCAGCCTGGGCGACAGAGCGAGACTCGGTCTCAAAAAAAAAAAAAAAAAAAAAAAAAAAAAGTTTATGTTTGCTATATTTTAAAAGTAGATTGATAATTTCTTTTCTTTTTTTTTAGACAGGGTCTCACTCTCATCACTCAGGCTGGATGGAGTGCAGTGGCATGATCACAGGTCACTGCAGCCTTGACTTCCCAGGCTCCGGTGATTCTCCCACCTCAGCCTCCTGAATAGCTGGGACTAAAGGTGTGCACCATCACAGCCAGCTAATGTTTCGTACTTTTAGTAGAGACAGGGTTTTGCCATGTTGCCTAGGCTGGTCTTGAACTCCTGGACTCAAGCAATCCAGGCCCTTCGGCCTCCCAAAATACTGGGATTACAGGCGTGAGCCACTGCACCCAGCCAGGACCAGTTAATTATTAAAGATGACCTTTAAAGAAGAAAACAGAATCTGGAAACTACTTTTAAGAATTACAAAATAAAATAAAATGAATAGCATCTTTACTATGCTACCTGCCCTAAGTAAGAATAATTTTATCCTTAAGATTTGTTCACTGGTTCTGCTAACTTGACTCTAGCAAGTTACTATTGTCAAGAAAGTTAAATTGAAAGAAAACCTTCTTCATCTTTGGGGGAAGTGCACACTAGATCACGGCAAACGTCCTTCTCCATTTCAACTTCAACTTCAAAGAAGGTATCTACAAGATCTTCTGCTGTACCTGAAGAAAAACAATTCAAGATACATAAAATGATAAAAGGAAAATAGATTTTTAAATCCTAGTTTCAAATGGAATAAAGATATTACCTTTTACTTGATCATCTTTCTCTGTTATTTTCTGTTGAGCCTTTCTGAATACTCGTAAGTGTGTGCCAAAATCATCTACAATGCGTGTAGTAAAATAAGGTTGCCAGTCTATTTCTTTTGACCTTATAAAAAACACATTACATAAAAGAATTATATAAATGCTTTATCAGAAAATATAAATTCATTTTAATGACTACTGACAACATGATTATCTGAGACTGTAAATTTAAATTGAGATTTTCATTCATTATTACCTGTTAGTATTGTTTCATAAGATCCAAAGTAAATCTTCACTAAGTCTTCTAACAATATTACTTGAATTATTTTATGTGCCAAAGTTTAAATCTACTATCTAAATGCTTAAAATAGTAAAGTAATTTTTTTCCAGTTAAATTTGAAGTGAATCTGATAACAGTATACCATGTAATTTCTCAGCCCCAACATAAGAATACATAAGGAATTCTGAATAGTTTTGTTTGCTTTTAAAAGAGCATTTCAAACATTTCTTGGTTTCTTCTGAACTCTTTCTGAATTCTCCACATTCATCTTTTTAGCGATGCAACACATGTTCTGAACGTTCTGTTTGAATACACTAGCACTTAAAAACTTGGCCATGGTCAGGCACAGTGGCTCACACCTGTAATCCCAACACTTTGGGAGACTGAGGCAGGAGGATCACTTGAGTCCAGAAGTTCAAGACCAGCCTAGTTGACATGGTGAAACTGTCTCTACAAAAATTAGCCAGGCATGGTGGCATGCACCTATAGTCCCAGTTGCTAGGGAGGGTGAAGTGGGAGGATCACCTGAGCCCAGGAGGTCAACGCTGCAGTGAGCTGTGACCACACTACTGCATTCGAGCCTGGGTAACAGAACTATCTCACCACCAACAACAACAACAAAAAAAGCCTTAACCATTAGAAATAACTAATTAAACGGAAATGGTTTAAAGAATGATGTAAAATATCACACATATAAAAGCCTTTAGAATACTCATGAATAAGGTAATTACTAATTTTAGGAAGTCACCTAGTACTCTATCTCAAAAGCAACAGACCTCAAAAGATACCGTTAATTCAGTATACCAGTGAAACAGGTAAAAAACACAATAGATAACTCAAAAACAATTTATATCTCTCCTTGGACTGGGTGACTTTTTAATATAATGTTCTTTTTCATAAAATCGCACTAAAATTAATTCACCCTTTCAGGAACATACCAAGTAGACAGAAAACAAAGAGTCTATTCGGGAAGATGCTGGACAATGGAGGAACCAAAAAAGTACACCATAACTCATTCTGGTAATTACCCAAACATACAATAAAGAGGCTAGTGAAGAAGCTGACTTAATTACTATAACTTTTGGGGGGAAAGAAAGAAAAAAAAAAACCCTTAAAGAGTCAGTATGATATTGAAAAATAAATGGTTTTCAAGTAAAAAATAAGTTATTAACACTAAGGCACAACTATGGTTTGTTGTATAAATGAAACTAAAGAGAAAGCCATAAGTATATGAACAGGAAAACAAATCAACACAAAAAGGTGGATCCCTAAGCTCAGTAATCCGAGGAAGAATTAATTAACATTATACAGAATATAAGAGCCAAGCATATAAGCATATAACTAAACTTGGTAACAATCTTCAGTCTCAACATAAAACCTAAAATAAAAACTTAAACCTAACAGTCTCTAGAATCTCTTTTTTCTTATTTAAAAAAATAAATCACAATCTGTATAAGCATCTTTCAAAAATCTTTATATGAATATTTATTCAAAATCATCCATACTTGAAAATTTTATAAAAACAAAATTTACTTAGTATAGGCCACAGCTCATTTAATCCATAAAAGGTTCATTCTGACAAATTTAGAAGAAAGCAGAATATATAATCTTTCAAGTTACATCTGTCCTGTTTCACGGTACAATGCTGTTTATTTAATTTACTGAAACTTTCAAACAAAATAAAATTTACCAAATTAGAAGGCATTTTAAATCCATCTTGATTCATTATAGAGGACGTAATCACATTTTAAACGAATAAAATTATCAAGCAATGCAAATACATACAAATTGTATCTGATGTACAGATTTCTATTTTCAATACAGAAATATGTTGAGGGTAGAAAAATAGGAAAAACAGTACAGATATCCTATATATCTTTCTGAGGTTATTATTTTCCTTCTGCTTGACTTATTTCCACTGACTTCATGCAAACTTAATATAAATCTCAAAAGAACTTTCAAGATTAGGAGGAACAACAATAGCACACTGCTTCCCATTTATAAATTAGAAGGATGTATATTAACAATTTCTAGTAAAGTTTGTCTTAACAAAATTGGAAAATATTTTGATGACAGTGAAGTACTTTCTAAAATCATGACATGATAAATATGTAATAAATGCAATGTGAAAATGAGTAAGAAATATTTCATTTATGTAATAGCCATACTTCTACTGCATCTACTACATAGCTTTCTAGTAGAGCTCTTAATATCAATTATGCTTACATTATGCCAACAGTCAAAACTCTTTTTCACTTTGCTTAAAATATTCCCCCATATAATTCTTAGTCTAGTAAAACAACCGGGCTATTACATAACGCATCTTATTACCGACACTTGAGTTTTATTATTATTGCTAATAAGCTGTAATTTCTTGAATTTAAAAATAAAAGAACATAATCCCTATATGACCAAAAAAAGTGATACAATTAACCCTAGCCTGAAAAAATTGACAGTAGGCCCCTGAAGCTTATGTATCTTGACAGAATGGTTGCAATCAAGAATTAAGGTTAACTAGGAATGCAAACAAGTAATGAAATTTTAATTGAAAGCACAAAAGCAAAACAAAACTATAAAGTATGTCTCTCTGAACATAAATTTTGCAAGCCCTTATCTCTGTCTCTAATGCTACCATCCTATCCCTCGCCACCATTCTACGTATAGGTCTCCCACATCCACTGTGTCCCTTGCATTCCAATTTCCATAAAGCAGTCAAATTTTTAAAATAGGATATACACAGCTTTAAAACTGCAGTAACACCCCATTATTATTAGAGCTAAGCACGAACACCTTCTCTAAGATCTTTCTTACCGGAGAGCCCTTGTGTATTTCCTCTTCATCACCATCTATCTCACCCTCTCCCTGCCTCTTTGTTTTGCAGATCCACAGGCTTTCTTTCCATTTGTCAAATGCTAATATGCCCCTTACACTCTCAGTGCCTCTGGACAGACTATTCCCTCCCCCACATTTGCTTGGCATAGCCTACTCCCCATAAATTTTCCTTCTTTCCCCCCATTCACTTGACAATTCCCACTTATACATTAAGGTTTATCTAAAATGTCAATTCCACATGCCAGCCCTCATTGACCCCCATCCTCTCCACTATTCATTCCTTCAGACTAGGTCCTGTCTCCAGTTATGCATTCTACCAAACTTTCCACTTTTTATAGCTCTTACAAGCTACAGTTGAATTATTTGCTGTTAGAATATTAATCTCAGTAAGGCACGGATTGACTGGGTCTGTTTTTTGTTGTTGCTGTTGTTGGTTTGTTTAAATAGAGTCTCACTATGTTGTCCAGGCTGGAATGCCATGACTATTCACATGCATATTCACAGTGCAGCCTCAAACTCCTGGGCTCAAGTGATCCTCCTACTTCAGCGTTCTGAGTAGCTGGGAGTACAGGCACATACCACTGCACTCAGCCAACTGTGTTTGTTTTATTCATAGTTGTATCCCCCGTGGAAAAGTAATGTTTCAAATATTATTGGAGGCACTCAATGCATACTGATTTATTGATTCCTTTTCCAGGGTCAGAGCACTGTTTTCGATGGATGTTTGAAGCATGGCAACAGGAGGCACAAACAACAATTGCTTCCTTATTCCTTGAAGTGTTAAAGTAGAATATGTACTGAGAAGCTCTTTTTGACTCACGGTTACTTAATGCCAATGCCTTAAAAAGGCAAGTAAAGTCCCAAATACGTGGTTGAGTTTAGAATTATAAATTGCCTCACTTGTTCCATCTATTCTAAGCAGTGTACAGCTCATCATCAGTAGCACAAAACACGACCAAAATCAAGTATTTCTAGAAAACGCACTGGACTGGTACAGATGCCATTGATTCGAACAAAAGACTTCACCAAATGATGGGTCTTTTACTCAAATCAAAGGCCAGTTTATGAAATTCAGCAAGTCACATCATTTCCCAAAGTTTGTTTCCTCTAACAACACTTACTATATCTTTGAGTCTATGATTGATTATATTAGCTACATAAAACCACACATACACATACACATACACAGGGACAGAGCGTATAAAAAACTGGTAATTGGGCAGTAGGTAAATTTAAATATTTGATCAAAAGAGGGAGTCATGAATATATTTCACTTTAACTTCAATGACATAAATCTTCCTGTATAGGACTAAGATTTATTCTTTGGTTAAGGCTGTGCTGAGTGGTATTAACATGCCTTGGGTGTTGAAAAAACTACAAACTGTTCCCACACTGCAAAGCCTATGGTGTCCAGTTTCTTTAAAATGGCAAGGGAATAAAGACATTTTGTGAACAAATCTGCATGAAGAGTCCTTGAAGACTTTCAAATTTCATAGTTGCCTTTCATTCACTTAATTCAACTACAATCTTCCACCAGCTTTGAGTAATTCCAAAGCAAGTGACTTGGTTTTTATAGAAACTACCCTGTCATATTCATATTTCTTCAATCTAAGTTGAGTGTTAATTAAACCACCTGATTATCATAAAAAAGTGTAACTGGGATATATAGGCTCAGAAACAAACACAACTTTTTTTTCAACGTGTTTGATTATCCGTCTCCTCTAAATCACCAATGTTCAGGTCACACCACAGACTAACTGTATCAGATTTTCTGGAGGTGGGGTCCAGGCATCACACAACTGACTTTTGATAAGCATAAAACTCAAAGGGTGGAAACAGAAGTGGATAGATGTAATAGAGCCTAGTCTTAATGTTAAGGTTATCAGTCATTATAGCATATAAAGGGAATGGAGAGCACTGGCTAACTAAACATCAGTTAAGAGAACTTTCACTGCAATAGCACAGAATTGGAACCATTTCAAAATCAGCTTAAAATTTTGTTGACGAGAACTACACACACAAAGACTATAGATTAAGTGATATGTAGTAATTTAAAGAGGCTTCAATAAAGAGGCTACACTTAAATCTTGATGAAAGAGCAGTATTTATATGAGAGAAGAAAGGACACAGGAATGAGCAGAAGATGGGAACGAGCATGATAAATATATACGCAAGGGTCATCTTGTAGACTTGCCTGACTAGGAGAGGGTGATCGTTTGGCAGTAAAGGCGATCTTCATATTCATGGCAGAATACTTTCCTGGAAAAGGTGCCTTATGTCAAAATGGTAAAAGTAAAAGCTGCTTTTTCCACAGAAAATAATCCTATAATAAATGTTATGCTCCTGATGCTACATTAGTTTTTCAGAGAAATGACTATGAAGACCTTTTTTAAAAACTGTAAGAATGACAGTGTACTATATACTGCAGGTGTAGGTATACATATAGACACTATATATATGTACACATACACACATACATACATACACACACACACACACACACACAGAGAGAGAGAGAGAGAGAGAGAGAGAGAGAGAGGTCCACAGAATCTTAGTATTTTAGAACTGAAAGGAATCTCAAGGGAAGAGGTATATACATATATACATACACACACAAACACACAGACGCATGTTAAGACTTGGCTTTTTTAAAGGTACGTTAATAAGGTCAATATAACCAATCACATAAAATTTTAATAATATGTATTAAAATTCTACAAAAGGTCTTTATCTTCTCTGTAAAAAACACAGAAATTTTTGAAAAATCATTAAAATAGAATTCCTAGTTTTTCTGGGTAGATTTTTGACAAGTAACTTTGAGCAGATTTTGAGAAAAGTTTTACTCTATTAGAGGGCCTTTTGATCAACTGACTCACAGACTTTTTTTTGTTGAGAGAAAGCAACTGAGTGGCTTATCTGTGAAAGAAAAAAATTTCTTCTCCTTTGAGCCTCTGAATCAGATACTAACTTCCCCTCTTAATTCACTATTAGAAAGGATATACTACTCTTTACTCTAAGTACATAATCCTTTACTTGTTTCCATCCTTCAGAGTCCTTGAAGAACTACTTTGTTAATAGTGTCAAAAACTCAGCCTGAAATTTAATTTGGGTAAAATTGTAAAGGCACAGAATTGTAAGCTTCATTTTGAATCCACTAAATCAATCCCCCCTACGTCAATTCAGTCATAAATACTACGTGTTACCATAACCATCTCTCTAGAGTCCCCTTTTTTACCCTTTTATCATCCACTTTAAGGATTTAGTTGTCAGTACTGATTAAAATAATGAAACTAACTTGACCTTCTTCACAAACATTCCTGAACTTACAGTAAATGTATGATTACCCCCTACTATAGTCCTCAAAAATAAATGGGGAATTCTGCCATAGGAGTTAAATTAGCAACCACACAAGGAAATACGTCTCATTACTTCGGGTTTACAAATCTGCCTCTGCCCTCTCTTCACTTAGGTGTATCCTCTCCAACTGTGAGCTGGAGTAGGCAAACAATTGTGTACATCTCTTCCTATTTCCAAGTTCAGTGACTTCATGCTGATAGCTTAAAACTGAACATGGTGGGAGAACTTACACCTCAGAAAACTTAAAAAAACATCAAACTCGTAACACTACAGATTTACTGTTTTCAGCATTCTATAAAGAACAGCAATAGTCTAGTTGTACAAAAACTTTTTATTTCATTGATACAAGTGTTTTAATCATCGAGAAAAGATTAGTGAACGTATTTTATGTTTAGAATCAAGCATTCTTTCTGATCATTTAGAAATATATTAAAAGGTTTAAATAAATTTTGTTATCCTACTATAAGACCCCTACTAACACCTGTAATCCCAGCACTTTGGGAGGCCAAGGCGGGCGGATCACCAGGTCAGGAGATCGAGACCATCCTGGCTAACATGGTGAAACCCCATATCTACTAAAAATACAAAAAAATTAGCCGGGTGTGGTGGCGGGCGCCTGTGGTCCCAGCTACTCAGGAGGCTGAGGCAGGAGAATGGCATGAACCCAGGAGGCGGAGCTTGCAGTGAGCCAAGACTGCACCACTGCACTCCAGCCTGGGCAAGAGCCAGACTCTATCTCAAAAAAAAACAAAAACAAAAACAAAAGACCACTACTAATAAAACAATAGCTATGAAGAGTACTTTAATCCCAAAGTAAATTAACTCTAATTAGCAATCCTATATACTTAAAAAAAAAAACTCCCCAAATGGCATTCAAAATGTGGAGTGTGATGGAGTAGGTTAGTGTGTGTTTTGGGAGGAGACATGATTGAAAAGAAATCAAGATTAGTAACAACCTGACCAGAGAATCTTACTATTTTAGAACTGAAAGGGATCTCAAATCACTACCACAATTCCCTATAATTTCAGAGCCAGAATTTAAATTACATATTCTAGGAGACACAGTGAGACCAAGGTTTTGTTAAACAAAACAGGGTTCCTGGAAGGGCGGAGGTTGCAGTGAGCTGAGATTGTGCCACCGTACTACAGCCTGGGCGACAGGGCGAGACTCTGTCTCAAAAACAAAAACAAAAACAAACAGGGTTCTTAACTTTCAGTTCAGTGTTCTTTCTACTCTACCTTAACAAGAAAATAAAACATCCTGATTCATAGAAGTGATAAGCAAATTGGTGGAAACGAACTTAGGCATGCAGCTTTACATGACTGTATTAAGGAAAATGGTATTTAGTGAGCGATAACACTGCTTAAGAAGTGTGGTCCTATATCCTATGTTTCAATGCTTCAAAGAGATTCCAAAATCCAGATGTTCTGAAGGACTCAGATCTCAGAAAATAGTAAAAAGTTTATACAGAAGTACACACATAAAGTATAGTCATCATTTCAGCAGTATAAAAAACAAGACGTGAACACCTTAGTTAAGATAAAATACAGGAAAAAAAATAACATGGGGCTAAGTGCACATCTTCATAAGTAATAAAGTATAGAAAATTAAACTCATGATGTTAACTATTTTAGTAAACAGGAGTATTAATAAAATTACTACAACTAAGATCTAAGTCCTTCAGAACATCTGGACATTTCTTCTACAGAGAAATGTCTATTCAAATTCTTTCCCCATTTTTTAATTAGGTTACTTGTCATTTTATTACTGAGTGTGCTACTGCTTTTTTTTTTTTTTATACATACTTTTAATTCTGGGGTACATGTGCAGAATGTGCAGGTTTGTTACATAGGTATACACGTGCCACGGTGGTTTGCTGCACCCATCAACCCGTCACTTACATTAGGTATTTATCCTAATGCTCTCCCTCCCTTTGCTCCCTACTCCTCAACAGGTCCCGGTGTGTGATGTTCCCCTCCCTGTGTCCACGTGTTCTCATTGTTCAACCCCCACTCATGAGTGAGAACATGCAGTGTTAGGTTTTCTGTTCTTGTGTTAGTTTGCTGAAAATGACGGTTTCCAGTTTCATCCACGTCCCTGTAAAGGACATGTACTCTGCTTGTTTTTATAAATATAGTTTTATTGGACAGTTATGCTCATTTATTTGCATTTTGTCCACAGCAGCTTTTGTGCTACAATGGCAGAATTGACTAACTGCGACAGAAATGATGTGGCCTAGAAATCCTAAAATAGTTGTTTGGGTCTTTAGAGAAAAAGTTTACTGATTCCTGCAATAGACATTTTTATAGCCATTAATATATATAAGAAGAATTACAAATATATAGAAAACATATTAGAATCAAAACTGTACAAAGTAACATATGCTGTATGATTTTTAGCTATATAAAAATTGTAACTATGTATGCACAGATAAGACATTAAAAGGAAATACACTAAAACATTAACAGTGATCTTTGGATTGTGGGTCTATGGCTGAATATAGCTAATTCAGAAAATCTAAAGAAGAAAATTACATTTTACAAAATAGGTATATATTACTTTACAGCCAGAAACAGAAACATTTGGTTGTCAGTAATAAAGATACCTAGTATGATTTTTTTTTAATTAATTTATTTGCCATTTTTCTTTTCTATTCTTTGTGTTCTTATGAACGAAAACTTAAGAATTGTTTTTTCAACTATAGATAACAATTTTGTATAGGCAGCCACTATCTGGAAACAAATGCTTACTATCATGGTTTGTACATGATGGAACAGTAAATACCTAATAAATTATTGTTGATAGAGTTCCCACTTGTGACTTCCATGTTAATTTTTTCCATACATTTTAATATGCTTCCGCTGGGTCTATGAACATTTCATTTTTCAGACACTGGAAAAAGCATGATTGAAAACAAACCATCTATCTGTATAACAACTCACTTATCTATAGAAAATATACAAATGACCAATAAGCACACGAAAAGATGCTTGGTGTCATTAGCTATCAGGCAAATGCAGATTAAAACGATAATGTAATACTACTTCACACTCACTATGATGGTGTCAAAAAGACAGACAACAATAACTTAAGTGCTGGTCAAAGAGGAGCTTTCATATACTGCTGGTAGAAATGTAACAAAGTACAGCCACTTTGAAAAAGTTTGCAGTTCCTCAAAAGACTGATCATACAATCCAGAAATTATATTCCCAGGTATATATCCAAGAGAAATGGAAACATTTGTCCCTCAAAAACTTGTACATGAATACTCATAGTAGCATTATTCACATGATTCAAAGAGTAGAAACAACCTAAATGTCCATTTACTGATGAAAAACAACTGTAGTATGTGTTCAATGGAATATTACTCAGCAATAAAAAAGAAAAAGCACTAATTCACGCCACAACATGAATGAACCTAGAAAACATAATGCTAAGTAAAAGAAACAGGAAAAAAGACCACATACATTATTTCATTCATATAAAATGCTCAGAATAGGCAAATCCATAGAAACAAACAAACAAAAAAAAAGATTAGTAGTTACCTAGAGCTAGAAGCGTGGGGGAACGCAGAAGTGACTGATAATGGATATAAGGTTTCTTTGTGAAGTCATTAAAATGTTCCTAAATTGAAAGTTGTACAACTCTTAACTAAAGCTACTGACTTTAAGTGGTTGAACTGTATAGTTTGTGAATTGTATCAGTTAATAATGAACTATTACCCCAGGTCTATTCTATAGATTATAAAAACATTAGGCTGGGGTAGTGGCTCACACCTGTAATCCCAGCACTTTGGGAGGCTGAGGCCAGTGGATTGCCTAAGCTCAGGAGTTCGAGACCAGCCTGGGCAACATGGTGAAACCCCGTCTCTACTAAAATACAAAAAATTAGCCAGACATGGCAGCGTGCACCTGTTAATTCCAGCTACTCAGGAATCTGAGACAGGAGAATCGCTTGAACCTGGGAGGCGGAAGCTGCAGTGAGCAGAAATTGTGCCACTGCACTCCAGTCTAGGAGGCGACAGAACGAGAGTCTGTCTCAAAACAAAAACAAAAAACATTAACTATTTCGCCTTCTTTTAAATATTTAGATAAAATTTCTAATTTTAAATTAGTTTCTAATTGTTTTTGTTATACTGTAATAAATATAACTGTCTTTCCGAGGAATGTCAGTTTTTACCCAAATTTCAAATTGCAAAGAATATAAAATGGTAAAACAAAAAAAGGACAAAATTTTGTTGCGAACGTCCACTATTTGAGTTTTGTTTGCCTTTTAACAAGTGTAGGGATATACCATTTATTTTCATTATTTCTATGGCAAAAGGTAAAGGAAGAAAATAGGGAATATGTTCTTGAAGTTTTACCAATCATTCCCTGTGATACTATGTCATTAGTATCACAGCCAGCCTCCATGGGAAGATTTTTCAGGAAGGAACACAGTGGCACTAGCACATATCTACTTTCCCCGGCATGGGGGTAGGGTGCAGTGACTCACGCCTGTAATCCTAGCACTTTGGGAGGCTGAGGCAGGCAGATCACGAGGTCAGGAGTTCAAGGCCAGCCTGACCAACATGGTGAAATCCCATCATCTCTACTAAAAATACAAAACTTAGTCGGGTGTGGTGGCGCACACTCGTATTTCTAACTACTCAGGAGGCTGGGGCAGAAGAATTGCTTGAACCTGGGATGCAGAGGTTGCAGTGAGTGTGCCACTGCACTCCAGCCTGGGTGACAGAGCAAGACTCTGTCTCAAAAAAAAAAAAAAAAAAAGAACAAAAAAGAATATATGAACTTTCTGCTAATCTTGGATTAAGAGGAACAAAGATGGAGGGATTTACCACCCACATGTCACTTTCAAGATCAACAACAAGGTTGCTTGTTATAGTTTCTACTACACTAACTTTATCTTCTTTCTTAGAAATTTGCTCATACTATTCTTATTTCCTAACATATTCTTCCTCTCTATCTATCCAAATAACCCATTCTTGAAAACCAGTTTTGCTCTCAATTCCGCTGAGGTCTTCATCAGCTACTCTAGTTCACTCTATCTCTACATGAAAAACCACTCTCAATACCACAGAAATGACTGTTTTATTTCTCCATGTTTCATGTGCCTTAATTTTGCCCTCTCTACCTCCCTTGCTCTACAAAAAAATAGCTAAGACAGGGTCAAAGAATCTGTGTACACAACCTAGGAACATAACAGCAACAACAATAACAGAGAAGTTAATTTTACTGAACACTTACTATGTGCCAGATTATAGAGGCACAGAGTCAAGTGATTTGCTAAAAATGTCATTTATTGATTGGCAAGTACTTTACTAAATGTTTCACCCACATCATCTCATTTTCCCCTTACAACTCTGAGTTTGCTACATTATTATTACTATTTTACAGAGACATTAAACATTTTCTTTTAGATACACTACAACTTAATGGTAGACAGAATTATAGATTTTCTGACACAGGCCAAAGCTGTCTATATCACACTATAATATCTTATTTAAAGGGGGAATAAAAAATACATGGGTTATTCAGGATTCACCCCCTGAGGCTTTTGTCTAATCCACACCCAAATTCCACAGAGAAGGAGAACTCAAGGGTGCTGGAGGAAAGTTTCCTTCCCCAAGCTGTTACTGGAATAACAAAAGTACTAATACTAAATAAGATGTTATCACTACAGAGTACTCTCCCACACATGATGTCATTTAATCCTAACCACCACCTGATAAGGGGATACAAGTTATCATCTCCAGACAAATACATGTGTTTTGTCCACTCAAGACCAAGAGCTTAAGAAGTAATAGAGCTAAGTTCAAATCCACAACTTTGGACTCAAAACATACATTATTTTCTTCCCATCTTTATTCAAAATTAGGCACTTCATTTTACAGTGACATTCTCTAATTGTTTCTCAAAGTTGATGAGCAAATACAAACACTAAAAATCATAGGTTCTAAACATTTTCTGAGTTCATGGCCCTTTAAAAAAATCAAACCTATGAAACCACTGGAGAGGGAAAAAAAGAAAAAAATGTTTTTTTCCAGGGTTGTGGGCCCTATAAAGGATTGTAAGTTAAAGAATAGAGGTGATAATTGTTGCTGCTATCATATGCTTCACAGTATACAGCAGACGGCACAGAATAAGGTTTTTAAAGTATATGAATGATTGTAAACAGATGAATTTTCTTGATATTGGTACTGGAAGTCATGGAGCCTCTAGTAAGTCATATATTTGCATAGTCATATAATTGCACAATTAATGAGTTTTACTGAATGCTAAGAACTTTATTTGATACCGTTTTTTAGCCTCAAAGCAGCCTCTAAAGCAGTTATTATCTGTACTGTTTTAATTTGCCAGAAACTTAAGGTAAATGGTCAAGCAAAGATATAAATTTAGATCAGTGTAGGATGCAAAAAAACCTTGCTTTTTCATTAAGCTTGATAGCACTGAATGTTTTCAAAAGAAAAAACTTAAGACCTACAGTGAAAAGAAAGGTGACTAGGGGATCAAAAACAGGGAAAGTATTGCAGTAATAGGAAAGAAGAGCAGGAAACTAAGATAAATAACCTAGATTATAAAATATTTAATTGGATGGGAGAAAAAATACCAAACTTAAGAACAATTTGATTCTAACTCTAACTCACTGGATAACATTAGACTAACCACTTTACCCTTCTGGACCTTAGCTTCCTCATCAGTAAAATTATGGGTGTTGGATGGCATAAAAACTTAAATTTCTAAATTCCTTCACAATTTTCAAAACACTGTCACAGGTATTTCATCTCACTCCACTGAGCAGGGACTTTGTTTTATTCACTGCTGTATCCCCAGCATCTGGTTGGTACAAAGTATGCCCAAAATACTAGTTGAATAACACGAATTTTGATCCTGACAATTATCCTGAGAGGAACACAGAACAGGGCAGTTATTATTACACTTATTTTACATATGAGAAAAATCAAGGTTCAGAGTTTAAGGACACTTGCTCACAGTCCTACAGCCAGAGGTAGAGCTAGAACGCAAACTCAAGTTTTCAAATTACTAGACCTCAAATCTCTTTCCAGTTCTAAAATGTGTTACACATTTTTATATATTTTTCAATAGTCAGGCACAAGAATAATGAATTCTTCTTATCCTCACCCTTTCTAAGAAAAAAAAAGTCATCAGGATAGCGTTACTATAGAAAGCAATAAATAAATATTTAGAAGAATTATCTGAAAGAATACCTAACACTCAATAATGGTGCACATGAAATAAGAGAGATTAAATTCAAGTTCTGACTTTCTTTGATTATACCAATTACATGTTCTGTGTTCCACAGCGAGTCTGTATCTGTAATTCTGGCTAGCTCCTTTGCAAATGCTTGCTCCTAATCATGAGGGAGGAGGAGTACAAATCTATCTCTATAACTATTATTATTCAAACCATAAACCTTGTGCCAGGCTCCCCAATGAGGTTAGGAAACACATCTCATGCCCTTCCTCTAGCCAACTCCAAATCTAAAGCTTTAGAATCAAATGCAGATAGAGGAAAGGGCCTGAGAGGGCAGCATGAGCTGGAAATACATAGCAGGGCAATCTTTGTGTGTGATGGTAGCAACATATTTGAATGGAATAAAAAAAGAAGTCTGCAAACTCATCCAAACATAAAATCTTTCTTTCAAAAATAAATAATTTCTAGAACACAAGTATTCCCTTTCATATAATGTTGCCCATTAAAAGGCTTTCAAAAAGTTAGACGTCAATGATGGGGGAAAAAAACAAAAGCCTTCAAAAATAATAATGAAAGTAAACGTAATTTAAACAGGTGTGAAATAGCCTCCCATCAACAAAAATCAAGCAGTTTAAGTAAAATAGAAGCCAAAATACTTTCATCATATGGGAAGCAGTATACAGCTGGTTTGTAAAGTAAGAATTTTAGTGTATCTGACAAGAAAAGTTCCTTAAACTCACCAAAATAAACTTTTCTTCTGAAAAATATAAACTTGAATATTCTCCACTGACTTATGTTCCTTTGGTCCCTTCTCCTCCCTCTAAGAGGACTTCCAATAGATATGTGTCATAATTAGGAGAAGAGTTATAGCAAAAGGAGAAGAGCAGTTACTCTGAAACTAATCTATTTTCATAGCACTCACATAAAATAGAGGGTCTAGGGAAGAGCGGGGGGAAAGTATCAATAAGTGGGGTAACAGATTTAAAAAGTCACTGATTTGGACCCTAAAGAAAAAACTACCAAACAGAAAGCAGGGTTTAATCAAAATAAACATTCTGTAAAAACCTAAAATCTGGGGTAAAGGTTTTAAGAGCTCTAGTTCTAAAATCCTGGAGTTATCTCACAATAATAATCTGCTGTTCTACTTACCTTTTAATAAACAATTCCTCCCCTTAAAAGTTATTTTCCTTAGTGGTACAAACCATGCATCTAAATTTTTCTGCATAAATACAATGCCGTGTTCCTTACCTAGTAGCAAACTGAATGAGCGCATTTTGAAGAGTCTGCCTAATTTCAAGAAGAAAAGATTCATCATCGCTTAGTGTATAATACCAATACTGGACATAATCTCTCAAGGAAAACTGGATAACCTGTAACAAAAATATTGGTAAAAAATTACAACATTTTAGGATTTAAAAAGTTACAGTGGTAAACTAAAAATCATGCTGTATCTGCCAATTTATATTTACTCTCTATGTATTAATTTATGGTGGTAAATACCTGCCCTCATTACAAAAACATCAACATATTAAAAACCATTTCAAACATTTTTAAATTATTCTGGTATCCAAACTTCCCTACTGGCTAGATTAAAAAAAAAAAAAATTAAAACACTATCTATGGCCAAGTTCCATATAAATCCAGGTAAAGACAGTTTGCAGAAAAAAAATAAACTTTCCATGCTATAATCTAATAAATAATATCAATCAGTTTAATGGAATGAGATGTAAAATAATAGAGAATTCCAAAAAAAAAAACAGTTTTTTTAAAGATTATATCATCAGATCCATTGCAGTCTAGTTATAAAAATTATATAGGAGTTCACTTATTTCTAACATCTTTGATACTGCCAACAGTATTTAGACAATAAATAATACATAATACAACTCAATGTATAATTTTTACAAACCAGATAAACTAAATATTAGTAATAATAATGTTAAAATTCTAAAGTACACATTTCTATAATCATATAATCAAACATCAATGAAAAATATTGCAGGGGGCATAGCTTTTTACCTAGCTCTAATTTTTTAATGTTTTTAGATCAGATATTTCATTTCCATTTTTAAAAGGTAACAAGTAGGAAAAAAACAGTCTGATATACCACACCACTAAGCTTATTAATCAACAAAACAGTAACACTTTAACTGTAAAATTTTAAGAAACACTATCAAATGTCAATAAAAACTTTTTTTCTAAATCCAAATTCAATCGAAAGGCTTTTACATAAAGTAAACCACCTCATTAGAAGGGAGTTAATAAATAAGAAAGCATCTTCAAGTATAAAATTCAAGGATAGCATTAAGAAATTCCAGGATATTATTTAAAGAGCAAAAAGTATTTCCTGGTATCGTCATAAGAAATATACCTAGAACACAATATATAGAATTCAAATACCACACGCTGAAACTCACTTGCTGGAGAGGTTCATCAATTATATTGGCACCCGTCAATCTTCTATCAATCTTAATAGTCCTGGCTTCCCGTTTCATTTCTTCTAAGCACTTAAAGGAAATCAAAACATCTTACTGAGTAGTTTTCTGATCTAAAATCTCTCTAGTTTAATTCCAGTTGAATACTCAATGTAACACCCCTTCAATATCCTCAAGTGAATAAATAACCTTATTTGAGGTGCTACTATAAGCCAAACACTATTTCTCAAGTTAACAAAACTAAACACTCCCAAAAAAATGATTATCATCAAAAATTTAATTAAATCAGTAAACATTATTTAGAATGTGAGAAAACTGCAAATGTACAGGTATGCTGCTGCCATATTTCAATGAAACTTTACAACTCTAAAATTAGTGTTTCATGTGAGTCAAACTGTCTTTATTGGGCACTCTCCCTCTTGCCCCTCCCCTTTCCCAGCCCAAAACAGCATACCAGCTGCAAAATAATTTTTAAACGGATTTTATTTAGGGATAGTTTTTGACAACTTAAGAAAATGTATTTCTCTACTTTTTTGTGTTCAGAAAGATCAGTGGCCTGAAAATTGGGTTAAAGGTAGTGGGAGACTCTTAAAAAAACAAACCATAAATATATATAATATAGATACAGATATAGACATAGATATTTATATTAAAAACACATGCTTCAAGTTATAATATGAAACCACTGAAATCTTTTCATAAAACATACTTATAAATCATATTTTAGAAATAGAAAATAAAAACCACTGTTTTTATACTATCTATTAAAAATGGATTATAAAGACTTAACCAGTCTTGAATATAATTTATTACTGTAAAGGATCTTAATTCTTAAAATATTTCCTAACCTCTCTATCTACCACTCAAATGAAGTACACTATAAATAGCTAAGAAATGGTTCAAAAAAGGAAAGGTTAATTTCATAAGACTTTTAAGTAAAAAAAAATACATATGAATATGCGTCCTAAAGGAGAGAAAGGTTTCAGATCATAAAAAAGTTTAAGTATTAAAAAATTTGTTTATCAATATAAAAGTCAGTGGAATAGAGTGAAATTCTTTTATTAATGTAAAATAACATTGGACATTATTTACCTCTACATCTTTTGCACCTTAGCATGTAACAGACAAGTTAATAACTGTAAAGAAAGTTGTTATTAGCATCAACTCCAGGCCATTTGCCTCTCTTCATACAAAATGAAACCAACCCAATTCCACAAGAATTGAAGACACTACAAATCTGAAGCCTACACAATTCCAATTTTATAGAGTATGATACTAAAAAAAAAAATAATAACACCATTCAAGACGATAAAAATTAGGTCTGAATTATTAAAATTCAGATACTGCATAATCTAATTACAAGCTATATTTTTCAAAGTAATGAAAAGTATCCATTTTTTCCCTCTGGTTCCTCTGCAATTTATTTCATTCAAACCAGAACACTCATTGACATTGTTACAAATCATACGCATGATGCTTTGAAATACTATGATAAGACAGCAGGAAAAATATCCAAAATAAACTAACCAATTTCTATCATTTTCTCAGGTTTGTATTCCCACTTTATAAATCTAACACTAAGAAAGTTTTTAAGATGGTCTTTTAAAATATATTTCCTAAGTATAATTAGACAATCTCACATAAATTTCAGTGAGCATTAGTAAATTATAGGAAAATTTGTCACGCTATATACAGATGATTATTATCATTGCAAAGAACTGGACTTTGAGGTTTTATATTCCCTCAAACTATTTACCTTAGGAACCCCAGTTGATGATGGAGGAAGAAATGAGTGTTCACACTGTTCTAGGTACTTCTCTGAGTTTGTTTTTCCAAACAGGAGAGTAACCACTAAACCCCTAGAAAAAAAATTTAATCACAAATATAAAAACAAAATTTTCTTATAATTTAATGAATCTACTACCAACTATGTTTTTCAGAGTTCACAGATGGCTTATCATTTACTAAAAAGTCAATTTGTGACTTTGGCAAAGCAAGAAATTGACAGATTGTATTAGGTTCTGAAGTTTAAAACAACTATAAACATTTTGTGAATTATACAATAATACTTTTTAAAGTTTTAATCCAATATATTTCCTAAAGAATCTTGTGACAAGGCCGGGTGTGGTGGCTCGCGCCTGTAATCCCAGCACTTTGGGAGGCCAAGGCAGGCGGTTCACAAGGTCAGGAGTCTGAGACCAGTTTGTTCAATACAGTGAAACCCTGTCTCTACTGAAAATACAAAAATTAGCCAGGGTGGTGGCACGCACCTGTAGTCCCAGCTACTCAGGAGGCTGAGGCAGTAGAATCGCTTGAACCCGGGAGGTGGAGGTTGCAGTGAGCTGAGATCACGCCACTACACTCGAGCCTGGGTGACAGATCAAGACTCCGTCTCGAAAACAAAAAAAACTTAAGTGACATTTTTCAAACTTAAGAAAAATCAGGCTGAAAGCAGTGGCTCATGCCTGTAATCCCAGCACCTTGGGAGGTCAAGGCAGGTGAATCATCTGAGGTCAGGAGATGGAGACCATCCTGACCAACATGGTGAAACCCCGTCTCTACTAAAAATACAAAAATTAGCTGGGCGTGGTGACATGCACCTGTAATCCCGGCTACTCAGGAGGCTGAGGCAGGAGAATTGCTTGAACCCAGGAGGCAGAGATTGCAGTGAGCCGAGATCACGCCACCGCACTCCAGTGACAGAGTAAGACTCTGTCTCAAAAAAAAAAAAAAAAAAAAAAGGAAAATCAGCCCTTATTAAACAAGTATGCTAGCTAATAACCATGGATAAAGGCAAATGAGATCTAAATATGTAGCTAAATGACCAAATTCTATAGTTCTGTTAACCAATTAAGGTGAGGTATTATATTACTACAACTTGCCAGTATGAATACAGAATAAAAATAAAAGCTATTAGGGGGAGAAAAAAAAATCTAATCTATGATTTGTCTAAAATAAGGCTGGAATTAAGAAAATATAAATGTATCCCAAAATCAGTTAATTATTTTGAAAAATAATTACAGGATCAAGGAAGATAAATGGTAATTTTGAACTACTTCACTCTAAGTATTAACTAAATATTATCAATATTTCATAGATTTAAAATTTACCAATAAAGCAAAGTGTTGGAAATCCATCAAAAAAATATTTAATCTTATAATGATCTTACAGTAATGTTACAATGATTCAAAGACTGTAATGACAGGAAGGGAACAGCAAGATATTAAATATTATCAGTCTCAACTACTGAAAGGAAGATTCTCAAAGTCCTCCAATTTTTGTGGCTACCTTTCCATGTTTGTTGAGAACAAGGAAAAAGTCAAATCAGTTTATGTCATTAATTCTGTTTTTGTTGTTTGTAAAAGGCTGGTCTCAGAATTACTGCTAAATTTCATCTATCTGTGTTGTATCTGGTATTATTATTAAGATTCAAGTTGGCCCTGTATTTCAGTTTTACCTGGTTATTAAGCATATTTACAGACACAATAAAATGTTTATATCAACACTGTGTTATTAAAAACATCATCAAGAAACAGACTGATAAGACATTAAGTTTTGCCCACAAGTGTGTGACGATAGGAAGACAAGATAAAGAGCAGTGTGATTTTAAAAGAACCTAAATAGTAGCTTCAGCCGTAAAGTTTAAATAATAATTTAAACTGTAGTTGGGTGCAAGAAATAATTATATAACCCAACTAATATAACAGAATGTCACAAAATAACCATAATGCAATGGGATGAAAGTATCCTACAACAACAAAAATGAAAAATCCCCATGTATTTTTCTTTCCAAAAGCATTCTTTATATTAAAAAATAAGGGGTTAACTTTGACTATAAGCAAAATAGAGACATTATCAACACTTCAGAAGAATAAACTGCAGCACTTAAAAACTTGTTTTATTAGCAAAACAAAAAAAGAGAGGATTCCACAGGCCTACCATGTGACTTAATTTTCTCTAAAGAGTCTTTTAGTACCCATTATCCTCTAGTATCCCACCTTATCTTCAAATTTTTACAGAACTTTGTAAGCATCTGAAAGATTTTTTGAAATTATTCCTTGATAAATTACAACATTTAAAAAAGGAACAACAAAAGTTCTCATGACTTTAAAAATGAATAAACTTTGTGCAGGATCTGGGTTTTTTTAAAGATTTAAAAACTTAAAAAATTAATAAACTGATTTCTCTTTTTCCTAAATCTTATTTGGAGCAGTTGAGTAAAAAAAGAAATAATTATTCAGTTATCTACCTTCCAAGGGCTCCTACCTTAGCCTATAAAGCTGCAATATCCTCCCTTGCCAAAGTATTGGGAAATACTCTGAAATCCTTTTCCTTCACTCTTACAAGGGCTAATACAATTAGTGTAATTAGAAGAAATTTCTACCTTTCAAAAAAAAAAAAGTCAAGACAATTTCCTTTCCAATTAATAAATGCGGCCTTGACTCTGAGAGGGAGAGGTGCAACCATGTCGCTATTCAGCCATGCTGTGGCCTTAACTGTGACTGAGGAGTGTAATTAGGAAACCCATTTGGCTGCAGATCTGTATTATCTTCAATCATCTTTATCATCAATAAAGATACTCTGAACTCCATTATCAGACTATTATGGCTAAAATTAGTTTAAAAATGTTTCAATACACAGTATTATATCTAGGCCATAGATACAAAAATACTAAATCTAACATAAAATATAGTTTTATGGAGAGTCTCTGACATAGCTGCTCATTAAAGAAATTCTCACTTGTTCAAGCATATGCTCCCTATAGAAAGACCATAATATGACTATCAAATCTGTATCCCCAAAAAAGTGACAGATATATTTCGAAGCTAACCCTTCAGTGTCCGATACAGTTTCTCAAGCTACTGTTTATATAAGCTATTCAATTCAGCTAAATCTTCTAAACCTATAGGCTTAAACAACTCCTCCAAATATTTGGGGTCTCAAAAGATTTTTCAGAATGAAATCAGTGTTCATTCCACAACTGATTACATAAATATGTCATATAAACATATATACAAACACATTAACAACAAAATACTCATTTCAACTAAGCTACTTTGGTAACAGTGTCTAAATAACAAACATCCCTTGTCTATATATTTTTCTAGTATTTCCTTGTAATTCATGTCTAATATCAAATGCTCTGCATACAAAGCTACAATAAATTATGACTGAAACCTCTCTTGTAAAGGTTTATCAACTTAAGGGAAAATATAAACGTACACCAAATAACTAAGAAGAGAAAACTGTGAAATCAGGTATTTGAATTTTCTAGACCGAAATTACAACATTCATTAAAGGAAAAAATTAACATTATTGTTTGAAGTCTAATCACAATTTCTATAATGTAAAACTTCATGTGTAGTCTCATTTTAACTTACTTATTATGATTAACATAATGCAAAAGAAAATTTCAACTTTAAAGGAGAAACAACACCAAAAGGAATCTGAAAAATTTTTTAAACTTTACACATTATCACCAAAAAAAAGTTCATACCTTTGGAAATGGATATCTTATTATTGAAGGACTACCCATATTTATGATACAAATAATGACAATCACTGTTTTTATTTTTGTGGGTATCCTTATTTCTTTAACTTTAGTAAAAGCAATTTATTAAAAATGGTATTCACAAATAAATCATATTCCCATTTCTCACAGTCATTTGTTTCCATTTTAACAAGACATGACACAAGAATTATAAAATTGTAACTGAGTATACTTACCCACCCACAAAGCAGAGGATATAAAATGTCAAATAAAATATTACAAAGGGTCCAAAGGTTATCAGAAAAAGGACAATGCCAAGGCTTCCCCATCCCCATATGGATAGACTGGTCTGAAATAAAGAAAAAATATAAGTAAATAAGTAAGTAATTCTCCACATGAATTAGAAAAGAACCAACAAAACTTTAACATAGTTCTAAATTTCTTCTTGTAAACATTTACGGCATTATTTCAGTAACTTTTGAAAATGTAAAGTGTACACTTGAAAATTTATCTCCACAAAACAATATACAAAATTTGTATGTATAGAGAGATTCATAGAGCATCTGCAATTACTTTTTAAAAATATCCTAGTGGCAATGCAAAGGTACAGAACAGAAATAGTTATACAAACTGTTAAATGAAATCCTGGCATGAGAAATACAACAAAGTATGTATAAAAACATCTGTACATTTATATTTGCAAACGTATATATAAAAGGATAAGTAGGCTACAAAGTTATACTTACTTAGAATTAATATTTCGTCTTGAAACTAGGTCCCAATATAACTACAGCATAAGGAGACATTTTATTAGAAATTTAAATTTCAAGGTAAGAAATTCTTATCTCATTGAAAATTGTGATACTATTTTACTCAAATTATGTGTAGAAACTCATACAATTATAATTACAAAAGTTCCAACTTGCAGTTACCAAAATTTACGAGCTCAACAAAACATCACCAAAAAGTATTCATCCATTAAAAAAAAAAAAAAACCTATTTCATACAGAATTATACTGTTTTTCAGTCAATAAAAAAATATGCCTTTTATTAAAGGCAAACTGGATTTTGGCAATTTAAGTCATTATGAACAAATACATGTGTTCAATTCAGCAAGTTCCTACATCCATTGGCCTTGCACTGTGAGGTAGTACACAAAGGAAGCATTTGTCCCACTCATGCCATCAAGGAGCATGGAGAAGAATGTCCTACAGGAATGAAACAATTAGATACTGAACCAAAAGAAAATAATAGAAAGCATTATAAGATGCTAAACTGAACAAAATTAACGACCAAAAAACTATAGAACAGACAGTAAGCACTGTGAATTATGAGAGAAAGGAGGGTTTTATTTATTCATTCATTCACTCACCAGTCATTGCTTCCTTTGTGCCAAGCACAGCTCAAGGTAGTGGGGATACCACAAGGGATAAAACATATCCTCATAAATCTACATTCTAGTAAGGAGAGAAATACAAGTATATGCTCATAAATTCACATAGCTTCATAAGTTTACATTCCAGAAGTGGGGAAAAAGAAAATTAAGTAAATATGTAGTTATATCACATGGGGATAAGTGCTACGGAGAAAAATAAAGCAACTGTATAGGGCTGGTCTAAGCAACTGTAAATGATTAGATGACAAATGAACAGAAATCCTGGACAAGATTTATTTAGGGAGACATACAATACTGAGTCTTCTTATCCCAAAATGGTATTTTTCAACTTAATCATATCTTCTTCTATGTCTCTCAGAGTTACACAACTCTTATTCTTTTGTGTTTTATTGTCCTTTTTCCACATCTTGGTCACTTTATCTTTTAAACACAGGACAGAATGCCTGCTAACGAAGTTTCTGCTCTGCCTCCACGTTCTCTCCTCTCTGAATCAGGAGGGAATACTATTTCACCTACAGAAGTGTCCTCTGACTTCCTTCTAAGAGCTGGTAAGTAGGACATAGTTACTTAGAATAAAGTTCAGAACCACTCAGTTTCTCTAATACTTTGCTGAAGTTCCTAATCCACACTAAAATATGGCATGCCACTCTCTCCTGTCCTGTGCAACTTCCACTGAGAAGTCTGCTGGCAAATGTACTGGAGCACCATTACATGTTTTTTTTCTTTTTCTCTTATTGCTTTTAGGATCCTTTCTTCTTCATCCTTGACCTTTGAGAGTTTGATTATTAAGTATCTTGAGGTAGTCTTGGTTTAAATCTGCTTGGTGTTCTATAACCTTCTTGTAGTTTAATATTGATATCTTCTACTAGGTTTGAGAGGCTCTTTGTTATTGTCTATCTGAATAAATTTGCTACCCCTAACTCTCTCTCTACCTCCTCTTTAAGGACAGTAACTCTTAGGTTTGCCCTTTTGAGGCTATTTTCTAGATCTTGCAGCTGTGCCTCGTTCTTTTTTATTCTTTTTTCTCCTCTGTGTATTTTCAATTAGCCTGTCTTCAAGTTCACTCATTCCTTCTTCTGTTTGATCAATTCTGTTAAGAGATTCTGATACATTTGTCAGTAGGTCAACTGCACTTTTCAACTCCAAGATTTTTGCTTGATTCTTTTTATTAATCTCCTCGTTAAATTTATCTGATAAGATTCTGAATTCCTTCTCTGTATTATCTTGAATTTTGTTGTACGTCCTCAAAACAACTATTTTGATTTTTCCACTCAAAAGGACACATATCCGTGGTGTCTTATTTAGTTCATTTGGTGAGGTCAGTGTTTTCCTGGACAGTCTTGATGCTTGTGGATGTTCACTGATGTCTGGACATTGAAGAGTTAGGCATTTATTGTAGTCTTTACAGTCTGGGTTTGTTTGTCCCAGTCCTTCTTGGGAAGGCTTTCCAGGTATTCGAAGGAACTTGGGTGTTGTGATCTGTTTCTAGTCACTGTAGCCATATATACATTACGGGCACCTTAAGCCTACTAATGTTGTGGCTCTGAAAGACTTGTAGTGGTATTGCCTTCATGGTCCTAAATAACATGTGGAAGAATTATTTAAATTACCAGACAGAAACTCTTGTTCTCTTCCCTTACATTCTCCCAAACAGAGTCTCTCTCTCTCTCTCTCTCTCTCTCTCTCTCTGCTAAGGTGTGTGGAGCTGGGGGAGGGGTGACACAAGCACCCCTGTTGCCACCTCCACTGTGATGGCACTGGATCATACTTGAAGTCAACAAAGTACTGAGTCACACTCGAGGCCTGTGGTAACCATCCCAGTGGTTGGAACCTGAGGCCAGCAAGCCTTGCCACTGTAAACTGCTTTGGAGTCCTAAGTAAACTTGAAAGGCAGGCTAGGCCACAAGAGTGCAAGTCCTGGGCTGTGCTGGGTTCGGAGCCACCACACCACCCAGTGAGACACCAGCTGGGGCGACGAAGGGCGCACTTGCACCACCCTTCCTCCCACCCCAAGTAGTGCAGCTTGCAATTCCGGGAAAGACTCCTTCTCTCTGCTTGAGGAGAGGAGAGGGAAGAGTGAAAAGGATTCTGTCTTGCAACTTGGATACCAGCTTAGGCACAGTAGGACAGGTCATCAGGCAGAGTCCTGAGGCTCCTGTTCCAGGCCCTACCTCCCAGATAGCATTTCTAGACACACCCTTGGCCAAAAGGGAACCTACTGCTTTGAAGGGAAGGACCTAGTTCTGGCAAGATTGATTATCTGCTGACTAAAGAGCCCTTGGGCCCTGAATAACCAGCAGCAGTAGGTACCCAGGCAGTACTTTCCATGGGCCTTGGGTGAGATTCAGAGACATAGTGGCTTTAGGTGTGACCCAGTACATTTCCAGTTGTGGTAACTATGCGGGGAGACTTCTGCTTGAGAAAAGGAGAGGGAAGAGGGAGGGGACTTCGTGTTGCACCTTAGATACCACCTTTACTATTAGTTATGTAACCACTACATGCCTTCATTCCCTCACCTATGTCATGTGGTTACTGTGGGGAGTAAATGAGTTCACAGTCCAGTGGTCAATTTTGGTTTAATCACTATTATTATGCAAAGTTCAACAATAAAAAAGTTTTTAAACATTGCCCAAGGTCACACAGCTATAAGGGTAAGATCTCACACTAAGCCAATCTTGACTCTTTAACCCATAAAATTTGTCAGCTGACAATTGTCTTAAAAGTCACAGTAAGACTCGGTACTGATGGAACGTATCTCAAAATAATAAGAGCTATCCATGACAAACCCACAGCCAATATCATACTGAATGGGCAAAAACTGGAAGCATTCCCTTTGAAAACTGGCACAAGACAGGGATGTCCTCTCTCACCACTCCTATTCAACATAGGGTTGGAAGTTCTGGCCGGGGCAATCAGGCAGGAGAAAGAAATAAAGGGTATTCAATTAGGAAAAGAGGAAGTCAAATTGTCCCTGTTTGCAGATGACATGATTGTATATTTAGAAAACACCATCGTCTCAGCCCAAAATCTCCTTAAGCTGATAAGCAACTTCAGCAAAGTCTCAGGATACAAAATCAATGTACAAAAATCACAAGCATTCCTAGACACCAATAACACAAACAGAGGGCAAAATCATGAGTGAACTCCCATTCACAATTGCTTCAAATGGAATAAAATACCTAGGAATCTAACTTATAAGGGATGTGAAGGACCTCTTCAAGGAGAACTACAAACCACTGCTCAATGAAATAAAAGAGGACACAAACAAATGGAAAAACATTCTATGCTCATGGATAGGAAAAATCAATATCCTGAAAATGGCCATACTGCCCAAGGTAATTTATAGATTCAATGCCATCCCCATTAACCAATGACTTTCTTCACAGAATTGGGAAAAAACTTCTTTAAAGTTCATATGGAAATAAAAAAGAGTAGCATTGCCAAGACAATCCTAAGTCAAAAGAACAAAGCTGGAGGCATCATGCTACCTGACTTCAAACTATACTACAAGGCTACGGTAACCAAAACAGCATGGTACTGGTACCAAAACAGAGATATAGACCAATGGAACAGAACAGAGCCCTCAGAAATAATACCACACATCTACAACCATCTGATCTTAGACAAACCTGACAAAAACAAGAAATGGGGAAAGGATTCCCTATTTAATAAATGGCGCTGGGAAAACTGGCTAGCCATATGTAGAAAGCTTAAACTGGATCCCTTCCTTACACCTTATACAAAAATTAATTCAAGATGGATTAGAGACTTAAATGTAAGACCTAAAACCATAAAAACCCTAGAAAAAAATCTAGGCAACACCATTGAGGACATAGGCATGGGTAAGGACTTCACGTCTAAAATACCAAAAGCAATGGTAACAAAAACCAAAATTGACAAATGCGATCTAATTAAACTAAAGAGCTTCTGCACAGCAAAAGAAACTACCATCAGAGTGAATAGGCAACCTACAGAATGGGAGAAAAATTTTGCAATCTACTCATCTGACAAAGGGCTAATATCCAGAACCTACAAAGAACTCAAACAAATTTAAAAGAAGAAAACAATCCCATCAAAAAGTGGACAAAAGATATGAACAGTCACTTCTCAAAAGAAGACATTTATGCAGCCAACAGACACATAAAAAAATGCTCATCATCACTCGCCATCAGAGAAATGCAAATCAAAACCACGAGATACCATCTCACAGCAGTTAGAATGGCGATCATTTAAAAGTCAGGAAACAACAGGTGCCGGAGAGGATATGGAGAAATAGGAACGCTTTTACACTGTTGGTGGGACTATAAACTAGTTCAGTCATTGTGGAAGACAGTGTGGCGATTCCTCAAGGATCTAGAACTAGAAATACCATTTGACCCAGCCATCCCATTACTGGGTATATACCCAAAGGATTATAAATCATGCTGCTATAAAGACACATGCACACGTATGTTTATTGTGGCACTATTCACAATAGCAAAGACTTGGAACCAACTCAA
Source organism: Rhinopithecus roxellana (assembly GCF_007565055.1). Classification (NCBI taxonomy): domain Eukaryota; kingdom Metazoa; phylum Chordata; class Mammalia; order Primates; family Cercopithecidae; genus Rhinopithecus; species Rhinopithecus roxellana. The sequence continues at coordinate 143,852,598 of NC_044554.1, forward strand.
ACGTCCATCAAAGACAGACTGGAATAAGAAAATGTGGCACATATACACCACGGAATACTATGCAGCCATAAAAAGGATGAGTTCATGGATGCAGCTGGAAACCATCATTCTCAGCAAACTATCGCAAGATCAGAAAACCAAACACCCCATGTTCTCACTCATAGGTGGAAAATGAACAATGAGAACACGTGGACACAAGAAGGGAAACATCACACACCAGAGAAGTTCACCTGGTATATTTATACATTATATGGCTTAGGGCTGCCAAATAGATAGGGCTAAGTAAGTGGGGGGGGGAGGGGGGGAGGAGAAATAGCATTAGGAGATATACCTAATGTAAATGACGAGTTAATGGGTGCAGCACACCAACATGGCACATGTATACACACGTAACAAACCTGCCGTGGTGCACATGTACCCTAGAACTTAAAGTATAATAAAATATTAATTAATTTTAAAAAGTCACAGTAAGAAAAAAATGCTAATATAATAAATGAATGCTTTTATCTAAATATTAATCAGCTTAATATGCCTCCCAAGAAAGTAGTAGAAAACTACCTGCAATAAGTGAATATAATAAATTCCTGGTCTGAAAATCAATTTATCCATGTATCTTCTAAATAAATAACGGAAAAAATTTGAGTTTCAAAGTGTGTCTACTTATTAGCATGCTTAGATAATCTACCTGTATTGATCTGAACTCAAGGACACAAAAAGACATAAAAAATGACCTCAACTTCCAAGATTCTGAAAATTACGATGCAAAAAATTACATATGCATCCTGACCATAGAAAGGAAGTTGAAATAATTTAACTTGTGATATTTTCTGCCTATCAAGGCATACTGACATTTATCTCACTTGATCCTCAAAAGATATTTATGATAGGAAAGGCAGCATAATACAGTACTTAAGAGTCAGAAATCACGGATTCCAGATTGCCACTAACTTTCTGTATAACCTTTGCAAAATCACTAACCCTCTCTTTGATCCAGAATACCCAACAGCACCGTGAAGTGGCTGAGTTGTGATATCATCTCTCAAGTCTAGTTGTAGCAGACTGGTTCAGTAACTCTTCACAATCACACAACTAATTCAGTGCTTAATTTATCAGTGCTTAATTCAGCTAATTCAGGTGTAGATTATCCTGGTTCATGTGGAGAGTGGGGGTTAAGCGGAAAATGCTGTTTTAGATCAGCTATTTTATACTAGCTCTCTTAGAACAGACTGTCAGAAATACCATAGAAAGGAACTTGGACTGTGAGATGAATCTCACTAGAATGGGTCAACCACTCTCCGTCTTATATTTAAATACATTATATGGCTTAGGGCTGCCAAACAAATTGGGCTAAGAATCTTACAGTTGATACTACTTCAGTGCCAACTTGAGTCATAATAATTATATATATAGTTCCACAATAAAAATAAGTAGCCATAAGAAGAGTGGTCTTATAACAAGTACAGACTGTTTTCCGCCCGCCTTATTCTATCTACAATAAGTTGAACATTCTTCTCCAGGTAATTTCAATAGAATGTGCTCCTGATGTGGAACCTTGTTTCATTCAACATCAAATAATAATGTAACCAAGGCCAAGTACACAGAAGCTGCTCATTAAGTATGAAAATTACTAACTAGACAAGTGAAATGAGGGAAGGAACGGAAAAAGGAGAGAAAAGGGGAGACCAAGGGAAGGGGGAAAGGACAGTGAAAAGGCAAAGGACCTTAAAGTGTTCCTCCTCAGTCTCACCTGATGGCTTCGGATACAATGCTGTATACTCCTATGATTAGTTCATGGTGGAGCAACATATGCATGGCTATACGATTAAGAAAAAAATTGCTTTAAATATAAAACTAAGTAATGAGCCTTAATATTCTATTTCATGTGTGGGTATGCGTACATTTAACATAAAAACTACTGTCCTCCAACCCAATTATTTTGGAGGCTTCATATTGATTCTATTGTTACTAGGTGGGTATGTGTTAGGCCTTAATGATACAAAGATGAATGAGGCAGTTTCTGCCACTAACATGTTCAGAAGCTAAAAAGGTAAAATACACATGTAATGATAACATAAGTGTAGTAAATGCCACAATAAAGAGATTCACAAAGTGTTTGGGGAATACAGAAAAGATAATGCCTTTATAGCTTAAATATTTTTGGAACTCCTTTTAAATTGTCTTCAAAAAGCAGTTTTGCAGGTGAACAATAAAAATCAATCTTTTATTTATGATTACCCAATTCTTTCCACCAAAATGGTACTACCCAAAACCAGTTACTAACTTTATATGCTAAAGTTTTGGTAATTTCCAAAAACAAAAACTTGAAGTGAACAAATATTTACAAATATTGAGGCTGCTCAACAGTGTACCAACAGGGAAAGTACTCTTTAAAACTCTTGATTCAAAAGGAGAACATAAAATAACATTTGTTTAGTGAACCTAAGCCCAATGCTCAAGACTATTTACACTTTTACAGGTTTTGTTTGTTTAAAAAGACGGAGTCTCTCACTATCTTCCAGACTGGAATGCAGTGGTGCCATCACAGCTTAATGCAGCCTTCAACTCCTAGACTCACAGGATCCTCCCACTTCAGCCTCCTGAGTAGCTGGGACTACCAGCATGTACCACTTTACCTTGCCCTGGCATGTCTAAATATATATAAATATTTCATTTATCAATGATAATAAAGAATATGATTCTTATTCTACATATACTAGTTTGTGCAGGATAAATGCACTATTCAAGAGTTTCCAAAAAGTAATTTTAAAACCACATATAATCACAAGTACAAGATGATTTTACAAAAGAGGGAGAACAACAGCCAGATGGCACTAGCCATGAATTATAATAAGCTGATACATGGTTAGATTTATCAGTGCCCAAAAGAACAAATGAAAAAGAAAAAAATGTAAAAGTCACAATTCATTCGACATTTAATAAAACATAGAAAAAACTATTTCCATGATATTAAAATTAACTGCTTAGATTCATCTCACAGCTTTTATCATCCCTAACATTAGTATAAGGAAATAATAGATCAACAACTCTGGTACAGAAAACCTTAAGGGAAACTATAAATATATATAAAATAAGAACCACACAATTTTTAAAAATCATTTGATCAAAATTTTAGTTGATATGGTAAATTCACACGTACTTTATTTAGTTCCAACTATACTTCCACCTCAAAAAAAAAAAAATCACACCTCCTTTACTCAGGAGGCCTATTCCATAACTTCCTCTCATAATCTGATATGGCTAAAAGGTGGTTAAATCAAGAATCAATGATCAAATTATAATATCTTGTGACACATCTTTTAATTATAATTTTTTAACTGTGAGATCTAATTGTTATACAAGTAGAATTTATTTCCAGGGAAATCTGTTCCTAAAAGTGAATACACACACTCAAGGAATTATGACTCTTTCTTTCCACAGGGTCAACCAATAGAAGAGCCAAAGGTCAGTTCCAACAATCTCCTTGATTTTTCTATAGAATAAATAGGAGACTTCCTGTAAAAATTCTTTAAACTGATTCAACAAAAATAAATAAATATAATAGAGCCAGCCCTAACAATCATCCTGTGAGTTCATCTGGTATATCAGCTGTTCAGATTTTGAAAGCCACAGGCTGACAGAAACATTTCCATTCATACTGGTTATGTTCCTGGGGCAAAACACTAAGCATTTTTTGTATTGTGTTTATAATTTTGTACTAAAATATGCCGGACAAAATAATAGAAAAAAATCCTCCCTAACAACCATTCCAGTTTCAAGTCCCAGAAACAACAAGACCTTAGCAAATAAGGAGGCAAAAGTGGCAATGATTGATTCACTGCCAGTGCAGTCACTACAGATGGGTCTCAACTCATCTGACTTATAACCTCTATTACTCACTCAATCTCTAAATCTTCTAAGCCCAGGGATTCAGTCTGTCTCCTTTTCCACTATAATTTTCTGTAGCTTCCAGTCAAGTTTTTTCTCTCATCCTAGTATGCAACAGAAACAAGTACATTTCAATACCTCGGAAGGTGATACTAGTTGCTCTTTGTTACAAAGAATGTAAGGATTGAGAAAGGGATCAGAAACTGACAATGTTTTATCTGACCAACACAGCATTTTTTAAAATTCTGAGTAAGCATTTAAAAGTCTGTAAAAATCAGGATTTCTGGCTTTTCTTGAAAAACAGAAATATATGGAATCAGGAATCAGTGAAATTGTACACCTGCAAGGCAATAACTAGATAAACCTGAGTTGGCAGCAACATACCCCCGAAAATGAGCCATGAATGTTTTAGCACTGCCACAGCCCCACACTTGCTATAAGGTTTATCTGATGCTAAGTCCAAGACATGATATAGCAACATAATTTTACTGCTTTTTTTATTAAAGTTGGGAAAGCATACAGGAAATAAAAGGGACCAAGAAAAATTAATACTACTTTGCAAGTATGCCCTTGATTACCTTTAAGCAGAAGAAAGCTTGCAATTCCTAGGGTTCTGTTTTTACCTTCTTATAGTCTTACTAGATATGCAATCCTGAGTCTTCTAGTCTACCACTTATAACTACCCATATGTACTTGACTTCCAAAACTGTACCTCCAGCTCAGAAATATCTCCTGAGTTTCAGAAACTTATATTCAACTACATACTGAACACTTCTACCTCAATTTGTCATAAAGATCATAAACTTATCATGTCCAAAATTAAATTCATTGAAGATCCCAAATGTTTCCTGTATTCCTTTACTTTTTTAAAAGGAGGCATCGGCCGGGCGCGGTGGCTCAAGCCTGTAATCCCAGCACTTTGGGAGGCCGAGGCGGGCGGATCACAAGGTCAGGAGGTCGAGACCATCCTGGCTAACACAGTGAAACCCCGTCTCCACTTAAAAAATACAAAAAATTAGCCGGGCGAGATGGCGGCGCCTGTAGTCCCAGCTACTCGGGAGGCTGAGGCAGGAGAATGGCGTAAACCCGGGAGGCGGAGCTTGCAGTGAGCTGAGATCCGGCCACTGCACTCCAGCCTGGGCGACAGAGCGAGACTCCGTCTCAAAAAAAAAAAAAAAAAAAAAAAAAAAAAAAATTAAAAGGAGGCATCAATACCTACCCAATTACTGAGAAGAGAAATTCTAGAGTTGCCTTGGATTACGCTCTTGGAATTTTTCAGCCAATTAAGCTATCAGGGCCTGCCTGCCCATTTTATATCTTAAGTATCTTTTGAAACCTTCCCTCCCTCACAGTCAAAGCTTGACATAAAACCTTCATTTTAGCTGCATGACTATAACATTCCTGCTCCTCCCTGTACTCCATCCTCCTTGCTGCCAAAAGGACCTTTGAAAAAGATTCTAAAATACCTGGCTTCTCCATGAGCATGACTTGCTCTCTTGCTTCTGTTCTCTAGGATGGACTACTTTTACTCCCTAGCAAAAAATTCTATCAAGTTCCCCTCAAGAACCAGCTGAAATTGTTATCTTCCATGAAGCAAACCTTCCCTCATAAACATTTCACACTCTTACTAAAAACGTTTTTCCTTGTATTCTCTGCTTCCACTGCAAAATTTACAATTCTACAGTAGTTATTCATGCATATTTACCTCTTCTAAACTAGAAGCTTCTTTCATTCATTCACTAAACATTTACTGAAGTCTATCATGTGCCTAGGATAGTAAGGTTCTGCAATTTCAAAGGTAATTAAAGCATAGTTTTCCTGAACTCAAAAAGCTCACAGTTTTGTAGGAGACAACATACATATAATTACAAAACAATACAGTAAGTAAAATGACATGCTTCAGTTATTATAAGACATTAGGAAGGAACACATCATCTGACTCAGCTAGAAAGGGTGGAGGGGGGGTCAGTCAGAGGAAGCATCTTGGAAAAAGCGACACCTAAGATTAGTCTCCAAGAATTATAAGGATATAGCCAGGTGAAGAACAGAATAACTGATAAAGAGACCATAACATGAGTAGGCACTGAAGCAAGGAACAATGTTCTGTGTGTTAAAAGAAAGCCCTTAAACAAACAAAAGACAGACACTTCACAAAAGAAACAGATGAAGAAAAGCTCAACATCACTAATCATCAGAGAAATGCTAATCAAAAAAAAAAAAGTGAGATACCATCTCACGCCAGTCAGAATGCCGATTATTAAAATCTCAAGAAACAACAGATGCTAGTGAGGTTGTGGAGAAAAAGGAACGCTTTACACTGTTGGTGGGACTGTAAATCAGTTCAACCATGTGGAAGACAGTGTGGCAATTCCTCAAAGACTAGAGGCTGAAATACCACTTGACCCAGCAATCCCATTACTGGGTATATATCCAAAGGAATAGAAATCATTCTGTTATAAAGATACATGCACATGTATGTTCACTGCAACACTATTCACGGTAGCAAAAATATGGATTCAACCCAAAAGCCCATCAATGATAGACTGGATCAAGAAAATGTGGTACATATACACTGTGGAATACTATGCAGCCATAAAAAGGAACAAGAGAGTAACAAGGTCATGTCCTTTGTAGGACATGGATGGAGCTGGAAGCCATTATTCTCAGCAAACTAATGCTGGAACAAAAAAACTGAACACTGCACGTTCTCACTTATAAGTAGAAGCTGAAGGATGAGAACATATGGACACACAGAGATGAAAAATACATACTGGCACCTGTCTGGCAGGTGTGGATGGGAGAAGGGAGAGCATCAGGAAGAATAGCTAATGGTTGCTGGGTTTAACATCCAGGCGATGGGATGATCTGTGCAGCAAATCACCATGGCACACGCTTACCTATGTAACAAACCTGCACATCCTGCACATATACCCCTGAACTTAAAATAGAAGTTGAAAAAGAAGACAGATTTGAATAGTATTTAACCTATCTTAAACCATTTAAGTTTTCTACAAATCCATTGATCAAATACAATACAAGACATGGTTTTAGTAAGTATGTCACAGCAATACAATGGCCTCAAATTTAAGGAGACTCAAAATCGAGCCCTACAAACTGACTCTTAGAGCAAAGGTAGAAGACACAGAGATTTGACCTGTACTTAAGTCAATTAAAACCTAACATAACTCCTTCAAAGTACCCAAGACTATTTCAGTGTTGCTACTTCTTTTTGATTATTTTCCTTTTATTTTGTGCAATAAATAGACTGATATTTAATTAGACCTCCAAAATCCCGTAGGTTCTAGGAACATAAACATAATAAGGGAAAGAAATTCACCTCAGTTTGAATGAGAGGAACAAAACAAAATACAATTCAACAAACCACTGGAAAAATGACAGATAGAACTGGTTAAAAAATCTGTTGCAAAAGATGTACCGAGAGTTCATACCTCAAACAAAATGACTAATTTTTGGCTTTCTTTTTCAACTCAGCATGATCTCAGCATGATGGAGTACAGGGGAGATAAAAACAGACTGGAGGTATGTACAATAGTGTTGCCACTGTGTAAAACAATAGGCAATTTCTCAAAAAATTAAACACAGAATTATGATATGACCCAGCAATGCCACACCTACCCAAATGATTAAAAATTGGTATTCAAAATGATTAAAAATAGGTACTCAAACAGAAACATGTACACACATGTTCAGAGCAGCACTAATTACAACAGCCAAAAGGAAGAAATGCCCCAAATGTTTATCAGTGAATGAACAAAGTGTGGTATCTACCTATAATTCAGCCATGAAAAGGAATAACGTACTAGTACATGCTATAATGTGAATGAGCTTAAAAAACTTATGTTAAATGAAAGAAGCCAGAAACAAAGGCCACAGTTTGTATGATTTCATTTATGTAAAATATCCAGAATACGTAAATCCATAGTGATAGAATTCAGACTGGTGACTGCCATAGGCTGGGGGGAAGAGGAAAATGGCTTAATGCATACAGTCTTCTTTTTAGGGTGATAAAAATATTCTGACACTAATTAGAGGTGGTGGTTGCATACCATGGTGAATATACTCAATACCAATGAATCACTCATTTTTAAATGGCTAATTTTACATTATGTCAATGCTAACTCAACTTCCAAAAAGTTAAAAAAGAAAACAAAAAAACAAAACAAAACAAAACTGGGCCTGTTGTTAGAAGACACGATTTCTAGACCAGGTTCTAGGCTAGCTACTTATTGCCGACCTCAGCCATGGTTTCTTCATCTGCAAAACAGTTGAAAACAGATGACATCCAAGGTCCCTCTCATTAACTGTATCTGTAGCACTGAATTTATAAAGAATTGTATCATATAGGAATGTATCTGAAAAACAAAGTCTGAAGTACTAGTTAACGTTCTCAGCAACAGATTTTCAGGGAAGTCATTAGAAAGCTAATCATAATTGCTGGGCACAGTGGTTCATGCCTATAATACCAGCACTTTGGGAGACTAAGGCGGGCAGATCACTTGAGGTCAGGAGTTCAAGACCAGCCTGGCCAACATGGTGAAACCCCGTCTCTACCAAAAATACAAAAATTAGTCAGGTGTGGTGGTGTATGTCCATAGTCCCAGCTGCTCTGGAGGCTAAGGCAGGAGAACTGCTTGAACCAGGAAGCGGAGGTTGCAGTGAGCCAAGATCACGCCACTGCATTCCAGTCAGGGCAACAGAGCGAGACTCTATCTAAAAAAAAAAAAAAAAAAAAAAAAAAAAAAAAAAAAAAAAAAGGTTAACATAATTGCTTCCCATAATGACTTAGCTTAAAAATGGATGTAAGTATTAAAAGATAATGTAACGAAGTACAATCTGTTGTTTAGATTATTATCTTTTAGTGGTCAAATTATACCCAAGGATAGAAATCAGAGAATCAAAAATAAATAAGTAGATTTTTTTAAAAAGAGAGAGAGAATCTACAAAAAAAGGCTAGACTAAATAAGTCTTGGGCATTTTCCCCAGTATCAGTTCTTTCAGGCTTTGAGAGATACTCAAGAGTATCATATAGTCTGAGGTCACTAAATGTTGGCATTTTATATTTGCAATTAGAGTCAATTCAGGCAGATTTTTTTCCCAAGATTGTGGATTAGAGGTTTTCAATATGCCTCAGCCACTTGGAATTAGCAAAACAGTGCATAAAGATCAACTCTGAGAGCTTTAATTCAAGAAAGAAAACAGGATTTACCAGAATGCAAAGAACACCCCAGAACCCAGGAAGGAGAAGGTAGGAAGGCAGCTCAAGGGACAGCATTTGGCTGACAAAAGTAAGTGAAGCTCCAGTACATGAAAGGGACAGGCAGTATCCCTCTGTGACTCACCTTTTCCACTAGGGATCTGTGCAACCCAGGCCATGGGAGAGCACCTTGTTTCTCCCAAACACTGACACTAAATTGGGAAAAGGCTGAGAGACTGAAACAGGAAAAGACACCAGGAAAAGCTGCAGGCATTTTCCCAAGCATGGGAATAAGAGGAAAATGCCTTTTTTGGGAAAAGAGTCTCTCTGTTGCCCAGGTTGGAGTGCTGTGGCATGATCTCAACTCACTGCAACCTCCTGCCTCCCAGGTTCAAGTGATTCTCCTGCCTCAGCCTCCTGAGTAGCAGGGATTACAGATACCCACCACCAACACTCGGCTAATTTCTGTATTTCTAATAGAGACAGGGTTTACACCATGTTGGCCAGGCTGGTCTTGAACTTCTAACCTCATCTACCTGCCTTGAACTCCCAAAGTGGTGGGATTACAGGCTTCGGCTACCCCACCCGGCCAGAGGATGCCATTTTTAATCTGGGCTCATACAAAGTAAGTCACTGTTTGGCTACCTAGCAGCAGTGGCCATTGCAGGCATTTTAGTCTCAGGCCAGAGATTGGAGCACTTGCCCTGGAGTGGGGAAAGGACTCTCACAGCCAGAATTGAGTGGCGAGTGTGGAAAGCACCCAAGCAGCAAGCACTGGTATTAGACTTCCCCATCACAGGACTGGAGCAGGAAGAGACTTGTGAAGCTGAGGTTTCTCCTAGGATGCAAGACTCGCAGCCAGGAACAGCTCTGCGACTTAAAACTGGTCTACTTGTGTCATTGCTGGGCACCCCAGTCCACTTTCATGGACAGTTCAGGGAGAGTGTCCCACTAGTTCTGAGGAGCGGGAGGGAGGCAGACTCCACTCCCATGGAGATCTAACCCTTGGCATGGACTGCCCCTGAGGAAGAAGGGAAAGCACCCCACCAAAACCCACCTTGGGTCAAAGGAAACACCGTGTGGTGCCAGCCACAAAAGGAGGGACCACCAAAATCCAGGAATGAACTTGGAGACGGGGTAATCTCTTAACCCCTACCTACTCCCCAGTACACTGTTGCAGAGACAGCAGTGGCTCTTCCCATTGGGGTCCAGGGCACCGGGGCTGAAGGAGGCCATTTCTTAGACTTCTCCAGAAGCTTCACTCTCACCAAAGGTGGGGCACTTTTCATGCTTCTCCACCGCCTCCACCTCTGCTAACGGTGAGCATGCGCAGACTTAAGAGCCTACCTGCCAACTCTTAATCTTAAGTGCCACCTACTGGACTGCAGCCTAAATCATACCACCAAACAAAAGTATGTTGCTACAATAAACAATACCTGACAAAACCACCATATGAATTTATCTGCAACCAAGGAACCCATACAGGGCCTTGGCTCTCTGAAAGCACCCAGAAACAAAGCCAACTGATCGATGCAACATACATCAGTCATACCCTCAAGGGAAAACAGAATTTAAAAATCAAAAAGTCCCAGCCAAATGAAAGCAAATTAACAAAAAAAAAAAAAAAAAAAAAAAAAAAAGCAGCAGCATCAGCTCCCTCAGATAGGAAGGAACCAGCACAAGAACTCTGACAATACAAAAGCCAGAGTGTTTTGTCACATCCAAAGGATCACACTAACTCCCTAGCAATGGATCCTAACCAGAATGAAATATCTGAAATGACAGTATAAAATTCAGAATATAGATGGAGCAAAGAAACTCAATGAGATCCAAGAGAAAGATGAAATCCAACACAAAGAAGCCAGAAAAACAATCCAATTCAAAAGATGGCATAGCTGTAATAAGAAAGAACCAAACAGAACATCTGGAATTGAAAAATTTTAAAATACAGTCGGAAGCCTTAGGAATAGACTAGATCAAGCAGAAGAAAGAGTTTCAAAGTTCAAAGACTGATCCTTCAAATCCACCCAGACAAAAGAATTTAAGAAAATAGGGGGGAAAAAAACCTTCCAGAAATATAGGATTATGTAATGCAACCAAACCTATGGTTTACTGGCATTCTTGAAAAAGATGAAAGTAAGCAACTTGGAAAACACATTTGAGAAAATAATTCAAGAAAATTTCCCCAATCTGTCTACAGAAGTCAACATACAAATACAAAAAAATCCAGAGAAATCCTGCAAGACACTATACAAGATGACAATCTGCAAGATACACAGTAATCAGACTATCCAAAAAAGAAAAAATGTTAAAGGCAGCTAGAGAAAAGAGACATATTACCTATAAAGGCAAACCCATCAGACTAATAGCAGACTTCTCAGCACAAATTTTACAAGCCAGAAGAGACTGAGGGCCCATTTTAAGCATTCTTAAAGAAAATGCCATATCCCACCAAATTAAGCTTCATAAGTGAATGAGAAATAAAGTCTTTCCCAGACAGTCACTAAAGAAATTTGCCACCATGAGACTGGCCCTACGGGAGAAGCTTAAAGGGGTTCTAAACATGAAAGCAAAATAACAACACTTGCTGCCACAACTAACAATCAAGATTACAAAGCCAACTAGCTAACAACACTAGGCAGGAACAAAACCTCACATATCAGTATCACCCTTGAATGTAAATGGAACAAACACTCCACTTAAAAGACACAGAGTGGCAACTGGGTAAACACAGACCCATTCTCTTACTACCTTTAAGAGACTCATCTCACATGTAATGACACCCATAGGCTCAAAGTAAATGGTTAAAGAAGGTCTATCACACAAATGGAAAACAAAAAAGAGCAGGGATTGCTATTTGATTGTATCAAATAAAACAAACTTTAAACCAAAACACCAAAAAAGGACAAAGAAGAGCATTATATAATGATAAAGGTTCACAAACAGGAAGATGTAACTGTCCTAAATATACACACACCCAACACTGGAGCACCCACATTTATAAAATTACTACTATTAGGGACAAGCTGCTCCAGGACCCCCACCCCTCTATGCAGTTAACCCTTACCCTGAATACTCTGCAACTGCATTCCTGAACCCTTATCTTAAAGGCCCCACAGCAAGGTCAACAGACTTGTGAGCAAAACCCTGATTACAGCCCTCTAGGCAGCACTGGGGAAGTCAGGAGAAACATGGATGAACCTAAGTTACACCCTCTTGTAAATTCCTACATTGTAAGCCCATCAGGAGATGATATCTGGTAAAGTTAACTGACAAACAACCCCAGATCTCTCTCCCCCATACAAACCCCTCATTTTGTAAGCTCAGGGCTGCCTCCTCTGACTGTGGTGGAGCAGCCCGACAGGTTAAGGAACTTACTCACCTGACCTTGGAGGTGTCTCTCTCTCTCTTTCTTTCTTTTTCTCTCTCTCTCATCCTTTCTTTCAGCTAACCTTACAACTACTACACCTAAAACAAGACTTAGACAGTCACACAATAGGCCTTCAACATCCAACTGACAACATAAGATAGATCAACAAGGCAGAAAACTAACCAAAAAATCCTTAAGTTAATTTGACACTTGACCAATTGGACCTAAGAGACATCTACAGGACACTTAACCCAATGACTGCAGAGTATACATTCTTCTTATCTGCACACAGAACATACTCTAAGACTGTTCACATTGCTCTGTCACAAAGCAAGTCTCAACAAATTCAAAACAACTGAAATCATACCAAGTATCTTCTCAGACTACTGTGGAATAAAAATAGAAATTAATACCAAGATGATTCTCAAAACCACAAAAAATACATGGAAACTAAACATCCTGCTCCTGAATGACTTTTGGGTAAACAAGGAAATTATGACAGAAAACAAAATCATTTGTTAAAAAGTGAAAACAGAGCAAAACCTCTGGGTTGCGACAAACAGAGTGGTAAGAGGAAAGTTTACAGCACTAAACGTCTACACCAACGAGCTAGAGAGACGTCCAGTTAACAACCTCATCTCGCACCTAAAAGAACTAGAAAAACAAAAACAAACCCCAAAAGCTAGCAGAAGAATAAGTTCATAAGCTAGTAGAAGAAAGCAAATAACCAAAATCACAGCAAAACTCAAATGAAATTGAAAGCCAAAAAGCATACAAAGGATCCACAAAATGAAAAGTTGGTTATTTGAAAGGATAAATAAGACTGACGGACCATTAGCTAGCTAAGCAAAAAAAAGAAAGAGAAGATTCACAAATAACCATAATCAGACATGACAAAGGTGACATTACAAGCAACCCAAGAGAAATACAAAAGATCCTCAGACTACTATAAACATCTGTATGCACACAAACAAGAAAATCTAGAGGAAATGGATATATTTCCGAAAATTCACAAACTCCCAAAATTCAACTAGGAAAAAATGGAAACCCTGAACAGATCAATAACAAAGTTCCAAAATTGAATCAGTAATAAAAGAAGAATGTATCAACCAAAAAAACACCCTGGACCAAATGGATTCACAGCCAAATTCTACCAGATACACAAAGAATAGTACCAATCCTACTGAAACTATTCTCAAAAAATCTAGGAGGGGGGATTCCTCCGTAACTCATTCTACAAAACCAGAATCATCCTGATACCAATTTCTGGCAAAGCCACAACAAAACAGGAAAACTATAGGCCAATATCCCTTATGAACACAGATGCAAAAATCCTCAACAAAATACTAGCAAACTGAAGCCAACAGCATATGAAAAAGAAAATTCACCTCCAACAGGTGGGCTTTATTCTTGGCATGCAAGGATGGTTCAACATATGCAAATCAATAAATGTGATTCACCATATAAACAGCATTAAAAACAAAAACCATATATGATTACCTCAATAGATTCAGAAAAAGCATTCAGTAAAATCCAACATCCCTTCAAGATAAAAACCCTCACAAACTAGGCATCAAAGGATCATACCTTAAAATAATAAGAGCCATCTATGATACACCCACAGTCAACATCATACTAAATGGGCAAAAGCTGGAAGCATTCCCCCTTAGAACTAAGAACTGGAGCAAAACAAGGATGTCCACTCTTGCCACTCCTATTTAACATAGTACTAGAAGTCTTAGAGCAATCAGGCAAGGAAAACAAATAAAAAGCATTCAAACAGAAAAAGAAGTCAAATTATTTCCCTTCACTGACAATATGATTCTATACCTAGAAAACTCTAAAGATTCTGCCAAAAGACTCCTAGACCTGATAAACAACTTCAGCAAAGTTTCAGGATACAAAAATCAATGTACAAAAATCAATATTATTTCTATAGACCAATAAGGGATCATTCAGGCCAAAAACCAAATCAAGAACCCAATCCCATTTTCAATAGCAATAAAAACAATAAAATACCTAGGAATACAACTAATCAACGAAGTGAAAGATCTCTACAAAGAGAACTATAAAACACAGCAGAAATAAGTTAGAGAAGACAAAAACAGGAAAAAAAAAAATCCATGGTCATGGAATAGAAGAATCAATACTGTTAAAATGTCCATACTGCCCAAAGCAATCTACAGATTCAATGCAATTCCTATCAAAGTATCAACGTCATTTTTCATAGAGTTAGAAGAAAACTATTCTAAAATTCATATGAACTAAAAAAGAGCCTGAATAGCCAAAGCAATCCTAAGCAAAAGAAAACAGGCATCACATTACCTGACTTAAAACTATACAAGGCTACAATAATCAAAACTCCATGGTAGTGGTATAAAAACAGACACACAGACCAATGGGACGGAATAGAGAACCCAGAAATAAAGCCATACACCTACAACCAACTGATCTTCAACAAGGTCAACAAAATAAACAATGGGGAAAGGACCTCCTATTCAATAAACAGTGCTGGGAAAACTGGCTAACCACATACAAAAGAATGAAACTGGACTACCTCTCACCATGTATAAAAACTAACTCAAAATGAATTAAAGACCTAAAACTGTAAAAACCCTAGAAGAAAACCTACGAAATACGCTTCTGAACATTGGCTTAGGCAAAGAACTTATAAGTCCTCAAAAGCAAATGCAACAATACCAAAAATTGACAACTGAGACATAATTAAACTAAAGACCTTCTGCACAGCAAAAGAAACTATCAACAGAGTAAACAGACAACCTACTGAACGGGAGAAAATATTTGCAAACTATAAATCTGACAAAGGAATAATATCCAGAATCTGTAAGCAACTTAAGATGAATTGACAAGAAAAAAAAATTTACAAATGGGCAAAGGATATGAACAGCCACTTCTCAAAAGACATACAAGCAGCCAACATACTTTTTTAAATGCTCATGACTAATCATTAGAGAAAAGCAAATAAAAACCAAAATGAGGTATCATCTCACGTCAGTCAAAATGACTATTATTAAAAAGTCAAAAAATTACAGATGTTCATGAGGTTATGGAGAAAAGGAAATGTTAATACACTGTTGGAAGGAATGCAAATTAGTTCAGTCCCTGTAGAAAGCAGTTTAGAGATTTCTTAAAGAACTAAAAATGGAATTACCATTAGACCCCACAATCCCATTACTGGGTATTTACCCAAAAGAAAATGAATCTACCAAAAGGTAGTCTGCACTCATACGTTTATCACAGTACTATTCACAATAGGAAAGACATGGAATTAACCTAGGTACCCATCAATGGTGGACTGGATAAAGAAAATGTGGTACATACACTACGCAGCCACAAAAGAGAATGAAATCATGTCCTTTGCAGCAACATGGATGCAGGTGGAGGCCATTATCCTAAGCAAAATTAACACAAAAACAGAAAACTATAATACCACATTCTCACTTAAAAGTAGGCGCTAAACACTGGGTACACACAGACACGAAGATGGGACCAAAAGACACTGGCCACTGCAAAGAGGGGAAGAATGGAGGGGGCCAAGGGTTGAAAAACTACTTATTTAGTACTATGTTCACTATTTGGTTGATGGAGTCGATGGAAGTCCAAATCTCAGCAATGCGCAATATACCCATGTAACAAACGTGCACATTTATCCCCTGAACTTAAAATAACTTGAAAAACAAAAATAGTTGGTCCATACACATCTAAAAATCAGCAGAGCCATAAATACTAAATAACCTAACTAGTGTTCTCACCACCCTTTTATAAGGTGACAGACTACAGCAAAGTCAAGTAAGAAAAGCCAAAATTTTCCTCAGAAAGCAGCTTCGAATACATTCCAATGTAACTAATGTTGACCTGAGTTACCAGAATTTCATACCATACAGTTCAGTAGAAATAATTGTGGTTAGAAATTCTCAGCCAAATGATGTCACCTACCATAGCCAAAGAAAAATCTTAATAGCATTCCTACAAATAGTCTGAAACTGTATCTATAAAACAAAACTTAGAAATGTACCCCCAGATGACAACTGATCTAATGTGCAGAGTTCTATAACAAACACCCCTGAGTTTTAGAACAATTGATACTATTCATATCCACCTAAACATCAGATAAGTCAATGAAAGCTATTCAGAAGGAGGAAAGTGAAACAAGCATCATTTAACGTAATTGATCTTCAGTTTTCATCTTGTACATCTGAAACATCTAAAATACATCTAAGACCATGAATACAAAATATACATTGGAAAAATGTATGTCACTCAGTTACTAAAAGTATCCTTTTGGGCTGGACCTGCTCAAAAGGCTCACACCTGTAATCCCAGCACTTTGGGAGGCCAAGGCAGTAGGATCACTTGAGGCCAGGAGTTCAAAGTCAGCCTAGGTAATAGTGTAAGACCCCCATCTCTAAATAAATTACTTAAATTAATGAATGAGTAAAGAATAAAATTAAAAAAAAAAAAAAAGTGTCCTTTTGATGTGGCCCAAATCCCCATGACTCAAAACAGGCTTCATCTATCTCGTGTCATAGCCTCAAAAAGTTACCTTGCATTTCACAATTCAAACACAGGTGAAATAAGACAACTATATGCAAAATAGACTAATGTTTAAAAGTATAAAAGCTTTAATCATGATGTATATTTTGCTTAGTAAAAGCACATGGGTTTTAATTACTAGTTAACATGATATACTATAATTATGTGAAAGTCTTGTTTTCACTTAGCATACAATTTTCTTATTTCTACAACAAGCTGTTACCAAATTTACCATTTTACTACTTACCTTATTCTGACCAAAACTATATTTGAGTATTTTTGAGAATGTTTGAATGAACTCTTCATTCAAAAGCAATTTCATAGTTCTCTTGCATAACTAGAGTAGCTCTTAAAGCCTACACATACACTATACTTTTAAAAGCTTTCTTTAATTGTAAAAGAAAAATAAATTTGAAGTGATCTGTGGGCGGTGATGTCTGATGTTCTTATATTTCAAAGTTTAACAGTGAAAAATACAGAAATCAAGTTATGTGTCAAATTAATAAAATGAGTTGCAGTTAACCCATTTATTCTTACAAAAACTTTGAATCAGTGCAGCAATTATAAATTTCCAGTCCCATATACAGTCTATACTTTAATCTATGTAAGAGATTTCTTTGTGAATTTCATTTTGATTCTCTATGCATAAAAATTCTAATGCATAAATAAAAGGAGTTTGCCTACATAATATATAAGGCCCTTTTTCACTCTAAGTCTATACCATTTCTTGTATGTTGAAAAGTGAAACCTATAAATAGTTGCTCATGAATCTAGAACTGGACAATTTAAAGTGTTCTTGAAAAATATGAAGTATAGAAGTAAACAAATAGTAAAGGCTTTGCCATCATTTGGTACAGCAGAGTGTACTCAGCCAAGCAGCACAGTAGAGTGAGAAGAGCAAATCTTAAGACTTCATCAACCCTTAAGACTTCACAGCCTCCCTCTGCCAGTGTTAGAACAGCCTCCAACCACTATCCAGGAGCCTGTGGGACAACAGCCCCAAACTCTGGGGCTCTCCTTAGACCTTGCACAATCAATCCAAACCCCTTACCAAAGAGGATACAAGGATAGGACTTCCTAAGAAATTCAATTTATCAAGATCTGGACTGACTCCTAAGAACTGTTTGCCCAATTCCCAATTATTGTCCACTACAGGACTGCCGGATTCATTCTCTAGACTAATAATGAACCCACTAAGCCTTGTTATCCTTGTTCATCACAGAGAGATAAATACATTCAGTTATCAATTCTCTCCTACACTCTGACCACTGTACTGTTCTTGCTTTTTCCTCCCTTATACAATTTCCCACTGATTCCATCCCTCCTAAAGTTTCCCTCTAGGATCACTCTGTTCCAAAGTCAAAACAAACACTTCTATATCACCGACAACTTCACTATTTTTGCTTCAAGTAAAAGCTGCTTCTCCTGCAGCTCTCTCAAACAAAGGCTGCTTATTCTTTCATTAATCATGTACCCAACTTCAGGATGCAGGGTCATGATCCCAACCGTAACTCCCAGCCCATTTCCTGTAAAAACCCCTGTTGTTCCTGTATAATTCTCGCTCATTAGCATCACCTGGGGGAGTAAGGGGATTTTTTAAAATCCCACTACCCAGCTTACGCCACATACAAATTAAATCAAAATAGCTAGGCTGTGAGCCATTCATCAGAATTTTCAAAGTTCAGGAAAGCTGAGATAAGGGCATGGTCAGTTTGTGAACATCCCCAGATGACTGCAATATGCAGTTACTTGTGAGAACCACTGATGTATGTACTACTAACAATTTATAAGGCCGGGCGCGGTGGCTCAAGCCTGTAATCCCAGCACTTTGGGAGGCCGAGACGGGAGGATCACGGGGTCAGGAGATCGAGACCATCCTGGCTAACACGGTGAAACCCCGTCTCTACTAAAAAATACAGAAAACTAGCCGGGCGAGGTGGCGGGCGCCTGTAGTCCCAGCTACTCGGGAGGCTGAGGCAGGAGAATGGCGTAAACCCGGGAGGCGGAGCTTGCAGTGAGCTGAGATCCGGCCACTGCACTCCAGCCTGGGCGACAGAGCGAAACTCCGTCTCAAAAAAAAAAAAAAAAAAAAACAATCTATAAACATTCCTCTCTATCAGGAATGCTGAATAATCTTCAGTTATTTTAACATACATGTGGATAATCCATCAAACATGCTACTTTTAATATCATAAGCATTTCACTTCCACCAACATTCACTACAACTTCACTTTAGACACTATAAGACCACACACCCTCATTTACATAACCCACTTCTGTACTCACTTTCCTATCTAGATTGGACTCCATGGTTCACCATTTCAACCATTCTCTAGCAAATATCCTCACTTATCACATTATGTTGGAACTGCCTGTCTACTAATGGAGTAAATAGGTCACACAGGCAGGGAGTAAACAATATTTTAACTTTTTTACTTAATATACTTTCACACTGGTTTACTTTTCAAGTAGCATGTAATATTTCAAGTAGCATGTAATATTATAAACAAAAACTGCATTGCAAATAATATTTTATTTTTAGATAGCACATACCACTTTTCTACAAAGAACATACCATATGGTTAACTCATTTACATTCAGTTAACACTCATTTAAAATATTTAAGTGAAGACATTACTCCTAACATTTATTTCTACCATGCAAAAGTCATAAGGTTGTCCCAAAACTTGTACTCCACCATGTGAAAAAAACATGAAATATCCTGTTTGAGAAAGCAAAACAAGAAAGTTGGTCCAAATTGTGGTAATAATCAGGAAAAATAACTTAGCATACACAGGATCTTTAAAACAGACTTGCATATAGAAAGTTTTAAAAAGAAAATGAATATATATTTATATACTGTCAAGGTTTAATTATTTAAATGACAAATAAAACTTTTAAAACCCCTCAATGAGAAAAGGTGTAACATTATGAAGGTGGTAGCAATGAGGGCAAACAGACTGCTGCCAAGTGACTCTGTAAAGATGCAGCTGACCAAAAACAGATGATCCTCAAGAATACCATGATTTGAGCTATAATTCCTAGACCTGGAGTGCTACTAAAAGAATGGGTCAGCCCAGTAGGGATCTCCAAAGCTAAAACCCAGAGAGAATGTGCTGGGAGAAAAAATAACAGAAAGCACCCCAATAATCCAGGAGATTATAAGGCAAGGAGAAGAAAACAGATCACATACGCAGGGAGAACAGAGTTGCAAATACTAGTTTCTACTTTTGAGAGTCCTCTTCTTCTAGGAGTTGTGGCTAATCAGGAAGAATACTCACAACAGGGCAGTGGAAGAGGACACTGCAGAATTTAAAGTTACTGGGGCCTTAGTTTCCACTACAAAGTACAGTGGTTGTTAATTATTCAGCACTGCTACAATGTAAACCCAAGCCCCCACTGCCCTCAAATCCTCAATAAAATATTCTATAAATATATACACCATCTAGATATGATAGAATTCACGAAAAATACATTTATTCAAAACTCAATTTGGGGAAAACTATAATGGTTTAACTTCAGCTCTTCTTTTATCTATTTATCTTGTATATATATTTGACACTACTAATGAAGCTAACTTTTTAATGCATTATAGAATTTAAATAATTACCTTTTGACACCAAAAGCAACAAAGTAAACATAAATTGGACTATACCAAAATTAGAAAATTCTGTGCTTAAATGATACCATCAAGAAAATCAAAAGCTGTCCCACAAATGGGAGAAAATATTTGCAAAACATGTACCTGCTTAATAGACTTCTACTTGGAACATACAAAGAATTCTTAAAACTGAGTAAGAAACATGAATAACCCAATTTAAAAATGGGCACAAGACTTGAATAGACATTTCTCCAAAGAAGATATACAAATGAAATATGAAGATATACGCATGAAAAGGTGCTCTCCAGAGGCAACAGAGAGATGCAAACAGAAACCACTATGAGATGCTATTTGCACTCACCAGGATGACTGTAATCAAGTGTTCTGGAGGATATGGAGAAAACAAAACCTTCCTACATTCCTGGCAGAAATGTAAAACAGTGCAGGCGCTTTGAAAAACAGTTTGCAGTTTCTCAAAAGGTTAAAGAATTACTGTATAACCCAGCAATTCCATTCCTAGGCATAGACTCAAAAGAAATGAAAACATATTTCCACAAATGTTCACAGCAGCATTATTTGTAGTGACCAAAAAGCAGAAATAACCCATATGTCCAGCAACTGATGAAAGAGTAAGCAAAATGTAGTATATCCATACAATGGAATGTCACTTAGCAATAAAAATAAATTTGAAGTCCTATTACATGATACAACGTGGATGAATCTTGAAAACATGCTAAGTGAAATAAGCCAGTCACAAAGGCCCACATATTGTACAATGCCACTCACATAACATGTTCAAAATAGGCAAAACCAGCTGGGTGCAGTAGCTCACTCCTGTAATCCCAGCACTTTGGGAGGCCAAGGCGGGCAGATCACTTGGGTCCAGCAGTTCGAGACCAGCCTGGCCAACATGGCTGAAACCCTCTCTACTAAAGACACAAAAATTAGCTGGACATGGTGGTGTGTGCCTGGAATTCTTGCTACTCAGGAGGCTAAGGCAGGAGAATCGCTTGAACCCAGGAGGCGGAGGTTTCAGTGAGCCAATATCACGCCACTGCACTATAGCCTGAGCGAAAAAGTGAGACTCCATCTCAAAAAAAATATGCAAAACCATAAAGACAGATTAGTGATAGCCTGCTGTGTGAAGGAGAAAGAAGTAGGGAGTAATGGCTTAAGAGGGAGGAGTTTTCAGTTTGGAGTAATGAGCTACTTCAACTTACTTTGATGACAGATGCCCAACTCTGTGAATATAGCAAAAGCCATTGAATTGAATGCTTTAATTAGGTGAATTGTATGGTATGTGAATTGTATCTTAAAAAAGCTACTTTTCAAATTACAACTAAATAACCCAGAGAAGTAAAATAAATAAGCAGAATAGGCTAACGGACAGACATACAGATCAAGGGAACAAAACAGATTCAAGATAAAACAAAATAAAAACAATTCTAAAAATAAGTATTTTAAAATACAAGGTACCACCTCTAGTGCAGTGGTTCTCAGCCAAGGGCCATTTTGCCCCCCATGAGACATTTGACAATGTATGGAGAAAGAATGGATTATCACACCTTGTTAAGGAAGGCACTATCACAGACCAGGCCAGGGATGTTGCCAAGCATCCTACAATGCACAGGAGAATCTCTCACAACAATGAAGAGGACGAAGAAGGGGAAAAAGAGGAGGAGGAGAAAAAAGAGGAGAAGAGGAAAAGGAGAAAAAGAGAAGAAAGTGGAGGAGGAATAAAGATATTCTATATTAAAGAGACAAATCAATCACATTACTGAATTAGAATCTGGTTCTAACTGGGAAAATTTGAACATACTAAGTATTAGATTATAATCGGGAATTGTTGGTAATTTTACTAGGTGTAACAATAATGTTGTGGTTATACGTATTTTTTAAATTCTTATGCCTGAGAGATTCAGGAGAGCATTTTAAAAAGTGGCATAATATCAGCAATTTACCTTAAAATAGTTGAGCTATAATAACAACAAAAGTAACAGAGAAAGTTAGGGCGTGTCCATAGACGCAAGGTAATAGAAGATAAATACGAAGAAAGTAGAGAGAAAGCAAATATGACAGTTTTAACAAATCTAGGTAATGGTATAATGGGTGCTAGTGACAGTATTTTTTTTTTTTTTCAGGGTTTCTGTGTGTTTGAAAGTGTGCTATATAAAAAATTAATTTAAATTAGGAATACTTTTCCCCTACAAAACACATCACAAAAAGACTAACAATATGTAGAAAACTGCTTGGAAATTCTGGCTTAAAAAAAGGTAAATTGTTGTATTACCTAGGTCTGGGAAAGCTCATTTTTAGAAAGGCAAAATCTATAGAAAAAGATTAACATATTTGAAAACATAAAATTTTGTCTTAATAACAAAACAAAATCACAAAGCATACATATACTTGTAAAAATACATGCACCATATGCAACAAAATATTATAATCCATGAGTAAACAGATGTTTATAAATCATTAAGAAATAGACTGCTACTCCACAGCCAGCACAGTGGCTCACACCTGTAAATCCATCACTTTGGGAGGCTGAGGTGGATGGATTGCTCTGAGCTCAGGAGTTCGAGATCAGCCTGAGCAACATGGTGAAATCCCATTTCTACAAAAATATAAAAATCAGCTGGGCATGGTGGCACGTGCCTGTAGTCCCAGCTACTTGGGGGGCTGAGGCAGGAGGATCGTTTGAGCCTAGGAGGTCAAGGCTGCAGTGAGCCATGTTCGTGCTACTGTACTCTAGACTGGACGACAAAGTGAAACCCCGTCTCACAAAAAGAAAAAGGAATAGACTACTACTCCAAAGAAAAACAGGATTATGAACAGCAATTCAAAACAGGAAATATAAAAGGCTAATAAGCATATGAAAAGATTATCTACCCTACCGGCAATCAAAGAAATCCAAAATTTTAAAGCAAGAATGTAACTTTTCATCTATGTAATAAGCAAAGATAAAAAGTTATATCAAATTTGTTTGTTTTAATAAGCTAAACATAAGATTTAAAAATATAAACTATGCTCTTGGCATTTATTTTGACATATCTATATACATATATATACACACACACATATATATGTGTGTATATGTATATTAGAAACAGTGTCTCACTCTGTTGCCCAGGCTAGAGTGCAGTGATGTGATCATAGCTCACTGCAGCATCTAACTCCTGGACTCCAGCAATCCTCCCACCTCAACCTCCTGAGTAGCTGGGACTATAGGCACACACCACCATGCCTGGCTAGTTTTTTAATTTTTTGCAGATACAAGGTCTCCCTACACTGCCCAGGCTGGTCTAGAACTCATGGGCTCAAGCTATCCTCTCACCTCAGCCTCCTGAAGTACTGGGATTACAGGCATGAACCACAGCACCCAGCCAGAAATTAAAATATTCTTGACTGTCCAGGTTTCTCAATAATTTTCCTATTCCATAAATACTCTGTTCTCTTTAGACTGCCTGTCCTTATGACACTAAACTAAAATAAAATGTATTATTTTGACATAATAAAACACTACACTTGGCATTTCTAACCCAACCTTCTGTCTACCTCCTAAGCACTCTGTTTGGGCCACATTATAGTACTTAAAATCCTCAAGCATCAAGACCATTTCTGTCATTACCTCATACTAAAAATAAGCTCAGTTACACGGGATATTCACCTTCAATTCCTTTAACTGAATTAGAACAAATTTAGTTTATATATCAGAAGATTTCAACTCACAAAGTGTTCCTCCACTAAATAAAGTACACAAAACTTTTATCACAGCAGTTCCCTGGTACAAAGGCAAGATAAAACAGGCCATATTCACAAATGTCCCCCAATCCTTCTATCGTTCATACAGGACAATAACAATACAAGAATGAAAGTCCTAGTATTTACAAGTCTTGAGTTCTGCTTTTCTCCATAATACAGACTCCAAGGGGAAATCAAAGCAACACAAGCCTATCACAGCAGAGAAAGCTAGATCCTCAGTGCATGGTATACTTCATTTCTTTCTTACAAAAAGGAGCACCCTCTAAAACAACAATAGGAGCTATCATTTATTAAGTGCTTACTTGGCCAGGCACAGTAGCACATGGATGTAGCCCCAGCTACCCAGCTACTTAGACTGAAGCAGGAGGGTCACCTGAGCCCAGGAGCTTGATGCCAGCCTGGGCAACACAGCAAGACCCCATCTCTAAAAAAAAATAATATATTAAGAGCTTACTGCTGGCGAGGATTTGCTAGCCACTTTAACTATATCTAGTTCTCACAATTCTATGACATAAGTTATATTAACTATTCTACAGATTTAAGAACTAACAGCTAAGTGACAAAACTGGAGCATGAACTGAGCTTTGGCTTAAAACCCAAGTGTGTTCTTGAATCATTCCACTGACTCTCAAGGTTTTTTAAAAGGGAGGATGGGCAAAATTCTGCACATAATATCTAAATAATCAAACAAAACTGACTTATTTAGATTCAAAAAATTCAATTTTTCTGAAATTCTGACAGAACTAATCTGTCACTAACATCTTAAAGTCTTTGATGCTTTTCAGGAATCCGATATAGATTTTGTAGGTGTTAAGATAACTTTCAGGGTATGTTCTAGAGTTAGTAACAACTCAAGATCAGAACAATGACTCTGATCCTGAAAATACTAAAAGATTCTTTTAACTGACAATAAAAAGTAAGATTTATAGTGTTCATTTAACTCAGAGATGATGTCTTTTCAATCAAGATAAATTCAGGTAAGAGGTATACAAGGAAACTGTACTGGGCTCTACTGTTCATGAAAAAAGTATATAAACCATTCTATTTGTTCCCCTTTTAAATTAACAATAAAAAGTATTTTTTAAACCCATAAATAAAGTGTAACACAAATAGAAGTTTCATTTTCTATTTTGGCTTTTTTAATCTATTTGAGAAGGAGTAGAAAGATTAAAGGTCAGGGAATAAACCCTGAGAGAGCATGCTGAAAGGCCTGTAGACACAGAGAAGAATAATGAAGACAGAAAGGAGAAAAAACAAATCAACAAATACACAAAAGATCAGTGACAAGAAAGAAAAGATGGAAAGCATAGAGTATAACTATATAAAGGAACAGAAACAGATATAGATTCACCCACAAAGGACCTTAATGGCATAATCTCCAACTAAGTAAAATGTTACTGTAACAGGCGGAACACCCCACTCCTTAAGTATAATAGTTTAATCCATTATTATATGAACAAGATAAGCAGCTGCTGCATAAAGGGTCTGAAATTATGTATACGCTTAATATCTACAATTTAAATTTACATCAGTACAAATTTTATCTGTAATACCTTAGCCCTAAGTCTCTTTATCTACTGCACAGTACTATTAACACCACTCATGTCAACTACATATTTTTTAAAAAAAGATTTTTAACATTCCTCACCTTTCTGCTCTAAGACAATTCAATAGAAGAGATTATATAAATTGAGAGCCACTTTACATAAAACTTCATCAAACTGACAAGAACCATAGTACTTCTCATGTCAGAAAACTACAATAATAGCATTTCAAAAGCATAATATGCAAGTGTACTACAATCTTTCCTTTTCATTTCATCTATAGTGAAAGTTTTAGTTTCCAGAAGAAACATATTGGTTGGCCAAAAATTCTGGTTATGATCAATTCGCATTACACAGGTGTCATCCCTTTTGATTTCCTTCTGAAATTCAGTCTAAATCTCGCTCTTAGTATTCACTTTGGAAATGCAATATGTAAATTGAAAAGTTAGTAAAACCTGAGATAGAAAGTAAGGAAAGAATTAGATCATCTGGGTCACAGAGGATTACTCTGACATTTTAAGACTACCTCAATCAAAGAACACTAAAACAGCTTCAAACATTAAATTCTAAGTTTTGAAAATAAACCACTTGCTATTTATATCAGAGGAAATAAGAATAATGCCTCAGATTTATTGTTACTGTAGGAAACATTGCACAGTACATGTGTTACTTCACTTAATAGTTGCAACAAACCTATGAGGTCAGTACCAGTAATTTATAAGTCACACATACGAGAAGAAAGCTGAGGCTCAGAAACGCTAGTAAACTTTCCAAGGTCAAAATGCTCGGAATCAAGAAAACTTAGATTCAAATCCAAATAATCTGACAATAGCCATCACTCTTAAGCAAAAGGATACATTTTTATTCAGAAATTAGGAATACTTGGTTTGGGATTAGAGGAGATACAGACACATATATAAAAAGATGATTAACACTGAATCCTAGTATAAAGATAATCTAACTTTCATCGTCACACAAATTTTGTGTTAGTGCCTATTATATGACTGAATATTCTGAGCTACTGACATTAATTTCAGGAGTTTTAGATTCATAAAATACATTTTTAATAAACCATAAAACACTCTCAAGTCTATTTGGGTTTTCTAAAACCTTTATGTAACCAATACTCACTATTTGTAAAGTATATTATTTCAGTTTCTTTTCCTGTATCTTTGTGGTGTTCTCTTCAACCCCTGGGCCACAGAGCACTACAGGTCCATGGCCCATTAGAAATCAGGCCGCACAGAAGGTGGTGAGTGGCGGGGGTTAGTGGTGGGGAGTGGGCTTTTCTGCCTTAGCTCAGCCTCCTGTCAGATCAGCTGAGACATTAGATTCTCACAGGAGCACAACCCCAATTGTGAATTGCACATGCAAGAATGTAGGTTGCACACTCCTTATGAGAATCTCATGCCTGATGATCTGAGGTGGAACAGTTTCATCCTGAAACCATTCCCCACAACAGCCATCCGTGGAAAAATTGTCTTCCACAAAACTGGTCCCTGGTGCCAAAAAGGTTGGAGATTATCGTTGCAGCCCATTCATTTTACTCTCCTGACTCCCACCAGGATTAAGACTATTGCAATACTTTTAAGTGTTGCGCAGTTAGGTACTGTACAAGAAAAAGATCAGATGTTAGTAATTAACACCAGATGTAAAATAGCTGATTATACTGAGAGTTGCATGTGATTAAACACCAATTGTGTTTCTAAGCTGAGAAAAATTCTGAGAAAAGAAGCTATCTCAAACTCGGGAAGAGAATAAATTGCAAAATACAGTATTACACCTTGGAGAAACACTGGATAACACAATACTGTATCTTAAAGTCAGACCATTATTTCCTAATATTTTCATAATAACAGAAATAAGGTGAAATTTTATTTCACATTTAACTCTTCTACTAAAATTGTACAACTTCAGTTTTACAATTTCCAAACTTCACATGACAATGAATCCAAAGGCCATTATCCATAACTCTAGCCCAAAAATAAAAGAACTCACAAAACAAAGAATCACAACTCTTTCCTATGCTAAGCCAGTCAGGCTAAAAATAGCCCCCAAGTTTCAGGTACAAAACCAATTCAGGTTTAAATGGAATAAGAACCATGGATTCTCCAACAATGCACGGCTAAGGTCAAGAGCAAAGCTGGATTCACCTTAGGGTCTTCACAGATGCATCAGAATAAAAAGACCCTTACGAAATCAGAGAAAACAGTGCAGTAAGTCAACAATGGTGAAGTATTCCTGTTGATATACATGATCCTCTCATAAGTATATTCATAGATCATTATGCTACTTTAACAGTGGAACAGAGCACAATCATCTTAATGAACTTTTCTGGTATACACTGTTTCTGAATATACAATGGAATTATAGATGGGCAAACGACATAACAGTACTCTGTCTCCAACATTGAACAGAGAGGCATTTTAGTCAAGAGTCTGTGGTAGCAGCTGCCCTCCTTAAAAATGGACCCCGAAAATTTCCAACTTTGAAACCATAGCCAAATTTTTACTGATACTTACAAAACTTTCAAGATAGCATTAAAGGTCATACAAACTGAAACACTCTAACAAAGTGCCATGGAAATCGGCATTATTTTACTATTATAAACAAAGCTTTCTTTAAATGCATCTAGTGTAGGAATTAAATTTTAAGTAATATTAATGAAATCACAATATCAAGTAGTAAGAGATACAAAATAAAATCCAACTCCTTGCATTTATAACTGGTTATATCAAAATAACAACCTAATCAGATCTTTCCCTCTAGGAAAAATTAAGACAGAATTACATTCCTAACTAAAAGCCTCATATTCAACTTCTTTTTCATCCCATTGCTCTTAAACACAATATTCAACCACAATGTACTTACTATAAAAAATGTCTAATTAACATAGATAGTAACCAATCCTTTAAGAGTAATTAATGTGATAGTTTAAATTTATCATTGACAATTTCATCTCAGTAATTTTTCACTTTAATCTTAATTTTTCTTGAGGAAATACTCAACATTTATTCATTCAACAGATATTTAGTGAGGTCTACTAAGTATCAAGCTGTATTCTAGGCTCTGGGAGTACAACTATGAGGCCCATCCTCAGGAGTTTACTCTATTAAAACATGTAACGAGCAAATAAATATATACATAACACATGGAGGTGGGAACGGCAGGATCAAGTATTACTTTCACCAGGTTGACTATTCAGTTGCAGGAAATCCATTTCAGAGCTGCTGTCTCATCCAAACTAGTAGATTTACCAGGAGTTGTAAAGCTAACCCAAGTCATAGTTATCTTTTAATTATATTTTCCAATCTTTTCCCCTCTTAACTTTTCACCCTTTAGTGGTATCATTTTATTCTGACACAAGACCTCAAGGCTCCCACTTTGATGGCCAAAGTGGTACAACACTAAATTTAGCGCTGATAGTGATTTCTGAGGACAGGTTTCCCAACTGACTCACCATTTCAACACCAGAACTTATTAGCATGTGCCTAGTACAAAGTAGGCATATTCTTGTTTGGTGAAGAAATTAATCAATAAAAATCAATCTCCAGCACAAGTTATAACCAAAGGCTTATAAACATTACCCTTAATAACAGCTTTTCCTTTTAAGGATTTACCAAGTCTGATTAAAAATAAAAGATTTCTCTTCCCACAAATGTTTGGGAATATGTACAGACAAATGACTGGTAACCCTCAAATAAATCATCTTTTTCAAAACATTTAGAACTCTGCTTTAAGGAGGCAGGGCACAGTGGCTCATGTCTGTAATCCCAGCACTATGGAAGGCCAAGGGGGGTGGAACACAAGGTCAGGAGATGGAGACCATCCTGGCTAACCTGGAGAAATCCCGTCTCTACCAAAAATACAAAAAATTAGCCAGGCGTACTGGCACGTGCCTGTAGTCCCAGCTGGTCAGGAGGCTGAGGCAAGAAAATTGCTTGAACCTGTGAGGCAGAGGTTGCAGTAAGCTGAGTTTGTGCCACTGCACTCCAGTCTGGGTGACAGAGCAAGACTCTGTCTCAAAAAAAAAAAAAAAAAGCACTTGCTTTAAGGCATTCATTGAAATCAGTTTACCAACCTTACTAATTTAATTTGTAAGATATGCTCTCAGTCCACTGTTTTCTTTCACTTCTTTTAGTCTATTCCCTGTCTCCCCTGTAACTGCACCACTAGCCAGGGGACTCCCCTGCTAATTTCCCGTCAGGACCCACCCACCTATCCACCAAGAAAATAGTGAGTAATAAATAAAACTAAATGAAGCCTAGGATTTAAATTCTTTAGTACAAAGAATATACAGGGGAAGAAAAAAAAAAACAAACCCGATGTATTAACTACTAATATTTGTATAATAACTGACAATTTGCAAAGCTATACCCTCCATCATCTTATATGATCTTCATAACAGTGTGAGAACAGCGAGAAAGGTGCTATTACCCCAGTTTTACACAGAAGAAAACGAAAGCTTAGAAAGTTCAAACTACTTCCCTAACATCCCATCAAAAATAAGTGGTAAAGTTGAGACTCATCCCTTACAGTGCTTAACATATAGGTTTGTGTGTTGCCACACGTATAATTTGTTGAGAGACATAGTATTTATCACTGTAACTCCAGCCTATTTATTCATTTAATTCCAAATACTTTCAAAATGTTAAACAGTTTAAGAGCTATCTGCTTGCT
The DNA here is from genome assembly GCF_007565055.1 of Rhinopithecus roxellana. Lineage (NCBI taxonomy): Eukaryota > Metazoa > Chordata > Mammalia > Primates > Cercopithecidae > Rhinopithecus > Rhinopithecus roxellana. The sequence continues at coordinate 143,883,209 of NC_044554.1, forward strand.
TCAACGTTTCCTCTCCTTACACATATTTAAGGCACTGTATCATCAAAATTAAACCTAACTCTGAAATAGAAAGTCAATTCCAGATTCAATTGAGGAGGCACTTCATGGTCTATTAAACCACAAAACTTCAAAGCACAGTTTAAAAAGCCATAATCTGAGAACCTCACTCAGGGAAAGCTGTAAAGTCATCATGGTGGAATATTTTAGATGTCAACTTGACTATATTAAGGAATACCTACAAACCTGGTAAAGCGTTCCTTTGGGCGTGTCTGTGAGGATGTTTCCAGAGGAGACTGAGATTAGCATGTGAGTCTGAGTGGACTACCTGGAGGTCTGCCTTCCACGTGGGCAGGCACCACCCAATCTTCTGGGGGCCCAGAGATAACAAAAACGGAAAGATGTATATCTACCGGAACTGGAATACACTTTCCCACTTCAGAACTGGAGAGAAACTGTAAACCATACATGTGATAAGGGGTTAACAGACTAAATATAAAAGGAACTGAATTCAATTTCAAGAAAATAACCCATTTTTAAAATGGGCAAAGGGCTTCAACAGACATGTCTCAAAAGAAGACATACACCTGGCCAACAAATACATGAAAAACTGCTCAGCATCACTAACCATTAGGAAAATGCAAATTAAAACCACAATGAGATTATCACCTCACACCTGTTAGAATGGCTATAATCAAAAAGATGAGAGGTAAGTGATACCATGGATGTGAAGAAAAGGGGATTCTTGTACACTGTAGGTAGAAATGTAAATTAGTACAAGCATTATGAACAATAGTATGTAGGTTCCTCAAAAACCTAAAAATAGAACTACCATACAATCTCACTCCTGGGTATATTTCCAAAAAATGGAACTCAGTATGTTGAAAGGATATCTGCACTCCCAGGTCCACTGAAGCATTAGTCACAAAATCCAAGATATAGAATCAACCTAAGCATCCATCAACGGATAAACAGATGAAGAGAAGGTGGTAGATACAATGGAATACTAATTGAGCTTAAAAGAGCAGGAAATTCTGTCATTTGCTACAACATGAATGAACATGGAGGACATCATGCTAAGTGAAAAAAGCCAAGCATGGGAAGACAAACACCACATGATCTCACTTGTGCGTGGAATCTTAAAAAGTCAAACTCACAGAAGTAGACAGCAGAATGACAGATACCAGAGCCTGGAGAAGAGGGAGCAATGGGGATATACTGTTCAAAGAGTACCAAGTTTCAGATAGATAGAAGGAAGAAATTTTTAGATTAAACAACTGTCCATAATCACATATTATATATTTTAAATAACTAAATTTCAATTGTTTCGCCACAGAAAATAATCAAGGTGATATGTTATTCAGCTGTACTTAATAATTCCACACTGTGCACACATTTCAAAATATCACCCTGTACCCCATAAATGTATAAAAATATGACTGTCAATTAAAATAATATTAAAAAAGAAAAAATTCTTTAAGAATGTTTATCAATATTCTTCTTGGTTTGTCAAAAGATGCCAAGTAAGGCTGTGTGTAGAGGGGCAAGCCAAATTCATTTTAGATACTGATGTCTTGCCACTCCCATTATAAAATCCCTTTCCTACCTCTTAACACCCTCTGAATGCCAGTGGACCTATGGTCTTCTTGATTTGGTTAGTAGCTCTCACAATGTCATTAATAATTAAAGAAATAGCTCATATAGCTTAAGGATTAATCTACCCCAAGAGCATTTCCATTACAAATATATTAATCAACAAAACCAAGTCACAATATTTTACTAAGCACTTATGGGCAAGACAGCTGTGTGTGAGTGTGGATGTATGTGCATGTGTGTGTTCAAAAGGACCCCTGGATGTTCAGGGAGCCTTTCTTGATACATAACTCATCACTCAGGATTTCCCTAAGCGAAATACAAGAAAGTATATTCATCTCCATGGTTAAATGACTTTGCAATATGCTGTAAATTCTATCATCTTCTTTGAAAATAAATCACATATCAAAAGTTATGGGAAGTCCTCCAGAGAAGAAACCTATTAACTTTCTTTAGGCAAATATCCTCCAAATTTATTTCAACTACAAAACCTTTTACTTCTTTAACAACTACTAACCTAGAACCTATCAAAGTGTTGCAGTTTATGCCTTTTCCCATTTATATCAGATCTGTTAACTCTTGAGAATCAGTGTTAATATTGAAAATTCAACGAATCTGGATGGAAGTAACAACACAAATAGAAACTATTATTATTTGTCACTTAATGATCCACATTTACAAACAACTCAACTAACAACTGTAAATAACTACATTTTTTATTATTTTTTAAAACACAGGACAAGTGACAACAGGTTGATAACTGGTTTTTATGCAAAAACAACCTCCAAAGTATGCCACAACACTGGAAAGTATTCAGCACATTTTCCCACATTTCTTACCTTTAGTTTTCTGTAATAATAAATGCTCAGAATTATAATCCTAATTGCTCCTGAATTATCAAGAAAAGTTTCAAAGTGTGTTTAATGAAAATTCACTGCTAAATATTTCATTATCTTCTAATGTTGTGAAAACTCAAATTAATTAAAACAAATTATCAGGTAAATAAACATCCCATGCCCTAATTTTGATATACGAAGTTTATTGTTGGGAAAAAAAAAAAAATAAGAAAAGAAGGGATAGAGGGAGAGTGGACTGAGTATTAAATAAATTTCATGTACACTATAACAAATTTTTTGCCAAGTATAGCAGGAGTCACATTAGGAGTAGGAAGTCCTAACAGGAGCAAGGACAACAGAAGGAGAAAAAAATCTAACATTAAAAAATAATATTAAAATCTTGCTAGACATTACATACAGCTCATCCCTGTATGTAAAATGCAAAAAAAAATACACAAATATGACTAGCAAGTTTTCTACATAATTCCATTGTATTTAGGATAAAATAATACAAATTGAAGCCAAAAAGTTAACATTAAGAACTATATGGGGGCTATACTTTCAATTTACATTAATCTATCATATTTCATAGGTTCAAAGTTCAATGTACATATTAGTTTGCTCAACTGAGTGATTTTCCATTTTAGCTTAACTTAAAATAGTCCTTAGTTGATCACTCGTGTCGCTTCTCATTTCTGAAAAGGTTTCAATTAGAGATATATTTTTGGCCTGGCGCGGTGGCTCACGCCTGTAACCCACTTGCTTGGAAGGCTGAGGCACAAGAATAGCTTGAACCTGGGAGATGCAGGTTGCAGTGAGCAAGATCGCGCCATGGCACTCCAGCCTGGGCGACAGAGCAAGAAAAAAAACAAAGATATATTTCGACAAAACGCAAAACTGAAAAGTTTCATAAGAACATTTATCATTACTATTCTCATTATGTATCTGTACTTAGTATCCTCACTTTGGTTTTAAAAAAAACTAAAAATAGTATGCTGATTTTATCAGCTACAAAGAAAATTAATGATGCATTCCACGCTGAGTCACAAAAAGCACACAATGTGGAATAAGAGGACCTAAATGTGATTTCTGTCTCCTCCACTCTTTATACAACTTTAAGCAAGCTCCTTTAACTTTCTCAACCTGTTTTAACATTGGTTAATGGGGCTATCACCTACCTCAGTGTTGAGATGTAAAGAATCCAATCACATAGTACAATTCACCACTTTCTGAGCACAGTAAATGCTTGCTGAGCATGACTAATATAAAGACAGGAAAATCTTTCATAGCACAGCTCATCACTACACATTTTGAGACCTAACATGAATTAAATCACATCTCCTAAAATCTGCTGATCTAAATCAGCAATGTCTACCAGAAGCAATAAAAAGGAAGTCTCACACTAATTTTTTAGTAACCAATTTTGAGTGAAATTTTATATCTAAAATATCTCAAAATAGGACTAGTTTACGAGGCTTAGAAGCCTTGTTTAAAAAATGAAAAGGAAAAAAAGCTAAGGTAAAGCAGAAAGTTTTTTTTCAAGTAACCATTTTCAGTTTACTCACAATATTCAGACAAGGAAGTACAATAGCATGTTTTCAAATCTGTCCAGAGAGCTGAAAACTACTTGAGAGGCAACAGAGCAAAATGGTCAGAGCTCTCTACTGAGAGTTAGGAGATGAGATTCCAGTTTCAACTGTCACTAATATTTAATAATTGACCTTGGACAAGAGTCTCTGAGCTTCAGTTTCCTAATCTATAAACGACTACTGAAAACTACAGAGAAGACTTTAGTACAATTTAATCTGGGCCTTACTTTGGCGAGGCAATCCAGAAAAGTTAATAGAATGGGCTAGGTAGCAACTGCCAAGGTTGGAATCCTGGTTCTGCCACTTATAAGCTGAGCAGTTTTCCCACAAAAAGCACTGAAGTACAGTTTTCTTAATACTATCATTGATTTACTGTTTAAAATATTTCCCTAAAACACAAAATTACATTAAAATACAGAAGCTGAGAAAGTTCCATCTTTCCAAATCATTTTACTGGCAGACACAGAAGTAGTTCATTTGAAAATATTAAAACTCTAAAACATGTTAACATAAGCCAAGTTTAATCAAAAGATTATATCATATAATATTACACATTAGAGACAACACTAAACACTTATTATAAGGCTGTTTCCATCAAAATATCACACTTAAGGTAAAAATGAAACTTCTGCTACTTACAGGTTTTTTTCTAATCTATTACTGCTAATCACAACACAAACTTACGATATAACCATAATCTCCAAGAATGAAATTAACTCCAAGAACGAAAAATCTATAGAATTTAGAAATATAAAGTGAACTTCAAACTAAAAATACGTTCTGTAGAAGTTACAATCAACTAATAAGTATCATATGCCAGGCTCTATGCTTAGATTAAGTACAAACAGCAAAGTATAAAGTTCCTCAAAGTTAGTCAAGTTCCAAGGACTTGAAATTTCAGGCAAGTACGTACTTTATCATCACTTTTCACAAAATAAAAGCCAGTCACCTACAAATGTTTGTATTTCCTTTTTGGACCATGTAGGAATACTTCCCATTGCCCACTAAAATTGTTTCCTATTCTCAGTTCAGCCCATAAAAATGCCCAATCCAGTCAGTTCCTCACGTCAGGATCCTCACAGTACTTAAAGTGAACAGCTTCAAAAAAGGCATTTCATCAAATCACAAGGTTCAGTATTTTATGTTCAGTGACACCTACACCTGCAGATGCTACAACACATAACTGGGCTAACCTGGGTCAAGTACCTAGTTGCACCAATTTATTTCTTCCCCTTCAAGTGTTGGTAGTAAAGGCAAACTCTACTTCTTCAAAAAGTCAGCTTTTTGCAATGCCCATTAGGCACAGAAAAGGGAAACTGATTGGTTCGTCATAGTTGCCCTACTTCCATTTCAGGTCCAAGTAAAAAAACTATTCCATAGAGAGTAAAAGGGGCCACACGCAAATCAAGGAAGCAGATGCTAAACTGAACTTTGTGATGACCACGATTTAAGCGAAAGGTGATGGGTGTGGGGGAGGGGATGACACAACTGAGCCATACAAGCGCAGCTTGAGATAAAAAGTCCACTTCATGAAGCAGTCAAAGTAGGCGGTGGGAAACAAACCGGGTCGGGCCGAGCAACAACCCCAGGTTGCTGACCGAGCTCGGAGGCGGAGGGCCCTGGAGCTCAGGGACCGGAGAAAGGAGACCTCGGGCAAATCACAGGATAACAAGAACCATCAGTAACGTGGAAAGGCCAACGCTGCCACAAAGTAGCGCGTAAGGGGTCACGAAGAAGGGAGCGATGAGTTAGAAGGCAGTGACAGCAGGAGGGAGACCAGTGCCAGGGGCGAGTGGCAAGTGGCAACTGCGAAAGGCGAGGCACGGGCAGCCGGAGGTGGTGGGACTCTGTTGAGTCAGCACAGCTCCTACTCTGGGGGCACTTGTAGGATCCCCGCCGCTCCTGGGCCCTGGAGCCCGCGGCGAAGGGTCAGGCCCACCTTCCGGAGAGATGATGTTCTCTGACGGGCTGGCGCCGGCCCCTTCCCCATTTCACAGGTAAACACTGGCCACCGTCGCCGCTTACCTCAGTTAGCATTATTACACCCCGGGGAAGTGAGGTCCTCCCTAGCCTCGCCTCATGGCAACAGCCGTAGCAGCAGCGAAAACTGCTCGGGCCGCCGCCAACGGCGGCAACTGCTCATTCAGTCCTCTCCCGGGCGGCGGCTTTACTCGGCTTCGCTGGCTTCCCCCCGGCCCGGTCGCTTGCGACGGACGCGCCGCCATCTTGGAAGAGCGACGTCCGCGTCTCGCTGCAACGTGCGCTCCCATTGGCAGGCGGAGGGGCTGCCGGCGTCTCGTGACCGTCTCCATAGCGCCGGCGCGCGGAAAAGCGGAGGCGGGCGCTCGGCAGTCGACTTGGAGTTGGTAGTTGGCTTGGTGGTGGCTTGGAGGACCCTGGGGCAGGGGGCCTGGGCCAACTTGGGACCACTGGGAGTGCAGAGGGGCCCCAGCGCCCTAACCTCCTGGGAAGAGACGTGCGCGCCCTTGGGGCCGGCGCATCCTCCGCCGCCCACTAGGGTTGGCTGGCCCTGGGGAGGGGAGAGAATGCGAGAGGCCGACACTTCGACTGATGGCCCTGCTGCTGGTCTCGGGGACAAGGCGGCAGATTTCCTGTAGAAAAACTTCCCTCTCGCGTTTCACTGGCCCCGCGGCGACCGAAGAGTTGGGGTTCGGCTTTCTTCTGGGATTTAAGTGTTACTTGAAACAGCTCCCTACGCTACCCTTTTCTCCTAAACTTTGACAGAAACTTTCCTTTGTCCCTACCAATCCTCAGTGAGTTCTTTACAGTGGTCCGAGACAGGTTGTAGATATGATACGGCTTATCGGCTTTACCCCGATCCTAGCAGAGTTAGGACTGTCGCTGATGTGATTGGCCAGCACCTGCCTAACAATGAAGGTTTAGTTATGCTACAAGTAAGACACCTCAAAGAAAATGTAAAACAGGCTGTACGTTTTACCTGCTATCTCCACAGGTTTACTGGTTTCTTAATACAATATGCTTGTATATCAAGGTGAGCAAATTTCAGCAAATGTCGTTGTAAATAGTCCCAACTTAAATGGAATTGAACTCTAGAACTCAATGTGCATAGAAGTCCCTGAGACTGACGCCATTCTAGATCTACCACTAGATGGTTTGCGATGTACAGAATTAAAGGCAGTCACTTCTACCTGAATTGTAATGAAAGTAGTTTACCTGAACATGCTGGGAAAGTGTGCTACCCTGTTTTATATTAGAAACCAGTTTCCAAGTAAATTGAAAAGTAAATTTTCAGATTTGACATTAAAAACACCTCTATGTCATTCTTACAAGAGGTACAAATGCTTTTTAGAAAACTAAAGCCAGGAGTTTCTTCCCTTTTACCAGAATCTTTTCCCTCCATTTAACAGTAGTACTATTGTGCTAAATGAAATTTACTTAATACATTACTCTTATATTCTCAAAACAATAAGGGCATGACAAACCTTGTATTATCTCTATTGTGTCAAGGAAACAAAACAGTTCATTTAAGCAGTCATGCAAAAAATTCAAGAAAAACTGGTTTTGTTCAATTCAACTAATTGAAGCAAAGTAGTTTTTCTTTTTGTTTTAATCTGCATTTTGTACATCTTTTCCACATTGCTGAACCAGCAAAATTCTGACCTCTGCAATACAATAAAATGTGTTACTGATATTGACAGATTACACCACGAATAGAAAATTAGCGTGGAAATCCTACCTGGACTGAGGTATCAAAGGAAACCAAGAGATACTAGAGACAACAAGGAACCTGGAAAAAGATAGTATTCCAACCTGTAAATAAGAAAACAGAGAAGGAGGCTCATGAATATTTAAGACACCAGCTAGTGAATTAAAACTGCAATGTAGTTGTCTGGCTTGAGTGTTCGGTTTTATTCACTATATCTTTTTATCTTTACTAGAAGCAAGGCATTTCATTTATTTTAAAGGTGGTAAATTAAGTGTTGACACTTGAGGTTTGAACCAATCTGTGATGTGACATAAAGATGCCTTTAACATTCAGAAGTTTGTCTACAGACTTAAGAGGAAACCAAAAGTATTAGCTCTTCCAATGGCTTCCTAATTTTCTCAGCCAGAGTCTTTTCTGCAACCTAAAAATTCAATGCTAGCTGGCCTCACAAGTCCTACCTCACCTCCACCCCTCTGACCTCATTTCTGCTATGCACTTTGTTCCAGCTACACAGTCCTGCTCCCTGCTTCTATAACACCAAAGCATCTCCTTGCCCTGAGGCCCTTGCGCTGTGTATAGTTTCTGTCTGGAAAGATCTTTCCACCAAATACCTGCATGGCTAGATCTTCCACTTCTGTCCAATCTTTGCTTAAAAGTCATCTTTTTTCAAAGAAGCCTACCCTAATCATCTCATTTAAAATATTGCCCCTTCCCCAGAATCATCCCTTCCTTGCTTCTGTTTTTTTCATAGTACTTACCTTCTAACACCGTCATTTTCTATTTTTATTTTCTATTGCCTTCCCTCCACTAGAATGTTAGCTCCACAAGATCGGGGATTTTTTTTTTTTTTTTCATTTTGTTGAATGTTTTCTTAGTACCTAAAATACTCAAATAGTAGATGGCACAGAGTAGATGCTCAATAAATATTTCTTAATAAATGAATGGATGAATGATTGCCTAAAAGATACCAAAAGGAAAAGACCTAATTAAAACTATTTTAAAAACAAAATCCTTGGTGTTGAAAGATTAAATTATTTAAAAATAGGCCATTGTGTGTTCTTTTCCAATTAATAGGGACATCACTTCTGCCACTAGAATGTTAAAAGTGTGTGACAGGCTGGGCGCAGTGGCTCACGCCGGTAATCCCAGAACTTTGGGAGGCCGAGGCGGGTGGATCACGAGGTCAGGAGATCGAGACCATCCTGGCTAAGACGGTGGAACCCCCCCTCTCTACTAAAAATACAAAAAATTAGCCGGGTATGGTGGCGGGTGCCTGTAGTCCCAGCTATTCAGGAGGCTGAGGCAGGAGAATGGCATAAACCCGGGAGGCAGAGCTTGCAGTGAACCGAGATGGCGCCACTGCACTCCACCCTGGGCGAGAGCGAGACTCCGTCTCAAAAAAAAAAAAAAAAAAAAAAAAAAAAAAAAATAGTGTGTGACAATTGTTACTTCCACTAGAATGCTACAGAAAACTTTATGACAAAATTGTGAGCTATACCTTTTCCTTCACCTTTGTGTCTTCTATTTTTTTTTTAATTTTGTAGAGATGTGTTCTCACTATGTTGCCAGACTAGTCTTTGGATTCCTGGCCTCAAGGATCCTCAGGCTTTGACCTCTGAAAGTACTGGGATTGCAGGCATGAGCCACCACACCTGACCTCCTTCACTTTCTTAAATACATCTTGGGCAGGAGTCAAAGTTAATTTACTAGTAAGGGAAGCAACAAAGTGATTAAGGTATACTATATAAGAGAGTTATGGAAATTAAGGAGTTATATAGTTGGAAAAGAGAATGCTTATAGACACAGCTAGCTTTTAAAAAAAAAAAAAGCACCTAATTTGATACAGATTCAGATACAGATTCAATGTCTTAAAACCATCCTACTCCTATCTGTTGTTACAGAGGAAACCTGGGACAGGGTGATCTGAAATGCCTGGTTCTTTGGCTATCAGAAATTAAAACAGCAAGCTAGCTTAAGAAGCACGTGACTATTACTGCAAAAGGTTTGATTCCTCAACAGCCATGTCCAATCTGTCTGATTAACACAGGAAAGCATGACAAAAAGAGGTAAGAGGCAAAAATCGAGTGTAAGATGTTTTTAAACAAGCCACTGCCAGTGATTTCTAAACCTACAAGCAAAGATTCGGAATATCCAAGTTGCCTGTTTTTAAATTTTGAAGCAAAAACAATTTATTCTACATATTCAGGTTGTCACCAATTGGCTCTAACTGCTTTTTGAGAAACAGGAAGAGTATGCCTTTGACCTCCTAGGCAAATTGCATCTAGCAAACATTTATCTCATTTAATCTTTTGATGTCTTAAAGCATTCTATTAACTCTAGTTTCTTCATAATGCAATATTATCAGTGTCATCTACCATCTCTACTGAACATTAAATACTATATACTCATTTACAAGGACTGGTGTCAAAGCCTGCAAATTGGTATTGAAATAATGCATTGACAACAGAGAAGACATCCTAAGAACAGATAAGAGTTGGATGTCCTCATTCTTTTTACAGCTTTAATAGGGCAATAGTAAGCAGAAATCTCAGGGCATTTAAGAGTACTCTGAAGTCTAGCCCAGCATGTGCTTTTTTCTTGCATGATACTTTTTGAGGCAATTTTGAGCCAACTCAAGACAGAAAGACAGAAGCAGAAATAATATGAGGCTTTACTAACAAATACAGCCATAACAAAATAATAATGTACACAAATGTCTTCAATATTAGCTCCACAATGCAAAGATGTAAATAGAAAGAACCGCATTATAAATTTGTAAAAGTCTACAAAATAATTAAGTATTACTACATCAGTGACACCTCAGTCAATCATTTTGAAAACAAAAATTTAGAGCCCTTTCAAACATTTAATTCTTAATTATGGCTACTGTTTTTCAGTATCTATTATGGGCCAGGCACTGGTGGTAGACATTTTGCATGTATTATATTTAACATTTGAAAAAGACCATTACGGTAGATCTTACTACTACCCTTAGAAGCCACTAGAGGTTTAGTAATTTAGTATTTCCTTTTAATATACTCCCATCAATGTGGTATGGTTTTTCATTTGGTTAGTTTTGTTTTTAAGTACATGCTTACTTTCTAGTACTATAAGATGCCCTGGGGTCATCATGCCCCAGGTCTAGAATCAGCCATATGTTTCAGAAATCTTGGTTTCTTTTGTTGGAGAATGGTGTCAGAAACCAAAATCTAGGCTCAAGAAGTGCTATTTGCTGCTTGGGTGTCATTTCTTTTAAGACCTGGTAGCTGACAGAGCAAGGAATTAACTACTTGTATACTAACCCATGTATATATACCTATGTATAAATATTTCAGCATGTAATCATTTGTATTTATATTAAGCTAAACATGAATTCATACTGGTATCCAACTCTAATCCATTATCAGATGGATCATTCTAGTCTCTTCCCCTTGCTTATCTGTATGTAATTTCCACTTTGACAGTGAGAAACCTGACACCTAACATCTACCATCCATTTACTTAATTGTTCAGTTTCAAAATACATACATAGCAATTTCAGAATTGTTAACCCATACCCCCATGGGAAACAAATTTATCAACTAGAGTACATTGCCTGTGTGCAGTTCCTTCAGTATAGACCAATTCCTTATAGACCAATCATTCCCAAAGTCACTTAGTTCAGCACTTTTTCTCCCAACCCTTTCATTGAGGTTGTTTCGTACATTTGTGATACATTTAAATTCTCTTGTCAAAGTCAGCATTCTTTCCTGAGATTTGCCTACCTCCTAAATGATTTGATTTTTAATTTGCATACATTTTCACTCTTTGTGCTGCAAAGTTCTACAAGTTCTGACAAATGCATTATGTCATGTCTCCACCATTATAGTATCATACAGAATAGTTTCATAGCCCTAAAACATAAAGGAAAAGAGAAGTACGTAACAAAATTGCTTTTACATGTTTATCTGTAGACCCAAACAACTGATCATTGTATTGAATAAACTTCACTTGAATCAGAGATATTTATATTGATAAATAATATATAATCGATTTCTCTGTAATACCTAGTTACCTAATACTTGTTAAAGTCTTACCATATGCTAGTAGCTGTTCTAAGTGCTTCACAGCAATCCTATAAGATAGGAACTGTTATTTCCATTTTACAAATGAGTAAACTGAGGCTCAGAGGGTTAAAATTTTTTGCTGAAGTTTACACAGCTAGTAGAAGAGCCAATATTTAAAGAAAAAATGATACATTTATACATAACTGTATATATGTGTAAGCTTATCTATATGTATGTATATATGTCATGTGAAGTTGTATGATACAGAATTGTGTGTATAATGTATCAAGTATATTAATTGAGCTAACTTTAAGAACTAAAAATTTTCAACCATCTTTGTCCTTCATTTTTTATGTGAATCGTAAATGTTGTGGTGGGTCCTTGAACTCCTGTTTTTGCCTTTAGCCAAAGGAGGAAATGAGAAAAGGAATCAGTACTCATAGATGAAGCTTAATACATGCCTGTATTTAAGGCTTACCTCAGCTAGTTTCATTTTTACAGAAGGGTGAAATCAAAGGCTTTCATTATATTGCTTCCTGTTTTACTATTTTAACAACAAAGGTAAAATAATAAGATTATTCTAAGAATTACTGTTGTTTTTAAATGATAATATGTTAATTTGCACAGTTAATTTGGCATGCCTTCACCCTTGCATATATGGTGATCTTTTTGTTTTGAATGAAAATTTTAAATTGAAAACTGTTTATAATAAATGTACATACAATTAAATGGAAGAGACGTTACACACATGCCCCACAATATTGGCTGTGGAATAAAAAGAATAAAAGTCTGGAAAGATTTGCACTGTGGCCTTGCCTTTGCTATAAAATGAGATTAAACCTTGGAAATGAAAGATCACCATTTGTTGAGCTTCAGTTTCCTTTTCTGTAAAGTAATGACATTGAAACATATAATTAGAGTAACCCGAATATACTGTCTACATTAATATGGTGGGTTGTTATTGTAGTCATTGGACAATGCCTTGTGGCTCAAGATCAAATGCTTCGTAAGGTTTCTTTTTGTGTTAAAACTGTTATAGTTAGTGAAAGTAAGTTGCAGTTCATTTTCTTATCACTTTCCTTCAACAAACATATGCATCATCACCTTTTTACAAAAACCTTGCTACCAAGCAGTGGCACAGACTACTGTGAACTATTTTGCGTATGGTAATGAACTCCTCGAATTACCACCTTTCTATTTAAAATGAGACACCTCCTACCTTATAATGGCCATATGTGCAAATGAACAGAAAAATCAGCAAAAATGTCAAGAAAAGTCCTGGTGTATAAAAACAAATCAAATTATCAAATAAAAAGCATATAAAATCAGGCTATTTATTCTTGAAATCTATGGAATGTTCACTTAATCTGGATGGATAAGATTTGTATTCTGTCTTGTTCACTAAATCAGCAAAATGCTGAGGGCTTCACGTTTTATTTTTAAAAATAGATGTCCTTTTCGAGTTTTCCTGTTGCTGGGGAAGTGTTCTTGCTGTTGCTAACAGAGAGCTAAATGTTCTGCTTTGAATGGGATGTGTTTGTTTTTATTGGTAGAAGTGGCAGAAAAATGAATGAAGGAATCCATGTTTTTAGCTGTGTTTCTTTAAGTGAGATGTCTGCCTTCTGGGTGGAGGTACCCTATTGGCTATTTACCAGATAATCCGTCTATAGAATCATAGAATATGCTCTTTTGTTTACATATTATTTTATTCATTAAATCTTAAATGGGCTAGCTATTCAAATTTAGAGATCATAAGGTTATGGAATTCATATCAGGAACATCGATTATCGCTCAATATCTAGTGGTTAGAAGGTGCACAGAAGATATTTAAACCCTTTACCTTTTTGCCTAATGTAATTTAGCCTCAAAAAAAAGGGAAGAAAAATAGATAAGATCTGGCTTTTTCTTTAAATCTTTTGATTATATAATTAAAATACAAGCCATTTTTTTCTTAATCTTTATATATTACTCTTTGCTCTATTTACCACAGGAAACTGATGGGAGAAATATCACAGACGAAATATTACAAAATATTACTTTGGTATATACTGTGCTTAAAACTGCATGGAAAAACAGTAGTTCTTCTGGCTATCCCAACCTTACATAGGAATTACAGTATTACTTTTTAATGTAATTTATTGCCCTAAAATTAAGTTCTATATTATTATGATTTTAATTGTGTTGTAGTACTCTGTAAAAGATTGTTGATTTCATAAACAAGAGCTTTTACCTTGTTTGAAGTTGCGTCTGTTCTGAGTAATTCATTGAACTTTATGGTTATGCCAAAAAATTTGGTAATGCTGAAACTCTACACTGTGAAAATATAATTGAGTTTCTAAATTTCATGTTTGTCTTTAGGGTAAAGTTGTTAATCTGTGAGTCATTGGTTTATGGGGAGGAGGCAATATTTCATAATAGCTCTCTAAATCTATCTGTAGCATGACGATGCTATGTGTTCACCTAATCATTTCATTTTCCTCATTGATAATGAAAGAGATTACATGCTCTACCTATCTGGTTAGGGTGGTCTAACTAGCTTAAATCAAAGGAGTGTAGCAATCCTCCCCTCTGTCCATCTTCCAAGGTGACCTTGGATGCTGCAGATTGAGATAATAGAAACTCAAACTGGAAGGAACCACACAGGGGAACCCATCTACTAGATCAGGAAAAAAATACCTTTGGACTTTGCATGAGTGACAAATTCTTTTATTATTATGGGTGGTTGTTACAGCAGCTGGCAATATATGCCCTAAATAAAACACCCTCTAACTCTATTTTCTGAGAATAGAAAGTTTCTAACCTAAGGAATGTTTGCCCTCTTTTTCCCCCCACCCCTCAGGATCAGGGGACTGTTTTAATTAAGTGATATTACTTAAGTAGATCTCCAATTGATATACAATCTTCTAAGGACTATGGCCTTAATAAATCATGTCGTAGGTGTTATAGATTAGACTACACACACACACACACACACACACACACACGCACACACACAGATTAAGATTTCTGGGTCAAAAGGGTGACCTCAAAACCCTGCTCTGGTTGGGCGTGGTGGCTCACACCTGTAATCCCAGCACTTTGGGAGGCCGAGGTGGGTGGATCACTTCAGGTCAAGAGTTCAAGACCAGCCTGACCAACATGGTGAAACCCTGTCTCTACTAAAAAAAAAAATACAAAATTAGCTGAGCGTGGTGGCACACACTTGTAATCCCAGCTACTTGTGAGGCTGAGGCAGGAGAATTGCTTGAATCCGAGAGGCGGAGGTTACAGTGAGCCGAGGTCGCGCCGTTGCATTCCAGCCTAGACAACAAGAGCAAAACTCCGTCTAAAAAAGCAAAAAAAAAAAAAAAAATACCCTACTCCAACCAGGTCACGCAGAAAAGAAAACCAAGGAAGCAATGAATAGCAATAAGGATGAATAAGAGAGTTACGAACCAGAAACAGGGAACATCCTGAGAAACTCTCCAGAGAGTTCCAGTAGCTAATATAATCCAAGGATGTGGTCAAACTGGAAACTAAGGGAGTACACGTAGGTGTTTTGCTTAGGAATCTGCATCAAAGAATAACTCAAATCACCTGGATTGGGGCAGATTTTGCCCTGGGGATGTTTGAGAGGTGCTTCTCACCTCTGACAGTCACCCATGCTGACAGTTTACTTGGGTGAACAAGGGAACTAATGCTTATTGAATGCCTCCTCTGTGCCAGGCACATTATGTACCTTGTTACCTTTAAACTTCATGGGGTAAGTATTGCTGGCCCCATTAACAAGGAAATAAAGACTCAGATGGATAATTTGCCCAGGAGTTATCTGCCGATAACTGGCAAATCAATTTGAGTGTAGATTTTTTTTTTTTTCACTTGGAACTTACTCTTTTTTCTGTAAGCTCTTACAAGTTGAATCTCAGTTCTAGGAGTTAGTACACCTTTTGAATCCCAATAAAAACCTATCTCCTTTTCCAGAGCATGTTTTCCTTTTTTTTTTTTTTTTTTTTTCTCTCTGAGACGGAGTCTCTGTCACCCATGCTGGAGTGCAGTGGCGTGATCTCAGCTCACTGCAAGCTCCACCTCTTGGGTTCATGCCATTCTCCTGCCTCAGCCTCCTGAGTAGCTGGGACTACAGACTCCTGCCAGCACGCCCGGCTAATTCTTTTTTTTTTTTTTTTTTTTGTATTTTTAGTAGAGACAGGGTTTCACCGTGTTAGCCAGGATGGTCTCGATCTCCTGACCTTGTGATCCGCCTGTCTCGGCCTCCCAAAGTGCTGGTATTACAGGCATGAACCACTGCACCCAGCCTTGTTTTTTTGCTTTTTACAGTCCATTTCTCATAAAGAGCTCTTGAGATAAACTATCATTTATCTAGTTATGATTTTTTCCAGTTTACCTACTTCTTCCCCTCTCATGTAAGAGACAAGAGTGAGTTCGGTAGTTTTATCTGATTTCTCTTGTTAGTTTGTGAAAATCTAACCATAGTTCTCTTCTAATATTAACAGACTTTACCTCTCCTGTTTGTAAATTGCTAATCTGACACATTTATTTTTCTCATTGGTTGACATGACGTATACATTTGGAAAATCCAAATGGGAAATAATCTAAAACTTGTCAAATTATAAAGTAAAGCAATTCAAATTTTAGTATTCAACACTGGATATTCACCTGAATATAGTTACTGAGTATGTTGTTTTAGATAAATCATACGGATGCCATGGCTGAATCTTGATTTTACATGTCAGCTTTCTAAGTTATGAATAATATTTTCAAATTATTGTTTCTTAATTTAAATTTTATTCATAAGAATCATACAAAACATCTTTCATAATTTGTTGTTACTTGTTTGGACTGGCTCACAAAGACAATTGTTAAATTTTTGGAATTTTGCTAAATGATTTTTAATAACAGCCATTATTTAAAAATAAAGTATATAAACTTACAATTAAATAGATGATATATAGGGGCACATGTCATCAGGACCTCCTCAGGCTGTGTCACAGAAAAAAATATAAATAAATAGGTGATATATAAAACGAAGGTAGTGAATATCCAAAAATCTTATTATTTTATCATTTTTTACTATTATGTATGTTTTTGAGGTTATGTATGTCTTATATAGTGAAAATACTATAGATTGGGGTACTAGTGCACATCTTTGTATTCAGTAATGTCCTGTCAGTAGCTTAAAACCAGCTATAGTGGGAGAATGTACACAACAGAAATAGCCAAATGACAAATTAAGGCTTGAATTATTGCTTTGCTGGTTTTGTAGAGTTAAGACCAAGAGAAAATGTTAATAATGAATAGTAGGCCAGACATGGTGGCTCACACCTGTAATCACAGCACTTTGGGAGGCTCAGGCAGGAGGATTGCTTGAGGCCAGGAGTTTGAGACCAGCCTGGGCAACATAGTGAGATCCTGTTTCTACAAAAATAAAATAGAAAATAGCCAGGCATGGTGGCACATGTGTGGAGGAGGCATCTACTTGGGAGGCTGAGGCAGGCAGATCACCTGAGTCCAGGAGTTTAAGGTTGCAGTGAGCCATGATCATGCCACTGCACCCCAGCCAGGGCTACAAAATGAAACCCTATCTCAAAAAAAGAAAACACACACATAAAGGTGTCATGACTAGCTGTACATGATGTATAGCACAAACAAAGAACTATCTTTCAAGTATAGGCACAGCCTTTTTGTGTGTGTGTAGTTTGTTTTATTGCGATTTGCAGATATTGTGGTTTTTACAAATTGAATGTTTGTGGCAACCCTGCATCAAGCAAGTTTGTCAGCACCATTTTTCCAACATGTGCTCACTTCATGTTTCATTTTCACATTTTGGTAATTCTCACATTTCAAACTTTTTCATTATTATTATATCTGTTATGATGGTCTGTGATCAGTGATTTTTGATGTCAATATTGTAATTTTGGGTGGGCAATATGTACCACATCCATATATAAGACTGCAAATTTAATCAATAATGTTGTGTTCTGACTGTTCCACTGACTGGTCTTTCTCACTCTCTCTTCCTTTCTTCAGACTACTTTATCCCCTGAGACACAAGAATATTGAAATTATACCAACTAATAACACTATAATGGCCTCTAAATATTCAAGTGAAATGAAGAGTCAGATGTCTCTCACTTTCAATCAAAAACTAGAAATGATTAAGCTTAGAGAGGAATGCATGTCAAAAGCCAAGATAGGCTGAAAGCTAGGCCTCTAGCACCAACAGTTAGCCCAGTTCTGGATACAAAGAAAAGGTCTTGAAGGAAATTGAAAGTGCTGCTGCACTGAACACATAAAAGACATGAAAGTGGAACTGCCATATTACTAATATGGAGAAAGTTTGAGTGGTCTGGATAGATCAACCCAGCTACAACATTCTCTTAAGCCAAAGCCTAATGCATAGTAAGGCCCTAACTCTTCAATTCTATCAAGGTTGAGAGAAGTAAAGAAACTGCAGAAGAAAGGCTTGAAGCTAGTAGAGGTTGGTTCAGGAGGTTTAAAGAAAGAAGCTGTCTCTATAACATGAAAGTACAAGGTGAAGCAACAAGGGCTGATGTAGAAGCTGCAGCAAGTTATCCAGAAGATCTAGCCAAGATCATTGATGAAAGTGGCTATCTTAAACAATGTATTTTCAGTGTAGATGAAACAGCTTTCTATTGGCAGAAGATGTCATCCAGGATATTTACAGCTAGAGAAGAGAAGACAATGCCTGGCTTCAGAGCTTCAAAGGACAGGCTGACTCTCTCATTAGAGGCTAATGCAACTGGTGAGTTTAAGTTGAAACCCATACTCATTTGTCATTCTGAAAATCCCAAGGCCCTTAAGAATTATGCTAAATCTACTCTGCCTGTGCTCTAGAAATGGAACAACAAATCCTTGGTAACAGCACATCTGTTTACAACATAGTTTACTGAATATTTTAACCCCACAGTGGAGACCTACTGCTCAGAAAGAGGGATTCCTTTGAAAATATTACTGCTTATTAACAATGGACCTGATCACCCAAGAGCTCTGATGGAGATGTATGGGAGAGTAATGTTGTTTTCATGCCTGCTAACCCAACATCTGTTCTGCAGCCCATGAATCAAGGAGTTGTTTCAAATTTCAAGTCTTAGTGTTTAAGAAATGCATTTCATAAGGCTGTAGCTGCCATAGATTAGTGATTTCTCTCATGGATCTGAGCAAAGTAAATTGAAAATTTTTGGAAAGTTTTCACCCTGCTAGGTGTCATTAAGAATATTTGTGATTCATGGGAGGAGGCCAAAATATCAATATTTATGTAGGAGTTTGGAAGAACTGGATTCCAACACTCATAAATGACTTACATAGGTTCAAGACTCCAGTGGAAGAAGTTATTTTAAATGTGGAAGACATAGCAAGAGAACTAGAATTAGAAATATAGTCTGGAGATGTGACTGAATTGCTGCAATCTCATCGTCAAACTTGAGTGGATGAGGAATGGCTTCTTATGGATGACCAAAGAAATGCCTTCTTGAGATGGAATGTACTCCTAGTGAAGATGCTGTGAACATTTTTGAAATCACAGCAAAGGATTTAGAATATTACATAATATTATTATTAATATAATAATATATTATTAGTTGATAAAGCAGCAACCGAGTTGGAGAGGATTCCAATTTTGAAAGATGTTCTACTGTGGGCCAAATAGTATCAAACAACATTGCATGCTGCACAGAAATCTTTCATGAAAAGAAGAGTCAATCAGTGCAGCAAACTTCATTGTTATCTTATTTTCAGAAATTGCTACAGCTACCCCAACCTTCAGCAACTGCTAGCCTGATCAGTCAGCAGCCATCAACCTTGAGGCAAGACCCTCCACCAGTAAAAAGATTACCACTGGCTGAAGGCTCAGATGATTGTTAGCAATTTTTAGCAGCAAAATACTTTTAAATTAAATTATGTGTATTTTTTAGATATAATGCTGTTGCACACTTAATAGATTACAGTTTTATATAAACATAACTTCTATATGCACTAGGAAGCCAAAAAAATTTTGTGACTTGCTTTATTGAGAAATTTGCTCTATTGCTGTGGTCTGGAACTGAAACTCACAATATCTCCAAGGTATACCTGTATTCAAAAACTTAATTATCCAATTTAGCAAAGAATTTGCTCACATGAAGTTGTTCATTGACAAATGAATGAAGTTCTGACATTTGCTTGCTAACGAAAAAGAAAATAGCCAACACTCATGTTTATGGAACACTTTTTATTAATTGCAACCATAATTTAGGGAGGATACAGGAATTCAGCAAAAGTCAGCAAAAGCATTAGAAGAGATTTAATTGGCTATATGAAAATCATAAACATGAATATTACATCATTTTTAATAATTGTGTGCCATTTATTCTTCACGTTAGTAAGGTATATTTCAAAAATATATATGTATGTATTTTCTTTCTTAGCAAATTTATCAGCACAGCACTGACACTCTTTTACCCCCTTCACACTGCCTTAGTTTATCCATTAATTGCCAGCTCATTTCCTTCTTTGACATTCTCACATTTGTTTGGCTGAAACTTGAAATAGTTGTCAGAAAAAAAGTTGAGAAAGGTAATTTCTCCCCATTATCTCTGTTGTCTTAGGTACTTGATACTGGAAGCTGTGGATATTGGTTATAGTATTTAAGGTATTCCATTCTCTTTCTTCTAGTTACAAACTTTGCCTCTCTTGCCTTCCTGCCACAGAAGAGACTATGGAACTCAGACTTGATTAATTTGAGCAACAGTGATTAGTGGATTATCAAGTGTCCTAATCAAAGAGAGAATTTGTCTCTGGGTTTGATACATAGATTCTCAGGGGAACTTCTTCCTAGGGTGGTTAAGCTGGATCTTCTGGCAGGTTAAGTTCTCCACCATGTGAAGAAGGTATCTCTGCAGCAGGAGAAAATGAGATTACTGTGCCAAGAGAGGTAATTCCTACAGTAGTGAACAGCAGATAGAGTACATCCTGGTAATGCTGACTCTCCAGACCCAGTTATTGTGGGCATTACTTCTTGCAGCCATTGAGTTATTCTATTTTCCCAGCTATATGGGCAATATATTGATAGTTGCCTTAAGATAATTTGAGTTGACTTTCTCTTATTTGCAACATTAGTGTCCTGACTCATAAAAATCCCTGTATATTTAGTGGGCAGGCTTCACTGAGTTTGCAAACTTCCTGAAATTCTATGCAAGATTTGTGTGTTTCTGTTTAGGTGCATTTTTACCCTCTGGGAATAGGGTTCCTGGCTTTCCTCAGATTTGAAAAAAGAACATATGCCCACAAAAGCTGACTAAAGTTAACGTGAGTCAAAATAAGCTAAATACATAGCTTTCTATGTCAGAATTTGTTCAGTATGTATCACACAAATCAAGTGGTGGTTACATTCACCTGAGCATGAATTTGAGTCTTTCTTTGATGTTTTTGACCTAGATTTCAAAGCTTCCTAGGAGTTTTAAGTCCCAAAGGCACTTAATTTTCACTTGATTTCTTCCTTGTTACTTTCTTCACATAGTAACCTATTTGTATATGTGTGACATTGTTAGCATATTTCTCAGGAGAGACTAAAATGGAAGGCACTTGTTATTCACTTGATTTATGAAATTTCAAGAAGGATGAATGTGAATATGGAGTCAGTATCTGTATTTTATCAAAACTTCAAAAAATGACTTTTATCTATCTTTAGAAATAACTTTCAAGGAAATGACATCAGGCATTAAACTCAAATTTGGTAACTATTTCTCAGATGTTTTAAGATTACTTTTACAAAGACTTCTGGATTAAGAGGACAATGAAATTAAGTTATAGAGTGGGAAGAACCTTTCTTGGGGGCAAATTAAAACTAGACTTATTGTGAAAGAGAAAACAGTAAAATATAAGAAACCTATCTTTTTCTCTTGTGATGTTAGCTATCAAGTGGAAAATAATTGCATTTGGTAAAAGCAAAATAAAGTGTTCCCAATACTATGCATTCAATACCTTTACTTCAGAAACAGCTAAAGCAATTTCAGAGGATGATTTTTGTCTAAGAAAGTAATTTATTGCTTGGATAAGCATGACACAGAAGGCTGTGCAGGTTCTGCTCGCCTAACTGAAGCAATATTTTGTCAGCCTCTGTAAGAGTTTTGATTGATTGTATCTATGGCACTAAAAAGAAATTATTTAAATCTTTAAAATGTAATGCACACAATAAAGTAATATAGTGAGTTCTTTGAAAATAAATCTTAATTGAAAATTAAAATGCAGTATATTTAACTTCATAAAAAATAAAAACACTTTCTCACTAGAGCCAATAGACAACATTATAAATATCCTGTCAAAGTTGAAGTAAATAATGTTTAAGGCTTACAGAAGAATACAAATAGACTAAAATATCAGATTAATGGATAAGTCTAGTACTGAGAATTTAAGAGCTAAAGCTATGAAATTAGCTGGGTTTTTTTTTTGTTTTTTGTTTTTTGTTTTTTGTTTTTTGTTTTTTGTTTTTTTTGAGATAGAGTTTCACTCTTGTTGCCCAGGCTGGAGCACAATGGCATGATCTCGGCTCACCACAGCCTCCACCTGCTGGATTCAAGCGATTCTCCTGCCTCAGCCCTCCGAGTAGCTGGGACCACAGGCATGCACCACAACACCCAGCTAATTTTGTATTTTTAGTAGAGACAGGGTTTCACCATGTTGGTCAGGCTGGTCTCGAACTCCCTACCTCAGGTGATACCTCAGCCTCTCAAAGTGCTGGATTACAGACGTAAGCCACCACACCTGGCCAACTGGACCATTTTAAGAAGAATTTTACTACATTTAAATTTGTGCACTTAGTTGAAATTTAGTGTTGCTTCTCTAAATCATACAAACCATTAAGTTGTTAGTTGAGAATGATTAACACACAGAAAGAAATTCTATCCTTAGTTCTAAGGCTGCAGTAGTTTATACCTATTTAATGGGTAGTTGGGCTAGTCTGACCTTTAAGGCTAGCTCATATTCTTGGAATCTACATCTTCACGAATACCTCTTATGCTATTGGCAATAATATTAATTCAAACATATGCACAGATAGGTTGATATATAAGCATGACACAGAAAGCTATTAAGTCCTTGTTCACTGAACTGAAACAATATTTTACCATCCTTTACATGAGTGTGTGTATGTGTGTGGGTGTGTCTAAAAGAAAGGTTTGGGTACAAGATTAATGAATTGACCCCTGGATGTTCGTGATGACAGAACTCAGATTTTCATGAGAATTCATTACAATAGAACTGCAAATTAACATGGCTTTAGGTGTTGTGTTCAGCTCCAAGAAGAAAATGTTTGATGCAAAGAAATCTGGTTTGAGACAAGAAATATGTGACTTATTATTCTTTATTATCTACTTACTGAAATTCTTTATTACTTCCATAAGATACCTAACCCTGATGTCGAAAGTAGTAACTGATCCCAAGCTAAACCATGCTGTGAAACAGTTTGGCACCATTTAAGTTGTTATTTTATGTGACATGCAGATGGAGTTTTAAAACACAAAATAACCAACAGACCCATGTGGCAATTCCTCATTCCTCACACCAAAGACTTTATAGATACTAAGGAGTATATAAAACACCACACTCTCACCCATGGATAATACTAATACCGAGTTACAAGGTTTTCACCCTTATACTGCCAGAAAGGAAATTGCAAACAGATGATATAGACAGTTCATTGATATGCTTAATACACTTACTCCATGAAGTGTAGAAAAACTGCCAAAAAAAGAAATGAACAGCATTCCAAATGCTTACGAAGTTAATGTTATATTTTAGAAAAGTAATGACTGAAAACCATTTTCTACTTCATACATGCTACTTAGATATCTGCACAAGCTTTCCCCTCACATATAAAAAACTGAAAGTAAATGTAAAACACCAATAAAGCTGGCCACTAATATTGCCACTTCAAGAAGATGGACAATAATGTGACACCTTTCATAGCTGACAGGATTTCTGCCAGAGGCTTGATAGATTGTCCTCTACCAGGTTACTTCTAACTATTTCTCAATTACAAGCTTATTATGTTCCTCCAAAATACTAACCTAGCCAAATAAATAACTGTTGTTTCTGAAAAGAGCATCTGCCCTGTGTCCCTTCTTCTATTCTATTTTAATAAATCAGGGTCAGCACATGACAAAAAAAAAAAAAACTGAAATCTTCTCTACTAGTCTCTCTGGAAATACAGCATCTAAAATTAATCCTAAGCATCCACTTTTGTGCTTTCTCCCCTCATACCTTATAATGACACCTCTACCTTTTCTGATTCACAGGTAACTCCTAAACTAAAGGTACATCAGACCCAACAGGCAGAAAAAGAGCCTGCAAGGCAAGAGAATGAGACCCAAATGCTGCACCAGTTTAAGTTGAAGTACAAAGGAGGCCAAAAGTTTACCCTACTATGTTTGATTTTTAAAATTCTATAGCCCATTTTAGGTTAAAAATCCTATCACCTGTTTTTTCAAAATGTCTACCCCCATCCCAAACATGAGGACCACTTTTTCTACCCTCTTCCAAATGTGAAACCTGCTGAGAAATTAAAAAGAAAGAAGTCAATAGGCACTGAGGAAAAAGATGGGTCTCAGAGTAGATTTGCGGTAGGTACAAAACATTTAAAGTATTAGTATAAGTCCTTTAACAAAAGTAAGATAATTATTTTACTTTCAGAATTTTTATTTGCATAACTTTGTTTAATAGACAACTGAGCCGGGCGCGGTGGCTCAAGCCTGTAATCCCAGCACTTTGGGAGGCTGAGACGGGCGGATCACGAGGTCAGGAGATCGAGACCATCCTGGCTAACACGGTGAAACCCCGTCTCTACTAAAAATACAAAAAACTAGCTGGGCGAGGTGGCGGGCGCCTGTAGTCCCAGCTACTCGGGAGGCTGAGGCAGGAGAATGGCGTAAACCCGGGAGGTGGAGCTTGCAGTGAGCTGAGATCCGGCCACCGCACTCCAGCCCGGGTGACAGAGCAAGACTCCGTCTCAAAAAAAAAAAAAAAAAAAAAAAAATAGACAACTGACTGAACTTTGATTATAAAATAATTATGAAAACCCCAAAATGAATGTGACTGCTTGCCGTAATTGATGCAGTTACAGTTTGAAAGTAACACATGTCGCAAAGAGAGGACACAGCAGAAAATTTAGAATCATAATATTTTAGGCAGTAACTGTTGATTGATGCCAATTTTGAATTATTTTAAAAACCATAGACTAATAAATAGTTTTATAGG
This sequence comes from Rhinopithecus roxellana, assembly GCF_007565055.1. Taxonomy (NCBI): domain Eukaryota; kingdom Metazoa; phylum Chordata; class Mammalia; order Primates; family Cercopithecidae; genus Rhinopithecus; species Rhinopithecus roxellana. The sequence continues at coordinate 143,908,203 of NC_044554.1, forward strand.
ACACAGTTTTATAAAACTTAAAAGTAAATTTTTTTTGTGAACTCTCTAGAGAGTAAGTTTTGGCAAATATGCTAGTGATGAAACACTTTCTATTCTGTAATAATTATATTGTATGCAATCATTATTTTGTAGGTCTTTACTACATCGAGCTTCTCAAAGTAAAGAGCCTATCTTTGTATCTCCAGGTCCTATAGAAAATGTAACTAAATGTTTGCACAGTTGATTATTTTACTTATTTATACCTTATATTGTTATAGAATACATTCTTGAGAGTTTACATTAGAATCAGTTCTGAAGCTTTTTAGAAAACAAATTCTCGGGCCCCACTCTGCACATAGGGCTAGATATGTTTTAAAAGCTGTACAAATTGATATACATGCTATGACATGATGGATATATAGAGACATGATGGAAACATTCCCGCCAAAGTCAGGAACAAGGTAAGGATACCTATCAGCTCCACTACTACTAAACTTAGACCAAAGCTATTAGCTGGTGAAATCATACAAGGGAAAATAAGCAGCATTGTAAGAATTTGAAAAGAAAGGACCCAGTGCAGTAGTGCATACCTGGCAACTGAAGTCCTAGCTACTTGGGAGGCTGAATGGGAGGAGGGCTTGAGCCCAGGAGTTTGAGGCCAGCCTGAAAAACACAGGGAGATCCTATTTCTTAAAAACTAAAAATAAAAATAAAAAAAATTAGAAAACAGTAAAACTGTATGTAATGACATATGATACATTGGTATACCGAAAACACGGAAGATAATCAATGCTAAGACTAACACAAGTAAGAAAAAACATTTAATAAGGTAGCAGATATTAAAAATATATAATTAAAGAAGCAAATGTTTAAAATAAGGGCAGAAAGAAATATTTAGAACTAAATCAACAAAAACTGTGCAAAACCTATGTAAGAAAAACCTTAAAATACTCAAATTCAGAAAGTAGTCCTGAAGTAATGGAAAGACATCCTTTTTCTTTGGGAAAGAAAACTCGATATTATAAAGATGTAAATTCCCTTCAATTTAATATATCAATTAAATGTGATCCCAATAAAGATACTCTGAAGTTGTTGTTATTTGATGAAGCTAGATTAATGCTAAGATTCATGTGGAAAAGTAAACATGCAAGAATACATAGGGAAACTCCAAATAAAGAAAAGCTAGGCCAGGCGCAGTGGCTCACAACTGTAATCCTAGCACTTTGGGAGGCCAAGGTGGGCAGATTGCCTGAGCTCAGGAGTTTGAGACCAGCCTGGGCAATGTGGTGAAACCCCATCTCTACTAAAACACAAAAAATTAGCCCGCTGTGGTGGCATGTGCCTGTAGTCCCAGATACTTAAAAGGCTGAGGCAAGAGAATTGCTTGAACCCAGGAGGTAGAGGTTGCCGTGAGCCAAGATCATGCCACTGCGCTCCAGCCTCGGTGACAGAATGAGACTCCATCTCCAAAAAAAGAAGAAGAAGAAGAAGAAGAAATAAAAGCTGGCCGGGCACAGTGGCACACACCTGTAATCCTAACACTCTGGGAGGCTGAAGTGGGCAGATCACCTGAGGTCAGGAGTTCAAGACCAGCCTAGCCGACATGGCAAAACCCCATCTCTACTAAAAAAATACAAAAATTAGCTGGGCATGGTGGCACACTCCTGTAATCCCAGCGACTCAGGAGGCTGAGGCTGGAGAATCACTTAAACCCGGGAGGTGAAGGTTGTAGTGAGCTGAGATCGTGTCATTGCACTCCAGCCTGGGTGACAGAGCAAGACTCAGTCTCAAAAAAACAAACAAAACAAAACAAAACAAAAAAAAAACTAATGAGTGGGAAGTAGACTTACATGACATAAAACATCTTTTAAAGCCTCTATACTTAAAAAAGTAGAGTGTGGATGCAGGAATAGAGAGACCAATAAAACAGAGTACTAGGTCCAGAAATAGATCCAAGCACATAAGAAAGTTAGTAAATGATAGATGTGGAAGTTTGTATCACTGGGGGGAAATGATAGTCTTTAACAAAAATCATATTCAAATATTAGAATTTTGGAGCCAGGTGCAGTGGCTCATGCCCCAGGACTTTGGGAGGCTGAGACAGGAGGATCACTTGAGGCCATGAGTTCAAGACCAGCCTGGGCAAAATAGTGAGGCCTCATCTATACAAAACATTAAATAAAATTAGCTGGACCTGGTGGCATGTGCCTGTGGTCCCAGCTACTGGGGAGGCTGAGGTGAGAGGATTACTTGGGCCTTTGGAAGTTGAGACTACAGTAAATGGTGATCATGCTCCTGTACTCTATCCAGCCTGGGCATCAGAGCAACACTCTGTCTCAGACCAAAAAAAAAAAAAAGAATTTAGGAAAAAGACAAAATTAGGTCCATACTTCATCTATTCAAAAGAGAATTCTCCAAACACATCAGGTATCCAAATGTAAAATATTAAATCATATAATTACTCAAAGAGAAAATGAATGAGTTCATTTAAGACATGAATGTCAGTGCTGCTACGTACATGATCCCGTACCAGACACCGTATATAGGTGATCTCAACGAAAAGTTGCCCAAAACTCAGTGAGGAAGATACATTGTCATCATACCCACTCTGTCAATGGAGAAACCTGATGCAGATAAGCTACAAGATAGAAGGCCACATATTTCCCTGGGTGGTCTCTCTCACCCTGATCATGTAAATTAACAGCTTATATTCATAGATGTATTCAGAGCCTAAAGAAGATTTTAAGAAACAAGGTATCATACCCATTATAGGCCGCCTTGCAGCCTTCTTCAAATTCCTCATGCCGCAGAACCTGCAGTGTAATGACAACAGTTAAGTCCAGGCCATTTTGGGAAAAGCAAGGGAAGATACTGCTGAAAGGTCGCAGGCTCCTTACAGACGCTCTCAAGGCTAGAGCTGTGCCAAAAGTTTTCTTCTCTAGCCATCTATAATACATAAAGAAGCTGCTCATCGATAAGCTGAAGGGTGTCAGCCTCCTTAAGATGAAATTCGAGGACATGAGGGATTGGTCCAACATAGTAATGCCACAAGAATAATGAGGATTTTTGCCAAACCTGACCATGTTAACATGACATATCCAAAGACTCAGCTTTAGCACTCACTGCCTTTGTTATTGATTTGTGACAATTTCTGTGACCCTGGGAATCTGGGGACAATTCTGAGATCTCCAGCTGGGGCAGGCTGCAGCAAAGTGTTACTCATTTTGAAATGTGTGGATGCCTAGGAGCCCAAAGTGCTACAGGTGGGTATGGGTGTACTTTTCCAGGTGCCCATTATCAGTAGTCTGAAAACAAAAACAGTGGCAAATTACCTGCCCCCTGACACCCAGGTCTGTTTGGCTGACAACCGAAGCCTTTATGCTGAGGCTCAGATGTCTAATAAAGACAGTGACTATGGCTGGGTGTGTGATTGGCGATTCCTGAAGTTTCACAAAAGTACGAAGAAAGGGAAGGTCTAGAAACTGGAGCCAGTAAAGGTTTGCTACCTGTTACTGAGGTTCAGAGTTATGACTTCAACTGGACAGAGGCACCAGCAGCTGCAGTGGTTGGCAGCAAGACCTACGGCATGAGTCTGGATTTTCTGTAGTTGGCCGAGGGCCCTGGGGGCAACAGGCTGCTGATCCCTGTTGCACCTGGTGTGGACAGCCTCAACTCAGCCATGGCTGCATGCATCCCGCTTTTTGAAGGGAAAAGACAACAGCAGGTGAGGGCGGAACACTTGAGCAGGGACAGGAGTTACCACTGAGAGGGGACACAGAAGTTCTGCTGAGGACATCTCCAGCTCCCGCTATCCCAGCACATCGTTAGGAGGCTGGCAGAGTCGGAAACTATGGCTTCTCAGTTGGTGACTGTGGCCTCCACGTTCAGGAAGCAAGAGGTAGGCATGATGCCATCATATGGTTGTAGGAAAAATCAGAATTTCCATAAATTTCTGCTATTCCTCAGAAATAACAGGTCAAAATCCTTCCTGAGAACCCCCATCTCTTCACTGATTTTGAGGTTATATCTTATTTTTTTTCCCTTAGTGACAATGCAAATAGGGGATCCACATGGCTCTATATGTGTGTTTTTAAAAATTGTCCACTGAGAAGCATTTTGTGCCCAGAAATCTCCTGAAAGCATCATCTTGGGCAGGGAGGAATTTGCTCCACCAGCTGGTGGGTGTTTTACAATCATCAAGCACTGGTTATAGGTCATGGCAAAGTCACTCACATGTGATCATTGGTCAGTGGTAAATAAAATAATCTATAAAGTGTAGAACCAGCAGATTACATTGAAAAGTTCTATTTGTGTGGTCAAAAACAAATAAATAAAACATGAATGTAGAGAAACCCTTTCTAACTATGAGTCAAAATCTAGAAGCATTAAGAGAAAATATTTTACTTTGTAGCTCTTATTGCCAAAGGGATTTTTATCCAATGGAAGGCTGAGCGTTTCCTCACCAGAGCAAGAAAAATCAGCCAGAGGCATCTGGGATGAACCTTGCAGTTACAGGACCAGTGCCCAGACCATCTGTGAGATTTGGGCAAAACTGTTCATCAAGTGCAGCTTATCTCTACCCTTCTCAGTGTTGTCCACCTCATTGAACTAGGATTATGCCTTTTCTTCCCTACTAGTACTCCACCAAAATTAGAGTCTCTAGTCTGTTTCTCCAATACCTAGAGGCCCTGCATGGAATTTACTACCATTTTCCCACCAAAGGCCACATCCTATTCTAGAATTCTCCATACTATTAGTCGTTAATTAAGGACCTGCTTTAAAATAATAACCCAGAACCAGAATGCCATCAAATTGACTTCTTCTGGTACTTTTGCTTCCTTGTACATATTTATACTCTGATATGACATGGACTCCTTGCATTACCTGTCATCTCTAATAATTACTGCACAATTGGTTCTTCTGAAATAACGACTCTTGTTAGGACCAAGAGCAGGACTTCTTTCAACTTCGCATTTTGGACTATTAGCTTGGTTTCCTCAGTGTTTTACCTGCAGTGAAGTCACTCTTCTCAATGATGCTTTTCCCACGCAATCCTGCCTTGCCTTTCCTGTGTCCAGTCCCCATGGCTAGAATTAACTAGCTTTCTTTAATCACCAAATTGCCTTTCATTATGCTGTGGCAGACATCAGAGCGCTCACCTACATCAGTTCTTTCTTTCTGGAAATGTGATGCATTAAACTTCCCTGCCCATCTTTTAGTTAGGTGACATTGTCTTAGGTCAAGTTTCCCAGATCCAATCTGTAAGACAAGAATGTATATGCAAATGATGTATTAAAGAAATATTCTCAAGGAAGACTGTAAGGATGTGATAGAAGCAAGACAGAGAATGAAATAAAGCCAAGAAAGGCAGAAGTCCCACACAGGGTAAGCTTTAGGAAGATCCCACAGGAGAATTTTGGAGGGCAAGCAATTTCTCAGGGTTGTCCCAACCTGAAGCAAGGGAGCTGAGCTAATATTCCTGTACAAAACAGCCTCTAATCAATAGCCACAGCCAGGTGCTGTGGCTCACGCCTATAATCCCAACACTTTGGGAGGCTGAGGCAGTCAAATCTCTTGAGCCCAAAAGTTTGAGACCAACTTGGGCAACATAGTGAGAGCCCATCTCTATAAAAAATTAGCTAAGCATAATAGTGCTCACCTGTAGTCCCAACTCCTTGGGAGGATGAAATGGGAGGCTGAAATTGCTTGAGCCTGGGAGGTCGAAGCTGCAGTGAGCTGTGAACACACCACTATACTCAGCCTGGGCGACAGAGTGAGACCTAGTCTCAAAAAAAAAAGAAAAAAAAAAAAAAATCAGCAGCCACTTAAGTATGCACCAGGCATTTCTGGCTCTTGTTGCAAAGGGGCTCCAGTAACCTAAATGGAAGCCATTGAAGAAAAGTCACAGGTGCTGGCCATTGAATACATGCCAATCGGGGATTTAAGCCAAGGACAGACATTGTCTGTTTCAGGTCTCAAGTGAGTAGCTCTCTGGCCAATGATTTCTGAATGGAAATTATCGATCACAGTGAATTTCATTTTCAGTGTGCACTCCTCCAGCATTTTTTTCTCCTTCCTTGTCAATCTAGGAGTCCATCTGCTTTAGAAAATGCAGCATCATAAGGTGGTAGAGTCTGGTCAGATTGTATCTTTGAGTTAAGCAAGCAGAGCCTTCTTCTGACCTATGTTAGACATTTCTATTAAGTGAGAAATAAACTTAGTATGTGTTTGTTATTATAGCACATCCCCTCCTATCCTGACTAATATATATCCAATATATGCATTTTTCATTCAAAAATATTTGCTGAGCAAATATCATGTGCTAGATATTATGCTAGAGAATATAAAGACAAAAAAAGAAATGTTCCTTTTCCTTAGAAAGTCCCTTATCATAATAGAGTCTAGTTAGTGCCATGATGGAGATAAGCGGTGGGACCCAGAATGCTATGTGAGCAATGAGTAGAAGACTCTAAATGAGACAGCAAGGCAGGCAAGGCTCCTTAGAGGTTTCATATGAGTCATATTATAAAGCATGAGTTAAAATTAGCTAGAAAAATAAGGGGGCTGGGAAAGGAAGGTCAATAGAAGCAGCCAGAACATGAGATGCAAAGTTCTGATTTGTGAAGGACAGGATACACTGATGACTCACTAATATATAACAACGTACAAAGTAGTATTTTGATCTTTTTTTTGTTGTAGCTTGGCCTGTCACATTGAACCACAGACTAGTTAATCGACAGGAAGTAATTTCAAATGATGAGCTACCTCATGACCTAAGGCAAATTATTATTTTACTTCTCTGTGTCCTGTTTACCTATTCTGAAAGATGAAAGTACTGACCGGCTTCATAGAGATGTTGTTTAATTACTATTCAAAGTTGCTTTGAAAATATCAAGCCCTTCTCAAACAAAGTACTAGTACAATTTCCTTGGGAGCTGTGCTAACAGATGACAATGTAGGTTTAAATCTTTAGACTGGAATAAATCTAAAGAAAAAAATAATTATTGATTCCATTCCACTAGCATTAGAGAACTTTCTACTTACATGTCTTTAATTATCTCAGGCTAAAAAAAAAAAAAATGGTAAAGGTATGATTATACCATGACAAGAACAGGAAAATTTTTAAAGTTACCGTCACTGGGCCGCACATGGGCTCATGCCTGCTATGCTAGCACTTTGGGAGGTCAAGGTGGGCAGATCGCTTAAGCTCAGGAATTCAAGACCAACCTGTATCAGGAAAAACCCCACCCCCGATATTTATCACGGGTTCTTTTCTATTTCCCTAAGCGTCTCGGCTCGTTTGAGAAATAAAGGGAAAGAGTACAAGAGAGAGAAATTTTAAAGCTGGGTGTCCAGAGGAGACATCACATGTCAGCATGTTCCGTGATGCTCCCTGAGCCGTAGAACCAGCAAGTTTTTATTAGTGATTTTCAAAAGGGGAGGGAGTGCACGAATAGGGTGTGGGTCACAGAGATCACATGCTTCACAAGGTAATAAAATATCACAAAGCAAATGGAGGCAGGGCTAGATCACAGGACCACAGAATGGGGCAAAATCAAAATTGCTAATGAAGTTTCGGGCACACATTGTCATTGATAACATCTTATCAAGAGATAGTGTTTGAGAGCAGACAACCTGTCTGACCAAAATTTATTAGGTGGGGATTCCCTCATCCCAATAAGCCTGGGAGCGCTACAGGAGACCAGGGCTTATTTCATCCCTTCAGCTTCGACTGTAAGAGGCAGCCATCCCCACAGGGGCCATTCATAGGCCTACCCTCAGGGGCGCATTCTCTTTCTCGGGGATGTTTCTTGCTGAGATAAAGAATTCAGTGATATTTCTCCTATTTGCCTTTGAAAGAAGAGAAATATGGCTCTGTTCCATCCGGCTCACTGGCAGTCAGTTTAAGGTTACCTCCCTTGTTCCCTGAACATCGCTGTTATCCTGTTCTTTTTTCAAGGTGCCCAGATTTCATATTGTTCAAACACACATGCTTTACAAACAATTTGTGCAGTTAACGTAATCATCACAGGGTCCTGAGGCAACATTCATCCTCCTCAGTTTACGAAGATGACGGGATTAAGAGATTAAAGTAAAGACAGACATAGGAAATCACAAGGGTATTGACTGGGGAAGTGATAAATGTCCATGAAATCTTCACAATTTATATTCAGAGATTGCAGTAAAGACAGGAGTAAGAAATTGTAAAAGTATTAATTTGGGGAACTAATAAATGTCCATGAAATCTTCACAATTTATGTTCTTCTGCCACAGCTTCAGCCGGTCCCTCCATTTGGGGTCCCTGACTTCCCACAACAAACCTGAATAAGCAAAACCCCATTTCAACAAAAAATAAAAAAAATTAGCTGAGTATGGTGGTGCGTGCCTTTAGTCCAGGCTACTTGGGGGACTGAGGTGGGAGGATTGCTTGAGCCCAGGAGGTCGAGGCTGCAGTGAGCCGAGATCCTGTCACTGCACTCCAGCCCGGGTGACAAAGTGAGACCCTGTCTCAAGAAAGAGAAAAAAGTTACCATCACTGGAAGGGGCTTCCAGGGAACAAGTACTCAGATGACCCATTTTACCCTTTTAAATTTAAATGCAGATGATGATGATAACTAACATCTAATTAGCAAATAGTATGTTCTAGAACTGTTCTATGTGTTTTTCCATGTATAATCTTTGGAAATTATCTAGGCAACCTTATCCCTAGGTAGTAATAAACCTAGACAGGTTTATTACTATCTCTGTCTCACAGATAAGGAAATGCAGGCGCAGAGATTTTAGCAATGTGCCCAGGGCCACTCATTAACCCGGATGGCTCATGGGTCTAGTGGTATTCCTGAGTACTTGTGTGGCTCTGAGAAACTCTGTTTCTCTGTATTTTTTTAAAAACATCTACAATTTTCCTTTAGGGCTCATGGGAAGAACAGTACCTTTAAGTACCTTTAAATACTCGTGATAAAATTTCTGCTTATATGACCGGATTAATAAAAGCAATTATCTTAGAAGGCAAACTGTATAGAAAATTCATCTGAATTCAGCTTTTCCCTGACCACTTTTATTGACAGTACGCAGTCGACCCATCTGTTTCCCAATTTAGCTTCCCTCAAGATTGTGGGAAATTTCTGATTTTTCTCAGGAACAGTTGTGGATATGTCTTTTTTGTGCACCATTATTTCTGAAACTTCTGCCCACATTTAATGCCACTTCCCTATTAGGAATTATAATTATTAATGCCACTGTCTTACTGTTGTCTCTAATTTGTCTCTAGAATTGAGACAAAACTAGAAACCCTGCCATAGTTTCATTTTACTGACCAGACGAGTCCCCCCTTTCTTCTTTGCCCATGCTGGGATATGAAATTGAGCAATAATACACATAAAAGTAATCCCCCATATTTTCTGTTTTCTAAACACCAATAATATGCACCTTCCTGTAGCATATTTTTAGTGTTCTCAAATGTATTGATGTATGGAAATCATCTACGATTTTCATACTGATCAAACAGTATTAGTATTGCTTAATGTTTCCCTTCATAGACTTTTTTTCTGAGGCCCCCATTCAGACTACAGCATTAAAGAAAAGCTAATGTCAATCAAAATTCATGTGAATTATAACTAGCAGTGTGTGAGCAGTATAATTGATTAGATCAATCTGAAAAGATGCAATTATGAAAGCAGAACTGTGTCTGCTTCTCTAGTGGACATGTCTAATTATTTTTATTTGCATGGAATACTAGACATTTAATAATTAAATATAGATTCACTTATAGAACAGTAATGCAAACAATAGCTAATATTTATTGACCACTTACTATGTGCCCAGCACTGTGCTAAGCATTCAGTTTGCATGATTATCATCTAATACCTCCCAAACTCTATGACCCATATCATATGTATAAATGTATATATATATATACTTCATATGCTAGTTGATATGCTGATTGATAGATGGCAGAACATATTCCCATTATATAGACCAAACATGTTTCATTGATATGGTTTTATGAGGGCTGTGAAGATTTATCTAGTCACCCTACATTAACATGCAGTTTTTGCACTTATCGTCTATTTCATATAGAAAATATCTTTTGTTCTCTAAGGGTTAGATCATTTATTCCAGTGAGTTCTATCAGGAAAACTAGCCTGACATTTAGCGGTCTTTATCAAGAGTCAAAATTTACCAGAATGAACCATAAGGAGAGATTAGAGGAGGAAAGGATTGTGCCTGGGCCTTAGAATCTTTATCAGTTCAAATAGTGGCCAACGAAAAGACAGTATTAGGTTGGAAGGGGCATAACTGGGAGTACGAAAGAAGGAAAAAGAAAAAAAGAGACACAGCTTTGGATGAGAATCATAATATTGGCTAAAGGCCGATATCATTTCAATTTCACACAAGGGGAATTTAAGAGATCAATAACCACACAAAGTTACACAGGTGGTAAAGCCTGGAATCAAATTCCAGAAGAAGACTGATTCCAAATTCTTTCGATCATTTTTTTATTATTATTATATAGGAATGCTGCCTGGATCCGTTGTGTTTTTTCATTGCAAAAGTCTAAAGTGAGTTGACTTTCTAAACCCTTCTCTTTTTTTTTTCTTTTATTTATTTATTTATTTATTTTTTATTATACTTTAAGTTCTAGGGTACATGTGCATAACGTGCAGGTTTGTTACATATGTATACTTGTGCCATGTTGGTGTGCTGCACCCATCAACTCGTCAGCACCCATCAATTCATCATTTATATCATGTATAACTCCCAATGCATTTATATCATGTATAACTCCCTCCCCCCTCCCCCCTCCCCATGATAGGCCCCAGTGTGTTATGTTCCCTTCCCAAGTCCAAGTGATCTCATTGTTCAGTTCCCACCTATGAGTGAGAACATGCGGTGTTTGGTTTTCTGTTCTTGTGATAGTTTGCTAAGAATGATGGTTTCCAGCTGCATCCATGTCCCTACAAAGGACGCAAACTCATCCTTTTTTATGGCTGCATAGTATTCCATGGTGTATATGTGCCACATTTTCTTAATCCAGTCTGTCACAGATGGACATTTGAGTTGATTCCAAGTCTTTGCTATTGTGAATAGTGCCACAATAAACATACGTGTGCATGTGTCTTTATAGCAGCATGATTTATAATGCTTTGGGTATATACCCAGTAGTGGGATGGCTGGGTCCTATGGTACATCTAGTTCTAGATCCTTGAGGAATTGCCATACTGTTTTCCATAATGGTTGAACTAGTTTACAATCCCACCAACAGTGTAAAAGTGTTCCTATTTCTCCACATCCTCTCCAACACCTGTTGTTTCCTGATTTTTTAATGATTGCCATTCTAACTGGTGTGAGATGGTATCTCATTGTGGTTTTGATTTGCATTTCTCTGATGGCGAGTGATGATGAGCATTTTTTCATGTGTCTGTTGGCTGTATGAATGTCTTCTTTTGAGAAATGTCTGTTCATATCCTTTGCCCACTTTTTGATGGGGTTGTTTGTTTTTCTCTAAACCCTTCTTTAATCAACCTAAATCTAGGTTTTCTCATGTCTTTTGAGATTCATGGCTAGCGTCGGGTAGAAGTAGTTAGGAAGAAAAGCTAAAGCAGCATAGCCTAGTGATGAAATCTACAGACTCTGGAGTCTAAACTTTTTGAGTTTCAGATTCCAGCTTTGTCACTTACTGACTGTTCTTTTCGACAAGTTACTTGAACTCCTGCATAGCTTTCCTTATCTGCAAAATGAGCACAACAATAATACTAATCTCATGGAAATTTTTAAAGGAAAAAGTAATAAAAACTGCAAAGCATGTAGAAGAATCCTTTTCACACAGGGAGTGTTCAAGTCACGTTGTAAGATATTTCAACATAAATGGTAAGACACTGTTAGCATTGGGCATGGAGATGAAAACCAAGAAGGCAATGAGGATAGAAATCCTCTAAAATAGACAAGAATGGCTTCGTGAAAGTGACAGAAGAAACAGAAGAGATGCAGAGGTATGTGTTGGCAAGCTGACTGAGCAAATAAGATGTAAGTATTAAATAATGAGAAGGAAAAGAACGCGGTTTAACAATGTAGAAATTTCTAGGGACTAGGGAGGAAGCTTGCTTTGCCTCCATTTTGGCTGTTTACAGAAGCAGTGGAAGGCAAGAGCTTCACAGAGGAAGCTGTAAGAGATGCAAAGACATGGGAAGAGTTTAGAGGAGATGGAATGAAGCTATAGAAACAGACAGGATTAAATACAGGTTTGCCCTCAGGGGACTGGGCCATGGGAGTCACAAAAAGATAATGGAAAGGAATGTTGAAAGAGAATTTTATGGGAGGAAATGAGGATAATAAACTGGCCCTGGGAAAGTGGGTGGGGAGGATAAGAATGAGAAAGTATTAGAGGAGAAAGAAGTAGGAAATTATATTTGGCAGAAAAGAGTTAACAACCTATTTTCCATGCTCTGACAGGCTTAAACATAAACCAGGTAAGCAGCTGGGGTTAAGAATTAGAGTAGTTGGCCAGGTGTGGTGGCTCACGACTGTAATCTCAGCACTTTGGGAGGCCGAGGCGGGAGGATCACTTGAAGTCAGGAGTTTGAGATCAGCCTGGCCAGCATGGTGAAACCCTGCCTCTACTAAAAATACAAAAATTAGCCAGGCATAGTGGCAGGCACCTGTAATTCTAGCTACTTAGGAGGCTGAGGCAGGAGAATCGCTTGAACTCAGGAGATGAAGGTTGCAGTGAGCCGAGATTGAGCCACTGCACTCCAGCCTGGGTGACAAGAGCGAAATGCTGTCTCAAAACTAACTAAATGAATAAAATAGACTAGTCAGGTGGCAGACAAAATAGAATTTTTCAGAGGACATATTAGTGTTGGCTCTCTTCTAAATCTTCATGTCATAGACACCATCTGCTTGACCCAGAAAAGCTCAACTCTACCATGACATACACACACAGACTTAAGGCTTGATCCATGCTATGCATGAGTAGTTAGATGCAGAAATCCTTTTTCTACTTGTGACTAGGTGCGAATTTGGGGTAAGAATGGCTGTTCTCAATTTTTGCAACTGTCTGGGTTCTTTTATAGCTACTCCATTAATTTTAGGTGTTCTGACAAGAGAATGGTTTTAGAGTAACCTAGTTAAGGAGGTGAAATATTAGCTTTCTAGACCTCACGAAAATTAACTGTTTTATTTTATTAATTTCTTTAATTTTTTTTTTTGAGATGGAGTTTTGCTCGTTGCCCAGGCTAGAGTGCAATGGCGCAATCTTGGCTCACTGCAACCTCTGCTCCGGGGTTCAAGCAATTCTCCTGCCTCAGCCTCCTGAGTAGCCGGGATGACAGGCATGTGCCACCACGCCCGGCTAATTTTGTATTTTTAGTAGAAACGTGGTTTCTCCATCTTGGTCAGGCTGGTCTGAAACTCCCAACCTCAGGTGATCCGCACATTTCGGCCTCCCAAAGTGCTGGGATTACAGGCGTGAGCCACCATGCCTGGCAATTAACTGTTTTTAAATTTTAATAGTTCACACAGTCAACCGTTTTGACAGTGATCCTACTGAGTGGTAGAAGCCTCTGACCCACAGTGTAGATGTAAGTGAAGCAGGAAGACAAATAGATTATGATTGAAAGAGTTGGGCTGAATATAATATAATATAATATAATATAATATAATATAATATAAGCTTTTTTTTTTTGAGACGGAGTCTTGCTCTGTTGCCCAGGCCGGAGTGCAGTGTCATGATCTTGGTTCACTGAAACTTCTGCCTCCCAGGTTCAAGCAATTCTCTTGCCTCAGCCTTCCAAATAGGCTGGGACTACAGTGGCGCACCACCATGCCCAGCTAATTTTTGTATTTTTAGTAGAGACGGGGTTTCACCATGTTGGCCAAGCTGGTCTCAAACTCCTGACCTCAAGTGATCTACCCGCCTCTGCCTCCCAAAGTGCTGGGATTACTGGCATAAGCCACCATGCCCAGGCTGAATATATTTTTGTTCAAGGAATTTAGAACATAAGATATTCTAAATAATTTGACCTTTTGTCTGTGAAAAATTTGTATATGTTAATATATTAAATATACTTTTTCAAAGACTATTTTAAAAAATATAGCCAACAGATAATAACATATATAACATCTTTTACTTCCAGTAATCTTGTACTTTTCTCATTCAATAAAACCCTTTTTTTTCTTTGTTGCAGAACTTCCAAATTTATAGAGACGTGGACGCTACAAATAAAGGATTAAATGGACTCTATAGTGAAGGTCTTTGGTGTAAATGTTTAATATGTGAGACATTTAAAAATCTTGGACTGATAGGGTCATTTTTATATTAGATATTGAACTGAATTTAAATCTCAACTCTAGGTGGCAGTTTACACCATCACTTACTTTAGTTCTTTTAACAAGCAGTAGATTCATTCACAGTTTTTCCATGAATGCATAATTTTGTGTAAAAATTAGTCCCTGGCTCTCGGTATCTGTTAAAAATAGATTTGATTTTAGGAATAAAATCATGGCTTGAGATGCAGGTTTTCCATGTATCTTGTCATTCTTGGTTTCATTAAGCCGACAGAATAAAGCAAAAGAAAATAGATAAAAATGAATGTTTTAACCGAATTTTTTGGAGAAATATAATATTCTAAAATCATAGCAATAGTTTTACATCAAGATTGTGTTTCTATCATACAGAATAGATCTTAGTATGAATAATTTTTCCATGAATACCCTGATTTTCGGAACTATCAGGGATATTTGAGACTCCGGGTTTTCTGAGATTGTTTAAGCATGTTGATTTAATTGAAGGAAAAACTGGCCTATAGAAAAGGAAAATGACTCATAGCTGTGTTTCTTTGCATCTTATTAATGAAAATAGCCAAAGTTGGAGTTTAATTGGGTTGTCAAGGACCAAAATACTCAAGCTGCCCAATTAAAAACAATATATCGGCGGGGTGTGGTGGCTCACGCCTGTAATCCCAGCACTTTGGGAGGCCAAGATGCATGGATCACCTGAGGTCAGGAGTTCGAGACTGACCTGACCAACATGGAGAAACCTCATCTCTACCAAAAATACAAAACTAGCTGGGCGTGGTGGCACATGCCTGTAATCCCAGCTACTCAGGAGCCTGAAGCAGGAGAATCACTTGAACCTGGGAGGCAGAGGTTTTGGTGAGCCGAGATCGTGCCATTGCACTCCAGCACAGGCAACAAAAGCAGAACTCCGTCTCAAAAAAAAAAAAAAAAGAAGAAGCAGCATATATCAGGCTAGGCATGGTGGCTCATGCCTGTAATCACAGCACTCTGGGAGACCAAGGAGGGTGGATCACTTGAGGTCAGGAGTTCGAGACCAGCCTGGCCAACATGGTGAAACATGTCTCTACTAAAAATACAAAAAGTAGCCAGGTGTGGTGGTGGGCGTCTCAAAAACAAACTCTTGCATGAGGCATTTTGTCCTGATTTATATTTGCGAGAGCCCCAATGATAGGATACACAGAACAACTCCTGGGCACTTATCACATGAAAAACTTGCTACACTTCACAGTTCTTCCATTGTTTCAGTTCTAGCAGGAGAAAAATGCATAAAGGATTTAAATTTTGTCCTAAAATTAGATTTTCTTTAAAATGGGGGTAATAACCATGTGTTGTGAGCATGAAATAAGATTATGTTTGTATACAATGACTGGCACCTGGCATTCTGCATATTAGTTATTCTTATTTTACTATTCTTATTTTTATTAATAAGAAATGTTAACTATAATCTCAGAGAGACTGGCCAATGTGGCAAACTCATGAGAAGCTTTTATTTAGGGAGTTGCAAGCCTTTGGCTCCCCGGGCCTATCCCTGTCTCCATACTCGCCTATGTGTAAAAGGAACATAGGAAAAAGCCATATGGCATGGGCGTAGGGGGTGAGGATATTAGTCACTGGAGTGTGAAAATTAACAATTTCCAAAATGTGTCTAATTGTTTATAAAAATGAATACAAAATTATATTTGGCAAAACTTGGAATCGTTTCTGCATTTCTCCTTGATATATATGTGTGCGTTATGTGTATGTATATATATATGTGCATATATAATATAAATGCATATATATTTATAATATGTGTGGATGGAGAGAGAGGTATACATTTTAATGTCATCACCATCTGCACTCTCAATTTATTGAATGATATTCTTCAGGATTTATGTAGAAATCAAAGGTACCAACCCTATTAATAGAATGTAATCTCTCATTTCACTCAAATTCCATTTCTAAATTATTCACATAAATATGTCTAAATAAAAACATCCTTGGCCTCTCATGTTGGCCCACGCCTATAATCCCAGCACTTTGGGAGGCCGAGGCGGGTGGATCACCTGAGGTTGGGAGTTCAAAACCAGCCTGACCAACACGGAGAAACCCCATCTCTACTAAAAATACAAAAGTAGCCAGGCATGTTGGCACCTGTCTGTAATCCCAGCTACTTGGGAGGCTGAGGCAGGAGAACTGCTTGAATCCGGGAGGTGGAGGTTGCGGTCAGCCGAGATTGTGCCATTGCACTCCAGCCTGGGCAACAAGAGTGAAACTCCGTCTCAAAAAAAAAAAAAAAAAAAAAAAAAAAATCCTCTATCTTACAACAGAATTGATCCCCTATGGTAGAGTTCCCTAACTGGCATGCCACATAGGAATAAGTAATAGCTATATTAACATGTTCATCCTTGAAGTCCTTGGGGCTCCCAGGTGGGGCCGTAGCAGTTGTGCATGGGGCCAGTTGCCCTCAACAGTTAAAAGCCTCATCTATTTAACCCAATGTGCTATAAAAATAATATTACTTCTATGCATAGTCTCATGTGATAAAAGTTGTAGAAAACTATTCTAGCATCGCCAGGTATTCTCATTATCAAGGTCTGAATATACTCCCCCATTGCCTGTCGAGCAAAGGCCAAACTTCTTATGGTGTTATTCAAGTCCCTACACCACCTGGCTCCAGGCTGCCCTTCCAGGTCATTTTTCATCAATATCCTTGCATATCCCACATACGGATGCAGTGTTTCCACCTCATTTCCAAATGCCCAAATCCTACATGGTTCAAAGGCAACTGTCGCTACACAGTCTTGATTCCGCCAATCAGAATGAATCTCCTCCTTTTCTAGAGCATTTGTCACTCTGTATGGCTATTCTCATGTTCTACAATAATTTAAATCTTGGTGTTAACTAGGATTAAGCTCAGCTACACGTAACTGAAAATTATCAAATTCTGCAAAATAATAAGAGCTTAAACACATATATTCTTTACTCTTTCACATATTGAAGTCCAGAAGGAGGCAGCTGAAAGCTGTTTCACTGCTCCATGGTGTCACCAACTTAGGTTCTTCTGTCTTGTTGCCCTGCCCTCCTTGGCACATGGCTTCAACCTCAGGGTCTAAAATGGTTGCTCAGGCTGGGGTCATTGTATCCACAATCTAACCAGGATGAAAGAGGAAGAGAGGAAGAAGAGCATCACCTCTGCACTTTAAGGACGCATTCTGAAAGTTGTATATACCACTTCCACGTATATTTCATTAGCCAGGATTGAACCACATGTCCATATCTAGCAACCAAGGCAGGTGAAAAATGCAGCCTTTATTCCATGTGGCCATATGCTGAGTTTAACAATGTAAGGGTTATATTAATAGGGCATAAAGAGAGGATGATATAGGTACAACTATTAATCTCTGTTCCATTTACCTATGAGAAGTATAAACTTTTTGATCTATATTTGATTAACTTTGTAATATAAATCAATACATTTGAACTATATTTGATTTAACTTTATAATCCTAGAATCAGGAACAGTGTCATATATATTAATATTGAATGAACGAATACATGGATAAGAGTAAGGCATGGGGATACTAGTCCTCTGCACTTTTACTGACTCTGTCAATTCGAGTGACATTGAATATTGAGCTTGAACACATCTGGCATTGTTTTTCTCATTTTTTATTTGATTTTATTTTTGAAGCAGGGTCTTGCTCTGTTGCCCGGGCTGAACTGCATTGTCACAATCATGGCTTACTGCAGTCTCAGCCTCCTGGGCTCAAGCAATCCTCTCACCTCAGCTTCTTGAGTAGCTGGAACAGACATGTGCCACAACACTTCGATAACTTTTTTTTTTTTGTAGAGACAGGGTCTCATTATTTTGCCCAGGCTGGTCTCGATCTCCTGAGCTTGGGCAATCCTCCTGACTCAGCTTCCCAAAGTGCTGGGATTGCAGGCGTGAGCCACTGCACCTGGCTTTGATTTTATTTTATTATGCTCACATGCCCACAGGACATTGAGAACCAAAATGATATTTAAATATAGGGAAGTAAGGCTGGGCGTGGTGTCTCGTGCCTGTAATCCTAACACTTTGGGAAGCCTAGGTGAGCATATCACCTGAGGTCAGGAGTTGAAGACCAGCCTAGCCAACATGGCGAAACTCTGTCTCTACTAAAAATACAAAAATTAGTTGGGCATAGTGGTGCATGCCTGTAATTCCAGTTACTCAGGAGGGTGAGACATGAGAATCGCTTGAACCTGGGGTGGAGTGGAGGGAAGTTGCAGTGAGCTGAGATGGTGCCACTGCACTCCAGACTGGGTGACAGAGTGAGACTCTGTCTCAAAAATAAAAATAAGAATAAAAAAATAGGGAAGTGAGATGAAAGTGATTACTCCAAATATTTTGAGCAATGGAAATTTGGAAATCATCTGTATTATACTTGTGTTAACATCAAATTTAAATGCCATTATTGGCAAGCTTACTGCTATTGCTCCACTCCAAATATCTGTATGGTTCAGATTAATTTTTATACTTTTTATTTTTTTGAGACGGAGTCTTGTTCTGTTGCCCAGGCTGGAGTGCAGTGGCACGATCTCGGCTCACTACAACCTCCACCTTTCAGATTGAAGCAATTCTCCTGCCTCAGCCTTCCAAGTGGCTGGTATTACAGGTGACCGCCACCATGCCAGGCTAATTTTTTGTATTTTTAGTACAGACGGAGTTTAACCATCTTGGCCAGGCTGGTCTTGAACTCCTGACCTCATGATCCACCCGCTTCAGCCTCCCAAAGTGCTGGAATTTTCAGGCGTGAGCCACCGCGCCTGGGCAATGGTCCAGATTTAAAGTTCTCAAATCTGACCCTTGCTGATTATCGGAAGCATTGGGATTGCCCACTGTAATTTAAAAGAAGAAATGAGGATTACTGTTTTTCTTGTTCCTTTCTCTCTGGGTCAGTGACAGATTGTGTCATCTTGTCACTGCAAGCTGCTTGGATTTGAAGAAGCTTTCTAAAATACACTCCTCCACTACCATCCCCAATAATGAAAAATGTTGGCTTTGGAGGAGTTAGGTCATATCCCGTTGGGTACCCCCACACACTGTAATTTATAATTTGAGTTCCCTAGCTCCATCTTAGATTGTGGTATGGGAGGAAGACTTCAATTTCACTTTCTAGTTCTCTTTCTATTGGTCACTAGAGCTTAGGCCTCTAGGGCTTCCTATCATGTTTCGTGTCTGCATGAAGGTTTAAAGCATTTCCCTAACAACTCACAGATATACTGTTGGGAAGCAAAGGCCTTCCATTTAGGCAAGAACAGGAAGAAGAGGGGAGTGGGAACTAAATACTATGGGAATTTAAAAATAAAATAAATTGCATCTCTAGCTCTTACATTCTCTCTGTAATGGCTAAAATCTCCTAATTTTGTTTGACTTTCTTTTATGTGCCGAACACCACAGAGCAGGCTTTATCCTTAAAACTCAGATTTGATCAGGTTTTGATGAAGCTCAGAAGCTTAATCTTCTATACACTGACAGGAAGATTTAAAGTTGAATCCACCCACCCATTCAACAATTGCCTATTGAGTGAGGATAATATGACTAACATCAATACTTAAAATGAACACAAAGATGAATCCCATGTCAGGTTGGCTCTCAGGAAGATGACAAGCTAACTACACAAAATAAATATCACACAAGAGGTATAGATTAGCATTATTCAAAATAGCAGTGGATTAAAGAAGATATTTCTTTTCCATTTTAAGAAATGTAGAGGTGGGAAACCATGGTGACAGGGTTACTCTGCCATGTCTAGCCCTGTCTAGTTTTCATTTCCAAGGCTCCTTCATGGTCTCATGCTGTTTTGGGAGTTCCAGACTTCAGAATGAGCAGGAAAGAAGAAGAGCAACTGGACGCGGTGGCTCACACCTGTAATCCCAGCACTTTGGGAGACTGAGGCGGGCAGATTACGAGGTCAGAAAATCGAGACCATCCTGGCTAACACAGTGAAACCCCATCTCTACTAAAAAATACAAAAAAAAAAAAAAGAAAGAAAAAATTAGCCAGGCATGGTGGCCAGCACCTGTAGTCCCAGCTACTTGGGAGGCTGAGGCAGGAGAATGGCGTGAACCCGGGAGGCAGAGCTTGCAGTGGGCCAGGATCACACCACACACTCCAGCCTGGGCAACAGAGCGAGACTCTGTCTCAAAAAAAAAAAAAAAAAAAAAAAAGAAAAGAAAAGAAAAAGAAAGAAGAAAGAAGAAAAAGAAGAGCAAGAATGGCATATTAGATTCCTAGGGATGCTGGGCATTTTAGATTCCTAGGGGTGCTGTAAGAAAGTGCCACAAACTTGGTGGCTTAATACAACAAAAACTTATTCTTTTATAGTTTTGGAGGCCACAAATGTGAAACAAGGTGTGAGCAATCAATCAAGGCATGAACAGGGCAATGTTTCCACCCAAGGCTCTACTGGAGAATCCTTCCTTGCCTCTTCTACCTTATAACGGCTCCAGGTATTCCTTCATTTGGGGTTGCATAACTCCAGTCTCTGCCCTGTCTTCATATTGCTGTCTCTGCTGTGTGTCTCTGTGTTTCAAATGTTCCTCTACCTTTCTCTTGTCATTGTGTTAAGGGCTGCCCTTCCTATATTTAGGATGATTATCTCAGGATCCTTCACTTCATCACACATGCAAAGATTCTTTTTTTCATTTTCACGTGGACCTATCTTTCAAGAAGCCACAATTGAACCCATTGTACCCTCTCACTTTTGATAGAAACTATTTAGTTTCCATACCTAACTACATGGGCAGCGGAGAAATGTAGTATTTACTCAGTGGACATGTACTCACCAGACATTCCATTAATAATTATAAGTAAAAGTGACATTGTTTTACTAAAAAGTTACTTAAAAAATATGACAGATTATTATAACACTCTGCTCATTTGGAATGATGCCCAATTCTAATGTTAGATTTGTATGTTTTATAAAAATAAAAAGTAGTAACCTCATATAAAACAGAAACTATAAAAGCCCTACTGGGGGCTAGGCACAGTGGCTCATGTCTGTAATCTCAGCACTTTGGGAGGCCGAGGTGAGTGGATCACGAGGTCAGGAGTTTGAGACTAGCCTGGCCAACATGGTGAAATCCTGTCTCTACTAAAAATACAAAAGTTAGCCAGGCATGGTGGTACGTGCCTGTAATCCCAGCTACTAGGGGGACTGAGGCAGAAGAATTACTTGAACCCGGGAGGCAGAGGTTGCAGTGAGCCGAGATCTCCCCACTGCACTCCAGTCTGGGTGACAGAGCAAGACTTTGTCTAAAAACAAAACAAAACAAACAAACAAACAAACAAACAAAAACCTAACAAATTCCATAATTGCCATATTTTCCTGAGGTGTTCATAGGTTTGGTAAGTTAATTTATAAGTTTCCTCAGCTCCTCTTACTGTTGCTTCTCTATGCCTTAACTCTAGCTCTAAGGAACTCTGAAAATCTCATACTTTTTAAAATTAATTTTTTTTTTGAGATGGGGTCTTGCTTTGTTGCCCAGGCTAGAGTGTAGTGGTGTGGTCATAGCTCACTGCAGCCTCAAACTCCTAGGTTCAAGCAATCCTCCTGCCTCAGCCTCCTGAGCAGCTGGAACTACAAGTATGTGACACCACATCTGGCTAATTTTAAAAACAAAAAACTTTTTTTTTTTTCTTTTGTAGAGATAAGATTTCGTGATATTTCCCAGATTCCCAGACTGGTTTCAAACTCCTGGCCTCAAGTGATCCTCTTTCCTCAGCTTCCTGAAGTGCTGGAATTGGAGGCATGAACCACTGTGTCTGGCCTCAGACTTCTTTTTTTAATCAAGAAAGAAATCAGTGGGGTGCAGTGGCTCATGCCTGTAACCCCAGCACTTTGGGAGGCCGAGACAGGCAGATCACCTGAGGTCGGGAATTCAAGACCAGTCTGACCAACATGGAGAAACCCTGTCTTTACTAAAAATACAAAATTAGCCAGGGGTGGTGGCTGGCACCTGTAATCCCAACTACTCAGGAGGCTGAGGCTGGAGAATCACTTGAACCTGGGAGGTGGAGGTTGCAGTGAGCCAAGATTGCACCATCATTGCACTCCAGCCTGGGCAACAGAAGCGAAACGCCGTCTCAAAAAAAAAAAAAAAAAAAAAAAAAAGAAAGAAAGAAAGAAGAAAGAAAGAAATCAGTACACATTTGAGAAGAAAAATCTGTTAAGCTCACAGAGGTATAATATAGGGGCAGTAAAGTGTTTCTTTTTGAAAAGAGGCAATTGATTAGTCAGTCTAGTCAAATGGAACCATTTCTATAGAGTTGAGAAAAGTAAAGAAATAAAGCCTCAGGCTTAAAATAAACTACACTACATGAAGAGACATTTCTAGGACTCAGAAAGTAGAGAGCAGAAAGTAGAGAGCAGCCTGATACTCAAAGTTTTGGGTGGTGGAATCTTGGTTTATAAAGCTGTGAAGAGTAAAGTCAAGATACAGGCATACCTCAGTAATATTGTAGGTTCGATTCCAGACCAGCACAATGAAGCAAACGTTAACAATGACACAAGTCCACCAATTTTTTGATTTCCCAGTGTATTAAAGTTATGGTTAGGCCAGGTGTGGTGGCTTCTACCTGTAATCCCAGCATTTTGGGGGGTCGGAGTAGGAGAACTGCTTGAGGCCAGGAGTTTAAGACCAGCCTGGGCAACATGGCAAGACCCTATCTCTACAAAAATTGTTTAAAAATTATCTGGGCATGGTGGCACTCACCTGTGTTCCTAGCTACTCCAGAGGCTGAGGCAGGAGGTTCACTTGAGTCCAGGAGGTTGAGGCTGCAGTGAGTCTTGTTTGAGCCATCGTACTCCAGCCTGGAATGACAGAACAAGACTCTGTCTCAAGAAAAAAGAAAAAAAAGAGAAGTTATGTTTACACTATACTGTAGTCTATTGTGTGGAATAGCCTTATGTCTTAAAAAATGTACATATGTTAATTTTAAAATGCCTTATTGAGGCTAGGCATGGTGGCTCACATCTGTAATCTCAGCACTTTGGGAGGCCGAGGCAGGCGGCTCACGAGGTCAGGAGATGGAGACCATCCTGGCTAACACAGTGAAACCCCGTCTCTACTGAAACTACAAAAAATTAGCTGGGCATGGTGGCGGGCACCCAGCTACTCAGGAGGCTGAGGCAGGAGAGTGGAATGAACCCAGGAGGCGGAACTTGCAGTGAGCAGAGATCGTGCCACTGCACTCCAGCCTGGGAGACAGAGAGAGACTCTATCTCAAAAAAAATGGAGACAATCCTCTTCAACCCTGCTACTGCTTTATCAACTAAGTTTAGGTTATATTCTAAATTCTTGGTTGTAATTACAACAATGTTCACAGCATCTTCACCAGGAATAAGTTTATCTTAAGAATCCACTTACTTTGCTCAGACATAAGAAGCAACTCCTCATCCATTCAACTTTGATCATGAGATTGCCACATCTGTAGGCTTCACTTGTAATTCTAATTCTCTTGCTGTTTCCACCACATCTGCAGTTATTTTCTCCACTAAAGTCTCGAACCCCGCATAGTCATCAATATGGGTTGAAATCAGCTTCTTCCAAACTTTATTAATGTTGATATTTTGATTTCCTCCCATGAATCACAAATATTTTAATGGCATCTAGAATAGTCAATCCTTTCCAAAATGTTTTCAATTTATTTTGCTCAGATCCATCAGAGGAATCACTATGTATGGCAGCTATAACCTTATGAAATATATTACTTAAAGAATAAGACTTGAAAGTAAAAATTACTTCTTGATTCATGAGCTACAGAATGAATGTTGCATTCACAGCCAAGAAAAACAACATTAATCTTCCTGTACATCTCCATCAGAGCTCTTTGGTGACCCGGTCCATTGTCCATGAGCAGTAAAAGGAATCCTTTTTCTGAGCAAGAGATCTCAACAGAGGACTTAAAATTTTCAGTAAACTGTGATTCAAACAGATGTGCTGTTATCCAAGATTTGCTGTTCCAATTCCAGTACACAGACAGAATAGATTTAGCATCTTAAGGGTCCTGGGATTTTGAAAATGGTAAATAAGCATTGGCTTCAACTTGAAGTCACCAGCTGCATTGGCCCCTAACAAGAGTCAGTCTGCCCTTTGAAGCTGGCAGATATAGACTTCTCCTCTCTAGCTATAAATATCCTAGATGGCATATTCTTCTAATAGAAGTCTGTTTCATCTACATTGAAAATCTGTTATTTAGTGTAGTCAACTTCATCAGTGATCTCAGCTAGATCTTCTGGATAACTTGCTGCAGCTTCTACATCATCACTTGTGGCTTCATCTTGCTTTTTTTTTTTTTTTTTTTTTTTTTTTGAGATAGAGGTTCACTCTGTTGTCCAGGCTGGAGTGCAGTGGCACTATCTTGGCTCACTGCCACCTCCGCTTCCTGGGTTCAAGCGATCCTCCTGCCTCAGCCTCCCAAGTAGCTGGGATAACAGGTATATGCCACCGCCCCCGGCTCATTTTTGTGTTTTCAGTAGAGACAGGATTTCACCATGTTGGCCAGGTTGGTCTAAAACTCCTGACCTCAGGTGATCCACCCACCTTGGCCTCCCAAAGTCCTGGGATTACAGATGTGAGCCACCATGCCTGACTTATCTTGCACTTATATGTTCTGGAGATAGCTTCTCTCTTTCAACCTCCTAAACCAACTTCTGCTATCTTCAAACTTTTGTTCTGCAGTTTCTTCCCCTCTCTCAGCCTTCATAGCATTGAAGCGTTAGGACCTTGCTCTGGATTAGGCTTTGGTTTAAGGGAATGTTGTATCTGGTTTGATCTTCTATCCAGACCACTCAAACTTTCTCCTTATCAGCCAAAGGCTGTTTTGTTCTCTTATGGTTTCATGTGTTCACTGAAGTAGCACTTTTAACTTTCTTCTAGAACTTTTCCTTTGCATTCATAACTTGGCTAGCTATTTGGTGCAAGAAGACTAGCTTTTGGCCTATATTGGTTTTCAACATGTTCTCCTTACTAAATTTAATCATTTATAGTTTTTTATTGAAAAGTGAGAGATGTATGACTCTTCCTTTCACTTGGCCTAATTTCAATGATGTTGTGTCCCAGGGAATAGGAAGATACAAGGAGAGGGAGAAAGCCAGAGGAAAAACCAATCAGCGGAGCAGTCAGTACACGTAAAACATTATTGATTAAATTGACCATGTTATACAGGCACAGTATGTGTTACCCCAAAATAACTACAATAATAACACAAATGATTACTGATCACAGACCACCATAATAGATATAATAGTAATGAAGATGTTGAAATAGTTTAAGAATTATCAAAACGTGACACAGACATGAAATGAGTACATGCTTTTGGAAAAATGGCACCAATAATCTTGTTCAACTTGGGGTGACACAACCTTCAATTTGTAAAAAATGCAGCATCTTCAAAGTGCAATAAAGTGGAACACAATAAGATGACGTATGTTTGTGTCAACGAAGATCTAAGCTTTTACAAGAAACTATCCTAAACCTATTGACTAAACACATTACCCTTGTAATCTCAGGAATTTCTCTATTGTCAAATTTTCAGACAAATTTGAGTCTTCTCACAAAGTTTATTTGAGGGTTTTGTTTTGTTTTGTGAGCCAATAATACATTTAAGGCAGGATATCAATTCAAAATTGTTTTGGCTAATCTAAAATTTTTCTTCACATAGCCCTCTTTACTTGTCTAGTGTTTCTTTTTATCAGTTTCCTGAGGTTCTTTTTCTTCTTTTTGGTATCCAAAAGTAGAATGATGACTCATCTTAAAGAAGAATTTTTCATTTGCTACATATTACTCAGATAAAACTAACAATCTCATATGAGGAAGTGATAGGAGAAACAGAAATCTCTTTCTCAAAGTAAACAAAACAAAATTCTAAAAAAGAATTCCTTGGTTGTCAAAGTTGCCAATCAAGTTTAGATTCCTACACCCATTTTACTGTTCTTGACTTTAAACTGCCCATCAGAATAGACTCTGAGTTATGAAGGGATAATCAATGCTTTCCTTCTTGTCCAAAGGATCCAGTCAAGGCTGTTAGCGGTCGAAAAGACAGTAACTCCAAGCTATAAAACTCTAACCCACTGAGTATATTATGTGCTTAGTTTTGTCCAGATTTAATACCATTTAGCAAACCCAGGTGCAGTTTATAAGCGAAGTTTTGTAAGGAATTTTCCATTGAGCAGTCAGTGTTGCATACGAGCAATTCCTGATTTTTAAAAGCCCATTTAACTTTCAGTATTACTAAACTTTAATACTGCAATATTAGTCAGGCTTATGGGAGCTGCAAAAAAGGAAGTCTAGTTTTCTCGTTTCCTTGGAAACAGGCAAAATTTTGAAATAAAAAAAAAATTCTGGATGCCCTTTTAGTAGTATCCTTTTTTGCTTTTTCACTGTCGCTTCCAAGACCACCCAGATAAACAGCTTCAGTATCTTCTGCCTGCCCTAAGTGTCCTTTGTAGGACTCTTTCGGGGCCCATCCTGCTCTCCAAGGTATTCTCTGTTCCCAATAGTCCTATCTCTCCTCCCCGAGTCTAACTCGATTTTCAGCCCCACAGCCTTCCCTTGGGTATTATGAGGAATGTAATCTGATTGAATTAGTTCAAATTCTGTATCAGTGAGTAATAGTTTCTTCAGTTTCAAGTTGTTTACATTATTAAAGGAGAATGCTTCTTACCTAATCAGGATAGTCAACTGGAAGAATTTCATTCAGGACAACAAAATGAAATGAAATAAATAGTTTCTACTCTAAAACGAAAGAGTTAAACTGGATGACTTTTCATATTCCCTTTACCCCTGATGTTCTTTAACTTTATAACATAATAAGGGTTGTAAAAGGGAAGGATATCTCTGGCGACAGAGTGTCAGGTTCTGGTTCTCAATTACTGCAGCCTTTTTCCTCCCACACCTGGACTACCCAGGCTCAGCTCAACTGTCGTCCTTAGGACCAATCTGGACTTTAGGCTGGAATCACGTAAGAAGCTCTAAAACATTGCAAGTGTAATGTGAGTCACATATGTAATTTTAAGTTTTCTCATAGACACATTTTAAATAGTAATAAGAAATAGGTGCTGGGCACAGTGGCTCACACCTGTAACCCCAGCACTTTGGGAGGCCAAGATGGACCTCCCTCTCTCCAACCCCTCTTATAAAAAAGAAACAAGTAATTTTTATTTTATCTTAAAATTTTATTTTATTTTATTTTGAGACAAGGTCTCACTCCGTCTTCCAGGCTAGAATGCAGTGACGCAATCTTGGCTTACTGCCTCTGCCTCTCAGGACCAAGCGATCCTCCCACCTCACCCTCCTGAGTAGTGGGGACTACAAGTGCCCACCACCATGCCTGGCTAATTTTTGTATTTTTAGTAGAGACGGGATTTCACCATGGTGGCCAGGCTGGTTTTGAACTCCTGACCTCAAATAATCTGCCAGCCTCAGTCTCCCAAAGTGCTGGGATTACAGGCATAAGCTTTATAATCCCAGTATTGGGATTACATTGAAGTACCACTGCGCCTGGCCTAGAGTACATTTTCTTCCACTGTGAATAAACTTTATACATTTTCCCCTAGTACTGCTTTGTGCCAAACTGTGTTCTTTCTCTTATGAGCTGCATCTCAGGTACTACTCTCACTATCTACACACTAACCCAAGCTAGGAGCATCGGGGATGCCTTTCACTTCTGTGTTCCCTATCTCCAATTGGTTATCATGTTTTTCAAAAAAATATTATTTTAACAAATTTCTCCATGTTATGACACACACCCTGCACTTATCTCCCTGCACTTAACTTTCCAGAATACATTGAAATAGCACACACTTGCTTAAAACTTCTGCTGGCTCCCATTTGCTTACAAACTTAAGCACAAATTCCTAAGCATGACACATAGCAATAAAATTAGCAATGTATACTGCTGCCAGCACTGAGTTAAGAACCTTCCATGTTTCAGCCTATCCTCAATCTTTCTTTTCAGCCTCACCTTATTATGCTTTTGTCTCATGCCTTCTGTCTAATCCTCCTGAACATGCACTGTGCCTTCAGGTACTTTTCCCATATTGTTGTTGGCCATGTTGTGGTTCCCATGTTTATGTTTTAATGGAGTAGTCATTCTAAAGTTCTGTGATTCTATGTTTTTCCTCTATGGATCCTTAGGACTTTGTGCTGAATTACATTACTAGCACTTACTGGATGACTAATTATTTATGTCTGTCTACCCAGTTAGAATGTGAGTAGAAATTTCTTCTCCTTTCTGTGTTCTCCTCCCTGGCACATGCTAGGTGCTCAATAAATGTTAGATATAGTCATTGTATAAGATGACCATAGCTTAATGTATGTGGAACTGTGGAGATTCTTTTATCTTTACCCATTTCAAGAGTTAATCATTGGTATGTATTCTGAGAGCATTTAATTTTTTTAAAAAATGAAGATTTCAGTCCCAGGCTTCATTTTTCCTTCTTTTCTTTTTGTCACAGACATCAAACATCTTTACCCAATCAGTCAGTGCTATTTATTGTCTCAGAGAAAAGTAAAGAGAGGTGGAATAAAGAACTAATACTGGCTTCTGAAATTTTATGGTAAAAACCAATAATATGTCAAAGCATACTGATTTACAAGAATCAAACAATTTGAAGGAGAAAATTATTTTAGGTCTCCAAAAGCCAGAACTTAGAGAACCAAACAAAGTTTATACCAGAAACTTTCAAACCTTTTTTGACAGTAACTCCCAGAAATAAATATTTTACACCTTCGTTCAGTGTAAAACACACACACACACACACACACACACAAAGTATTACAAAACAATACATACCTTTATCACATGACAGAGTCATATTTTCTATTCTGCTTGATTTTATTTAATTTTAACAAAAAATTATTTTATAAACTATTAATGAGTCGTGATTCATGGTGTGAAAAAATATCTGGTTTATCCCACAAACCATAAAATAGGAAGAATTTATTGTTAAATGTCGGGGCATCTTTTTCACCACAATGAAAAGAGATAAAATGTCAACTAGCTGTTGAAGAAGAAGACGAAAGGGACATGGCTGAGATTTTCATTCTGCCTTAGCTAGAAAATCCAAATAGGTTGAGGAGGAATTAAAGAAAAACATCGAAGAACACAGGCCCCTTAGAGAGGCTTGGCAGAAACCCTGGCGCTGACAGAACTTTCGTGATGACAGCTGATGGGAGTGTCTGGGATACAAGGCCTGAAAGCACACTTGTACAGGCCCATACATTCCAGCACAGAAAGGAACACAGCTGAGTGTCCTTGAGCTCTCAAGCGGTATATTGAAGAACTGAGAGGCCTGGGGGACTAGAAACGGCCTGACACTAGGAGAGAAAACCTCTAAATGCATCGGATCAGGCACCACAGATAGCAGCAGCAGATGCCAGCTTATGATACCCCAAGGCCAAGCAGGGGCAGCTAAGGCACAGCAAATGCCAAGTTAAGATACCAGGTGGGATAAGACACATCTAAATGGAGCACAGCCCTTGGACCAGATATTCCCTATTCTCACCCTCAACACATAAATACACCATGGTGATCATAAATCCCCCGGGGACTTACTTCACTTTAGGGCAGAGAAGAGAAGACCAAAGATGGGGAAGAAGAAGAGAAGGAAAGTAGTATTTTAAAAAACGCTACCTGCCTGAAAGATGTGAAATTTTAAAGAAGAGTTAAAGATATTGAAAAGGCAGGAATATGAGGTTTCCACCATCATTTCTGCACATTTGAGTAATAACTGCCAATTTTAAACCTACTAAACACAGCTGCCAAAGTAATACGTTATCCAATGGCCAGCGTCTTCCATCATCTGCAGAGGTTCTCTGATACACATAATGTTGAAAATTTTGGCATTCTTCCTGTTTACCTTAACAGAATATAGCCAGAGGGAGGCGATGCCGCACCAGTCACTGATGGTGATCTCTTGAGGTAGCTGGGGCACTACGGCAGCCAGGCCAAGGCCGGGAAGAGTGGGAAGGCCGTAAGTGGGGATGATGTAAATCCAGAACGAGCCTGGGCTACAGAGCGAGACCTGAAATGGAGAGTTTGACCAGCCCCTTGGGGGCAAAACAGTGACTAGAATAATTTTCCAGGAAAGAACACTTGCTGAACCTCTTATGGCATGAGAACTGTGCAATGGGAACACACTAGGATCCAATGCTAGGTGACCAAGGAGGAAGACCCTGAATCACTGTGGAAGCCAGTTAAATAGGAGACAGGCAGTGTACAGGAGCTAGTTAGCTAGTTTGGTCAAGAGTATCTGTGAAGTTGAATTCATGATATGAGTTTTACTGGTACCATTTTTCTTTTCTTTTTTTTTTTTTGAAGATAGAACCTTGTTCCATCACCCAGGCTGGAATGCAGTGGCACAATCTGGGCTCACTGCAACCTCTGCCTCATGGGTTCAAGCCATCCTCCTGCCTCAGCCTCCAGAGTAGTTGAGACTGCAGGTGTGAACCACCATGCCCGATCACTGATAACATTTTGAACTCTGAACTTGTCTTACCTGCTTTCAAAGGCACATTGCCTCCTTATGGACAGAGCCCTCATGGGACTCTGATGAGTCACTACTTTCCATTCTCACAAACCACTTTCTTTTTTTTCTTTTTTTTTCTTTTTTCTTTCTTTTTTTTTTTAAGACAGAGTTTTGCTTGTCGCCCAGGCTGGAGTGCAGTGGTGCAGTCTCGGCTCACTGCAAGCTCCGCCTCCCAGGTTCCCGTCATTCTCCTGTCTCAGCCTCCTGAATAGCTGGGACTACAGGCGCCCACCACCATGTCCGGCTAATTTTTTATATTTTTAGTAGAGACGGGGTTTCACCGGTTAGCCAGGATGGTCTCGATCTCCTGACCTCGTGATCCACCCGCCTCGGCCTCCCAATCACAAACCACTTTCTTCCTCCAATTCTTAGATTGCTCCATCTAGCTTCCTCTTTGCCCCACTTCAATTTGCAGGCTACTTGCATTTTTCCTAACATCTTCACTTTTATTCAACATCTGCCCACTAAACTTGCCCTCTATAGACAATGTACCTTACAGTAGATGACAAATCTGCCCTCATTAGCACTCTTAAAGGTTCTTTGGCCATCCCTGCCTCAACTTGGTGTCAGTTGAGGAATTTGTCCTTTTTTTTTTTTTCTGTTATATCCAGGTTACAAAGCACATCTGTAGGTGGGTAACTGTATAGAATAGGACCATTTCATGTACAGGCTACCCAATCTCAACTGGTACTTTAATATTATGTGAATTTTTTGAGACAGTCTTGCTCTGTTGCTCAGGCTGGAGTGCAGTGGCACAATCTCAGCTCACTGCAACCTCCACCTCCCAAGTTCGAGTGATTCTCCCGCCGTAGCCTCTTGAGTAGCTGGGACTACAGGTGCCTGCCACCACACTCGGCTAATTTTTGTTTTGTTTTGTTTTGTTTTGTTTTTGAGACGGAGTCTTGCTCTGTCGCCCAGGCTGGAGTGCAGTAGTGAGATCTCGGCTCACTGCAAGCTCCGCCTCCCACGT
This sequence comes from Rhinopithecus roxellana, assembly GCF_007565055.1. Taxonomy (NCBI): domain Eukaryota; kingdom Metazoa; phylum Chordata; class Mammalia; order Primates; family Cercopithecidae; genus Rhinopithecus; species Rhinopithecus roxellana. The sequence continues at coordinate 143,940,009 of NC_044554.1, forward strand.
TCATGCCATTCTCCTGCCTCAGCCTCCCGAATAGCTGGAACTACAGGCGCCCGCCACCATGCCCAGCTAATTTTTTGTATTTTTAGTAGAGACAGGGTTTCACCGTGTTGGTCAGGATGGTCTCAATCTCCTGACCTCGTGATCCGCCTGCCTGGGCCTCCCAAAGTGCTGGGATTACAGGCGTGAGCCGCCATGCCTGGCCTAATTTTTGTATTTTTATTAGAGATAAGGCTTTTCACCATGTTGGCCAGGCTGGTCTTGAATTCCTGACCTCAGGTAATCTGCCTGCCTTGGCCTCCCAAAGTGATAGGATTACAGGTGTAAGCCACCATGCTTGGCCTGAAATTCTTTTAAAAAATGGCACGTGTTGATATACATTCTCCCAAAAGCTCTAGTAACCTGCCAGTCCTCTTATTTGTGTTAATATAAATAATAGTTCATATTTATTGAACACTCCTTGTGATAGATGTTTTATAAGCACTATCTCATTTAATCCTCACAACAATTCTATGACAGATACTATTCTTCTTTTTTTTCACATTTACCAGTTTATTATGGGGGATATTACAAAGGTTACAGATGAAGAGGTGCATAGCATGAGATATGGGGAAAGAGTTCGAGAGCTTCCATTCTCTACCTGGGCTCGCCACCCTCGGGGAACCTCCATGTGTTCAGCTATCCGGAAGCTCGCTGACGCTGGTTTTCTTGGGTTGTTATGGATGCTTCATGATGTTAGCATTCCTTCCCCCCAGGTACAGCGCAAGACTCTCTGGAATGAGAGTTTTATGCCCCATAATCAGAAAAGTGGGGAAGATTAGAGTCCCACCTTGGGGCAGGTGAAAGGAGGGCAGGAGAAAGAGAGATTCTGTTTCCTGAGGCTGCCCCGAGGCCTAACATACCCAACATTACAGTAAAAGACTGGAATAGGGGCTATGAGAGTTATGAGCCAGAAACCATGGATGAAAGCATAGATAGATAGATAGATAGATAGATAGATAGATAGATAGATAGATAGATAGATGATAATCTTTTATATGTCTACATATATAAACAGATCATAACACCACAGGCCACCCCCCTGGTTTTCGAACACAGATCCATTACATCAACAGAATATTCACAGTAATGAATAATTAGTCCAGTCCATCATATTGTAAGAATGTCCCCAGGGTGAGGCAATTTATGTTTGTTGGCTTTCTTTCAATCTTGTCAGGTTCTGAAAGCAGAAGTGGCCCTGGCAAATATATAGCTTCACCTTTTCAGGCATCTGGAATAACTGAACTAAGAGACAGTGTTATCTCTTGCTCTGAGACCCTTTCAAGTTATTAAGGTAATATTGGATTTCCCTCCATTTATAACCCATTTTTTCATTTATTTATCCTCAGCCATTATTAGTACTCCTTTTTCCCATTTGTCATTTATTTTTTACCCAAACTTTTCCACCTTAGGAAGGGATATTAGGTTTGGCCACTGTGCTGGTCCACATTGCTGGTGGCAATACTAGTCTAACAAGTGCCTCTCTCTCAGTCCATTCCCGCCCACAGAGGGTTGGGTTACATGGGTTCTGAACTCATAAGCCACTTTTACTACCAGGCAATATAGCTGTATTCACTTTTAGCCCCAATTTGCCAGATGGGGCGAAGTCACAATCCACTCCCATCAGGCCTATAGGAATTCTGACATAAAGTTTTAAAACATAGTTACAGTTTCTTAGTTACAGAAATCATCTCTGCTTCAGCAGTTGTGTTGCAGCCCTGGTCCTAGGGCCCCTGCATCATGCAGGGGAGGAAAAAAATTTTTTTAGATGACTTGGGGAAGAAATAAAAAAAATTATAGTCGTTAGCCAGCATACTCCTCCCTTGGCAAGAACTGCATATTCATACCAGCAACAGATACTACCATTAACCTCAAACTACAGGAGAAGGAATTTAGGGTTAGAGACATTAAGTCATTTGCTGCAGGTCATAGTCCAGAAAAAATGCATTTTAACCACTCGGCAGCTTTTCATTCTTCTCAACAGGCATTTCTACATTTTCCCTGCTCTCTCCTGAAGCACTCCAGGACTCCTGCCCTCCAGTTCTTTCCAGCAAGTGTCCTTAACTTTCCACAGCAATGCAGGAGGAGAGACTGACTGGAGCAACTGTTTACACCTTCCCCTTTCCCCACATCTATCATCGTCTTTCCCCCAATATATATGTGAGAATTGTCAAGTCCAGATCCTCCTTTCTTCTTGTAGGTCTTGCATTCATTCTTTCCCTTAAGTTTAACTTCTCCCTACTAACGCTTTTTTGTCTTTTGTGACAGTCTCCCTCTGTTGCTGACTCAGCCTGTAGTGAAGTGGCGCCCTCTCTCGGCTCACTGCAACCTCCGACTCCCTGGTTCAAACCATTCCCCTACCTCAGCCTCCCGAGTAGCTGGGATTACAGGCTCACCACCACACCTGGCTAATTTTTGTATTTTTAGTAGAGATGGGGTTTCACCATGTTGGCCAGGCTAGTCTTGAACTCCCGACCTCAGGTGATCCGCCTGCCTCAGTCTCCCAAAATGTTGGGATTATGGGCATGAGCCACCATGCCCAACCTGTACTAGCTCTTCCTTTACAGAAAATGAACATGGTCAAACCTTTCTCATCTTAAAAAACAAAAAAACAAACAAACGAAAAAAAACATTAAGTTGTCCAGTCATTCTAGCTACTTCCATTTTTTCATGTTGATAGTCAAGCTTCATGGGAGTAGTCTGCACCACTGGTGTCAATCCTCGAGATTAAGAGACCTAGGAGGACACAGGCCACAGCTGTCTTGTTTACTGTTCCACCCACCTACACTTCATGCTAAGCACAGTTCCTACCCTAATAAGCATCTGTTAAAGTTTTGTCAAATTAGTGAAAAGATGCAGAGATCCTTGGGAAAAATAAATAAGATTTCTATTGCCAGTAAGTTTTTGAAAGCTGTGGTAGCCCTGCTTCTTCTAAACCCGAACTCATTATTCCCCTCTTCATGCTTGCCTCTCCTCTGTATTAGCTTCTTCTCCCTCATCATGTATATGCAACAAGTCACCATGTGAAACTATCACATCAAACAAGTAAGCATGTAATATAAAAATAAACACATTTATATTTGTCTCCCACTCTCCTTTGAAATATTTCCTCCAGGACTAGTTTCCATTTTATGTCTCAATGACATCTAGGGCAAGACCCATGATTTTCTGGTCACTTTTAGTGACCAGCTGTATCACAACCCTGAAGGCTTGGTCTCCCAGGGACTTATCTAAAGTGTTCATTCAGCAAAAGTGTCTTTCTCCTTATGGGAGATGTTCTAAACCAATCATTTGTGTATTATACATATGCACATACACACATGTACATATATATACACACACATATTCATATATATGCACATATACAAATACATGGGACACATATATTTAAATTAAACATGAATATAATGTAAATCATACCTGTTTAATGTACACATATACAAATATATTTTACTATATGTAATGTACAATATATATAGAGTCCACATGATATTCTGGGTTTCTTGTTATTTGCCTGATTGCCTTATACTGAACCTTGTTTATCTCTCTTGGTCCAGACCTTTTGGATTCATGCCTTTTAATGTTAATTTCTCCACAAGACTGTTTTTCATTTGTCTCCTTTTGCTCCATGCATCCAAGTCTGTCAACCAGTTCCAATCTGTGGGCCCAGATCATTTTTGAAGAGGAAAGTGTAATTTCTACTCACTTGGGAGTGCTTTAAGGAAAGACATCATATTCATTTATCCTCCAAAATGGAACTTTCCTCCTGGCGTTCTAATGCTGTTCCCATCTTACACATGTGCTTTAGGACCCAGCAGAATACAGAATCCTAAATTGTCAAGTCACATATTTTGAGTCTGAAGTGATAGACATGCGAAATATTAGGTTGAACTCAGATAATCAAAACTCAAGTTATATACCCCATCGTCTCTGCAATGGGAATGCCACGAATTCACTACCGAAATTCACAATAATCAAATTGCGAGTTTCAATATTAGAATTTTAGGTAGTTTTTCCTACCCCTTCCCATAACACCCACTGATGGGCTTTCTTATTACTCCTTGCACACGCCCGCCCCCATCTATTCTACCCCCTGTCACTCACTATTTGGCATGAGTAACTCGGCCTCTGTTTGTGCCTAGGTTCATAATGTGGCAGCTGTTTTCATTACCATCTCATTATTTCACTGAGGGGGAGATGTTTCCATGGTGATGCTGAACTGCATAAGTAGAGATTTTACTACACTGAGCTTTTATCTTCTCAGTGTATTAGAGGGAACTGAGCTAGAACCTTTCCAATAGGAAAAAGGTTTGTAAATCTCCCTTCTGTTTCCTGTATCTGTCTGTGCTTTTTTTCAATGAAGGTATGTTGTAATTATGAATTTTTAACAGAGGGGAGTTGATAAAGAAAACCAATAGTTGTTTCTCTGTATTTTAATTAAATTGTCCTTTCAACATATCCATAGAAGCTTCCAGAATAGCATTACATAGGACAATTGACTAGCACAATTAATTTTTTCAAAATAGTCCCACCAGGAAAAGAGAATTTGGAGTCTTGGGAAAAATTCGGGATGGGAACTGGCCCAATTACTAATGTAATTATTGCTTAAGCTTTGATTGCTTCCAAAGTTGTCTTTGCCTAGGGGAAACAAAGGTCACAACAGCATTGAAATGATTATATAATACTTTTTCCACATGTGAATGAGTGATACTTGGTTTCATTAATTGCTTTGTGCTTAATACTATATTGCAGGAGAACTTTTAATAAAGTTTAATACCTTCCCCTTTGCAGTAAGCCTTCAATAATTTGATATTCACTGAAAGTAAATCTGCCCATGACAGCAAATTCTTTTCCATCGTTTGCTTTTGGATTTTTAGCCAAATCAAACCACATTTGTTGAACACTGAAGTTCTTAAGCACTTATATTCTTATTTAATAAATGAAGTACAAAGACAATCAAAACGTTGAAAGTAAACAGCATTGATAGTAACAGAATTAGTAAAGGCACCATTAAACAAATGCACCAATAGGATAAACACACTGGATCAAACCAATTATGGCATAGAATTCAGTTAAACGTAGATTTATCTATGACCTGATCCAATGGACTTTGATAATCAAAATAATACTAATTTCACATAGTTATTGATATGTTAATGTTATTGCTATAGAGATTTTGGCAAATTTTCAACAAATGTAAGGCAACATGTGGTATATCAGAATTCAATGTAATGGAACATTTTTTTGTTTTCTTCTTTTTTTTTTAAGTAGAAACGAGGGCTCACTATGTTGCCTAGGCTGATCTCAGACTCCTGAGCTCAAATGATCCTCCTGCCTCGGCCTCCCAAAGTGCTGGCATTACAGGTGTGAGCCCACCAGGCCTGGCCACAGAACACTTCTTGAGGAACTATTATGTGTGTTAGACATAATGGTAGTTTTTTTTCCCGATATTTCTTTGTTTATTTCTTGCAGCAGCATAAAGTGAGTATTACTATTTCCACTTAAATAATGATGAAACCAACATTTAAGATGTACAAGTACTAGTCATACATCAAGCACCCAGTCAGTATTAGAAGTATTAGAAGTGGGATTCAAATTCTGGTGTTTGTTTCCAACATCTCACTGGAAGGAATTATGAAATTATGTCTATTAGTCTCTAAATTAGGAAAGTTTTTTTATGGGGAACTTTCTGAACAATTATAGGGTGAGTGCCTGATGGAAAAACATAGAGTAGATAGCAAAATCAAGTAGAAAAACCTTTTAGAAAGAATTATATATATTAATAAATAATATTCAGCAATATCTTGGACAAGTAAATCATATATTAAAATGAAAAATTGGTTTTTAGTACATGAAAATTGGTTTGGTGGCCAGTTAAAGTTTGAGTACAGTTTTCCCTCTCCATGAGTCCTCATTTAAAATCAAAGGGCATTAGAATTGTTCATTCCTGTTTATTCTAAATTGTTTCTATTTCAAGTAAAGTCCCACTTCTTGGAGAGTAACATCTATCTCTACATGAAATGTAAGTCAAATATTCTCTTCCCTCAGTATTCAGATATAATCCATAGAATACCATAATTTGTACACTTGAAATAAGTGTAGAGTCAAGATATGATGATCTTGCCTAACTCACCCACTTGGCATTCAAAGTTCTATCTCATTACCTGCTGAGCCAGATTCAGTAAAATTTAGTCTTTGCTTATTAGAATGTTTTTATTTACATTTCCTGTAACTCTATGTTTTCTAGCTTTTAAATTAAAGAGAAATTTTGGAATCAATGGTTAAGATGAAGAAAAAGAAATTTATTGACATAGGGTTATCAGGCTATTCTCTGGTCAGTATATTTCCAAAATATGCAAGATGAAGCCAACACAACCGAAGTGTTCAGTCAAGTGTTTGTGGAATTGAGTTCTTTAGAAACTGTAATTATAGACAAAGCAGAGCTCCATTTGACTGCTAGCCAAGTATCACCTGGTACTATTTTTATGCAGTCTATTATTATCAAGAAATGTCTTCACAGAGAGTGAAAGTATAATGACCTTTCAGGCCGCTAAATGTGACTAAGAGCTCAATGTCAAAACAGATTGCTATGCCTCACCACATAGCTAGAATGAAAATTAATCAAAATGTTATGTGTGCAGATGGAAATGCTTAAATCAGTTTTACATACCAATTACTGTTCAGTTCCAAAAACCTATAACTTGTTCAAGATTTAATACACACTGAACAGCCTCAGAACTCCTTGAAGAATAATAATTCAAACTTAATGTAGAATGTAAGTTGACTACTGTTTCTGTGTTCTTAATTTCTATATTTTTCAGTTAAGATAAGTTACAATTCAGAGCCACACAGGAGATGCCTTTATAAAATATGTTTTCTGCTGACTGGCCTTTTTACAAAGACTTATGCAGCATATTTTTAGTGATGTAGTACCATTGCTATTACAGGACTTGATTCTGCACTCCTTGTTCAGAATAAAAGACAGCTGAATTTAGGATCAAGAAGCAAGATTTTATTTTAGTATTTGTCATGGCTAAACCTTGAAAATTACAATCAATGAATTAAGTTCTTCAGGCCATTGTTTTTTTCCTTTCAGTGCTGTTGTTTTTGTTTAGTAAAGCTATTGATGTCCAGATCAAAGAATACATGTTACTATTTTTATTTCAAATAATCTTTTCTTACTGTGTAAATAATATGTGCTTGGGATATGAAAATTAGAAAAAAGATAAACTAAAATGAAAACAAAAAATCACTCATAATTCTACCAGAGATAATCATTGTTAACATTTTAGTATTTATATTATAACCTATAAATAATTGACATAACAAGCTAATATTAACAATAATTTTAAAATATCAACATCTTCTAGATTTTTTTTTTTTTGCAAGTTTATATGGTGAGTGTTTTTCAAGGATTTAAGAAGCATGCTCCATCAGCATAATAGCTTTTTCTCATTTATGTAACAGATGCATTTCTGTCTGCTTGTGTACAGCAAAGGGTTAGAACCTGAATAAACTTATTTATGATTTTAGAAATGTACTCCATAGAATTTACTTCACTGCTCCTACCACTGATTCTTCAAATCAGCAAAGTACAGAAGGTCTTATCCCTTGAAAATGTTTTTAAACACTAGCACTTTAAATTGAAACACTGGTAGAAACGTAGCGATGTCAGGTACAATGCCTATACTTAGTCTTATTTAAAATAAGAATTGAAAGCACAACAGAAAATTTATCATTTTCTTTATCATCGGAGGGGAGGGAAAGAAAGCAAGCAGAGGTGGGGGTATGGTTACACTATTTAAGAGCTGAATACAAAGACAATGAGTCTTTCATAGTCTCAACAACTCCACAATAAGTAACTGTGGATTATCTCATTTATAATTCACACTGGATCAAAAAAATTGGTTCCTCTGTGTGTATCAATTTAATTCAAACCATATTATCTTCAGAATACAAAGATGAATACTACAAGATAAACTCTAACTGCAATAAGTATTTTCTAAGTAGAAGACCAAACACCAAAGGGAATCCCTCTTTCCAAAGTCTTCTGATATGGCAAGATTTTGCCAGAACGGAAGTCTAACACTTAAATAAGCTTTCTCTTGGCCAAGTAAGAAACTACAGTTGTTGTGGGTATTACCCTACAATTACCATATGTATTACATATTAAATTAAACTCAGCATTAAATATGCTTGTATAATTATGCTGTTAATAATGATAGCAGTGATGATGCTGGTGGAAAAAGCCTGTCTTTAGCCCAAGAAAAGTAAGGGAGAAAAATGTAACAAGCAGAAAACAAACACAGAGTTGGGCAATTTTTGACTAGGAAAGAGAATTTTAAGCGTAGAAATATAAAAAGAAAAGTATTCCCTTATTTCCCTTATGTGGAAATAATATGAAACACTTATTAGATACACTGGACAAGAAGAGAACTAAGTACTCCAACTCTACTGCAGCATTACAAAAAAAAATCATCCCTTCACCACAGTGTAAGATTTAAGGGCAACCTGCCCAAGGACGCATGTTATATAAAACACAGCAAGACTGCTGCTGCCCTGCTAAGTACTTCCAATCCCTACCCAGGTCCTACTGAAATACGGGTGGTCTCAATTAGTTTTATTGAAATAAATCTTTAAAGAAAAAGATAAAGCATTTAAAAAGACAAGTCAAAATGCATCAGGAACCACATATCCAACACAAACTTTATCCTCAAATGAGTTATGTTTGCCTCGCACTAATAACTTTTATTTCACTCAAATTAGAGCAATAATTTTCCATACATATCTTCCCTGCCCAATTCAAAGAAAAAAAATCCAAAATGATTAGTAAAGAAAAATATAAGAATTAACAGACCCTTTAAATTTGTTTTAAATATTTTGAATATTTAAAAAGTGTTTAAAGTTTGTAATTCCTAGTAGGAAAACATTATCTGAGTGAATACCCTAATGGCAAACGACTGTAAAATGCTTCAGCTGAATTTGGGGGAGAGGGGTAGGGATTATCTTCAAAGCACCCCAGCTCTCTTGATGAGAAGGTCAGAGGTACACTGGTTTGTATTATTGCGACATCCATAAGGTGATCTAGGTTGCTTTTCCTTCAGCAAGGGCTTTATTTATCAGAAGGGCATTATGCTTGACCTCCAAATTTGGCTGACAATTTACTGATGAGATTCATAACCCTTGGGTTGCTCTGGTATTTTGACATATTTGCTGGGTTCTGAGCCACATCCTGGAAGGCCACCATAACTTCTGGATCCTGTATGGCTGCAAGAACCTCTGGATCACTAAGAATTTCATTGAGTCCAGGCATTCCAGCCATTCCAGGCATGGCCCCTCCCATTCCAGGCATTCCTCCGGGAAAACTACCAGGCATTCCCCCAGGAAAGCCACCTGGAAAAGAGCCATACTGAGCTCCTGACTGTCGCCTGGCTTCTTCCTCCCTCTGGGCGCTCTCATGCTCTTCTCGAGCCTTCTTAACTCGTTCTATTCTTTCTTTGATCTCTCGCTCTTCGCGTTTTCTCTCATACTTTCTCCGATGTTCTGCAATTTTCTGTGCCCTAGGTTGAACTTCTTTCAGCATTGCACTAGCATCTTCAGCATAATCCAATTTACAGGCAAGGGCAAGATCATGGGCTGCTTCTTCCCAGTGGCCTAGAAGTCTGTGTACTTTCCCTCGCCACTTGTAAGGCTGAGCTGAATCAGGATTTATCTCAATGGCTCTGTCACAGTCTCGGATAGCAGCATTTGGCTTCTGTAATTTGATGAAGACACTGGCCCTCTTGGCATACAAAATGGCCAAGCGAGGATTCAGCTTGATGGCATCTGTGAATAAGTCAATGGCTTTCTGGAGTTCACCATCATTTAGGGCTTCAATAGCAGCCACATTTTTATCATTTGCCTGATCCATCATCTCCTCCGTTATCTCTGCATTTTCATCTCCCATTTCTTGAGGAGAATCAGTGTCTGGTTCAATCACACCTTCTTTATCAATTTCTAGATCACTTTCTTCACTTGATGGTTCGTCTGCCTTTAAGTCTTCCTCCACCTTCTTACTATCAGGTTTTTCTTCCTTGGTATTTTCTTCTGATTTAGCTTTCTGAGTAGCAGGTGGTACTTTACCCCCCATGCTCTCCACCCACTCTCTCAGGAAGCGCATTTCCTCGGTGTGCAGAACGCTCAGATCCTGCTTACACATTTTCACAAAGGCCCGAAGCTCGTTCACTTTGCGGGGGTCCATGGTAGAGAGGTGGTGGGTGAAGCTGGGAGACTACGGCCCTGTTCCAGGCCCAGGCGCTGGCTCGGCGTGACCACGCAGAAGGCTTCTAGATTTTTTAAGTTGCAATGTATCATACCATAACTATCATTTAGTAAGTAATATATTTTGAATATTTTTCCATGCCTTCAGTAAGTAATGGCCATGAAACTATTAAATGCCAAATATAAAGTGTTCCATTTAATGAATCTTCAGCTTTTTTTGTTTTATTACTCCCTAAAATGTTTCGAAAAATTTAGGTGCCCCATTGCTAATTTTAAGTCAACTTTTAAATTTTTTATTATGGGCTTAATAGTTTTGAAGTGCACCATTTCCACAATATTAAAATATTAACATCTTAAATTAAAACTGCTAAAATGCTCTTAAATATAGCTAATGGAAACCAGTATCATAGTGATTTGATGCTGATGATCATGTGTTTGAGAAATACATCAAGATCTTTTAGTTAGAAAGTACTGTATGCATTGTTCCTTTTCCTCCTTATATTTTACTTCCATATACCTACCCCATTGATTTTTATTCCAATGTAATATTTTTATATTTAAAAGTATTCATTTTTTGGATTTTTTTGTTATATCTTTATGCCTCTTTGAAACAAAACTATACACATAAAATGCACTTGAAAATTCATATACTGTGGGTAACCATAGAGCTCTAAGTACTAAATTTTCTTTTGAGCTGGGCATGGAGGTGCACACCTGTAGTCCCAGCTACTCAGAGGGCTGAGGCAGAAGGATCCCTTGAGCCAAGGAGTTTGAGGCTGCAGTGAACTACAATCACACCACTGCACTCCAGGCTGGGTAATAGGATGAGACTCAGTCTTTGAAAAAAGTTTTTTATTTTGGATTGAGTTATGATTACATTTAATATTGAATAATTGATCAAACAATTCTAAGCACATTACGCTTTTATAAATTATTATTAAACATTTAACAGTAAGATTTTATCAGAAATGCGTGTCTTCATATGATGGATGTTAGTCTTTTTTCAATAGAGCGTATATCGATGAATAAATCTGCCTTATTTCTTTTCTTTTTTTTTTTTTTTTTGAGACGGAGTCTCGCTCTGTCGCCCAGGCTGGAGTGCAGTGGCCAGATCTCAGCTCACTGCAAGCTCCACCTCCCGGGTTCCCGCCATTCTCCTGCCTCAGCCTCCGGAGTAGCTGGGACTACAGGCGCCCGCCACCGCGCCCGGCTAATTTTTTGTATTTTTTTAGTAGAGACGGGGTTTCACCGTATTAGCCAGGATGGTCTCAATCTCCTGACCTCATGATCCGCCTGTCTCGGCCTCCCAAAGTGCTGGGATTACAGGCTTGAGCCACCGCGCCCGGCATCTGCCTTACTTCTAAAATGAGACAAGTTTTAGTGGAAATTAACAAAATGGTCACTAGTAAGTGTACAGCTTTTATGAGGTTTCTCCATGATCGTTTCTAAATGCATTATTTTCAGAAGAATCTATAACACATTCCCTTTAAAGTAGTCCAAATTGAATAATAATGCGATAGGAATAACAAAATAAACAGAGAAGTAGTTGACATGTGATGAACAGGAGACTTACCAAAGTGAAATATGAATTTTCAGTACAAGCAATATTTTGGCAAATGTTAGTGAAAATGTTTTCTTATGAGCCTGAGTATATGTTAAAAAGACAACCCACTAACTTACCTCCACCATTGTTCTTTTCCCTCAAACTTGAAGCCCTTACTGGAAGTAAAATGGAAGTTTTTGTTACAAAGCAAATGAGCTTGCTGCCTGATACACATATGAGCCAATACTATGAGGTACATCCTTTTGAGAAAAAAAAAAAAGTCTTTATAGCAAAACTGATTAGCAAGCACACAAGAGCAGACTCAAATTTGTTTCCCCAGTTTGGAGTCTGGGGCAAATTTATGGGCTCAGAGGGCAAGGAAAAGGATTTAGGAATGTTGGTTTCACACGGTCTGATTGGAGGACTTTATATTTGACCTTTTATGGAAACATACGTTGAGGTGGATTTTAGCCCTGGATCTTCTAGGCCAATCGACGCCTTGCTTCTGATAAACTTCTGGTGTTCAGGTTCCTGTCATGTCCTGGTCTTGGTTCCAAGGAGAGGATTCACTGTTTCCAGATATTGTTAGAGCTAAAGCTTTTTCTGTTGCACATGCTGGGACAGCATGACTTGCAGTTTGGGGCTGTGTTCTACCTAAAAGTTAACTCAACATTTCGTTATCAACAGAGTAGACTCAGTTTGGGGTGGTCCCAAAATTACTACCTCATTCCTCCTTTAAGTCATTTTGAAAAAAAGTAACAGAGACCCAAATGGTGTTTTGATTAAATAAGACCCAAATCATGTCTTGATTAAATGAAGCTTCACAGGCACCAAAATTTTGAATTGCCCTTTGTTTGGCACTCCATTGTCTTTATATAATCTGAGGAAATGTAATGGTTGTAAGGCTCAGGATGGGTAAGAGGCATGCCTTTCTTTGGTAAAGTGGACAAGGGTATTAGGGAAAGGGGAAGTGGAGAAAGGAAACAGACATGATACTTTGACCATAGTACACTGTAAGGTGCATCAGTTTTAGGGAAAAAAAGTCATTGAAAAATAAAGATCTGGAAATTGATTTTCTTAAAAGTGTCATTACTGGTTTGTGTTCCATAAGGAGCACCTTCAGGTATCCCCAAAGATACCGAACATTGGGTTGGACATCATTGGTGTATTAGTTCTTTAATAGTAAAACATCACAGCGAGGTCCCCCCATCACTATAAAAATACTGTAAAAAAATTAGCCAGTTGTGGTGGTGCATACCTGTAATCCCAGCTACTGGGGAGGCTGAGGTCGGAGGATCACTTGAGCTCAGGAATTCAAGGCTATCGTAAGCTATGATTGCACCACTGTACTCTAACCTAGGCAATACAGTGAGACCCTATGTCAAAAAAACAAAAATAGGCCAGACCTGGTGGCCCATGGCTGTAATCCCAGCACTTTGGGAGGCCAAAGTGGTAGGATCGCCTGAGTCCAGGAGTTCAAGCCAGCCTGGGAAACACAGGAAGACCTTGTCTCTACAAAAAAAAAAAAAAAAAAAAAAAAATTAAATTAAAAAGAAAATAGTAAAACATTTGCCTAAATACATTGACTTAAGTGATTAATAGTAAATCATATTTGTTTTTAAGAAAGCCACTCAGGGGAAATTCCAGCATCCTAGATTTACTTATATATTTATCTAAATAAAAACAAAATCCATGATAAGTTTATGGCTGATAGAGACTAACTCAGTTTCCTGGGCATATATGGAAACCCGTGAGGCCCAGAGAGAGAAATGATTCTTCCCATGGCACCTGAATACTTAGTAGTAACGGAGTACTGAGGATGGGAAGCCAAAGCCTTTTTTTTATCTTAAACGAATCATAGAAAAATTCTTTTTCATTTATTTTTTAAAGCTTAGCCTAAATATAGTTTCAAACAGGAATTTAAAAATTGCCAACTGCCTCTTGCTAGGAAATTAATCTAAATTCCACAGAACCCGAATTTTAGTGTCATCACCATTTCCATTTACTCTTCATGGCTTTTTTTTTTTTTTTTTTTTTTACCGAGTCTCGCTCTGTCGCCCAGGCTGGAGTGCAGGGGCGCGATCTCCGCTCATTGCAAGCTCCACCTCCCGGGTTCACGCCTTTCTCCTGACCACAGGCACCTGCCACCAGGCCCGGCTAATTTTTATGCGTGTTTTTAGTAGAGACGGGGTTTCACCGTGTTAGCCAGGATGGTTAACTCCTGACCTCGTGATCCGCTTGCCTCAGCCTCCCAAAATGCTGGGATTACAGGCGTGAGCCACCGCGTCCGGCCTCTTCATGTCTTTTTATCAATGTCTGTTTCCTTGGTCTCTGCCATCGCAATTTGTATTCTTGGTATTTGGAGTCTTTAACTTCTGCATTCCTCAAAACTGCACTGAGACTTTCCTTGTCATGCATAGTGCTTGTCTTGACAATTCTGGGGTTCTACTTGGCTTCAAGGAGACTGGGCCCAGGTAGGTCTTCTGAATCAGGGAAGCCCTGAAGACCCTCCACAAGTGTTGCGGAGCTTCATTTGCACCACATTTTACTAATGCTTTCTGTTTCTTCATTACTTTTATTTTTTCATGACCCTTTCTGTGCCTCATGACCTTTCTTTGCACGACCTTTCTTCAGCTTCAGTCTCACTGCCTGATTCCTTCAATATTTACAATTGCAATTTAATTAGTGCAAAATTCTGATTGACCCAGCTTATTTCTGCCTGGTTAGGGATTTTGATGCCAAACTACACTGAGCCTGTAGATCAGAAGCTCACTCTTGATACAATCAGATTTAGTGACGGTGGGGCATGTTGCTGGAGGCTTGGGGCTGTCCCTTCATAAAGGTAGCAAGTAGAACAAAATTTCTATACAACACAGCCATATCCTGAATAATATTGTTTTGCATTTTGATTTTTAAAAAGAAAATACAATATATTGTGAACATTCTTTCATGATAATATTTTTCTATATTGTTTTAATGCAATAGCTCCCAAATGATATTGCACATTGTACTTGGGGAGCTTAAAAAAATAACAATGTCTCATTCCCAGAAATTATAATTTATTTGTGTGGAATGTGACCTGGTCTTTAGAATTTTTAAAAGATCCCCAGGTGACTCTAAATTGCAGACAAATTCGGAAACGCCACATTAATGGCCGCGGAGTGTTACTGAATAGGAGCCGTATCACTTATTTAATGAATATTTTCTCAATGGATATATTTTAAAGTGGTTGTTAAGTTTTCACTATTTTTAACTACACTACCAAGAACATTTCTTTTCTTTTTTTTTTTTTTTTTTTTTTTGAGACGGAGTCTCGCTCTGTTGTCCAGGCTGGAGTGTAATCCTGGCTCACTGCAACCTATGCCTCCCGGGTCAAAGCGATTCTCCTGCCTTAGCCTCCTGAGTAGCCGGGACTACAGGCGTGCACCACCACACCTGGCTCATTTTTGTATTTTTAGTAGAGACAGGATTTCACCATGTTGGCCAGGCTGGTCTTGAACTCCTGACCTCAGGGGATCCGTCTGCCTTGGCCTCCCAAAGTGCTGGAATTACAGGCGTGAGCCACCACACCAAGCACGAACATTCTTTTAGCAAAAATTTTTAGCACAATTATGGTTAGTTAGCACAAATTTCTACTACTGAAATTATTGAAATAAAAAGTATGACTATTCCAAATTGCCCTCAAAAAAGGTTCAATTTACACTTTTGCAAATTATTTAAGGATGTTTTCCCTATTCCAGGCTAATATTGAGTATCTATTAATATTGAGTATCTATTTTTTTTCTATTTGATAAGTAAAAAATAGTATGTTTTATTTTATTTTTTGCATTACTGGGGAGATTGAATTCCACCTCCTCCTCAGTTTATTTTGCCCTTTTATTTTTTCTTCTGTAAATTATTTATATTTGGGTTTTCTTTGGTTCGTTTTTCTCTTAGGTGATCATCTTTTGCAGATTTCTTTATATCTTTTTACATACTAACACTATAGATTCTTAGTCATATATGTTATACATATTTCTAGCTTGTTTTTTGCCTTCATTATTACCTTGCCATTTTTTAGAAAGTAAAATCATTTAATGTTTCTTATTATTTCAATTTCTTGGTGTCTGTGTCTCCACTTAGGAAAAAAAAAAAAACTTTCATTACTATTTTTACCACCTCTCAAAAGTAACCTTTGTAAGACTAAAATTGCTTGTTATTTTTTAAAAAGGATAGAAAATTGACTATTGTGGTATGATCTTTGTCACAAATAAATCAGACCTAGACCAACATAACTAGTTTGTATTATTGAACCATTAGTTGCATCCAAGTCTTACTAGAAGCATACACTAAAAAACATAAAAGACATGAAAAAGTTTAATCTCACCAAAAGTGTTTCCTTATTAAAACATCCCTGAAATTGAGACACTGGAATTTTCCTGTGTATACAGTAAATATACAATAGGGAAACAATGGCAGAATAAAGCCAGATAATGTTCAACTGAAGACCATCTTGTTTATTTTATTTCATAAGCAAATTCCCCAATATAAAGTTTAAAAAGAAGTTGGTTCCCATAGTGGTACCCTGGCATTTGTATTTGTCTGTAATGTAATCTGTAGATATAGTTCTCAAGTCCTGTGGAAAGTTAGCATTAAATTACTGGTTAATGTTACTCTCGAAGAATTGTGTTCATTACAGCATGTCTTTGAACCACCTCAAATATCCTTATAGTTGTCCTTCAGTTTATGATGCTGAACGTATGGTGCTTTAGTCTTATAAGAAAACAGCAAAGATTAGATTGCCTTGTGGTCTCATTTAGACAGTTAATTTTATCTTTGTTTTCTCAAGTCACATTTCATTGTGTTTCTCGATGGTGCAAAACTAATTGGCTCTTATCACAGTTACATTACCTTCAAAGGCAGATAAAATTAATGCAAAGTAAAAGATCACTACAATCAGAGATATCTGGTTAAAAGGGAGGCAGGCTTGCATAAAGTGGCTGCAGAATCCACAGAAGACTCTGGCAGAATAATAAATCATGACTTTCTCCAGGTTATCATCTTATGCTCTAGTTCATTATTTTGTATCGTTTGTTTTAACCTTGGATTGTCCCTACTACATCTGCTCTGCTGTGATTAATTCTGCTGATGGAAATAAATTGTGGAAGGGCAATGCTGTACCGCATGACTAATTAGCTACCAAATTATGTCCATAAATTAACATTTTGTTTTTATTCATTTAAATAAGTCAAAGTTGTCAAAGCTTATTTTGTGTAGATCACTTTAATATCAATTTAAATTTGTAACCTGTTTCAGTTTACTTACTTTTTGGTCAACTAATTCTTAAAACGATTTCGTATGTTAACTTTTCTAAAAGGATCGAAGTTCGGTTATTGTCTCTGCACAAGAGGAAGAAAGCTTTTCTCAGTTAAGCTGTATATCTCATCAGACTCTCTGCCATAGCCTACCCTTTCCTCAGCTCCCACTTGTCCCCAATCCTGGCCACAGCTCCTCGTCCTTCTTCTATTGGTTATATGGAAAGAATTACTATTGTAAAAAACTAAATCGTTCTCACAAGAATCTTCTAGGGCCTCCACCAAGAGGAAAGACATTTATAGATACTGAAGAAAGGGACCAAGTCACTTTTTATTTTTAAATATCTCCACCTAAAAAAGTAGTTAGGACCAAGCAGGCTCTCAGTAAACTTTAAAAGTCCACTCAAGAATGCTATATGAAAGAATAATATTAGATAGAAAACAGATTATTTCAGATCCAGAAACAATGATGAGAAGTGTTTCTATATATCCTGTGGCATTGCATTGCTTGCTAACATAGACATTTGAAGAATGCGACTCAGTCTTTCTGGAAGACTGTTTCATTGATTTTATTTTAATAAAAGCATTTGGTCCTTTTTCAATAACAAGGCACTGCCTGCCACCTTAGGAAACTGAATAATATGAGAGATGTCACAAGCCCTCAAGTTAATTTCAGGAAGTTCTCCTAGTGGCTGTCCTTGCCTTTTATGTAGGGTGGTAGGGGAGACGGCTCACACTCGTTCACTAGACCCAATTGTGCAAAGTTCTTCCCAATTTCTTGTTCAGTGAGGGTACACTGGTAGCTTGAATTTGGCAATGGAAATATTTATTCCACAGAAATTTTCTAAAAGTACAAATTAGGACTTTTATTTTCCAGAGAGTTGGTTGTTAAACATTTACCAGCACCACTCCACTGTTTAGATGTGAGGTAAATGGTGCTAGGTATGGCTGTCTCTCTCTTTTTTTTTTTTTTTTTTTTGAGATGGAGTCTCACTTTGTTGCCAGGATGGAGTGCAGTGGTGCCATCTCAGCTCATTACAACCTCCGCCTCCCGGGTTCAAGTGATTCTCCTGCCTCAGCCTCCCGAGTAGCTGGGACTACAGGCGCATGCCACCAGGCCCAGCTAATTTTTGTGTTTTTAGTAGAGACGGGCTTCACCATGTTGGCCAGGATGGTCTCTATCTCTTGACCTCGTGATCCACCTGCCTCAGCCTCCCAAAGTGCTAGGATTACAGGCATGAGCCACGGCTCCCGGCCAGGCATGGCTCTCTTACTGTGCCTTTCCAATTTAACTCTTAACTAGTTCATAGCAGAAGAATCTTTACATTTATGTTTTCTCTGTCTCCCTCTCTTTACCCCCTCTCTGTCTCTTCCTAAGAACATAGTTCATCATCTCTCACCTTTCCTTAGTCCTCAGCCCTGTTTGAAATTAACATCCTAGAAATTCATGTTTGAAATAAATACCCCTGAAAATCTCTGAGTGAAACAATCAGGAGACAGTTATTCCCAGGCTTTTAACTCAGCTGAGTCAAGTACCATCCCAGTTACCACTCCAAACAGGTTTCCACAATGATAACATGTTTCTACTATATATGGGGAGCACCACCTTATATCTTCCTTGATACTTGGATAATTTTGACAGAGGAAAGCACTGCATCATTGAATCATGGTATCATACATAAAGGAATCACTCCTCAGCTTAGTGACCAATGGACCAATGTGGTTGTTTTTTTTATGTGATCTCACTTTTTCTTTTATTTTTACATCTTTTATTATACTTTAAGTTCTGGGTTACATGTGCAGAATGTGCAGTTTTGTTACATAGGTATATGTATGCCATGGTGGTTTGCTGCACCCATCAACTCATCACCTACATTAGATATTTCTCCTAATGTTATCCGTCTCCTAACCCCCCACCCCACAACAGGCTCCAGTGTGTGATGTTCCCCTCCCTGTGTCCATGTGTTCTCATTGTTCATCTCCCACTTATGAGTGAGAACATGCCGTGTTTGGTTTTCTGATCTTGTGATAGTTTGCTGAGAATGATGGTTTCCAGCTTCATCCATGTCCCTGCAAAGGATATGAACTCATCCTTTTTAATGGCTGCATAGTATTCCATGTTGTATATGTGCCACATTTTCTTAATCCTTCATATCATCGATGGACATTTGGGTTGGTTCCAAGTCTTTGCTATTGTGAATAGTGCCACAACAAACATACGTGTGCATGTGTCTTTATCATAGAATGATTTATAATCCTTTGGGTATATACCCAGTAATGGGATTGCTGGGCCAAATGGTATTTCTAGTTCTAGATCCTTGAGGAATCTCCACACTATCATCCACAATGGTTGAACTAATTTACACTCCCACCAACTATTTTTCCACAACCTCTCCAGCATCTGTTGTTTCCTGACTTTTTAATGATTGCCATTCTAACTGGCATGAGATGGTAGCTCATTGTGGTTTTGATTTGCATTTCTCTAATGACCAGTGTTGATGATCATTTTTTCATATGTCTATTGGCTGCATAAGTATCTTCTTTTGAGAAGGGTCTGTTCATATCCTTTGCCCATATTTTGATGTTTTTTTTTTTCTTGTAAATTTGTTTAAGTTCTTTGTCGATTCTGGATATTAGCCCTTTGTCAGATGAATAGATTGCAAAATTTTTCTCCCATTCTGTAGACTGCCTGTTCACTTTGATGATAGTTTCTTTTGCTGTGCAGAAGCTCTTTAGCTTAATTAGATCACATTTGTCAATTCTGGCTTTTGTTGCCATTGCTTTTGGTGTTTTAGACATGAAGTTTTTGCCCATGCCTATGTCCTGAATGGTATTGCTCAGGTTTTCTCCTAGGATGTTTATGGTCCTAGGTCTTACATTTAAGTCTTTGATCCATCTTGAGTTGATTTTTGTATAAAGTGTAAGGAAGGGGTACAGTTTCAGTTTTCTGCAAATGGTTAGCCAGTTTTCTCAACACCATTTATTAAACAGGGAATCTTTTCCCCATTTCTTGTTTTTGTCAGGTTTGTCAAAGATCAGATGGTTGTAGATGTGTGGTGTTATTTCTGAGCCCACCATTCTGTTCCATTGGTCTCTATATTTGTTTTGGTACCAGTACCATGCTGTTTTGGTACCAGTACCATGCTGTTTTGGTAACTGTAGCCTTGTAGTATAGTTTGAAAGCATGATGCCTCCAGCTTTGTTCTTCTTGCCCAGGATTGTCTTGGCTATGTGAGCTCTTTTTTGGTTCCATATGAAGTTTAAAGTAGTTTTCTACCAATTCTATGATGAAAATCAATGGTAGCTTGATGGGGATAGCATTGAATCTATAAATTTCTTTGGGCAGTATGGCCATTTTCATGATATTGATTCTTCCTATCCATAAGCATGGAATGTTTTTCCATTTGTTTGTGTCCTCTCTTATTTCCTTGAGCAGTGGTTTGTAGTTCTCCTTGAAGAGGTCCTTCACATCCCTTGTAAGTTGTATTCCTAGGTATTTCATTCTCTTAGTAGCAATTGTGAATGGGAGTTCACTCATGATTTGGCTCTTTGTTTGTCTATTATTAGTGCATAGGAATGTTTGTGATTTTTGCACATTGGTTTTGTATCTTGAGACTTTGCTGAAGTTGCTTATCAGCTTAAGGAGATTTGGGGCTGCGACAATGGAGTTTTCTAAATATACAATCATGTCATCTGCAAACAGAGACAATTTGACTTCCTCTCTTCCTATTTGGATACATTTTATTGCTTTCTCTTGCCTGATTGCACTGGCTAGAACTTCTAATACTATGTTGAATAAGAGTGGTAAGAGAGGGAATCCTTGTCTTGTGCCGGTTTTCAAAGGGAATGCTTCCAGTTTTTGCCCATTCAGTATGATATCGGCTGTGGGCTTGTCATAAATAGCTCTTATTATTTTGAGATACATTCCATCGATACCTAGCTTATTGAGCTTTTTTAGCATAAGGGGTGTCGAATTTTATCAAAGGTCTTTTCTGCATCTATTGAGGGGTGTTGAATTTTATCAAAGGTCTTTTCTGCATCTATTGAGATAATCATGTGATTTTTGTCTTTGGTTCTGTTTATGTGATGAATTACATTTATTGATTTGCATATGTTGAACTAGCCTTGCATCCCAGGTATGAAGCCAACTTGATCATGGTGGATAAGCTTTTGGATGTGCTGCTGGATTTGGTTTGCCTGTATTTTATTGAGGATTTTCGCATCAATGTTCATCAGGAATATTGGCCTGAAATTTCCTTTATTTGTTGTGTCTTTGACAGGTTTTGGTATTAGGATGATGCTGGCCTCATAAAATGAATTAGGGAGGATTCCCTCTTTTTCTATTAATTGGAATAGTTTCAGAAGGAATGGTACCAGCTCCTATTTGTACCTCTGGTAGAATTCTGCTGTGAATCTGTCTGGTCCTGGACTTTTTTTGGTTGGTAGGCTATTAATTACGGCATCAATTTCAGAACTTGTTATTAGTTTATTCAGGGATTTGACTTCTTCCTGGCTTAGACCTGGATGGTGTATATGTCCAGGAATTTATCCCTTTCTTCTAGATTTTCTAGTTTATTTATGTAGAGGTGTTTATAGTATTCTGTGACGGTAGTTTGTATTTCTGTGGGATCAGTGGTGATATCCCCTTTATCATTTTTTATTTCATCTATTTGATTCTTCTCTCTTTTCTTCTTTATTAGTCTGGTTAATGGTCTATTTATTTTGTTGATTTTTTTCAAAAAACCAGCTCCTGGATTCATTGATTTTTTTGAGGGTTTTTTTCATGTCTCTATCTCCTTCAGTTCTGCTCTGATCTTAGTTATTTCATGTCTTCTGCTAGCTTTTGAATTTGTTTGCTGTTGCTTCTCTAGTTCTTTTAATTTTGATGTTAGGATGTCAATTTTAGATCTTTCCTGCTTTCTCTTGTGGGCATTTAGTGCTATAAATTTCCCTCTAAACACTGCTTTAAACGTGTCCCAGAGATTCTGGTACATTGTGTCTTCATTCTCATTGGTTTCAAAGAACATAGTATTTCTGCCATCATTTCGTTATTTACCCAGTAGTCACTGAGGAGCAGGTTGTTCAGTTTCCATGTAGTTGTGTGATTTTGAGTGAGTTTCTTAATTCTGTGTTCTAATCTGATTGCACTGTGGTCTGAGAGACTGTTATGATTTCCGTTCTTTTGCATTTGCTGAGGAGTGTTTTATTTCCAATTACATGGTCAATTTTAGAATAAGTGCAATGAGGTGCTGAGAAGAATGAATATTCTGTTGATTTGGGCTGGAGAGTTCTATAGATGTCTATTAGGTCTACTTGGTCCAGAGCTGAGTCCAGGTCCTGAATATCCTTGTTAATTTTCTGTCTCATTTATCTGTCTAATATTGACAGTGGGGTGTTAAAGTCTCCCATTATTATTCTGTGGGAGTCTAAGTCTCTTTGTAGGTCTCTAAGAACTTGCTTTATGAATCTGGGTGCTCCTATATTGGGTGCATTTATATTTAGGATAGTTAGTGCTTCTTGCTGCATTGATCCCTTTACCATTATGTAATGGCCTTCTTTGTCTCTTTTGATCTTTGTTGGTTTAAAGTCTGTTTTATCAGAGATTAGTATTGCAACTCCTGCTTTTTTTTCTTTTTTTTTTTTTTTCTTTTTTTTTTTTTTTTGCTTTCCATTTGCTTGGTAAATATTCCTCTATCCCTTTATTTTGAGCCTACGTGTGTCTTTGCATGTGAGATGGGTCTCCTGAATATAGCACACTGATGAGTCTTGACTCTTTATCCAATTTGCCAGTCTGTGTCTTTTAACTGAGGCATTTAGCCCATTTACATTTAAGGCTAATATTGTTATGTGTGAATTTGATCCTGTCTTTATGATGCTAGCTGGTTGTTTTGCCCATTAGTTAATGTAGTTTCTTCATAGTTTTTATATGCTTCACAATTTGGTGTATTTTTGCAGTGGCTGGTACTGGCTCTTCCTTTCCATGTTTAGTGCTTCCATTAGGAGCTCTTGTAAGGCAGGTCTGGTGGTGACAAAATCCTTCAGCATTTGCCTGCTGTAAAGGATTTTATTTCTCCTTTGTTTATGAAGCTTGGTTTGGCTGGATATGAAATTCTGGGTTGAAACTTCTTTTCTTTGAGAACGTTGAATATTGGTCCCCACTCTCTTCTGGCTTGTAGGGTTTCTGCCGAGAGATCTGCTGTTAGTCTGATGGGCTTCCCTTTGTTGATAACCCAACCTTTCTCTTTGGTTGCCCTTAACATTTTTTTCTTCATTTCAACCTTGGTGAATCTGACAATTATCTGTCTTGGAGTTGCTCTTCTCAAGGAATATCTTTGTGGTGTCCTCTGTGTTTCCTGAATTTGAATGTTGGCCTGTCTTGCTAGGTTGGGGAAGTTCTCCTGGATAATATCCTGAAGAGTGTGTTTTCCAACTTGGTTCCATTCTACCCATCACTTTTAGGTACACCAATCAAATGTAGATTTGGTCTTTTCACATAGGCCCATATTTCTTGGAGGCTTTGTTTGTTCCTTTTTATCCTTTTTTCTCTAATCTTGTCTTCCCTCTTTATTTCATTAAGTTGATCTTCAATCTCTGATATCCTTTCTTCCACTTGATTGATTTGGCTATTAATACTTGTATATTCTTCATGAAGTTCTCATGCTGTGTTTTTCAGCTCCATCAGGTCATTTATGTTCTTCTCTACATTGGTTATTCTAGTTAGCAATTCAACTATCTTTTTTTCAAGGTTCTTAGCTTCCTTGCATTGGGTTAGAACACGCTCCTTTAGCTCGGAGGAGTTTGTTATTACCCACCTTCTGAAGCCTACTTCTGTCAGTTTGTCAAACTCATTCTCCATGCAGTTTTGTTCCCTTGCTGGTGACGAGATGTGATCCTTTGGAGGAGGAGAGACGTTCTGGTTTTTGGAATTTTCAGGCTTTTTGTGCTGGTTTTTCCCCATCTGTGTGGATCTCTCTATCTTCGGTCTTTGATGTTGGTGACCTTTGGATGGGGTCTTTGAGTAGATGTGCTAATCCTTTCTGTTTGTTTTTTTTTCCTTCCAACAGTCAGGCCTCTGTGCTGCCAATCTGCTAGAGTTTGCTGGAGGTCCACTCCCAACCCTGTTTGCCTGAATATTGCTAGTGGAGAATGCAGAGCAGCAAAGATTGCTGCCTTTTCTTTCCTCTGGAAGCTTTGACCCAGAGGGGCACCTGCCAGATGCCAGCCAGAGCTCTCCTGTATGAGGTATCTGTTGGCCCCTACTGGGAGTTGTCTCCCAGT
Organism: Rhinopithecus roxellana; assembly: GCF_007565055.1. Lineage (NCBI taxonomy): Eukaryota > Metazoa > Chordata > Mammalia > Primates > Cercopithecidae > Rhinopithecus > Rhinopithecus roxellana. The sequence goes on from NC_044554.1 coordinate 143,964,420, forward strand.
CAGTATACACTGGGGTCAGGGACCCACTTGGGAGGCAGTCTGACCCTTAGCAGATCTTGAATTCTGTGCAGGGAGGTCCAGTGCTCTTTTTAGAGCCACCAGGCAGGGATGTTTAAGTCTGCTATAAGCCCCTGACTGGGTCTGCTGCCTTTTTTACAGAGATGCCCTGTCTAGAGAGGAGAAATTTGGCAGTCTGGCCTTGGCAGCTTTGCTGAGCTGCAGTAGGCTCCACCCAGTTCAAACTTCCCGGTGGCCTTGTTTACACTGTAACAAAGTAAAACCACCTACTCAAGCCTCAGCAATGGCAGACACCCCTACCCCCACCAAGCTTGAATGTCCCAGGTGGATCTCAGACTGGTGCTGTGCTGGCAGTGAGAATTTCAAGACAGTGGATCTCAGTTTCCCGGGCCCCATAGGGGTGGGACCTGCCGAGCCAGACCACTTGGCTCCCTTGCTTCAGGACCCCTTTTAAGGGGAGTGAATGGTTCTGTCTTGCTGGCGTTCCAGGTGCCACTGGGGTATGGAAAAAAAAGAACTCCTGCAGCTAGTTCAGTGTATGCCCAATTGGCCACCCAGTTTTGTGCTTGAAACCCAGGGCCCTGAGGGGTAGGCACCAGCAGGGATCTCCTGGTTTGCGGGTTGTGAAGACTGTGGGACAAGCCCAGTATCTGTGCCAGAGTTTCTTGGGCTCAGACCCTCACAGCTTCCCTTGGGTAGGGGAGAAAATTCCCCGACTCCTTGTGCTTCCTGGTTGAGGCAATGCCCGGCCCTGCTTCGGCTACCCCTCCGTGGGCTGCACCTATTGTCCAACCAGTCCCAGTGAGATAAATTGGGTACCTCAGTTGGAAATGCAGAAATCACCCACCTTCTGTGTTGCTCTTGCTGGGAGCTGCAGACCGGAGTTGTTCCTATTTGGCCATCTTGAATCCACTTCTTGACCAATGTGTTTTCAATGCAAAGAAAAGATTTGCCTATAGGGCACTTTTAAAACTAACTGTACTTATGATATCAGTCTATTTTATGCCTCCTATCACTGTCCTAAGCACTGTAAGAAATAAAAAAGTAGAGCAAATGATCATTTCTTACAGAATCCTTCCAATCCTCCTATGAATGGCAGGACTAAGAAAACATATGAAGCAATTAGGAAAAAATTAAGTACTAAACTTAAAAATATATATATATATATATATATATATACATATACTGGGTCAATGTGCCAAAGAGCTGGAGGGGCCAGGAAAGACTTTATGTTGGGATTCCTACTGGAGCTTGCCTTTGAGCAATGAGTAGGACTGGAACATGCAGTAAAGAGGACGGAGGGCAGTTTATGTGGAACCAACAGCATGAGAAAAGGACTTGGCCTGTGAGCTAATCATATCTGACTCTTTGGAATTCTTGGGAAATTTGATTGAATGGACCATGGTTTTACAGGACCAACAGGTTCTTATGCCCACTGTACAGTAATAAACCAATACACTGAGACAGATGGGTTTGCAGCAGAGAATCACAGGGTGGCTGAGTGAGAAGATGGGAGGAGACCCTCAAATCCATCTCCCGAAGGAGTTCGGAGCTGGAGTTTTTAAGGGAATCATGGAGGGCAAGGGGTTAGAAAATTGGGGTTATTGATTGGCCAGAGTAAGGGGGATGAAATCATCAGGATGTGAAAACTGCATTCTTTGGTGAGTCAGGTCCTCGTGGGGTCCTTCAGCTGACATCAGTAGTTTCACTGGTATGTAGGACTTGAAAGGATATCTCAAAGGGAAAACTTACCCTTTCATAATGTTCAAATTGTTATCTACAGAGCAGTTAAGGGAACTATAATCCAGAGTCTATGTGATTCTAGGACAACAGGCACCACCCAACTATGAGGAAGCAGGTCAGAAGGCAAGCTGACCTAATGATTAATACTGAATGTGCTGCAAGCTCCGTTTATTTTAGTTTCTCCTCTTCCCTTCCTCCCTGATTAATTTAATAAAGTTTATAAGGAAAGTTTCACTGGAAAGTTTTTTTTTTTTTTTTTTTTTTTTAGACAGTTTCACTCTTATTGCCCAGGTTGAAATAAAATGGCACGATCTTGGCTCATTGCAACCTCTGCCTCCCAGATTCAAGCAATCTCCTGCCTCAGCCTCCCAAGTAGCTGGGATTACAGGCACCTGCCACCATGCCCGGCTAATTTTTTGTATTTTTGGTAGAGATGGAGTTTCACTATGTTGGCCAGGCTGATCGCAAACTCCTGATCTCAGGTGATCCACCCGCCTTGGCCTCCAAAGTGCTGGGATTACAGGCATGAGCCACCACACCTGGCCTCACTGGGAGATTCTTAATAGCCAAACAGAAGAATTTTTCAAACGCAGTAGACAATAGAAAACTAATATTGGGCTTTTGAACATCAGAATGATGAGATTAAAAGGATGCCTTTGAAGGTTACTATCAGCATTTTGTAGGAGAAAGTGTGTAGATAAGTATTAGTGGCAAGGGGATAGGTAGAGTTGACTTAGGTCAGCCTTGTTAGCAGGCACGTGGGGACCTCAGCAGGGAGCTGGTCAAGGCCAAAACTGGGTGGAGAGCTACTCACAGTGGCAAAGATTAGGGTGTGGGAAGTGAGACGGTGGCCCCAGTGAGATCAGATGGCAGCTCCAAAAACAGAGCACCCAAAAGACACAGCAAGCTTGGGCATGATACCAGCAACAGCCAGCATCAGAAGAATGGATGCGATGGGTAGAACACAATGATAGGAAATCTAGGTAATAATGCAAGAGAGTTGAACAGATGTGATAATGCAGGAGGTACAAGAGAAACCAGCTTCTCCTCAGGAAAGGACATAGGCAGTAGGACTAGCAAACTTCTAGGGTCTTCACATCACCTGCAGCTCAGGGTAGGGCCGCAGTCTAAATGGGTACAAGGGCACAGAGCTGATAGAATATAGAGAAGAAGGCGAATCAAAGGAAAAAGCTAGTCTAATGGCTAACATAAGAGGGAGGATCAGAGGGTGACAACCCAAGGAATGCCTAGACACCCAAGGCTGGGTCCTCATATGGCAGACCTTGGGCTTAGCCACGTTAGTGGTAAAGGAGAAACAGAGGGCATATGGAACCACCACTGTGGGTAACTGTTCCATTGCTGTGATTAATTTAAAATCTGCACCAGGTTGCAAATTCAAAGGTTTTGATCCTGCTTTTGTTAGGATTGGTTGAGAAGTCAGCAAGTTTCTTTCAGAATAGACAAGGAAGGGGAGGTGACAGACAGAAAATAGGGGTTGACCCTTGAAGCTGATGCAATACTGCAGGTAGCAAGAACCTATAATTTAACTTTTTGATATTTTAGCCTACTGATGCATGTTTTGAAGAAGTACTTATGCTTAAGGAGTAGAGGAAAGACAAAACTTGGGAAACCTTGAGATGTGTACACATTCAACTTCCATATAATTTTGAATAACTGTCATGTTTAGGAATTGGATTTTCTTATTCATTTAGATTTCCGATTACTTGACTTCTTTAGAAAACATTTTTGGGCATAGCTTTTTCCTACATCTGTTTTTCTTGGGATAGCTTAAATTTCCTGCCTTATCATTAATATAAATCAATATTTCTTCAATAATTGAAGACTGCACATTACTCACAGTCATTACTCTTTATTGAAGAAATAGAAAGTTTAGTTTTAGACAATACTTTATTAACTCTAGGACAAACATGTTTGTAAATGAGGCCCCAATTTCAGTTTCTCTCATCTGTTGTAAGAATTCAGTACATCGTACTGATGATGTTGAGGGTCCCATTTAACTCGAAGGGACTTTGATTCCATGGTTTCCTTACAAGTCTAGGGCACACGCCTATATACATTAAAAAGGTTACTCAAAGATTTTGCTTGTTTGAATATATATTAATTATTAAACTTTGCATAAATAGCATTTTAGGGTGTTTATTAAAATTTGCCAAATTTGGTTACCCAAATTCTGTAACCAAACAGAGGAACACACAAAGAGTCTTATAAGTGAGTCAGCTAATGGAGGGAGAGTTCTGTTTCAAGTAAATAAGAGGAGAAAATCTAGGCTTTTTTTCATGTCCACATAATGTGACCAAAACTGTTCTAGCTGTTTCACACATACATATTTATATTAAATTACAGCAGTTGTGTGAGGTATTTTGTCTCTTTTGTGGAAATGAAGAATCAAAGGTTCAAAGACATGTATTAATTGTTTACTAATATAGCTGATAATACAACTAACATTATAATATTATACAACTAATGCACCATGATACAGCTGTACAGTAATAGAGCTGGCACAGCCAGAATTTACTTTAAACTCTAATTCTAAAGCTCATTTTTTTTCACTATCCCTTTCAGAAATATGTCTGCATATATAAACTTTTATAAAAGAAATAGTCGAAATCCATTTTTTCTGGATACTGCAGTTGTGAAGTTTATATCAGTATATATTGCTGAGTCAATAAAATAAGTTTAACCTCATAGATTAACCCAAACTTTTTAAAATGTAATAATTTAGTATTTCCCCAGATAAAAATCAGCTGAGAAGTTGCCCTGGTCTACAGATAACCTTATGAGAGGGATGGCATTTAAGTTTTGTCTTCTATGCCAGTTCTTATCAATTGATAGTAGCTGCCTGGATACCTTCATGGAGAAAGAATCTGAGGTCATGTGTTAAGTCAGCAGGAAGGAATTCTAGGATCCATGAGAGATGAAGGCCATGGTCACGGTAGGGGAAAGTAGCAGCTCAAGTACTGGTCAGAGCTGCCACAGGTATTAGTAAAGTAGTATGTGTTTTGGAATGTTAGTGCTCAAAACTGTCTTCTGCACTCAAAATTATCTCGATCAGTCTTGGTTTTGAGGCTTAGTGTTTCCTAAGCTTGCCTGATCATGAGAATCATTGAAGATAATCATTTAAAAATATTGTTTCCCAAGCCTCTTATCTGAAGATTCAGGAAGTCAAGAGTGGGAAGCCAGGAATTTGATGACTTGGCAAGTTTGGGAATGTATGAGTTGCCAGTAATTTCAGAAAGCCCCTGTGAAGGACAAAATTCTTATTAATGAGTAATAATTTAAGGTGTAATTTTCCTAATAGAGACTTGAGCACTAATAGGCAAGGAGCAAACAAAAGATCAATTTGAGGTTGTGTGCAGTGGTGCACTCCCAAAATCCCAGCGCTTTGGGAGGCTGAGGCAGGAGAATTACTGAAGCCCAGGAGTTCAAAACCAGTCTGGGCAACATAGTGATACCCCATCTATCTACAAAAGAAAATAACTTAAAAATTAGCCAGGCATGGTAATAGTCCTGTGGTCCCAGCTATTCGAGAGGTTGAGGTGGGAGGATTGCTTGAGTCCAGGAATTTAGGGCTGCAGTAAGCTCTGACCTACACCAATGCATGCCAACCTGGGCAATAGAGTGAGACCCTGTCTTGAAAAAAAATTAAAATAAAAAAGGTCAATTTGATGGTGACTGACTGGAGATAGAGAAGTTCAGAGTGTGTGATAGCTTACCTACCTTATCTGAATCTGCCCCAGCTTGCTGACTTAATCTCATTCTGCTGTGCCTCTTGCTCACTCTACTCCAGCCACACTGGTCTTCTTCCTGTTGCTGTAATTCATGCATGTTCCCACCTCAAAGTCTTTGCTCATGCTCTTCTTCCCGCATCTTCTGCTATGCTTGGAGACCTTCACAGGCCTAGTTTTTCTAATCCTTCCTTAACTGGTAGGTTATTAAGTGGAAAAGCCAAATGGTAAGTATACTAGTCTGTTCTCGTGCTGCTAATAAAGACATACCCAAGAGTGGGTAATTTATAAAGGAAGGTTTAATTGACTCACAGTTCTGCATGACTGAGGAGGCCTCACAATCATGGTGGAAAGTGAATGAGAATAAAGGTTCCATCTTACATGGCAGCAGGCAAGAAAACTTGTGCAAAGGAACCCCCATTTATAAAACCATCAGATCTCATGAGACTTATTCACTACCACAAGAACAGTATGGGGGAACCACCTCCGTGATTCAATTATCTCCACCTGGCCCCACCCTTGACACATGGAGATAATTACAATTCAAGGTGAGATTTGGGTGAGGACACAGCCAAAACATATCAGTAAGCAAGGAGGAAGAAGAAAAGCACAATTTTCAGTCTGTGAAACAGGCACTACTCATTGCCTATTCCACAACCAGAGACTCCTTAATGTTGCAAAAGGGAGGCTCCCTTCCCATGCCCTAAGCAGTGAGTTATACCAGTCATTATTTACCATTTGCAACGAAATCAAGAAGAAAAAAATTAACAGTTTTCCTAGAAAAGAAAGAAAGAGAATGATGCATATAAAAACGGAAGAAGAAAGTCACTAGTTGCATAATAATTAATCAGGATAAAATGTGTTATTTAAAACCATTCAATCACTGCCTTATCTTTTCTCATTCTTACAGGGTACTCATAAGTATAATCATCTGACTGTATCTTTGAAATAGAATTAGGATTTGGGAAGCATCGTAATAAACACTAACTGAAGCCACTCTGAAGAAAACATCATTAATCAAGTCATAGATAAGAGATTCTGTCAGCATCACATTTAGAAATTTATATCCAGACTAAATTCCCGTAAACAACTCTTGTGTGCATTAGGGATTAGAAAAAATGAAGGCTTCTTGGTTTACTATAACACTAAAAAAATATTGTTTAGGCCTAATTTCTCAAAATGGAACCCACCCAGGTACATGTGGTTTCCCAATTGCAGAATCTTTCCAGTACAGTTCAGTTTGCACAATGCTGCTGAATTCTCTTTAGAAAGTACTGTTTTCGCCCAGTGCTCTGGCTCATGCCTGTAATCCCAGCACTTTGGGGAGGCCAAGGGGAGCACATTGCTTGAGGCTAGGAGTTTGAGACCTGCCTGGGCAACATGGTAAAACACCATCTCTACTAAAAATACAAAAAATTAGCCAGGTGTGGTGGCACACACCTGTAATTCCAGCTACTCCAGAGGCTGAGGCACGAGAATTGCTTGAACTGGAGAGGCAGAGGTTTCAGTGAGCCAAGATTGGGCCAATGCATTCCAGGCTGGGCAACAGAGCAAAACTCCGTCTCAAGAAATAAAATAAAATGAAATAATATGAACTAAAAAAAAAAAAAGAAAGGAAATACTGTTTTCACTGCATCAGCCATCTACTGAAAATCCACTTAAAAAGCTACAAGGGCTCCTCATTGCTCTTTTAAATAAATGAAAAATCCTTAGGCTGGTATTTAAGATGCCTACTCAGTTATTCTTAGGTTTACCTATCATTAAGTAAGGTTTATACCAATTTTTAAAAATCAACCAAAGCACAATAGCTATTTAGTACTCTATTAGTCTATTTAGATGCTATGCCTGCCTTCTGCTGAGATGGTTGACTAGATTTATGAGTCACACACTTAATTTCTTCAGCAAAAGTTTATCTAGCCACACCGTTGGCCTTCTATCCAGAGCATGATTTTCTAAGAATGAATTTCCTAATTTTCATGTTCTTTGCCATCTGGATAGGCTAAGAAACTCGACAAATCATCAAGTTCTGGTTCCTGTTTACTTTATTCCTTCCACATTTTTCACTTTCCTCTCCCCTTTTACTATAAGTAGCAAGGAGGAACCAGGCTGCATCTTCAACACTTAGCTTGGAAATCTCAGCGAAATATCCAAGTTCATCACTTAGAAGTTCTGCCTTCCATCCAACAGTAGGACACAATTCAGTCATGTTTTCTGCCACTTTATAAAAAGGACCGTCTTTCCTTCAGTTTCAAATAACATACCCCTCATTTCCTTTTGAGGCCTCACTGGAGGCATATTTAATGTTGATATTCCTACCAACAATCTGCTTGCAAGGACACATATATTCTCTAAGATGAGAGAAGCATCTCTTCCTTCTGAGCCCTCACCAGAATCTCTTTTAACAACTCTATTTCTACCAACAGTCTCTTCGAAGCAGTTTAGGCTTTTTCTTTTATATACCTCAACATTCATTCAGCCTCTACCATTACCCAATTCCAAGGCCACTTCCGCATTCCTACATATCTGTTATAGCAGGACTCCACTTCCTGCTACCAGAATCTGTATTAGTTTCCTGGGGGGCGACGGAGCAGTAACAAATTACTTATAAACTAGGGGCTTAAAACAACAGAAATTTATTTTCTGGAGGCCGAAAGTCCAAAGTCAAGGTGTCAGCAGTGTTGGTTCCTTATGGAGACACCGAGGGAGAATCTGTTTCTTGTGTATTTCCTAGCTTCTAGTAGCTGCTAGCAGTCCTTGGCAATTCTTGGCTTGTAGACACGTCACTCTAATCTCTGCCTCCATCATCAATGACTTTCTCTTTTGTGTCTCTGTCTCTCCAGCCTCCTTTTGCCTATTCATTCCTTTAATGGTATTTAAGGCCCAACCGAAATCCAGCATGATCTCACCTCAAAATCCTAAACTTATTTACATCTGTAAAGACCTTTTATCCAAATAAGGTCACATTCATAGGTTCTGGGGGTTGTGATTTGGATATATTGGTTGGATATATAGTTGGGGGCCACTATTGAGCCTACTATCCCTTTTGCTCCCCAAATTTCATGTCTGTCCACAAATATAACATGTTCACCCTATCTCAACATCTCCAAAAGTCTCAGCCCCTGATAACATCAACACTAAGTCCAAAATCTCACTTAAATGTCTTCAGCTCAAAAGCCTCAGATCTTGTCATCTAAATCAGATATGGGTGAGACTATGGGTATAAATTATCCTGGGGCAGCAATTCCTCTCTATCTCTGGATCATGAACATGGAAAACAAGTTATCTACTTTCAAAATACAATAGTGGGACAGGCATTGCATATCCTTATGCATGAACTGGGTTTACAATATATATCCTTATACAGTCCTATTCAAAAAGAGAGAAATTGGAAAGAATAAAAAGGTTGTCAGTCCCAACACTGAAATCTAGTAGGACAAATTTAAGTAAGTTTCAAGACCTAAGACTAATTCTCTGTGGCTTGATGCTTGCTATAGACAAAAGGTTTTTGTCTCCCCAAAATTCGTATGTTGAAATCCAAACCCCTAATATGATGGTATTAGGAGGTGGAACCTTTGGTGGGTGATTAGATCATAAGGGTGGAGACCCCATGAATGGGATTAATGCCCTTATAAAAGAGACCCCCAAGAGTTTTCTAACCCCTCTGTCATGTGAGGATACAGTGAAAAGACAGCTGTCCATGAACCAGTAAGTGGGCCCTCACCAGACACAGAATCTTCTAGCACCTTGCTCTTGTACTTTTCATCCTTCAGAGCTGTCAGAAGTAAATTTCTGCTGTTTATAAGCCACCCAGTGTATGGTAGCTTATCACAGCAACCTGAGTGGACTAAGACGATGCTTCACTTGCTGGGGCCACAGCTCTAGCCTCTGAGTCTGCAGCAATAGCTCCATTAGCCTCTGGGCCTATGGCGGCAGCTCAGTTTGCTTCTGGGCTGTTCTCAGCAGCCCCAGCTGGCCCCTGCGCCGCTCTGCCCTTAGAGTCATTCATCCTCTCTCAAAGGGTAGCACACATTTGTAGCTGAGTATCTCTATCAGTCTGTTTCTGGCTGTAGAATCCCAGAAGTCATGTTTCAATCATATCTTTTATGAGTTCTGAGTTTTGTAACCTTCTTAAAAAGGGCTCTCGGACAGATGTGGCAGCTCACGTCTATAATCCCAGAACTTTGGGAGGTTGAGTCAGGAGGATTTCTTGAGTCCAGCAGTTCAAACCTCCCTGGCCAACATGGTGAAACCCCATTTCTACTAAAAATACAAAAATTAACCAGGTGTGGTGGCATGCGCCTGTAATTCCAGCTACTTAGGAGGATTGCTTGATCCCAGAGGAGGTGGAGGATGCAGTGAGCCGAGATCGCTAGCCACTGCAGTCCAGCCTAGGTGACAGAGGGATACCCTGTTTCAAAAAATAAATAAATAAATAAGGCCTTTTAAACTATAAAGGTATATGTGATTCCACATTTTCTCGTGCTTTACAATTCTGTTTTTTATAACCTTTCCTCTGGAATTTATTCTTGTGCATCATTTAAGGATGAGATAAAGCTATGGTTTCCCAACCAGTAGCTAGTTATCTGGCCCTATTGATTGATCAATGCTTTATTTATCTATAATATGCCAGTTTTATCATATATATGAATATTTGATGTAATGCCTTTTTATTATTTATTTATTTATTTATTTATTTATTTATTTATTTTAAAGAGATGAGGTCTTCCTATGTTGCCCAGGCTGGTCTCTTAACTTCTGGGTTCAAGTGATTCTCTCATCTCAGCATTTTAGCCTCTGGAGTAGCTGGGACTACAGGTGTATGCCACCATTCCTGAGTTGATTTCATGACATTTTAACAGAATCCCCCCTCCCTCTCTCTCTCTTTCTCTAAATATGGTTGTGAGCTCTCAGCCAATGGGAATTGGTGTGTAGTGTGACGAACTGTATAAAACAGTTTTCAGGCAATAAGAATAAGAACACTATAGCTTCAGCTAAGAGGTCCACTGCTTAGCTACCATAGGGTGACTATATTCTGCAGCATGTGTTATTTACTATTCAGTGGCCTGTCTTTTGTTTATTTTGTATTCCGTAGAGAAGTTTGTCCCAAATGACTAAGTGTGTGAAAATAATAATGTTGAATATGCTTCACATAAGCAAGAAAATAGTGTTACAATTGGTCTTAAAAGTAGAGGCCTCAGAGAGGCTTTTGAAGAGGCGCTTTCCAGGATACAGTCAAGGAAGTAGAAGGTTAAGATGGTGCAGAAACTAGATATTGGTAAGTGCTAACTTACATTAAAAACGCCATCCTAAGCATCACTGTGATCTGGATTGACCAACAATTGTATGAAGATAGCTAGGAAAAAACTATGGCAGGAGTCTCATCCCCACTTCGGAGAATCTGAGTAGACCGCAGAAGGGGTTGCCAAGGCAGGATATCAGGAAAGCATCTCCACAGGAACTTTGCGATAGCAATTCTCTGATAGAGTTGATTCAGTTATGTACCTCTTTCCAGTAACACAGTCCCTCCACTAAATAGGGTATGTGTGTACTAAATTCCTGTAAGTATACCTGAGTCTGTTTCAGGAATATACATTCTGCAATATTAATTTATGTGTCCATTCCTGCATCAATACCACATTTTAATCACTGTAGCTTTGAAATGTTTTAATGTATTGTAACGCAAAAAAGATCTTGAATATTTTTGCTTATTTACTTTTCCAGATGAACTTTAAGAAAAGCTTGTGTCAAGTTCTCTTTTCTTAAAAATCCCTTTGGCCAGGTGCCTCACACCTATAATCTCAGCACTTTGGGAGGCTGTGAAGGGCAGATCACTTGAGGTCAGGAGTTCAAGACCAGCCTGGCCAACATGGTGAAATCTCTTTTCTACTAAAAAAAAAAAAAAAAAAAAAATACAAAAATTAGCAGGGTGTAGTAGCAGACACCTATAATCCCAGCTACTGGGGAGGCTGAGGCAGGCGAACCACTTGAACCCGGGAGGCAGAGGTACAGTGAGCCAAGATGGGGCCACTACCCTCCAGCCTGGGTGATAGAGGGAGACTCTGACAAAAAGAAAAAAAAAGAAAAATCCCTTTAAGATTTTGATTGGGTTCACACTGACTTGATAGGAAACTATCATGTTTGCAATATTGTTCTTCCTATCCAAGTTCATAATGTATTTATTCAGATATTTTCTATACCCTTTAGCAACTTTTTTTCATACAAATCCTACAGTTTTAGGATTTATTACTGGTCATGTTGTAGATTTTATTGTTTTAGGTTGTGGAAACATTTCTTTCGATTATGTTTTAAAATTATATTTTACTGGTATTTAGGAAAGATGTCATTTTATCTTACATACTTTCACTTTACTGACCTCTCTTATGAATTCTGAGTTTTTCTTTTGATTGTTGGAATTTTTGTTGGCAATCATAACATCTTCAAATAATGAAAGTCTTTCCTTCTGGTAATGATACCTCTCTTTTTTTCCTTGCCTTGTTCCCATTGGTTTAGAAATTTAATGAGAATGTTTTCAATGTTTCATCATTAAGTATGCCCTTAATTAGGTCTATACCAGATTTTCTCTAGCAAGTCAAGCGAGCTTTGTTCTATTCTTATTTTACTGAGAGTTTTATTTTTTAATAATATTGTTGATAGTAGTAAAGTTGCTGTGCTATATATGGTCTACATACATTTCTTTTAAAAATTTATTAAGACTTTTTATGAACTATTATGTATTTTTTCTTTTTAAAAAATCTTTAAAACCTGTGAAACCTATTATATTTGCTTCATGCGTGCTTGAATTGTAAATTATGTTTAATTTCTATATTAAGTTGTGATAATGGAGTCATTTAAACCCTATAATACCTTTTCTTGATAATTTATGAGAATTTTGTCAAAATTTCCTTCTTTGATTATGATGATTGTACATTATTCATTTCTTCTTATATTCTCACTGTTTTGTTTTTCTTTTTATATTTCCATGTTGAGTTGTTAGGTGGATAAAGATTCACGATGATTATAACTTATTGGTGGGTTTAATCAGCAAAGCACATTCCACTTTTGTTTTGACTAAAACTATGATTGCTCATTTCTTTTTGTTACCATTTACTTGGTATATTTTTCTCTATCTCTTTATACCAAACTTTTTAGATGTGTGTTCTATAAATAGCATATTATTAGGTATTTTAGCTACCCAATCTAAAAATGTATCTTTTATCAAATTAACCTATTGACTTTTGTGATAGTGCATATTTGGCACTTTATCCTTGCTATGTTTTCTTTCTTATTTCCTATCTTCAGCTCGATTTGTGGAGTTTTGCTTATTCTCCCCCAAACTCCCACTCCACCTTTTTTTTCTTTCTAGGAGTCTGGAAGCTATTTATCCTATTCCTTTATTCTCTGGCTTGCTCCTTGCCCTTGAATTTTGGAAAATACGTTGTTTAAACTCAGGTTTTTCTATAATGTGAATGATTGTTGTTGATAACCTCCATCCAAAACTAGACAAGATCCTGAATATATTTACACTAACCCTAACTCCTCCCAGCCTCCCATATTTTGTGGGTATCATCTGGTATTTCACAGATTTTTAAAAAAATTACTTCATAATGTGGCCCAATTTTTATGTGAGTTTTACCTTAATAACGGCCATAATCCTTATAGTAACTTCATAAAAATGATTTTTCTATCAGTTTCACTTCTCTTTTTTGCTTACCACCATCTCTTTTATTCTCTGTGTTCTTCTTGGCTGTATATGTTTTTTATTTTCAGTATCTCCAAGAAGTACTTTCAGGAAACATTAATAGTAGTATTTTCTGAGTTCCTTAATATTGTCTTCATATGTCAATGATAGTTTGGCTAAGCACAGAAATTTAGGTTAAAAATAATATTCCTTTAGAACTGTAAGGAAATTATACCATTTTGCTTACTGCCCAAGAGTTCAAATGAAAAATTTAAAGCAATCTGAACATTGTTTCTTTAAAACTTTGTTTTTCACTCTTTGGAAATTCTTAGCAATTTTCTTTTTCTTGGAGACCAGAAATTTCACATGTTAAATCTAGGTGTGGTGCTCTGTACCACTCCTCTCCACCCCACACACATATGCAGATATTTTGTTGGTTTTCCCTAAAAAGGACAGTAACAACACTTTAAAAATATAAATCTGAGGTCATTCGAGGGGCCAACAAAATACAAGGAAGAGAGATAAAAATTAAATGTTTAAATTTAACACAAGGCACTACATTGTCACCCAACATCTACTACCATGGGAGGTAACAGACTAAGGAAGATTAAGTTACAGCAAAAATAACTAATATAAATATTAGCGATTACATAGCAAAAAGTGGGTTTGCTTTCCAGAAGACTAGGGTACCCTGACCGTTTGGGCCCAGTAGGATATTTAGCAAGGAAAAGGTCAAGATGGGTGGAGGTAAAGCTAAATCAAAAGCAACAGTTATAACTGAGAATCCAAGATAGATAGTCTCCAAATAGATGGTGACAGATCTATCTTCCTCCTCGCAAGAAGCATTTGCTATACTTTGTTGCTTCCTCTCAAGATCCCAGTGGCTGCTCAAGCTGAAAGTTATCTATTCCTGCCTTTCAGGGGGTTCAGCAACCAGAACTAATTTTGTGGTTGCTCAGGGCTCTTGCTGCAACTGAGCATAGCACTTGGAGAATTTGTGACACAAAGTGGGGGTTGGGGCCAGGGGGTAGATTGGGTGGCTTTATTGCTAGTTGTTCTGAAAAAAGAAAACTCTGAAGCATTCACACATAAGCTTTCCAATCACTTTCAAATACCTCTACAAACACCCTCAAAAGTCTGAAATCTTGCAGCACAAGGGCTATAGTTAAAGCTGCTGGGCTCACAAAATCATCAAGGAAGCCAGATGAGACAACCCGGCCAGGAAATCCTAGTGATTATTCTTAACCTGTTTTTCCCTAATTTAAGGTAAACTCTTATATACCTGATGTGGGATGTACAAAGTTACACTGCAGCAAGCTGACTCTTCTGCTGAACTTCTAATCAAACCTAAGAAAAAATAAAGGCAAGGTTTATTTTATTAATCTTATTTTATTTTAAAATAGCATAACCTAGAAGTTATTCTGTTACAAAGGAACATGGCTGAACAGGTAGGAAACAGATTCCCCATTATGAGTTCTCCTTATGGCTTCTGCAAGGATCATGGAGATGTCAATTACTCGTATTTTGGAGCAATGCTTCATCTTATCCTCTTGAGGTATGGTATTGGTGACTACCACTGCTTCAAAGCATGCAGTGTTGATGCGAGAAATGGCTGGGCCAGAAAAAATTCCATGAGTCAGGATAGCATAAACTCTGGTGGCTCCAGCTGAGAGAAGTTTGTCAGCCGCGAGGCAGATTGTACCACAAGTGTCTGCCATGTCATCTACAAGGATAGCCACACGATCATTCACATCTCCCACTAGCACCATGCAGTCCACTTCATTGGCCTTCTTCCGTTCTTTATGAATCAAAGCAAAGTCCACATTCAACTGGTCTGCAATGGAGGTCACTCTCTTAGCTCCACCAGCATCTGGCGAGACAATAGTGCAGTTCTTCCACTCAGAGATATTCTCCCTTATCCACTTCAGGACAGTTGGCTCTGCATACAAGTTGTCTACTGGGATATCAAAAAAGCCCTGAATTTGAGAAGCGTGTAGGTCCATGGTGATGATATGATCCGCACCTGCTATAGACAGCATATTTGCAACAAGCTTGGCAGAGATTGGGGCCCGGCTCTTATCCTTCTTATCCTGTCGGGCATAAGGGAAGCATGGGATGACTGCAGTAACTCGGCTAGCTGAAGCAATCTTGCAGGCATTAATCATGATCAAAAGCTCCATTAGACTGTCGTTGATTTCGCCACAACCACTCTGAACGATGTAGACATCCTCTCCACGCACACTCTCATCAATTTCCACGCAGGTCTCCTGGTTGCTGAATTTCTTAGTCACCACCTTGCCTAGCTCCAGGCCCAGGCGGTCGGCTATTTTCTGGGATAAGTCCTGGTGGGAGCTGCCGCTGAAGATTTTGATATTCGGCATCTTGGCCAACTACCAGAGGCACTCTGTCGAGCGATCCAGCTGCCACCGAAACTGGAACGGAAGTGAAGCACAGACTCTAACGGCTTCCGGGTGTTACTCAACCGTTAGAGTCCCTTCCCCATTGCGGCGCGTGGTCCCAAATCGACCCCGGGTCTTTTGAAAAAATTCCTGCTTGCCACCTCCTACTTCACACTTTTGCTTGCCATCTCCCACTTCACACTTTTAAACTAAATAATCAAGAATTTACACTGTATGGAATTTTTTTTTCTATTAGCACCAGTATTAGTTTCCTAGGGCTATTTAAACAAATTTGAATGCATAAAAACATAAAACTTCTACAAAGCAAAACCCAAGTTTAAAAGGAAAATCACCTACTAAAGTATATGCAAAGGATTATTTTAGAAATAATTTCCCCAATGAAGTGAGAAAAAGACAATAAAATAGAAAGTTGAAAAATGGCATAAATAGGCAATCACAGTAAAAAAATAAATGGTTAAGAAACGTGAAACAATTGAGGTAATCAAGAAAACGCTATTTTCACACATCAAGTAGTCAAAATGTTAAGATGGATAAGGTCTTCTGTTTGGATGGAATGTATAAATATGTAGGTTTTGCATGGCTAATTTTGCACGTAAGCTTTGACTCATCATGTATACTTCTAGGAATCTATTTCAGAGAAATTTTCACAAGCACCCCAAATATATATGGCTACATAGTAGTGTTGCTGTATTCATTCATTCAATAAATATTTTGTGAACACCTCCTATATATCAGGTATTATACTACTTCTAGGGTATAAAAATGGTGCATGACAAACAGTAATTGCCCTAGAATTGTTTATAAAAGGAAAATCTGGAAACCAACAAATATTCATCAATAGGTAAATTACCAAATAATTTGTGGTGTATACATATGCAACCATCAAACAGATTAAGTGTAATCATGTGGAAATATCTCCTAGGTATTTTTCTAAAGGTACAAAGTCAGTCACAAAAATATGCATAGTATTATGTTTATGTATTTAAGATTATGTGATACTGAAAGCATCCAAGTAGTATGGAAGTCCTCTTTATAATAATTACCTTTGGAGAGGGGAGTAGGTTGTGAGAGCTGAGAATGAAGGAGGACTGTTATATTTTACTGTTGTCAGTGTGGCATTTGAACATTTATTACTTTTATAATAAAAAAGATGAACAAAATATATTTGGTAATTAAATGTTTGTTAGCAAATTTTAAGCATACAACTTCCATGGTGTATTGGGGCTGGAAATAGTGAGGAAGGAGGTAGAAAGGACCATAGATGCCAATAATTTCATAAAAATAATGGAGGCATCAGATCAGATCAACCATTTATATCTTGCTAATTGTGTGTCTGACATTTGGATACCAGGATGTTTTCATTTAGCCTAAACCAAATCATTTTTTTTCATATTGTAAAATAACCAAATAATTTAATAGATTTTCTCACCACACTTCTGGGGTTCCTTAATGTGTTGGGTTCATGAATAGGATAAGCTCAGAAATGGGATAAGAAATGGGGTAGGCAACAAAGATGGGTAAGATTCAACAATGTCTGTGAAAAACATTACTTAGCTATAAAAAGGTAGTTTTATATATTGAATGAGGTATCATTATAAACTCAAATAAACAGCTATGTTTTAAATATTACACCAAAATGATTTGCTGCTGATCCAATCACCTCTCACCTGACATCAACATGCTTTTCTCCCTAGTTCAGTCTCTTCCTGGTTGACAGTGTATGCCAGCCCATTTCTGTCTATAACCCTTCATTTGTATTCTTTTTATCAAAAAAATAAAAAAATCAACAGACCTACCTATACCACATAATTCTCACCCTTAGGCAGACTACATAAAGTGATTTCTAAAGAAAATCCCGAGGCTTAATTTAGAAGCACTAAAAAGTATTTGTAGTTTCAATTTATTTTTCTCTTACTATTCTCAGTGTGTCACACATTTTTCAGTTTATTTAAGAAAACAAAACGATTCTAAACAGGTTTAATATTACCTAAATAGGATTAAATGCTAATGTAAACATTTAAAACCCATACATGGTTGCATTTTCCTCGAGGTGTTAAGGAGGAGAAATTTTTGTCTTGCTGCTATTTTTGTTTCAAGCTCTAGCTGTTGCTATATGTTATAGTTCCAGAAATTTGTCTACAGTCATAAAATGTTAAAGATAGATATGGCCTTAGAGACCACCTAGTCTGATATTACAATTCACAGACAGGGAACTAAGGCTCAGAGAAATGAAGCAACCTGCCTGGGATCTATCAGCTAAATAGAGGCAGAGTGTGGATTAAAATGTGGGATTCCTGAATTTCCAAGTAGGGCGGTGTCAACTATACACTTTTAAGCCTTTTCTTTGAGATTTATCAGAACAAAGGAAAAATTTAAAAGTACTACGAAATATTTGCATAATTTTTTTCTCTTTTACCAAGCAACTACAATAAAGAACAAAATCCCAAACATGAGACTGGAAAGATTTTTGCTTAAAAAAAAAAAAAAAAAAAAAAAAAAAAAAAAAAAAACCTTTTCCCAGAAAGAAATGAACCATTAGTAGTGTCAGGGAAGTAGCTTTGTTATTCTGACATTTCTGTTACCTACCTGGTCTATTGCAAGGGGATTTAGTGTCTGTTTACTTTGGTCTCTGTAGGTTGAGAGGGACATCTGTTTTATCATTGACTGCTTTTCACAAGTTACAGGTAGGAATGATGCCTACTGCATAGCACCTTCTATTAAGGACATTGTTTCTTAAATTACTCTGGAAACAAAAACTGTGATATAGAGACAATGCCTTATCTTTCTCCTTCCCAAGGCAAGCATATTTCAGTGTCATCTTTATGGATCTGTGAGAATTATTGTATTTTGAAGGTCTTTTGAGTCAATACCCAGAATATATATGTATATATATATTACCTTGGTAATAGTTTCTTGCTTTACTGATTATTCTTTTACCCTTCACAATTCCAACATAAATAATTCAAAGAGAGTTCTGATGCAGCTTGATTGGCTAGAGAAAAAAGAAACTCAGTCAGTCCTTTCAGAAAGTGAAGAAAAATGGATGTTGTATTTTAAATGAAATAAATGCTTTCACTAAACATATTTGCAGTTGACAAAATGTTAGATGTTTAGGTGGCAATTATAGTTTTTTGATAAACTGTCAAATCTTGTCACAGCACATGTTACAAACAAGGACTGATTTAGATGTCCTTTATGACAGTTTTGTGTAGGTTGAGAATGTTTGGCAGTTAATTTCAAACGAGGAACATATTTTTCTTTCCAGCAGTTATCTGCTTGTTTATTAGGCAGAGTTTCTTTGTGCCTTTAATCTTAACTCATTTGACTCACAGTTCCAGATCATTATTGTAACATTACTTTACCTCATTTATTTTATTCATAATAATCATCTACAATACTTTGAGAAAACAATTTCCTACAAAGCTTCACATTGATATAAATGCTTTAAGGTTTGTTTTGTGATTGTTTATGATTAAAGTTGACTACTCTGAGTGTTTACTGAGCTTTTGGTTGGAAATCTGTCATTTATACAATAAGTGTGTAGATAGCAGCTAAATAAAGCTGAGTGAAACAAATAGAATAGGAGAAATTTTTGTGATTCAGAAATGTGGCTTTAATTCTGAGTGTTATGTTAGACTCATGAGGGTATTTTTGAAATGCACTTTGGAATTTAAAAAAACTTCTTGGTGAACTTAAAAATCTTAGTGTAAAATAATAATCTTGGAATGACAACAAGGTTACATGAGCTGAATATGTCATTGTAAAAGACAGACAAAGGAATACATAGAGAGGTTCCATAACTAGCAAATTGCAAATAAAAAAAAATCTTTTCAATATTTCTGTGACATATTTTAAAGTATTTCAAAGCAGTTTTTGATAATGAATATTTGGTTTTTCACATGCAATGTCAGTCTCATGAAATCAATAAAAAGATATGTTAATTTTATTTTGACAAAATCCAAGCTTCATTTATACTATTTAAACCTCTTTATTTTTTTATTTATTTATTTATTTTTTATTATACTTTAAGTTCTAGGGTACATGTGCATAACGTGCAGGTTTGTTACATATGTATACTTGTGCCATGTTGGTGTGCTGCACCCATCAACTCGTCAGCACCCATCAATTCATCATTTATATCATGTATAACTCCCCAATGCAATCCCTCCCCACTCCTCCCTCCCCATGATAGGCCCCAGTGTGTGATGTTCCTCTTCCCGAGTCCAAGTGATCTCATTGTTCAGTTCCCACCTATGAGTGAGAACACGTGGTGTTTGGTTTTCTGTTCTTGTGATAGTTTGCTAAGAATGATGGTTTCCAGCTGCATCCATGTCCCTACAAAGGACGCAAACTCATCCTTTTTTATGGCTGCATAGTATTCCATGGTGTATATGTGCCACATTTTCTTAATCCAGTCTGTCACAGATGGACATTTGGGTTGATTCCAAGTCTTTGCTATTGTGAATAGTGCCGCAATAAACATACGTGTGCATGTGTCTTTATAGCAGCATGATTTATAATGCTTTGGGTATATACCCAGTAGTGGGATGGCTGGGTCATATGGTACATCTAGTTCTAGATCCTTGAGGAATTGCCATACTGTTTTCCATAATGGTTGAACTAGTTTACAATCCCACCAACAGTGTAAAAGTGTTCTTATTTCTCCACATCCTCTCCAACACCTGTTGTTTGCTGACTTTTTAATGATTACCATTCTAACTGGTGTGAGATGGTATCTCATTGTGGTTTTGATTTGCATGTCTCTGATGGCGAGTGATGATGAGCATATTTTCATGTGTCTGTTGGCTGTATGAATGTCTTCCTCAAAAGTGACCATTTATTTAATTCTAACAATAAACATTGAAACTAGTTGTGCACTCACCTAAGTGAAAATTGTGTACCATTTGTTTTGGAATGATTCTGCAATTCTCAAACTTCAGAGCATCAGGATCATTGGGAGGATTTGCTAGAACACAGATTTCCAAGCTCCATCCCCAGAGTTTCTCATCAGTAGGCCTGTTGTGAAGGCCCACAGTTTGTGTTTTTAACAAGACACTAGACAAGACTGATGCTGTTGTTCTGGTGAACACACGTTTGAGAATCTATTTCATTTTATCTAAATTTATTGGCTAGATGCTTTCCATAAGATTCTCCTATCATATTTTTCGTATCTGCAACATCTTTAGTACAATTCCCTTTGTCATTTCTGGTATTAGATTTGTGTAATTATTCTCTTTCTTTTTGATCAATTTCACCAGCAGTCTATTGATTGTATCAGCCCTACCAAAAAACCTAATATTTGAAATGGTTGATGTATCATACTTCATCGGCTACTTGTTTTTCACTTTATTGACTTCAAGATTATTTACTATTTACTTTCATCTCATCTTTGAGTTTATTTTGCTGTCCCTTTTCTAATTTGAGATGTGTGCTTAGCTTACTATTTACCACTAGTAAAGCTATATATTTTTCCTCTAAGTACTATTTTACCTGAAGGTTTATGTGTAGTATTTTTGTTATTGTTCAGATAAGGCCAGTTTCCGATTTGGGTGGCAATTTTTTCATTTCAGGGGTTATTTTATGGTTTATTTCTTCATTTACAAATATATGGGACATTTCTAGATATTTCATTGTTTTGGGTTTCTTGCTTAATCACACTGTAGCCAAAAGACATATTCTCTGTGATTTTAGTCCTTTGAAATTTGCTGCAACTTTTCTTATGGTCCTCCATGGTCACTTTTCATAAATATTTTGTGTGTGCTGAAGAATAAATGTACTCTTGAGTGGTTAGGTGCTATATACATACTCATTCATTAGATCTGAGATCTGATTTGTTTGTAGTAGTATTTACATCTTCTATAGATTTCCTGGACTTTTCGTCTGCTTTATCAAATACTGAGAGAAATAGGTTTCCACAGTGACTGTTGGTATATATCTATTTCTCTTAAGATAGCCCTCTCTTTCTTATTTCTCTTTATATTTTGAGGCTTAGTAGTTACCTGAAATTTAATTTGTCATATTTTTTGATGAACTGTGATATTATTTTAAAGTAACACTATTTTTTTTCTAGTACTGCTTTTTGCCTTAAATTCTATTTTGTCTGGTGGTTATTTTATTATATTAGCTACCTTTTTAGATGCATTTGGTTTATTTTCCTGTTTTTTAGTTTCAATTTTACTGCATGTTTATGTATTAAATGTGTTGCTTATAAATAGGATGAGGTTAGATTTCATTGTATCTCCTAATCAAAGTTATAAGTTAATGAATACCTTTCCCCTCCTCTCAGAAAATGCAAAGACCTTCATGTCATTTAACTTCACTTATTCCCTCCTGACATAAACAGTAGCAGCCAGCTATTATCATTTTGTCTCTTCTTTCTTTTACTTCCACATTCACATTATTATTATTTTATACAATCAGTGTCCCTTTAGATACATGTACCTATGTTTTACTGTCTTTGGTCCTCTTTTATTGTCATATCTCTAGGCTCTTATTTGGTATGACTTTTCTTCTGCTTAAAGTATATCATTACACATTTTTGAGGTACTACTGGTGAAAAACTCCATTTTTTCCTTTTTTTTCTGGTAACATCATTCCACCCTCATTCCTTTTATTTTATTTTATGTCAGTTTTTGGGGAACAGGTGGTTTTTGGTTACATGGACACATTCTTTAGTGGTAATTTCTGAGATTTTGGTACACTGGTCACCTGAGCAGTGTATACTGTATCCAATGTGTAGTCCTTTTATCCCTCGTGCCCCCTTCCACTCTTCCCCCAACTCCCCAAAATCCATAACAGCATTCTTATGCCTTCGTGTCCTCACAGTTTAGCTCCCACTTATAAGTGAGAACATAGGATATTTGTTTTTTCATTCCTGGTTACTTCACATAGAACAATCATTTCCAACTCCACCCAGGTTACTGCGAGTGCCATTATTTCATTCCTTTTTATGACTGAGTAGTACTCCATGGTCTATCCACACACACACACACACACACACACGCACACACATATGCGCCACATTTTCTTTACCCACCTATTGCTTGATGGGCATTTAGGCTGGTTCCATATTGTTGCAATTGCAAATTATGCTGCCATTAACATGTGTGTGCAAGTGTCTTTTTCATATGACTTCTTTAATTCTGGGTAGATACCCAGTAGTGGATTGCTGAATCAAATGGTAGTTCTACTTTTGGTTTTTTAAGGAGTCTCCATACTGTTTTCCATGGTAGTTATACTAGTTTACATTCCTATCAGTAGTGTAAAAGCATTCTCTTTTCACCACATCTATGACAACATCTATTATTTTTGGATTTTGAAATTACGACCATTCTTGCAGGAGTAAGGTTGTATCTCATTGTGGTTTTAATTTGCATTTCCCTGATAATTAGTAATGTTAATAATTTTTCATATGTTTGTTAGTCATTTGTATATCTTCTTTTGAGAATTGTCTATCCATGTCCTTAGCCCACTATTTGACGGGATTAGTTGTTTTATTCTTGCAGATTTGTTTGAGTTCCTTGTAGATTTTGGATATTAGTTCTTTGTCAGATGCATAGTTTGCAGATATTTTCTCTATGGAATGTCTGTTTACTCTGCTGATTATTTCTTTTGCTGTGCAGATGCTTTTTAGTTTAATTAGGTCCCATTTATTTATTTTATTTTTGTTTTTGTTGCATTTGCTTTTGTCTTCTTAGTCATGAACTCTTTGCTGAAGCTAATGTCTAGAAGAGTTTTTCTGATGCTATCTTCTAGAATTTGCATGGCTTCAGGTCTTAGATTTAAGTCTTTGCTCCATCTTGAGTTGATGTTTGCATAAGGTAGGTGACAGACGAGGATCCAGTTTCATTCTTCTACGTATGGCTCACCAATTATCCCAGGACCATTTGTTGAATAGGGTGTCCTTTCTCCACTCTATGTTTTTGTATGCTTGGTCAAAGATCAGTTGGCTGTTACCAAACTATACTCTGTAATATAGTTTGAAGTTGGGTAATTTAATGCCTCCAAATTTATCCTTTTTGCTTTTGTCATATGGGCTCTTTTTTGGTTCCATATGAATTTTAGGATTGTTTTTTCTAGTTCTGTGAAGAATGATGAAGGTATTTTGATGGGAATTGCATTGAATCTGTAGATTGCTTTTGAAGTATGGTTATTTTTACAATATTGATTCTGCCCATCCATGAGCATGGAGTGTGTTTCTATTTGTTTGTTTGTCTGTGATTTCTTTCAGCAGTGTTTCATAGTTTTCCTTGTAGAGATCTTTTACCTCCTTGATTAGGTATATTCCTAAGTAGTTTTATTTTTATTTTTATTTTTTTGCAGCTAGTGTAAAAGGGGTTGAGTTCTTGATTTGAATCTCAGCTTGGTTATTGTTGGTATATAGCAGTGCTACTGATTTGTGTACATTAATTTTGTATCCCAAAACTTTACTGAATTCATTTATCAGATCTAGGAGCTTTTTGGATGAGTCTTTGTGATTTTCTAGGTATACAATCAAAGCGGCAAACAGCAACAGTTTGACTTCCTCTTCACTGATTTGGATGCCCTTGATTTCTTTCTCTTGTCTGATTGCTCTGGCTAGGACTTCCAGTACCATGTTAAATAGAAGTGGTGAAAGTGGGCATCCTTGTCTTGTTCCAGTTCTCAGGGAAAATGCTTTCAACTTTTCCCCTTTCAGTATAATAGATGACTTTTATTACCTTGAGGTATGTCTCATCTATGCCAATTTCGCTAAAGGTTTTAATCATAAAGGGAAGCTGGATTTTGACAGATGCTTTTTCTGTGTCTATTGAGATGATCATTTGATTTTTGTTTTTAATTCTGTTTATGCGATGTACCACATTTGTTGACTTGTATATGTTAAACCATCCCTGCATCCCTGATATGAAACCACTTGATCATGGACTACTATCTTGTTGATATACTGTTGGATTCAGACAGCTAGTATTTTGTTGAGGAGTTTTATGTTCATCAGGGATATTGGCCTGTAGTTTTCCTTTTTGTTTTGTTATATAACAAAATATGTTTATTCCGTATCTTTAAATTGGAGCATTTAGGCTCACTGCAACCTCTGCTTCCTGAGTTCAAGTGATTCTCCTGCCTCAGCCTCCCAAGTAGCTGGGACTACAGGCGCGTGCCACCACGCCTGGGTAATTTTTGTAATTTTAGTAGAGATCGGATTTTACCATGTTGGCTATGCTGGTCTGGAACTCCTGACCTCAGGTGATCCGCCCACCTTGGCCTTCCAAAGTGCTGGGATTACAGGAGTGAGCCACCACGGCCAGCCTGAAACTATTTTTAAAATACTTAATATAAGAGCTGTTCTATAAGATGTGTCTGGTAATTCCAATATCTGAAAATTTTGGAGTCTGTATCTGCTATTTATTTTGTTTTGCTCATGATGACTTTTTTCCTTTTGTGCTTGTTTATGCTTAACTATGTACTTACTATGTACTCTCATGAAAATAGAATTTATTTCTACTAAAATTCTTTGAAGTCTAAAATGACAGTTTCTTTTTTCTAGAGATAATTTGTTTCTGACTCCTGCCTGGAGAAGCTACTAATCTAGGACTATCTTAAGTCAAGTACAGTGCTATAGTTTCCCCAGATTATCTTGGTATATAACCTCAGATGGCAGAACTATGCAAGAGTGGCCTAAAGTCACAATTTCTTAGGTATCTTCTCTCTCACACATTCTCACATCATTTTCATCTGCTGCTGTGCTCACAAGTCATTCCTCTTTGCTATGGACTGTGGCGACAGGCTTCCTTCTGATTCACCATTACTCTGAAGATAGAGTGCTCTCAGGTCCCAATTTAATGAGAAGAAGGTCTTCTATTAGACTTCTCACCTTGGGCAGGCCCTAGGCCTTAACTTCTATCTCCCTTGGCTAATGAAGTCTTTAAAAAAGAAGCCTGAGATGATTATATCTAGTCTTAGTTCTTCTATCAATAATTCAGGGTGAGCCTGTGCTCACATCCCCTCTCTGAGGGCGGAATGGTGAGAGCCACAAGCCACAATGGCCACTGGCAGAGAACACCTGTGCCCTGAGGAGAAGCCATCTTAGGAAGATCAGTGGCAGCAAAGGTTGTGCCATGGTGGCGGATGAAGAGATTGGAGTGGACAAATATGTGGGATACTGTATTAAACAGAAGAAACTAGTAGTCTGAGAAATTGTCAGAACTAGTAAGACACTTTGAAATGAGGTAAGTTTTAGAATTAGTGTAAGTTTGTGTCATAATTTTATTTACAATTCGAACTTGGTTTTCCCATGTCTGATAGGACCTTGGAAATCAGGTCTACATTTGTATTTATAGTATACTCCAGGTCAGTGCAAATGAGGCAGGAGAATAGGGTCTGGAGTCAGGAAACCTAAGGCCCTTTCATGGTAACTGGATATCAGGGGCTTCTCCCTTTTCAACCCCTCACTTTTCTGTGTGGCCATTGCAAGATGAAAGTACCACTGATTGATCCCATCCTGCAATCAATCAGACTGGTTATGGGCCTACTCTTCCTGTTCCACGACCAATCAGACTGGTCTCAGGCCACTACTTCATTTGCATAAAGTGAACCAGTGGAAAACCTCTAAAGGGTATTTAAAGCCCCAAAACTTCTGTAAACAAGGCTTTTGAGGCACTTGCTTGAGCTCGCTCTTACACTATGGAATGTACTTTTGTTTAAAATAAATCTCTGCTTTTGCTGCGTTGCTTTGTGTGTTTTGTCCAATTCTTTGTTCAAAACATCAAGAACCTGGACAACTACCCTTAACTGGTAACACTAACAGACACTAAATATGTATAATAAATATATATTCTACATACTACCTTCTAGTAATTCATCTTTAAAATGTTACTTATAATTGTTGTTGACTTTAGCAGTTTACTTCACCAACAGTCAATTTTTGTGTAAATACATTCTGCTTCATATCCTTGTATGATAATTTGCTTCTTATCAATTCAATTCATGAGCTCTCATTTCAAACAGACTACAAGGAAGAACAAGAAACAGCTTATTAGTGTCAATCTGTTTTATTCCTTTTGTAGACATAGGAAAAAGAAGTTTTGCCAGTGGTTAAGCTAATACTCTATTTCTTAAAAATTACTTATTTTTAAAGCAATATTTTATTGTCACTAACTTTAGTTCTCTGTTTGGGGTGCAGAAAAATGGTGATTAATGATCTTTCCAAGTACGAGTAGAGCAAAATAGTTGATTTCTTATGTCCTTTAAGTTTAATCTAACTGGAGAGGGGCAGTTTGGTGTTGTGGATATGCGCACAGACTCTGGTGCCAGACTGCCTGGGTTTGAATCCTGGCTCATTAACCTAACATCTGGGTGACTTTGGGCAAATCACTTAACACATCTTTGCCAAATTTTCCTCATCTGCAAAATGAATAGAATAATGGTGCTAGCCTGTTAGGGTTATTAGAATGAAATAAATAAATCAAATGTAAAGGATTAGAAACTTTATACATTATATATGTACCACATATACTTTATACATATAAGCTAATTTGTATACAGGATACAGATGGGTGTTGAAAATTTTGAAAACTGATAGTGGAGTCCTGGTCTACATGGGCACCCACTCCAGATTCTTTTTTACTTGCCATTTATCTTCCTCCTAAAGGGGCAAGAACAGTGAGGTAAAACAGGTAAATTATCATCTTGTCCATTTCTCTCCAGGGAGTGAGAGTGAGCTGTGATGAGAGGGGAACACGCTGAAAGTAGCTCTGTTCCAAAGAGTTCATGGTTCCTTCTGTTTCCTCAAAGCAGGTGAGTCTTCACCCAAAAACTCCCCAGTCAGCTGAGATTTGGGAAGGCACTGCTTAATTTGCAGTACAAAGTGAGGATAGAACATTCAGACTAATCAATAGGGTGGGGATCTGCAAAATCGAAAGCAGGACGGTGTAGCCTAAAGAATGGCAACAAAATGACCACGAGTGGTGTGGTGTGAGATCGAAAGGTGCCTTTTTGTGTCATGCCTGGGGAGGGTTTTCAGGTGAGAGTGAAGCGTGGGTCTATAGGTGGAGCAGGTTTTTATTTCCTTCTCCATGGATTGAGGTGTGTTTACTTTGACATCTTAATGCATCCTTCTAATAACAGGCTCTCTCCACATGCAGGGATAGAGTGAGTTCCCTTTTAAAAAAAGTTTAGTCATAAGGCCATGTGAAAAATTTCTGGTTAACCAAAAGAGGACAGTTTCTTGCTTTTCTCAGTTTATCTTACAGGGATTAAGCATATTTTAAACTATAGATCAAAAAATTCTTTTAGTGTTTTAATGTTTACTCTTTTTTTTTTTTTTTGAGATGGAATCTTGCTCTGTTACCCAGGCTGGAGTGCAGTAGCCTGATCTTGGCTCACTGCAAGCTCCGCCTCCTGGGTTCATGCCATTCTTCTGCCTCAACCTCCCAAGTAGCTGGGACTACAGGCGCCAGCCACCACACCCGGCTAATTTTTTGTATTTTTAGTAGAGACCAGGTTTCACCGTAGCCAGGATAGTCTCGATCTCCTGACGTCGTGATCCGCCTGCCTCGGCTTCCCAAAGTGCTGGGATTACAGGCCTGAGCCACCACATCCGGCCAATGCTTACTTCTTATAACTCTATCTTAAGTCTCCATTTTTAGTATATTTTATAGCAATAAATGGTGACTGGGAAACATACTCTTCCTCTGCTGAGAGTCTATGATAGCAGACTATTCCTCACAGCAAGACATCGCTGGAACATTCTGAATAAGAAAATATATGCCTTATTTATAAATATCTCTGGGGAAGGAAATTCCATAGACCCTTTTGATGATTTTCTATTTTTAAAAATATAACTCATTTGGGAAATTCTCTTATATCTTGCTTAAGTCTCTCTGCTGAAGTTAAATCTCATTCCTGCTCATTCATTCCTCAGTAAAGATGGAAAGCAGCTGATATCATCCTCTTTATATACTTGAGAACCCTCATTTAAAAACCCCTTTGCTGAATAATCTCATTTTGTCTAGGCCTTCATTACTGGTCCCATTGTTAAATCCTTTGATCATTTTAACTGGCCTCCACATCTCTCTTAAATATCTGAATCTAAACAATTGAGCTTCTGTGGGTCTGACCAGTGTAGTATTACACTGGATGTGTCACTCCACATTCCTAATGCTTAATTACTATTTATACATTCCAGTATCACACATGCTTTTTCACGAACAGTAAAAGCATTTCAATGGAGGTGATACATTATCTCTTAGCATTTATTTGTGTTGTAGGTAAACTAAGGCCATTTGAAAACAAACACCCTCCCTTACACACACACACACACACACACACACACACACACACACACACACACACAGTGTATCTTTATGGTAAATTTTTTTAATTAAACAAGTTCTTAACAGTTGTTAAAAAACAGTATTATGTTCCAGAGTGATTTGGGGTTAATTACTACTATTACACGTTGAAGGAGAAAAAACAAGTTGGAAAAAGATGAAAATGACGGATTTTTAATAATGTGTTGAATAATATTTATTTTAAAAAGCCAGTGTATCTGAAATAAATAAATGGCTCTTGAGTTGATTTGTTAGATTTCATCAGGGAGCTACTTTTCATCTTTTCATTTGAAATGTGGCTTGTATGCAGTGTTTGTGTTTGGAGTCTGCATCTATCATTATTATAGTTAAATAAAATTGGGATAATTATGGTATGAAACTGAGACCAAAATTGACAAAGTAATTCAATGAAATCTAAGATTCCCTTGATTATTGTATTAGCCTCTCAGATAATTTCTTGAATTTATGATTCACTCGAAAGTGTACATGGCACAGATTTTCTTATTTTAGTTGAATGTTTTCATGATAGGTTTATGATGTTGCTTCATTGAATGATAGAATTTTATTTGCTTCTTTCACTTGTGGCTTTGTGTCTTTAAAGAGCTTCTTCTGCCACTTTTAAAAAACATTGCAATCAGAGAAGATTGATATTAAATCCATCTTTCCATCTTTACTCTCTTTTTTTTCTGATGAAATCTTTGTTTTACTTTTCACTGGAGGTTTAGATTGTGGCCAACCACTTATAGCATACTAATAGTTTATTTATGATTCAAAACAAAATAAGACCAGACATTAGTGAAACCTAACACTTGAAAAGTTTCATATGTTTGGATGTGCTCAGATTATTATTTGTTCCTATAACTAAGTTACAAATCCCTGAGATGTAACTTATGTGCAAACACTGTATGGGATTTCATGAATATTTAGTATTTTGTTTCTATTTCTAAGTCTGTGAAGTTTCATAAATCAGCACTGTTTTTGCTTGGTTGCTACATAGCTGTGATTTTCATGCTGTCTCTTCTGTACTATAAAGACTGAATTTCACCCAATTCTCATACAAAATTAATTCCTAGTAGGTAAAAGATAAACTATGTTGGTCTAGTGTTAAGGGTTATGATTTAAGTAAAACAGGAGGGAAACTACAAATCTAAAGTTCTCCTTTAGGCCAGGCATGGTGACTCCTGACTATAATCTCAGTACTTTGGGAGGTTCAGATGGGAGAATCGCTTGAGCCCAGGAATTTGAGACCAGCCTGGGCAACATAGTGAGACCTTATCTCAACAAAATTTAAAATAAAATGAAGTTCTCTTTTAACTTCAAATCCTATATGTTGTTTATAGGCTAGTAAATAGTGAGATATTATGAAGCGATTTCCAGTTTCATGACCTGTAACACAAAATATTGGCTGGGCACAGTGGCTCACACTTGTAATCCCAATACTTTGGGAGGCCAAGGCGGACAGATCTCTTGAATCCAGGAGTTCAAGACCAGCCTGGGCAACATGGTGAAACTCCATCTCTACTAAAAATACAAAAATTAGCTGGGTGTGGTGGCCTGTACCTGTAGTCCCAACTACTTCGGAGACTGAGGTGGAAGGATTGCTTGAGTCCAGGAGGTCAAGGCTACAGTGAACTATGATCACATCACTGCACTCCAGCCTGGGTGGCAGAACAAGACCTTGTATCAAAAAAAACAAAAATAAAACCAAAATCTTACTACATATCTCCTGTCTGAAAACTCCATTGGCAATATGTCCTCAGATTTCATAACTGAAAACATAGGCCCTCAGTCATTTTATTGAGGTATTATCTTTTCTAAACTGATGATTGCCAGTGTGGCCAATCATCAATGTTTTGAAAATATTTATTTCCATTCCTAATCCCAGGAATTTTTTTTTACTCAGTAGCCCTAGACCAGTGATTCTCAAAATTGGTTGTACATTAAAATCACCTGAGGAGCTTAAAAAAACCCTGATGTCTCAGCCCTGACCCCGGAGATTCTGAGGTATGTGGTTCTGGGTCACCCTAACCCTAAGAGCTTTTCAGGTTAATGTCCAGCCATGTTTGAGAACTATTGCTGATGTAGTTTGGCCATGTCCCCACCAAAACCTCATCTTGAATTGTAATTCCCACGCGTTGAGGAAGGGAAGTGAATTGAATATGGGGATGGTTTCCCCCATGCTGTTCTCGTGATAGTGAATGAATTCTCGTGAGATCTCATGGTTTTATAAATGGTAGTTTATCCTGCACACTCTCATACACACACACTCTCTCTCTGTCTCTCACTTGCCACCATGTAAGATGTGCCTGCTTCCCCTTCTGCCATGATTGTAAGTTTCCTGAGGCCTCCTCAGCCATGCAGAACTGTGAGTTAGACCTCTTTTCTTTACAAATTACCAGATCTCAAGCAGTTCTTTTTAACTGTGTGAATATAGTCTAATATAAATACTCTAAAGTATACAATATTCAGAGTTTCCTGTAGTGAATATTGGTTTGGTTTACAATTTGACAATTTCATTACCATCTTCAAATATTTCTCTTTTTTTTAACTTATAAAATGACACTGATGAACCCTGGGAAAAGCAGAGGCTGACATCTCCAAGCAAGTTCTGGCATAAGGAAATGTCTGAGCCCGTTTACCTCAGCAGGATAAATACATGACTTGTTTGAGAAGTACTACAGAAGCTTCTTCCCATCAGATGGTGAGCCTAAAGGCAGAGAGATTAGTGATGGTTGATTTTGCTGTGCCCAGGACAACCAGGAGGTCTATTTTAGCTTGAGTTGGCTCTTCAACCTCTGGTAAAATAGTTAATTTACTGAGTGCTTACTATAGACCAGACACTTAAAATCTCACTGCCATTTTATAGGAAAGGAAATGGCAAGCACAGAGTGGTTAGGTAATTTTCCCAGGGTCACATAGCTAGTGCAGGATTTGAACTCTGTCTGACTCCAGGGGCCTCATGGCTGCCTATGATGCCATTTTGACTGGCTACCTAGACTATAATATGGTATAATATATATAAATGAGGGGTATGGAAGCAGATTGAAGTTTGATCTCATACAAGCAATGCAAACATGTAAAACTTGCTTGACTTCTCTCAGCTTCAATGATCCAGTCTGTAAAATGGTGTTAACATTAGTACTTGCCTCATAGGGTTACTAAGAGGCTGTTAAATAAGGGATTATCTTGGTGTCTGGATTATAAAAGTACTCAGGAAATAACTTTGTTTTTATGTCAGTGAAATTCGTGCATCTAAAAACATAGAAGTTTTGATTTTGGAGGTTGTTGTCATTCTTCTGGTGGGAAGGATAGATAGTAAGTAGCTCCAGGCAGTACATATAGATCAGTTAAGGCCTATTCTAGTCCTGAAATTCTCTAATTTTCATAAATTGTACCATTCATTCAAATACTTTGTCTTTACATGGCAAAATTCCTCTATTCCCATCCTGATGGTTAATCATTTAATTTGTGAAATAAATCTTTTTTTAAATTTACATAAGAAAAGCAAAGCTTTATTCTTATAAAATATACTACTACACTGCAGGTACTATGCTGAAGATTTTTGAGAAATTAAGATGGTAACTCACTTAGAAGTTCCCCATGCCATGGTGCCACATAAAATTACTGAAATGGGAGTCAGAATATTTGGTTTCTAATCTCCATGCCTTCCTTCTTTAAGTACTGGGTAATTTCAGGCGTGTCACCCACCCTCTTTTGTCTTTGGTTGTCTTACATGTAAAATTTAGAAGCTATATTATGTGATAGCAACGATTTCTTCTCACTCTAATATTGTGTGATTCTGGATATTACAAAATAGCAACAAGGATATATTTATATATGTAAACTGTGCATATACTGGGAACTGCAGTTCTCACCCACCAGTCTATCTTTTTAGTTCCAACAATTTCTTCCTTATTATGGGCTCATCTGTCAAAATGAAGTAGGATTCTGTGATTTCTAACTTTTTATGATTCTATTAATCTTTCAGTTTTTGTTAACAGCCATTTGCCAAAATGCAACAGTGCCCATGCCTAGAGATCCCTTGGCTATGCCCTAACATCTCCTGGAAATTCATTTATCTTCTATCATCTAGTTTTTTATTACCTGAGTGTAGTGTTTCTCAAATATTGATTTCTGAATATACATTTGATTATACAAATCATGGAAATGTTTTCCAAATTCACCAAAAAAGTTGAATTAATGGATAGATGATTTCTCCCATAAAATATTTTTAAAACCCCTGACACCGGACACCATTTGTTTGCATTAGAATAGGATATGATAGTGTGTTCCATGTATTACAAAATTGTTTATATTATAAGTTCATACAAAATATATCTGCCTTAGCACCTGTATTCTCTAGAAAACAGAACCAGAGGCAAGGCTTACATGGTAATGTTTTATTGAAATGTTCAATCACATAGGAGCTAAAGTGACAGAAAAGAAAATTGAGGCAGAAAAAGATGGGAAGCAAATGCAAGGTGGTGCTTTACCATTCTGACCACAGCTTCTAACAATCCCAGAAGAGACATGGCTACTCTTTGGCAGGTGCATCTACCCAGCCTTGCATGAAGTCTTCAGACGAGTTGCATTAAAAAATTAACCCTGGAACAGTCCATCAAACAGAAAAAACCCAAGGGACTTCATCTACTGATTCTCCCACTGGTCAAAATGCACTCTACAGGAGTGATGCAAGTCAGTTTCAGAAGACGGAACTTGCAGAAGGAGAAATCAAGCAGGCTCTCACAGACTCAGTCACAATGATGTTTAAGGTACAGGAAACAGGTGAGGCCAAGGGAATATATGAGACAGTGCATACCATCATATTTATCTGACACAATGTCTGTGTTTCATGGTGTGTCACAAAGACCCCAGGATTTCCAGGTGGTATACCTTTCTACAAATTCTAGACTCTATAGTGCACGAAGCAGCAGCTGCAGGATGACAAGTTTATCAGTAAGTGCTATTTCTCTAGCCACAACAAACTCTAGAACAGTGATTCTCAAATGTGAACATGGAGGGGAATCATCTGGGAGAATTCTATTAAAAATGCAAATTTTGATTCAGTAATATGGGGGCAATTCAAAGTATTGTCTACAACCAGCAGCCTCAGCATCACCTGAGAGCTTATTGGAAATGCAGTAGCAGGCCGGCCGCAGTGGCTCACTCCTGAAATCCCAGCACTTTGGGAGGCCAAGGCAGGTGGATAACTTGAGTTCAGGAGTTTGAGACCAGCCTGGCCAACATGGTAAAACCCCATTTCTACTAAAAATTAAAAAATTAGCTGGGTGTGGTGGCGGGCACCAGTAATCCCAGCTACTAGGGAGGCAGAGGTGGGAGAATCGCTTGAACCCGGGGGATGGAGGTTACAATGAGCCGAGAATGTGGCAAAAAGAAATGTAGCAGCTTATGAGAAATGCCTCTCCCTTGAATTACTGAAATAGAATCTTTGTTTTAAAAAGGTCCCCAGACAATTTGTACACTCTTAAGGTTTGAGAAGCACTTATCTGGTCTAATAGAGAGCTTCTCAAACTAACTGTGGTGCAAAGACAGTTCTTTTTAAAATTACCAATCCATTGAAATTGTATTACCAATACAAAAAAAAAGAATTACTAGAAAAAGAATGTTTTTAAGAAGGCATAAAAATGCAAATGCAAATTTTTTATCACTTGATGCAAAAGACATAAAATTATTCTGTCAAACTGCTCTAAAATTCTTTGTCTCTAAATTTTTATTCTCAGTGAGCATCTATAATTGTCATAGTGAAGAGTTCATAGAACTGTTCTGGTCTGTGAACAAGACTGAGTAGCATTGGTCTTGAAGGGCAAGTTTTGACTTTATCGTTTTCGTAAGTTTGAAATTCTTTAGCAAAAATAAGTATATTACAACACTTACAATGCAGCAGTATTCTAGTATATCCTCTTCATTTGCAGAAAATGCTTTTCTTTATAATGTAATATAAGAATGAAATGTAAACTGTTACTTTTGAACTTTATTCCCTTTGCTTCCCCCTCCCTTCATCTCTTCCCTCAACTTGGAGTATATCTTTAAATTGCAAGGCCTGGGTAGCTACAGATAACTCCTACTTTCAGTGACTAGATCTTTCAGGTTCTTTCCATGGTTGAAATGTAAGTAGATATTAAGCCTCACCTGCATTTAACCTTAGTGGGAGTGAGTTGTTCGGATCCTTTCCTGAAAACAGCTTTTAATGAAAGGGAGAAGAGGAAAACCTGGGGGGAGGGAGTGATTCAGCTGTGGAGAGGGGATACCATAAAAGGGGGCCATATCTGTCTGGGCTACATGCCTGGTAATAGAGCACCAAAAATTTACTTGTGATTTTAGTGTTAGAATTATTGTCCAAGTGGAAAACAACCCAAACATTTGATGATGAAGGAAAGGTAAGATGACTGCATTGTGAAAAAATATGAGGCTTTAAGGTATTTTTCAATTTTATTTACTGTAAGAAAAAATAGAAATTACTATTTATCAAAATAGTAGTTTTACTGGAAACTTCAGATAGCAAATTAGGTATATATTAGGTATACATAGTTTTACATATATATATACACACACATATATATGTATATAGGTATATATTTATAGATGTATATTTATAGGCATACATATATATAACTATCTTTCAAAGATATATATATATATATATCTTTGAAAGATAGTTGCTAGGGAAGTAGATTTTCCAGTCCCCATTGAAGGATTCATTTCATAATCAGTTTAAGTCTATATTTTTCAAACTGAAAACCTTACTCATCTGGCAGAGAAAAGGATCATAACTACTGAGATAAAATACAAAGGTCTTTCAGAGCACCCAGCTCTTACTTCCAGACTTTCTCTTTCATGGGCTTTCCCTCTACTTTTAAAAAAACCTTGTTTATCTGCCTTGGGATTTTCTGCATTAATTCACAATCAGGTTAGCTATTAGAATACAATATTTACTTTTATAAGATCAAAGTACAAACTGTATTTATGAGGACCCATGAGAGATCTTCTTCTCTTGACAATGTATTAGGAATACTGTGCTTCCCCTAAGTGCTCACTCACTCATTCACTTTTTAACTTTTTCTTAGCACTATAACTTTTGAATTTTATACCCTTTGCTTCTCCCTCCCTTTATCTCTTCCCTCAACTTGGAGTATATGTTTAAATTGCTAAGCCCAGCCAGCTTCAGATAACCCCTACATTCAGTTACTATATCCTTCAGAATCTTTCCATGGTTGAAATGTAAGTAGATATTAAGCCTCGCCTGCAAAAATTGGACTATGAAGACTCATTAGATATAAGACGTGGATAATTTATTTCATCCTCTTGGGACTCACTTTCTCATTTCAAAGGTGGAGATAAAAATTTTACCCACTTTATAGGGCCATTCTGTAAAATAAGTGAGTTAATATATCTTAAGTGTTTAGAATAGTACTTGGAACATAATAATTAAAAATGTAAACCTTTATTTTTTTAAATCATGGAATTGGTGATTCTTGTAAGTATTCAAGTTTTCCATTTTGTTTTCTCTCCTAGGAACATTAGGATCATGTTTGCTTCTTCAAGTAGCTGTTCACTATTCTTTTCCTCCTTATTCCCAGTTTTTCATCAGTTTATTTATTTATTTAGAGACAGGGTCTTGCTTCGTTGTCCAAGCTAGAGTGCAATGGTGTGACCATGGCTCACTGTAGCCTTTACCTCCCAAGCTCAAGGGATCTTCCTACCTCAGCCTCCCGAGTGGCTAGGACTACAGTCACATGCCACCACTCCTGGCTGATTTTTACATTTTTGTAGAGACAGGGTCTTGCCATGTTGCCAGGGCTGATCTCAGACTCCTAGGCTCAAGCAATCCTCCTGCCTTGGCCTCCGGAAGTACTGGGATTACAGGCGTGAGTCACTGCGCCCAGCCCATCAGTTCATTCTTTATCCTGTTACTTTGCATGCACATCTGCTGGCTGCCTCAAACCTTTTTTTTAGAATAAAGTGGTGTATCAATCAATCTATCCATCTCTTAACAATGGGATTATGATCAGTTTTATGGGATCTGGAAAAATAATTGGACTATGAATTCACCTATGGACACGAATTGTCTCAAGGATATTTCGAAACTGGTGGACTTAAGTCTAGTTTCCTGAACCAATCACTTGAAAGAGAGATTGGATTACTATATATATTATGACTGGGGCCAATCCTCAAAATTACATTGCTGGTACATGAGGGGCATGGCAGGATAGATGATGGAGAGTCAATATCAATTACAGTACAATATTCTAAATAGGAAACTATCTTACTCATCTTTGTATTCTCAGTAGCTAGCATAGTTTCTGGCATATAACAATACTCAGTAAATGGCTAGTGAGTGAACAAATCATTTTTGCTTGGGTGCCACATTTCCATTTGGCAACTTCACCAAACAAAGGAACCTGTTATAACTATAGAATTCCTGTAAATGAAACTTTCATTTTTCTGGAAATAAGACATTCCTATCAAGTCAAACTCCAGAAGCTTTTTATGATTTATTCTCTGAGTAATTCACTTTACTCTGTATGCTAACATTATCAGATCACCTGAAGGTTCCTGAAGCCAACATGCTTCTTCACTCATATTTGTCTTTGAAAATGCTGATACTTCTATCCAGTAATATTTATTCCTTAAATCTGGACCTAGGTCTCTGCCTCTCTGTGGGGAGATTTGTTAGCTTCTGACTCCATTAGGCATAGCCAGGCATACCAACATTTATGACCCCACCATGCCCAGTATTTATTCTCTCTACATTGTTTTTTCATAACTTGATGAGCAGACAATATGTGAAGGAGAAAGAGCACAGGTTTTGCAATCAGACAAAACTGGGTTAGGTCCTTGCTTGACCACATTTTAGATGTGTTACCAAGCCCAGTTACTTAACTTTGCCAAGAGTCAGGTTACTTGTTTTGAAATGAGGATAGTAAAGTCTGTCTCATGTAGGTGTTATGAAGATTAAATTGGGTAGCAAAGGCCAAGCACATAATTGGTACTGAATAAATAAATAATAGAGTAGGAGCTCAATCACTAAAATGTAGCTAGCATTATTTGAAGGGTTTTTGAAAGAGTGAAGATCATGTAACAGATTTATGATGTAGGTTAATAAATCAATATGAATTATGACATTAGAGTTTTAGAATTACATTTATTTATAGATTTATAGGTTATAGATGTGGATAAAATGAAAACCATGTTTTTAACTTCTTCCTAAATAGCACATAGCATAGAAGTATGTGTTAATAGATAGTTGACAATGATTTTGATGAAGGATCGGCAAATGATTTGGTCCCTTTCTTTACATTTCTTTAAGTATTTATCTCGGAGTCATATTTAAGAGTGATTAGCATGGTATTAGAGCAATAGTGCTCCAAAACCTCACCATAAGCACTGGTTTCCAGATGAGGCTATTCTTGAAAGACTTAATTTAAGCTTTTCCACTTAGCATTTAATGTGACTTATTTTGTACAATGACAAAGCTGCAGGTGTTAACAAAATCTAAGAGTTTAAAATTGTGCCTGTGGTATATTTAAAGTGACCAAAATAACTTTTTTTTAAGATTCAAAAATAAACTGTTGACATAAATCACAAAAATACCACTGCTTAAGAAATAAAATTTGTAGCATTTCATCGTTTTCACTCAGAATTAAAGGTCCTCCATACTCTAGCCCCAGTTTACCTTCCAGACACCTCTACCGCCCACCCACTCCCAGAACCTCTACACTGCAGTTTTATGATGAATTTTTTCTGCCTCTGCCTTTAATTTCTTCTTCGCCTCTGACATATTTTAGTGTACAGACATGCCTTTTTACACATTTTTATTCTAGCTAAAGCAGAAGCTGAGGACCTAGCAGGTGGACAATGGTCAGGGTAATTGGATTAATGGTGGGTGACTCAAAGAGAGGGCCACACGGAGCAGATATGGAGAAACCAGACATAGCCCATCCTTCGTGAAATGGGCTGAAGGCCTCCTGGAAAGGGCAGTTGTAAGAGTTGTTGGAGTCATTGGCTGGTCTCTCCAGACTGGCAATAAAACCTATGTCCAAAACTCCCTGGCAGTACGCCTGATGGAGAAGGAGCATGTCCTGAGTGGCACAGAGCTGAGCTTCACAGACTTGCCCCAGAAACAGTGGCTGAAGGTCAGAGGGAAGGACAGTTTTGAGTGAATCATGAAGCCTAACACTTAGCAGACCCTTCAGCCCAGCTCTTCTCTCCCCAATTCCTTTCTTTCTCAGAATTTGTGGCAGAGCCCCAGAAAGAGGTCTCCTAAGACAGAAGCTAGTCCAGGCACGGTGGCTCATGCCTGTAATCTCAGTACTTTGGGAGGCCGAGGCGGGCGGATCACTTGAGGCTAGGAGTTCAAGACTAGACTGACCAACACGGCAAAACCCCGTCTCTACTAAAGGTACAAAAATTAGCTGAGCGTGGTGGTGCATGCCTGTAGTCCCTGCTACTTGGGAGGCTGAGGCAGGAGAATCACTTGAACTGGGAGGCAGAAATTGCAGTCTCAAAAAAAAAAAAAAAAAAAAAAAGAAGCCAAAGCGACATACAACTGAGCGCCACTGAGCAAGTGATGGGCAAGGAGTCCTTTTAGTCAGCAATGCAGAGATGAATCTTGGAACCTTTAAAAGGGGCAACACAGTTGTTGGAAAGCTGACTAGGAAGAATAGGATGCTTTAAAAAGAATTCCTGGCATCCCTGTTTTGCTGATTCCTCACACGTCCAAACTACAGGTTGAATGTCCCTTATCCAAAAGCTTGGGACTGGAAGTGTCCCAGATTTTGAATTGTTTTGGATTTTTGAATATTTGCAATACATAATGAGATATCTGGGGATGAGACCAAAGTCTAAACAGGAAATTTATTTATATTTCATACATAAATTCTACACACAGGCTGAAGGTAATTTTATACAATATTTTAAATAGTTTTGTGCATGAAATAATGTTTTGTCTGCATTTAAACTTTGCTCTATCACATGAGGTCAGGTGCAGGATTTTCCTCTTGTGGTTTCATGTCAGTGTTCAAAACTTTTTGGGTTTTGGAGCATTTCAGATTATTAGGTTAGTGATGCTAATCTGCAATTTTTTTTTTTTTTTTTCAGACAGAGTTTCGCTCTTGTTGCCCAGGCTGGAGTGCAATGGAACAATCTTGGCCCACCGCAACCTCTGCCTCCCGAGTTCAAGCGATTCTCCTGCCTCCTGAGTAGCTGGGATTACATGCATGTGCCACCACGTCCAACTAATTTTGTATTTTTAGTAGAGATGGGGTTTCTCCATGTTGGTCAGGCTGTTCTCAAACTCCCGACCTCAGGTGATCCGCCCGCCTCGGCCTCCCAAAGTGCTGGGATTACAGGCATGAGCCACTGCACCCGGCCTAATGTGCAATTATCTTTACTAAACATAAATAAATATCTAAAATCTCGGCTTTTTCTTATAGAAACAAGGGAACAGCATTTAGAGTGCTTTGTAACTCCTTAGAAGAAATTATTTCTCGGTAGTATCCCTCACATGGAAATAACTAAATGAGACATACTGTGGGAAGAGGGAGACACCTCACTAATTGAGAAAGCATTTCTGTTCTTAGTATAGATTTAGAGTAGACTATGTCCTAATTAACATCTGTTTTGGGAAAGATAATATGGCTAAATGTAAGTCCATTATTTGAAGGATATGCCAGGCATGGTGGCACACTCCTGTAATCCCAGCACTTTGGTAGGCTAAGGCGGGCGGATCGCTTGAGCCCAGGAGTTAGAGACCAACTTGAGCAACATGGTGAAACCCCATCTCTAGAAAAAATACAAAAACATTAGCCTGGTGTGGTGGCACACACCTGTGGTCCCAGCTATTCGGGAGGCTGAGGCACAAGAATCACTTGAACCTGGGAGGCAGAGGTTGCAATGAGCTGAGATCACGCCACTGCACTTCAGCCTGGGCTACCGAGCGAGACTGTCTCAAAAAATGAAAGGCTAGGGCACCACTTTCGTTTTACCTTGATGGGCCTGTGGAGAAGGAAATACAGTCAGGAACCTGGTGATTACCACAATTATAACAACTATTCTTTTTACATTGAATAACTCATTCCCCTCTTACCTCCTGAAGGAAATATGAAATGTTCAGCATTAATTTAAAAAATACTGAGTTGGCCGGGCACAGTGGCTCAAACCTGTAATCCCAGCATTTTGGGAGGCCGAGGCGGGCGGATCACAAGGTCAGGAGATCGAGACCATCCTGGCTAACATGGTGAAACCCCGTCTCTACTAAACAAAATGCAAACAATTAGCTGGGCATGGTGACGGGCGCCTGTAGTCCCAACTGCTCTGGAGGTTGAGGCAAGAGAATGGCGTGAACCCAGGAGGCGGAGCTTGCAGTGAGCTGAGATCGTGCCAGTGCACTCCAGCCTGGGCGACAAGCGAGACTCCATCTCAAAAAACAAAACAAAACAAAACTGAGTCATCAATGAGAAGGTCAGAGACGGAGAAACCAACTTTTGGTAAGTGTATGTCCTTCACCTACAGCACTCTCCTGGCCAACTCTCTGCAGGACCAGGCTCATGATAGATAGGATGGCCATTATAAAACACAAATATACTATTATTATTGTTATTATTTTACATATCTGGGTTGTAAGACGTTAATTTTTAATTCACTTCAATGTAAATGATGACTACATGAAATACTTTCCTCATCTTAATCAAATATTGCTCAATATAAGTCCTACACATGTTTACATTCCCTGAACTCTCATTACCCCAGTTTACTAAACTTTAAGTCATAGCAGCAACTCTTTTTTTAACCTCTGAATTTAAAGCATTGTTATTTATATTTTATACCTATCATTTGACAGTGGCTCAAGGATACATTATGCAACTGGTTAGATTTTTACCAGAGGCTTAGTCACCTTAGCCTTTGATTAGTTTGTTTTTGATAGTGTCAACCATGCAACAGTCCAGAACCTAGAAATTTGGGAGCTTTAGTCTATGCTACAGTTTTCAAGATCATTTTCAAAAACAAATAAATGAACACTTGGCAGAAAGTGCCTGTCACAAACAACATATGACACACTGAATCACATGGTTGTGTAGTATACATATCCGAGCACGTTCTAGTGGAATTTTTCAACAATGAACATTAGTTCCTAGTACTTTAATTTGAAACTTCACACTTTCTGTGAAGTTTTATGTTTGTCTATTTCTTATTTTTAAATTAATAAGCATTCGTTGTTAAAATTTTAAAAAGTATAAAAAAGTATAAATAAGTACGAAGAGTCATTGAAAATCCCACTACTCATTTTGGCATATTTCCTCAATTTTTAAAACACATTTGAAACTTTACTATACACGGAGTCTCAGTTCTAGCTCTTGCATTTGATATTATAACATAAGGATTTTTCCTAGCCATTTAAAACACCTAGCAAGCATAATTTTAAAACCAAAATGAATATTTCTTTGTTTCCTAGTCTCATGATTTGAATAATTCACTCTAGTTATAGAAATTCCAAATAATACATAAGTGCATATAGCAACAGTAATCCACCACACAGAAATAACAGCAGTTAAATTTAGTGTATATCCTTCCAAATTTTTGCCCATGCTTTTAAACACAAACTTGTATGCATATATACAGATAAATATATATGTAAACATGCAACACTGGGATCACACTTTGTATAAGGTTTGGCAACCTACATTTTATACTTAATACATTTTGGATATGTTACTATCTATCGTCTTCAAATTTATGTATTATTTACCCCTTTTAACAGCTGCATAGTGCAATATCTTAAAAAAAGAATCTTAGTAATTACATAAAATTGTATTACAAGCTTATTCAACTTGGCCCAGGATGGCTTTGAATGCGGCCCAACTCAAATTAGTAAATTTTCTTAAACCATTATGAGATTTCTTTTGCAATTTTTTAGAGCTCATCAGCTATCATTAGTGTTAATGTATTTTATGTATGGCTGAAGACAATTCTTCTTCTTCTACTGTGGCCCAGGGAAGACAAAAGATGGGACACCCCTGTTGTATTGAATGGATGTGCGACAGTGTCCTTAACTTTCCTCCCCATCCGCTCCCACTCCCCGTTAATGGAGATGGAGGCTGAGTTTGTTTCTTAACTTTAAAAACTAAAGAGTGATGCTAAACTGAAAACAATGTTGCAGTGGACATCTTTACCCATAAATAAATGTCTACGTATAAAATTATTTCCTTAAGATAGAGTCCCACTGTTAGAATTATTAATTAAGACATGAAAAAGCTTAAGACTCTTGATCAATCTTATAAATGTTTTTAAAAAGGGTATCTGGATCTAAATTGTTTTACTGGCCAATGAAACAAGAATTTCTGCCCAGAGGGTTAATATTTTGAATGATATTCAAAATTTCGTGAAAAAGAATTTAAAGATTTTCTTCATTTGCCTTCTGTAAGGAAGCTTTTTTATTCTTTTTATTTTATTTTATTTTTATTTTGAGACAGAGTCTCACTCTGTCACCCACGCTGGAGTGCGGTAGTGTGATCTCAGCTCACTGCAACCTCTGCCTCCCGGGTTCAAGTGATTCTCCTGTGTCAGCCTCCCAAGTAGCTGGGACTATAGGCATGTGCCACCACGCCCGGCTAATTTTTTGTATTTTTAGTACAGACAGGGTTTCACCATGTTAGCCAGGATGGTCTTGATCTCCTGATCTCTTGATCAGCCAGCCTCGGCCTCCCAAAGTGTTGGGATTACAGGTGTGAGCCACTGTGCCTGGCCGGAAGCTTTTAATTGGTGATCTTTAATTCTTTAATCTTTTAGATGGTTCTGTGTACTAATTAAAGAATATACCACATTGCAAAAAATACGGTTTTAATTTTAAAATTTCTTTGCTATTTGTTATTTTATGTTAAATGCTTATATCTACCTCCCTGTTGCTTTCTAATACACTATATCCTAAGTGTTTTAAAATTCAAATTTGCATTCCTGTCATTTTCATTGAATACATTGGATGTGCTTTTATATCATTTAATATAAATTTAAGAAAGACTGGTGAAGATGGCTGGTACATGTGTGAAATTTGCTTGTGGATAGAGTTGAGGGTGGTTTCTATCCCTATCTTTCATCGTTTATCAG
This sequence comes from Rhinopithecus roxellana, assembly GCF_007565055.1. Classification (NCBI taxonomy): domain Eukaryota; kingdom Metazoa; phylum Chordata; class Mammalia; order Primates; family Cercopithecidae; genus Rhinopithecus; species Rhinopithecus roxellana. The sequence goes on from NC_044554.1 coordinate 144,008,452, forward strand.
GCTTTTTGGGAAAGTTTATGGCACTAAATATATGGGTAGTATACCCAGAAGTATGAAATTAGTCTTCAGGAACTGCATTACCTGCTTTCATTCTGTAACAATTCCTAATGTTAGATGAAGTTTTACTTAGGAACATGCTCAACTCTGAAGTCTCTCACAAATTTCTATGAAATGCGTGAGTTCAGAGTTAAGTTTTCACAAGAACTTTGCTCAAGAAATTACTTTTTACCTCAGTTCAATGTTAATTTGCTCTCCTTGTAAGCAAACAGAATGTAGCAATACTATTTCTATCCTAAGAACATATGCACGTTGTTCCATTAGTAGTAATATTTTCATCAGAACATTGTTTAACAGTAGCAAGTGATAACATTTGTAGGCAGTAATCAGAGACTTGACAGCTTTCCTTACCACTAACATTCTTCCATCTAGGAGACAAGAGATGCAAATGAAATAGAATATTTCAGAAAATGATTATTAGCCGATGTTAACTCAAATGCCAAGTCGAAGTTGAATTACTTGTTTAAAAAAAGACAAAGCGATCTTCTGACATTGCTGTTTCCTAGTGGCTTCATTTTATAGGTGACAGTCATAACAGAGCAGGAAATGAAGTAGGATTATGCAAATTTTCTCATCTCGCACAGAGAAAATAAGAGTTATCATGTGTGAATTTCTTCAATTTCCTGATATGCACCTAAAATTTACCAGCATCCATTCCATCTTCTTTTTTCAACAGTGAGAAGAAAAAAGTCCTTCTTCTTCTATCCAAAGTGAAACCCTCCCTTCTCCTCTGGCAGTCAGTGCATTAGTCAGATCTCCTTTGTTTTCTGCTCTTGACAGCCCAACTACTAAAAACCTTTGAACGATGCAACTTCTGTTCCTTCTCCTTTTCTTTTTTAAATTTAAATAGAATTGAGACAGGGTCTTACTGTGTTGACCAGGCTAGTCTTGAACTCCTGGCCTCAGGTGATCCTCCTTCCTCAGCCTCACAAAGTGTTGGGATTACAAACATCACACCTTGCCTATTTTTTTTTAAAGCTAATTTTTACTTTTCTGTCCAACTATACATGCCTTTCTCAACAGAGTTGCAAGAGAGAACTAAGCCCTATAGAAAGTGATGTGAATTACTATTTTTTTTTTCACATCTCTCATGGATGGTACCCTTCATCATACACAGGAAAAAGGTTAATTCATAACATACAATGTGTGGTTTAAGGCAATCAGGGAAAATAGAAAAGTCAAGGTATTAATTTCCTACCTCCTACCTTCACTGCCTTATTAAAGGTGCAGTTATCTTCTGTTGGCTTCTCCAGACCCATGTTCCACCCTCCTCCATCCACTTCTGTGCCTTGCAAGGATACACTGTACAGACTACATCTATGGGTTTCCTTCACCTATGGCTTTCAGTAGGGTTCAGCCCATAGGCATCTCATCAGGAGTTAGGCGACAGCGAGTTTGGCATATTTGGCATATTTCTCTGGATCCCTCCTTGGAACATCATCTTGGGTTGCATATGTTCCTCAATTAAAAGATACAGCTTCTTTTGAGGCGGCCCTTTCCTCTATAGGACTCTCTTGCTGGATTCCAGTGATTGCATCCTTACCTTGAGGTTATTTAGGCCTCAACATGATGACAGATCCGTTACTACTAATCTGGGGGAACTGCACTATTCTACTTTTGTAAGTCATGTAAAATTCACGCTTTGTAGTATAAAGTTCTATTGGATTTGACAAACGCATAAAGTCATGTATCCATCACCACAATTATGACACAAAACTGTTCTATCATACCCCCATATTCCCTCATGCTGTCTCTTTGTAGTCAAGCCTTCACCTTCCTCCAGCATCTGACAATCACTGATAGGTTTTCTGATCCTAGAGTTTTACATTTCAAATCATACAAATGGAAGCATACACTATGTAGACTTTGGGGTCTGGCTTTGTTTACTTAGCAAAAGGTACTTCAGATTCATTTGTGTTGTTATGTGAATCAGCAGTTCTTTCTTCTTTATTGCTGAGTAACATTCCATTATATGGAGATGTCAGAGTATGTTTATTAATTCATTTGTTTAAGGACATTTGGGTTGTATCCAATTTGGGGTGATTATAAGCTGCCAAAAACAGTTAAGAGCTACTATAAACATTTGTGTACAAATTTTTGTGTGAGTAAAAGTATTCATTTCTCTTGAATGAATACCTAGGATTTTTAAAAATTAATTTTTAACTCAAGATGGATTAAAGATTTAAATATAAAACACAAAACTATAAAAACCCTAGAAGAAAATCTAGGCAATACCATTTAGGACATAGGGATGGGAAAATATTTCATGACAAAAAGATCAAAAGCAGTTGCAATAAAAACAAAAATTGACAAATGGTGTCTAAATAAACTAAAGAGCTTCTGCACAGCAGAAGAAACTATCATCAGAATGAACAGACAACCTACAGAATGGGAGAAAATTTTTGCAATCTATCCATCTCACAAAGCTCTAATGGATGGAATCTATAAGGAACTTGAGCACATTTACAAGAAAAAAACAAACAACTCCATTAAAAAGTGGGCAAAGGACATGAACAGACACTTCTCAAAAGAAGACATACATGTAGCCAACAATCATATGAAAAAAAGCTCAACATCACTAATCATTAGAGAAATGCAAATCAAGACAATAATGAGATATATCACAGCAGTCAGAATGGTTATTATTAAAAAGGCAAGAAACAACAGATATTATCAAGGCTGTAGAGAAATAGGAACACTTTTAGACTGTTGGTGGCAATGTAAATTAGTTCAACTATTGTGGAAGATAGTATGGAGATTCCTCAAAGACTTAGAACCAGAAATACCATTTGATCCAGCAATCCCATTACTGGATATATACCCAAAAGAATATAAATCATTCTATTATAAAGATACATGTATGTGTATGTTCATCACAGCACTCTTCACAATAGCAAAGACATGGAATCAACCCAAATGCCCATCAATGATAGACTGGATAAAGAAAATGTGGTACATATATATAATGGAATACTATGAAGCCACAAAAAGGAATGAGATCATGTCCTTTTCAGGGACATGGATGGAACTGGAAGCTGTTACCCTCAGCAAACTAATACAGGAACAGAAAACCAAATACTGCATGTTGTCACTTATTAGTGGGAGCTGAACAATGAGAACACAAGGACACAGGGAGGGAAAAAAACACACATTGGGGCCTGTCACAGATGGGGCCAGGGGGAGGGAGAGCATCAGGAAAAATAGCTAATGCATGCAGGGCTTAATACCTAGGTGATGGGTTGATAGGCGCAGCAAACCACCATGGCACAAGTTTACCTATGTAATAAACCTGCACATCCTGCACATGTATCAGGAATGTAAAATAAAACATTTTTAAAAATTAATTTTATAATGTTCACTGATTTTATACAATTTTCTGAGTCCTGTGTAGAAGACAGTTGCAGCCTGGACAAGTGTGTTCCTGATCATTGTCAATGATTTGGCCAAGATGAGGAGGAGATTAGCATAACTGGGAGATCAGCATAGTTAAGGAGTTGAAGGCTAAGACAAACTGGTTCATGCACCAAGAATGAAGGAGGCAGAACAAAATAAGCAGTCAGAGCTAAGAAGCAGCAAGGGAATGGAGGAAAGGGTGGATAGTGAGGTGTAGAGCAGGCAAAATTGGAGATTCGGGCATCCTACCTGCTATCTCCTTCTACTTTCAGATTTGAAAACAGGTCCCAAACCCACATAGCCCCAGAGTGAACACTCAATAACCTGAAGATTAGCTCCTTTCTCAGCCTTGAACTGATTACCCATAACTCACCACACTTTGGCTGGGTCATTTTAAACCCTCCTTGTATCATCAGCTGCTATTTTGCTCTGCTCTTCTAGCGTGGGTCTATCTCCATGTTTGGTTTCCGGGGCAGCAACTGACTGTTCCCTTCTTTGTGTTACCACTTGACTGAGTGTGCATACACTTCTTCCAGCTCAGATTGGGTCCAGCCTGCTTCCATGAGCCTTGGTGACATTGTTGGCTTGACTGGAGGGCAGGTGTATAACAGGGCAGTTACCTTTACTAAATACATGAAGAAACTAAGCACTGAGATGTTGAGTGAGTTACATATACACATCACATTCATAATAACAATGGCAGTAAACATTGGCAATAACATTTATAGAGCATTTACTTTGTACCAGGCATAGTACCAAGAGCTTTCCAGGCCAAAAATCATCTAATCTTTGTAAAAACCTACAAAGTATTTACAACTCTTATGCCCCCATTTTACAGATGAAGAAATTAAGGCAGGGAGATTATGACATGCTTATTGAACTAGTAAGGGGAGGAAGCAGAATATAAACCCAAGGATGGAGGTCTAGAGCTCTCAAACACCTATACTATGCTGTTGACCAAAAATGTTAAGTAGAAGATTTAGGAGTAAAACTTCTGACTCCTGGTCTATTGGTTTTCTTGGATAATAAGTTCTATGTGCCATGTCCAAATCAATATATTCACTGGGGATACAAAATATGCAAATTGCATGGTCTTCATCTTGGGGAAATTTATAATACTACCAATAAGTACACAAAATATTTTTATTTGGAGGATGAATTAAATAAGACAGGACCAGTTCACAGATGGCTTTGACTGTATGACTGCATAGTCTATAGTTGTAACATAGTTGGTTTCAGTTACCTCACATATAATGATAAAGCATATATGGTCATTGACTCTAAAAAGTGAGGATACTTTTTTCTATGGGGGGAGGAAGAGTGAGGGGAAGGCCGGAGGAACGGCCTCAGGAAGTGATAGGAAGGAAACAAAGAAAAAAAAAAAGGGAGAGGGGGGGGGGGGGCTCTATAGACGCCTGCAAGGAAGGTGACTCTTTGTGGGGAACTAGTCTCTCTTCCGGGGAGGGCTGTCTTGCGTCCGAGCTCTTCGCGCCCGTTTCTGTTCCTTTATCTTTCTTTCTTTTTTCTTTCGTTTGTTTCTTCTTTCTTCTTTCTTTCTTCTCTTCTCTCTTCTCTCTCTCTTTCTCTCTCTCTTCTCTTTCTTTCTTCTCTTTCTCTTTCTTCTTCGTTCTCTTTCTTTTGTTTTATCGTTCTTTCCTGTCTCTTGCCTTCTGTGCCGTCTTTCTTTCATTTTGCCATTCTCCCCCTACCTACAGAGCACTTGTATGTATTTCTATATAACTTGTTATAAGAATGTTTTAAAATTTGTTACAAGTATTTTAAAAAGCATTCTAATTTATATTTAACATTAAAAAGCCCCAACTAAATTTTCTTTTTTTTTATACTTTAAGTTCTAGGGTACATGTGCATAACGTGCAGGTTTGTTACATATGTATATTTGTGCCATGTTGGTGTGCTGCACCCATCAACTCGTCAGCACCCATCAATTCATCATTTATATCATGTATAACTCCCCAATGCAATCCCTCCCCCCTCCCCCCTCCCCATGATAGGCCCCAGTGTGTGATGTTCCTCTTCCCGAGTCCAAGTGATCTCATTGTTCAGTTCCCACCTATGAGTGAGAACATGCAGTGTTGGGTTTTCTCTTCTTGTGACAGTTTGCTAAGAATGATGGTTTCCAGCTGCATCCATGTTCCTACAAAGGACGCAAACTCATCCTTTTTTATGGCTGCATAGTATTCCATGGTGTATATGTGCCACATTTTCTTAATCCAGTCTGTCACAGATGGACATTTGGGTTGATTCCAAGTCTTTGCTATTGTGAATAGTGCCGCAATAAACATATGTGTGCATGTGTCTTTGTAGTAGAATAATTTATAATCCTTTGGGTATATACCCAGTAGTGGGATGGCTGGGTCCTATGGTACATCTAGTTCTAGATCCTTGAGGAATTGCCATACTGTTTTCCATAATGGTTGAACTAGTTTACAGTCCCACCAACAGTGTAAAAGTGTTCCTATTTCTCCACATCCTCTCCAACAACTGTTGTTTCCTGATTTTATAATGATTGCCATTCTAACTGGTGTGAGATGGTATCTCATTGTGGTTTTGATTTGCATTTCTCTGATGGCGAGTGATGATGAGCATTTTTTCATGTGTCTGTTGGCTGTATGAATGTCTTCTTTTGAGAAATGTCTGTTCATATCCTTTGCCCACTTTTTGATGGGGTTGTTTGTTTTTTTCTTGTATATTTGTTTGAGTTCTTTGTAGATTCTGGATATTAGCCCTTTGTCAGATGAGTAGATTGCAAAAATTTTCTCCCATTCTGTAGGTTGCCTGTTCACTCTGATGGTAGTTTCTTTTGCTGTGCAGAAGCTCTTTAGTTTAATTAGATCCCATTTGTCAATTTTGGCTTTTGCTGCCGTTGCTTTTGGTGTTTTAGACATGAAGTCCTTGCCCATGCCTATGTCCTGAATGGTACTACCTAGATTTTCTTCTAGGGTTTTTATGGTATTAGGTCTAACATTTAAGTCTCTAATCCATCTTGAATTAATCTTCGTATAAGGAGTAAGGAAAGGATCCAGTTTCAGCTTTCTACTTATGGCTAGCCAATTTTCCCAGCACCATTTATTAAATAGGGAATCCTTTCCCCATTTCTTGTTTCTCTCAGGTTTGTCAAAGATCAGATGGCTATAGATGTGTGGTATTATTTCTGAGGACTCTGTTCTGTTCCATTGGTCTATATCTCTGTTTTGGTACCAGTACCATGCTGTTTTGGTTACTGTAGCCTTGTAGTATAGTTTGAAGTCAGGTAGCGTGATGCCTCCAGCTTTGTCCTTTTGACTTAGGATTGTCTTGGCAATGCGGGCTCTTTTTTGGTTCCATATGAACTTTAAAGCAGTTTTTTCCAATTCTGTGAAGAAACTCATTGGTAGCTTGATGGGGATGGCATTGAATCTATAAATAACCTTGGGCAGTATGGCCATTTTCACGATATTGATTCTTCCTATCCATGAGCATGGTATGTTCTTCCATTTGTTTGTGTCCTCTTTGATTTCACTGAGCAGTGGTTTGTAGTTCTCCTTGAAGAGGTCCTTTACATCCCTTGTAAGTTGGATTCCTAGGTATTTTATTCTCTTTGAAGCAATTGTGAATGGAAGTTCATTCCTGATTTGGCTCTCTGCTTGTCTGTTACTGTTGTATAAGAATGCTTCTGATTTTTGCACATTAATTTTGTATCCTGAGACTTTGCTGAAGTTGCTTATCAGCTTAAGGAGATTTTGGGCTGAGACGATGGGGTTTTCTAAATATATAATCATGTCATCTGCAAACAGGGACAATTTGACTTCTTCTTTTCCTAACTGAATACCCTTGATTTCTTTCTCTTGCCTGATTGCCCTAGCCAGAACTTCCAACACTATGTTGAATAGGAGTGGTGAGAGAGGGCATCCCTGTCTTGTGCCAGTTTTCAAAGGGAATTTTTCCAGTTTTTGCCCATTCAGTATGATATTAGCTGTGGGTTTGTCATAAATAGCTCTTATTATTTTGAGGTACGTTCCATCAATACCGAATTTATTGAGCGTTTTTAGCATGAAGGGCTGTTGAATTTTGTCAAAAGCCTTTTCTGCATCTATTGAGATAATCATGTGGTTCTTGACTTTGGTTCTGTTTATATGCTGGATTACGTTTATTGATTTGCGAATGTTGAACCAGCCTTGCATCCCAGGGATGAAGCCCACTTGATCATGGTGGATAAGCTTTTTGATGTGCTGCTGAATCCGGTTTGCCAGTATTTTATTGAGGATTTTTGCATCGATGTTCATCAGGGATATTGGTCTAAAATTCTCTTTTTTTGTTGTGTCTCTGCCAGGCTTTGGTATCAGGATGATGTTGGCCTCATAAAATGAGTTAGGGAGGATTCCCTCTTTTTCTATTGATTGGAATAGTTTCAGAAGGAATGGTACCAGCTCCTCCTTGTACCTCTGGTAGAATTCAGCTGTGAATCCATCTGGTCCTGGACTTTTTTTGGTGGGTAGGCTATTAATTGTTGCCTCAATTTCAGAGCCTGCTATTGGTCTATTCAGGGATTCAACTTCTTCCTGGTTTAGTCTTTGGAGAGTGTAAGTGTCCAGGAAATTATCCATTTCTTCTAGATTTTCTAGTTGATTTGCGTAGAGGTGTTTATAGTATTCTCTGATGGCAGTTTGTATTTCTGTGGGGTCGGTGGTGATATCCCCTTTATCATTTTTTATTGCATCTATTTGATTCCTCTCTCTTTTCTTCTTTATTAGTCTTGCTAGCCGTCTGTCAATTTTGTTGATCTTTTCAAAAAACCAACTCCTGGATTCATTGATTTTTTGGAGGGTTTTTTTGTGTCTCTATCTCCTTCAGTTCTGCTCTGATCTTAGTTATTTCTTGCCTTCTGCTAGCTTTTGAATGTGTTTGCTCTTGCCTCTCTTGTACTTTTAATTGTGATGTTAGAGTGTCAATTTTAGATCTTTCCTGCTTTCTCTTGTGGGCATTTAGTGCTATAAATTTCCCTCTACACACTGCTTTAAATGTGTCCCAGAGATTCTGGTACGTTGTATCTTTGTTCTCATTGGTTTCAAAGAACATCTTTATTTCTGCCTTCATTTCGTTATGTACCCAGTAGTCATTCAGGAGCAGGTTGTTCAGTTTCCATGTAGTTGAGCGGTTTTGATTGTGTTTCTTAGTCCTGAGTTCTAGTTTGATTGCACTGTGGTCTGAGAGACAGTTTGTTATAATGTCTGTTCTTTTACATTTGCTGAGGAGTGCTTTACTTTCAATTATGTGGTCAATTTTGGAATAAGTGCGATGTCGTGCTGAGAAGAATGTATATTCTGTTGATTTGGGGTGGAGAGTTCTATAGATGTCTATTAGGTCCGCTTGGTGCAGAGATGAGTTCAATTCCTGGATATCCTTGTTAACCTTCTGTCTCGTTGATCTGTCTAATGTTGACAGTGGAGTGTTGAAGTCTCCCATTATTATTGTATGGGAGTCTAAGTCTCTTTGTAAGTCTCTAAGGACTTGCTTTATGAATCTGGGTGCTCCTGTATTGGGTGCATATATATTTGGGAGAGTTAGCTCTTCCTGTTGAATTGATCCCTTTACCATTATGTAATGGCCTTCTTTGTCTCTTTTGATCTTTGATGGTTTAAAGTCTGTTTTATCAGAGATTAGGATTGCAACCCCTGCTTTTTTTTGTTCTCCATTTGCTTGGTAGATCTTCCTCCATCCCTTTATTTTGAGCCTATGTATGTCTCTGCATGTGAGATGGGTCTCCTGAATACAGCAGACTGATGGGTCTTGACTCTTTATCCAGTTTGCCAGTCTGTGTCTTTTAATTGGAGCATTTAGTCCATTTACATTTAAGGTTCATATTGTTATGTGTGAACTTGATCCTACCATTATGATATTAACTGGTTATTTTGCTCGTTAGTTGATGCAGTTTCTTCCTAGCCTCGATGGTCTTTACATTTTGGCATGTTTTTGCGATGGCTGGTACCGGTTGTTCCTTTCCATGTTTAGGGCTTCCTTCAGGGTCTCTTGTAAGGCAGGCCTGGTGGTGACAAAATCTCTAAGCATTTGCTTATCTGTAAAGGATTTTATTTCTCCTTCACTTATGAAACTTAGTTTGGCTGGATATGAAATTCTGGGTTTAAAATTCTTTTCTTTAAGAACGTTGAATATTGGCCCCCACTCTCTTCTGGCTTGTAGAGTTTCTGCCGAGAGATCTGCTGTTAGTCTGATGGGCTTCCCTTTGTGGGTAACCCGACCTTTCTCTCTGGCTGCCCTTAAGATTTTTTCCTTCATTTCAACTTTGGTGAATCTGGCAATTATGTGTCTTGGAGTTGCTCTTCTGGAGGAGTATCTTTGTGGCATTCTCTGTATTTCCTGAATTTGAATGTTGGCCTGCCCTACTAGGTTGGGGAAGTTCTCCTGGATGATATCCTGAAGAGTGTTTTCCAACTTGGTTCCATTTTCCCCCTCACTTTCAGGCACCCCAATCAGACGTAGATTTGGTCTTTTTACATAATCCCATACTTCTTGCAGGCTTTGTTCATTTCTTTTTCTTCTTTTTTCTTTTGGTTTCTCTTCTCGCTTCATTTCATTCATTTGATCCTCAATCGCTGATACTCCTTCTTCCAGTTGATCGAGTCGGTTACTGAAGCTTGTGCATTTGTCACGTATTTCTTGTGTCATGGTTTTCATCTCTGTCATTTCGTTTATGACCTTCTCTGCATTAATTAGTCTAGCTGTCAATTCTTCCACTCTTTTTTCAAGATTTTTAGTTTCTTTGCACTGGGTATGTAATTCCTCCTTTAGCTCTGAGAAGTTTGATGGACTGAAGCCTTCTTCTCTCATCTCGTCAAAGTCATTCTCTGACCAGCTTCGATCCGTTGCTGGCGATGGGCTGCGCTCCTTTGCAGGGGGAGATGCGCTCTTACTTTTTGAATTTCCAGCTTTTCTGCCCTGCTTTTTCCCCATCTTTGTGGTTTTATCTGCCTCTGGTCTTTGATGATGGTGACGTACTGATGGGGTTTTGGTATAGGTGTCCTTCCTGTTTGATAGTTTTCCTTCTGACAGTCAGGACCCTCAGCTATAGGTCTGTTGGAGATTGCTTGAGGTCCACTCCAGACCCTGTTTGCCTGGGTATCAGCAGCAGAGGTTGCAGAAGATAGAATATTGCTGAACAGCGAGTGTACCTGTCTGATTCTTACTTTGGAAGCTTCCTCTCAGGGGTGTACTCCACCCTGTGAGGTGTGGGGTGTCAGACTGCCCCAAGTGGGGGATGTCTCCCAGTTAGGCTACTCAGGGGTCAGTGACCCACTTGAGCAGGCAGTCTGTCCGTTCTCAGATCTCAGTCTCCGTGTTGGGAGATCCACTGCTCTCTTCAAAGCTGTCAGACAGTGTCATTCGCGTCTGCTCAGGCCTCTCCTGCTTCCCCTGTTGTTTTTTTAGCTGAGCCCTGCCCCCAGAGGTGGAGTCTATAGAGACAGGCAGGTTTCCTTGAGCTGCTGTGAGCTCCACCCAGTTCAAGCTTCTCAGCGGCTTTGTTTACCTACTTAAGCCTCAGCAATGGCGGGTGCCCCTCCCCCAGCCTCACTGCTGCCTCGCGGTTAGATCGTGGCAGACTGCTGTGTTAACAATGAGGGAGGCTCCGTGGGCGTGGGACCCTCCCGGCCAGGTGAGGCATATATTCTTCTGGTGTGCCCGTTTGCTTAAAGCACGGTATTGGGGTGGGAGTTACCCGATTTTCCAGGTGTTGTGTGTCTCAGTTCTCCCGGCTAGGAAAAGGGATTCCCTTCCCCCTTGCGCTTTCCAGGTGAGGCGATGCCTCGCCCTGCTTCAGCTCTCGCTGGTCAGGCTGCAGCAACTGACCAGCACCGATTGTCCGGCACTCCCTAGTGAGATGACCCCAGTACCTCAGTTGAAAATGCAGAAATCACCTGTCTTCTGTGTTGCTCGTGCTGGGAGTTGGAGACTGGAGCTGTTCCTATTCAGCCATCTTGCTCTGCCCCTCCGCCCCAACTAAATTTTTAATGTCTGGATATGATATTTGAAAATAATGACACTTTTTCCTCTTTTAAAGAAGATACCATAACTGAGTCTGAAGGAAAAGTTGGCTTAGATGTATTTTACTGACTTGCTTTTAGTAAATAGATCAAAATTATTTCTAAATAGCATAACAGTGAGCTATGTTTAAGTGAGTGTTCTTAAATGCTTAAAGGCAGTTGAAAATAGTGGTCTAAAGTAGTTGAAAAAGTTTTCATAAAATTTTGTGAAAATGTTCATCTACTTAACAAAGACTTTCTTGGCCGGGTGCAGTGGCTCACACCTGTAATCCTAGCACTTTGGGAGGCACAGGCTGGTGGATTACCTGAGGTCAGGAGTTCAAGACCAGCCTAGCTAACATGGCGAAACCATTTCTTTACTAAAAAAAAAAAAAAAAAAAAAAAAAAAAAAAAATCAGCTGGGTGTGGTGGTGGGCATCAATAATCCCAGCTACTCAGGAGGCTGAGGCAGGAGAATTGCTTGAACCCAGAGGGTGGAGGTTGCAGTGAGCTGCAATTACGCCACTTCACTCCAGCCTGGGTGAAAGAGCGAAACTCTGTCTAAAAAGGAAAAAACAAAACAAAACAAAACAACATGACAATAACAAAAAATAAAAACAAAGACTTTCTTTAGAGAAAGGATAAACATTAGTCTGACCTTCTTAATCACAAATTCAGCTTTAGTGGAGTGTGAATTCATGAGATATTGTTGTCTTTCCAATGTTCCTCATTCCAACTCGAAAAACTAAGAAGATTAAGGAAAGCATTGTCTAGTTCAGAGGAGGGATAGTATTAGGAGAAATACCTAATGTAGATGACGTATGAGTATACCTATGTAATGAACCAGAACGTTCTGCACATGTATCCCAGAACTTAAAGTATACAAAAAAAAATTTTTAAAAATGCATCACAGTATCTTGTATCAGCAGTGGACAGTCACTAAGTGTTTCTGATTGATGGGGATGAAAGGACAGATGGGTCCCAGGAGTGTATTTACCAATGCAGACAGTCCCTTCTGGGTGATGAAATCACAGAACATGGAAGCCACTTGCACAAAAGAAGAGATAGAAAAATAAAGATTTGGTTTGTAACATCATATATTTTTTCTAGTCATTTTAGAATTTCCATTTTTAGATGAATTTCTTACTGTGTGAATTTATGAAAGGCAAATTGCAACTTCCAGTGTTTTTCTTTCAAGCCATCCACTTATTTTTCCACTCTACCTTCCCCAGATGATTGCATTTTGTTAGAAATGTTATATGCAACTCTGTGTTTTACACAAGGAATGAACTGAGAGGGTTTGGGATTTGGAGTTTTGTATCATAAGCATCTCTTGTATTGTCTCCTGAATATACTCACAGTAAAATTATGCTCAGCAGGTAATCTGCCTCGTAACAGTAAACCTGAGCAGACTGGATTTAAAAAAAAATACTACAAAGTGAAATCGCCAAATGAAACTCTCCAATTTGTAGAGCATCAATGAAAAGATACGTAGATTGAGACACAATAAAATTCTCAAAAGAAAAATCAAGATGAAGGCACTAACATTCTCAAACATTCATAGTGTAAAATTAATTTGTTAAATTCATTCATTAAGTTAATTTTAGTGCATGCCTACTATGTGCCAAGCATGCTTCTAGGCACTTAGGGATACAACACTGAACACGATAAAAGTCTCTGTCCTTGTCAAGTTTGCCTCTAGTGGGAATGGAGTGAAGACATATAGTATTCCAATAAGTAAGTAAAAAATGCAGTACATTGGTGGAGATTGGTACCATAGAAATAAGCAGGGAAGGGAATAAGGAGTGACAGAATGGGGGGGTGTTAGTTTGTAAATTTAAATATGTGACTTGTGAGTTTTAAAAGGGATGTGTTTGCATATATTTGGGAGAAGGGAATTCCTGCAAAAGAAGCAGCAGATGCAAATGGTCTGGGCAGTGCTGTGTCTGGCACGTTCAAGGGAAAGTCAGACCCATGGAAAATGAAAGATAGCTATAAGACATCAGTGCAGAGAAGTCAGTGGGGCAATAGATCATCTAGGGATTTTGTAGGCCATTGCTAAGTCTTTGGCTTTTGTTTGTGTTGGCTTCTGTGTTGAGAATAAGCTGCGGCGTAAGAGTGGAAGCAGAGAGACCGGTTAAGAGGATGTTGCAATGATCCAGGTAAGAGGTAATGATGGTTAGAGAGTGAATGGTGGAGGTGGAGAGATGTGGTCGGATTCTGGATATTTTGTGAAGGTAAAGCTAATAAGATTTGCTAATGGATTGGATATCACTTGTGAGAGAGAGAGCAGTCAAACATGAATCCAAATTTTTGGCGTGAGTAGATGGAAGTTTAGAGTTATTATTAACTGAGGGAAATAATTGTTAAGTGGAACTTTATTGCAGATGGAAAATTAGATGCCTGGTTTGGGCATCTCAGCAGACTTTCTGGTAGCAGACACAGAACATAGAATGGAGGGAGAGATCTAGGCTAGGATATACATTTGGAAGTCATCCACATATATATGGTATTTAAAGTGATAAGATTGGTGTACTCGCCAGATCAAATTCTCAGTTCTAATACAGTTGTATTTTCTTATGGTGATGCTGCAAATAGGTTGATTTTTAGGTGTTTTGACACACTTGAAGTTGGTCTAATGATAATGTAAAACACAGGCATTTTCTCTATTTTCCCAGTTTTACCATCACCTTGGCTATAAACACATTTGTTGCCAAGTGTGGCTGGTGACTAGTGAGGAATCTAAGCCCTCTAACCTCAAGGCCACTAGAAGACAGTACTCACACTTGTTGCAGCTCAAAATAAAACAAAATGAAGCAGAGCAGAAAATATTCAACTCCATAATGTATTGGTGAATAATGAAGAATGTATTGCAGATTTTGTGGTTTGACAGATGAGAAAGTTGACATTGCATACTACATAGATAAAATGTAATAAAAATTTCCTTCTTTGTTCTTCCCCTTCAAAGTTCCTCTTCGGCCACCAGCAGTCACCTTCATTCTCTTCCCCAGATCCCCCACTATCTCAAAGGAACTTCCTTACCACCCAGGTAATTCATTTCTAGTTTCAGGTTTGCTTACCCTCCACCCTCCACAAAACAAAACCTTTCCCTATATTTAACCAAATCAGTTTTTCTCACAAAGCAGTTTAGCAACTTCTACTCTAATTCATTTGTCTTTTAAGTAGCCAATCATCCATGCCAATAAATTTATCATCCAAGTGTCTTCCAAAGAAAACAGGTCTCTTTAAAAGAGTATGTGTGCATATGTGTGTGTAAGAGAGGAAAAAAGAGAAAGAGAAAGAGGGAGAGAGACAGAGACTGGGTATTGAAGAGGGGACTTTCCAAATCAATACACATTTTTTTCTCAAGTCTGGATAAAGACTACAACATTGGATAAAAATGTATTATTTTTATTTGGTCATAATTTGCATAGAGAGGAATATAAAATGCCAAGAAAATTTTGGTATTTTCACAATCTTTATACTCAGCTTTATCATTCAGTTTCTTATTCATGTTAATATAATTATTTTCAAACTTTCTTCCCCTGCCATATTAATCTGTATCATTTGACAACTGAATGTAATACATATTTTTTTTAATTTTCACACTTTTCTATACACCAGTATTCTCCACTTTCATGAATGCTGTACTGTGCTGTCCAAATCTTCCATCCAGAACTAAGGGTCTTCTTCTCTCAGCTGGTGGGAAGAAATGTCATCTGTGGAAGGGAGCCCTTTTGTCCAAATTCATGCCCCCTTCTATGGCCAGCCTGCATCCAATTGGTGGAACTAAGGATAAAAGTGGCTCACCTCCCTCACCCCAACTCAGGACATCTGGAGGGGCTGTCCCAGCTTCAGAGCTCCCCATGGGGTCAGCTGAGGCCTTGTTGTGACTGCACCAAAACTCATCTTCTTTCTGCCTCAATCCTGCTGCCTTCTGCTTTCCCCAGGTGTTGGCCCCTAGAGCTCTGCTTGATAAGCTTTCTGCACATCAATCTCCATCTCAGAGTGCTTTCTGGGGAAACCAATAGTAGTACACTCTAATTATCATTTTCTCCTAGAATATTCGAAAATATTTGAGATAGAGAAAGTTTTTCTCATGTTTTTGAGCTCCGGAGCACTCAGCGCTTCTGCCTCTCTGGTCATTTCTGGGAACTCTGCAATACTGCCTTTTCCCAGCAGGAGGCTCTCTAGAGCCCTCTATGTTAGGCAGGCATCATTCCCTTTCTGTCCTAAGCCTTTATTCCCCTACAATATTACCCACACCAAGCTACAAGGATATATCAGACTTACTGAAGTATTGCAGGCAACAGAACTTATTACAACCAAATGTGATTGAACACATAGTGTAAAGGGCAGAAGCACAAAATGGTAAACGTCTCATTGGGGGAACCCTCACAAACACAGCCTGGGTCTTTATTAGTATGTCATTTATTTGTGTGTATGTTTTATTTTGTTTGAGACAAAGTTTCACTCTGTCACCTAGGCCAGAGATCAGTGGTGTGATCTTGGCTCACTGCAGTCTCGACATCCCCTGGCTCAAGCTATCCTCCTACCTCAGACTCCCGAGTAGCTGGGACTACAGGTACATGCCACCACACCTGGCTAATTTTTGTTTTTTGTATTTTGTGTTTTTTTTTGTTTTTTTGTAAAGATGAGTTTCACCATGTTTTCCAGGCTGGTCTCAAATACCCGGGCAGTGAGCCCACCTTAGTCTCACAAAGTGCTGAGATTACAGGTGTAAGCCACCATGCCCAGCCTTTATTATGTTCTTTATTTTCAAATTCTGTCCTACCTCTTAAGCATCTCGTTTTTCAAACACCCAGAATATACCTTTTCCTTCTCTTTTAAGAGAATCCTGTCCTCAAACTACAAGATTACTAGGATTGTACTCATTCCATGCCAGGGCATATTAATCAAATTCCTAAAATCTGGGCATCAACTGGACAGTGCCAAGTGGGGTCTGACACTTCAAGTCAGTTCACCATGTGGTCTAGTTACCAATGTAATGTGCAGATATGTCTCCTCACTTTCCCTAGCCATTCAGTGATCCACTATTAGGTCATCTCCTAAGGTCGAATGAAAATTCTCAGAGCCAGTATACCTAACTCAACACTGTCTGATACCATAGCTACTAGCTACACGTGGCTGCTGAGAACTTGAAATGTGAAACATTGTCCAGGGTTTCCTTCCATTATTTCAACTCTTGCCCCTTTGAAATTGCACTTTTACAGGTACCCGTTACTTCTGACTCATGAGTTGTGGGTTGACTAAATTCTAGTTTTAGCTTTCTCTTGGCTTCTAAGTCAGTTACATTCATCCGTTTTGTTTTCCAGCCTCTAAAATTGTGGTGTTCTCATCTTCTTTCTCACTCTTTATATTTTCATGGATTTATGCTTTTAAAAACCTTCACTGTCATTTTAATGGGGTTTTAGGGGAAGCTAAGACAAGTACATGTTCAATCCACTATATTTAATTCAAAGTTTTAAATAGAGTACCCTCAAACAGTTAAACTTTTCCATTATAGATACTAAGTTTATAATAAAATCTAAGAAAAGTCATAATGATGAAATATAGGAATTAATCTTCAAAAGTATATTCTGTTGTAGCTTAATATTTTGGCTACTATTGAGGTTAAATCAATTTGAAATAGGAGAAAAGAGGATTTGCTATAATTCCATATGAAATATATTAAAATAGCATTTCAATATAAGGATTTGTGAAGATAGCCTATCAGTTGTCCTATAATTCGCTAGTCCTTTCTGGGGAAATAGCTACTTCATCCCTTTAAAACTTCTAAGTGAGAAAAACAAGCAGAAAAGAATATTTTCCCAGTAAGCTTTCCCAGAAAACATAATTTATGTCTCCTGTGCCCTATATTTTTTACTTCAGTCTTTGTGAGGCTATAAAGTAACATATTTTTAAAATTATGGATGCATTTCATATTTAAAGATGACAAAATATGCCTTTCTTACTAGTCAGCCAAAGAGTTAGGGAAAGTAGCACTTCATTTTTGAGTATTAAATGCACAAGTCTGAACAAACCCTGGGGCAGTAGAGAGAAGAGGATACATATTTAAGAAACATATTACCAATCTAAAATGATTTTTAAAGCACTAAAGTATGCAACTGTTATGAAGTAAGTAATACCCTGTAAAATATAGCTGCTGAAATATGTTTTTCAGGGGTTTTCAACTGACACTAGAACATTCTCGCTCAAGAACAAAAGATCAAAATCTCTTTTAAAAGAATAGGAAGATGCTATTGATGGTACTGGGGATTTACAATACTTTGGATTTATCTAGAGAAAGTCAGTTTCTTTAAAGCATAAAAATAAATGCATCCATAAGAGGTAAAATACAGACATTACCTTAAAAATACAAATCAAGGCCAAGGTTGGAGGTATAATATGGAAATACAGTCCCAAAACGGCAGAATTAATTTAAACTTTTCCTTACTGCATTAGGAGATTAGTCCCTATTCATTGAATCATCTGAATTTTGCTGATTACTTTTGAAATCATTAAAGGTCACTTTTGTTTATGATTTTGATCTATATCTTTTTCCCAACAAGCTCACTTATTTTTGTTGTTTAGTAGATTTGATATGAACCACCATGTTAATAAAATAACCTTATGGGCACATTTTTTCCCCTTTATATGTAGTGGTTATCCTCAAATCTGAAATTTCCTGTTTTTCCAATTCTTCTAATGCCTAATTATGGTCTCAGATAAACTATTCTAAAATTGCCTGGTTGGAAGTATTGACACTCTCTTTTGAAGACTAATAGAATTATTGATTCTTCAACCTAGCCCCTAATAACACACTATAATGGAAAGAATGCTTTTCTGCGACAAGTACTTCAAAAACAAATTCCTTTTTGGTCCACAATTTATCTATTTTAACTGAAGGATTCATCTCCTTGCAATGCTCTACTTGTCATATTGATACTACTGTTATTGTATTAGATATATGCATTGAAGATATACATGTTCATAATTACATTGAAACACACACACACACACACACACACACACACACACACACACACACACAGTGATTCTTCCCTCATCAGTGAGACTAAAGCTTGGATAAATACAAGCATGTCCTAGATACCTTTAATCCAGTTAGGTGGGAAAATCCAGCATTCTTGGGAAACCTTGGAATTTTAAGCTTTAGGGAGCTGCCTGGTGTGCCTTGAAACAGGTATCCAATCTTATTCTAGTGATGATGATAGAGCAACATGGTAGCCTCAGTCAGAATATTTTGTGGTTGACTGACTTAAAGAGTTATTCTTATTACAGGTGGTTTTAGCCTATATAATAGTCCAGGCAGAAAAACAGATAGCACAATCAAAGGTGTAAAAAGGGCTTCAGTGACAACTTACAGAGGTATAGGCAAGGTTTAAAAAAGTCAACAAGTAATAAAGTACCTAGGAACTGGGTACTTCTGGTATTCTTGCAGCAATAGCAGCAAGTCCTTAGTATCCCTAGGTCTGACAAGTTGAGAAGTGAGGGCAATTTAACAAACCCTGTAAGAGCTGTAGCTCTGGAAACTTCAAGCTGAAGAGGCATGCAGTCACTACCAAGTTATGGCCCAGCAGACAGAGCTGGGAGTGGTGGAGCTAAATAATATGTGACCTCTCTTTCTGACCCTCACACTGGCCAAACCCAACCGGGTGCCCAAAGGCAAGGAAGCCAGGTGATGCAGTCTGCAGAGGTCAGCCATCTGGGCTGACTGAGAAGAGAATGAATGAAATAATTCTCTTTAAACTGCAAAATGTGACCCAATTACCATGAAACTGAAACTACATTGAAATTAAACTGAAAATGTGACCCGTTTACTGATTATTGATTACACAAAGCCACAAATGATGAAGAGCTGAGCATAAATGAACAATTAAGATTGGAATCCAAAGTGAATTGACGCATTTAATAATGTGCTCAGTCAATATTGTGTTCATTTCTTTATCCATTCAGACAACTACCTGTCTATTCAAGGTAAGTGGTTTACTATAGAATGTGATTTATATTCAAAGTCTAACTTAATTTTTAATTTTTAAAAATCTTTCTCCTTTGTTAGTATATCAGAGGGCCAGAATTAGAACCAAGGAAAAATAGGACTGCAAGAAATATGCAGCATTTTATTTAATAAGTTTATGTGATAACTGAGTTCTAATTGCACACCTGAACAATTTTATGTTGAATAGCTTGAGAAAGAAGCAGCAGCAGCAACTGGGCCTGTTAGGACAAACGAGAAAGAGGACTGGGTTGATTTGGGTGAGCAGTAAAAGAGTGGACTCAATCAGCTGGAAATGCTGCTAGCAGCTCACATATTAGTTTGTCCACACTTGTCCCTAGAAACAATTATATAGCTACAGCAGTAAGCTTACCCTGCTTAAGGTGACCAAAGTAACGGAAATGTATTTGCACTAGAATATAATCAATATCATACTGTTTTTATTTTGATGGGTGTGAGTGAAAATGGGGGAAAAGTAAAGTTTTGGGTTTGGAACTTAAACTAATTGATTAATCCCATGTACCTTTCATGTAATGGTATCAGATTGGGCTTAATTCTATGTACTCCTGCCTACTTCTCTTAACTCATTCTGGAGTGAACAAAGGAAGGAATTGCCTAAGCACCAGTGTGAAAGCCAAACCATAGAGTCCGACAGACCTGGAGTCTAATCTTGGTTCACGACTTACCAGTTCCGTGAACTTATGCAAGTTACTTAATCCCTCTAAGCCTCAGTTACCTCATGGTTGCTTATTGTATATTTCTTACAAGGTTATTATTTGGGTTGATTGAGATAATGTAAATAGAGAGAAACATATGATACCTATGAACTCGCATTAAATGTTAGCTGTGGTGATGATGATGATCACAACACCAATGGTCATGTCTGGGATGGTTCTGATTGTTATTTTCACTGGGAGCAATATCCACTAAATTTTAGATTTGATAAAATGGCATTATTTGAGAATGTCACAAGAATGTATTATAAATAAAACTATTACTAAATTAAGATTTAAGATAACATTTTAATATAGACACCTATAAGTAAAGAAACATTCAGTATGAGTTTAGTTTTGACCACAAATTCCTCCTAACCAGGGATCCCTGAAAGGCCCGGGACCCACATCTTAGTTAATTTTTTCAGTCCTCTTGGTCTTAGCATTTGGTCTTTTTCAATAAATATCTGTCTGATGGTATCCTTATTGACCTTCTTGGCCTCATTTCCTTGAAATGCCTCTTTCTGTGCTATCATGGATGTTGCAAGGTAGGTCTGGATTGCTTTTGCAAATAATCAAGTTTACTGAATATGTGTATTACCAAGACTTGCTGACTTAGTGCTCAAGTCTTAGGTGCTTCCTTTGTTTTGCTCATATTTCTGAATATTGCAGCTTTTGCCTTCTGCATTCAATAAACTGTGCAGTAGAACCTTGTGTTGCTACTTTAGTATAATTTGTTAGGAGCTGGGCCCCAAAGTCAGACTGTCTGTGTCTGAATTAGGCTTCATTATTCATTCATTAGCTGTGAGATTTAACTAGTTAACTTTATTCTGACTTAATTTCGTCTTCTTTAACGGTGACAATTATCAGTACCCAAATTGTAGGGTTGTAAAAATTAAATGAGATCGTCTATGTGCTAGCATCTAATCTAGTGCCTTATATATAGGAAATCCTTAATAAATATTACAATATGTTCAATACTACTTGAACCTCCTCCCAATGAGACGATTATACCTCTTTCCACTGAAGTTAGGCATGGCCAAATGATTTGCTTTTGCTAATGAAATATGAGCAGAGCAGATGTATGTAACTCTCATGTGGAAGCCTTTAGAGCCAGTGCACCCATCCACCATAGCTTTGTTTCCTCCATTATGAGAATGCCCTTTCAGGATAGCTATGTTCTACATGCCTAGGCCCTGGAATAGAGACATTGTAGAAGAGACTGATAGCCGACCTGCCAAGAACCAATTTCATGAGCATAAAATAAACCTTTGAAGTGTGTGTGTGTGGCGGGGGGTGTTTGTAATTTTGCATAACTTTTAAAAAGCAAATACATTCCTCATGCCATCAGAATTCATTGTCAGACTATTACTCGTTCACTGTCTATCTGTAGATCTTTGTTTATGTTTACTTTTTAATGACAGAAATATCTGTAAAGACATGTTTTTACTTTCATAGTAAATTTGCCTACTTGACCAGTAAAAGACTTCTGAGCAAGGTTGCAGTGAGCCGAGATTGTGCTACTGCACTCCAGCCTGGCGACAGAGTGAGACTCCATCTCAAAACAAAACAAAACAAAACAAAACAATACAAAACAAAACAAAAAAACAAAAAAACCTCTGAGCAATGCCACCCGTAAGTCAAGTCCATGGTACCCTCTGCTCTATTCCACCATTGTCTTATTTCTTGATACTCTGTTCAGAGTAACATGGTAATTATGTGAATTTAGCTCTACAATCTTAGTATTTTATCTTTTAAAAATTGTCTGCCAACTGAGACCATTTAAAACCTGTTTATTGGAGTTCTTTAGCTTAGAATAAATAAAGTTTATATATTTTAAACAAATCCACATTACAATGAACTATTTTTTAAAAGACAATGACATAATGTTAATTTACTTAATGCTTTTTTTTTTTCTTTTTTTTGAGATGGAGTTTCACTCTTGTCACCCAGGCTGGAGTGCAATGGTGCCATCTTGGCTCATTGCAACCTCTGCCTCCCAGGTTCAAGCAATTCCCTTGCCTCAGTCACCCACGTAGCTGGGATTACAGGCATGTACCACCATGCCCAGCTAATTTTTTTTGAATTTTCAGTACAGATGAGGTTTCACCATGTTGGCCAGGCTGGTTTCAAACTCCCAACCTCAGGTGATCTGCCCGACTTGGCCTCCCAAAATGCTGGGATTATAGGCGTGAGCCATCATGCCCAGCCTACTTAATGCCTTCTAAATGTTCCTGAATTACATGAAAATAAAAATTGGGAATATATAAATAACTAGTAGAGCTTGTTACATAATAAAATCTAGAGATTAAAATTTTAAAAATAAACTCTAAGAAAAAATTCTGTTTTCCAATTATATTTAACAGAACATAAAGATTTTAATGATCAAAACTATAGTAAAACAAACATCTTTTAAATTGCTTTCAAAATTAATTGTTTTTTCTAAACTTGAATTTTCTTGAGACTATTTTGTGGATGTATCCTATCTTCTCAGACAGCTCCAAGGAGGTACAGATGAGACTGTACTCCTTAATAGGCAGTTACAATTATCCTTAGTAAAGGAAGATTTGTTCCAGTATTCTTAATGTTCAGACGTAATAACTCCAAAGTTAACAGCAGAAGGTTTAGAGTGGGGGCAGCAGAAAAAGAGGGTTATAATGTAAAACTGTCTTTTCATATTAATCAAAACCATACCAATATATTGAGACATCTTTGCTATATATTTGGAATTTTGGCTCAGTAGATGGAAATAAGCTAGAGCATGGGAGGCATACTTTTCTTTCTTTCTCTCTCTTTCAAACTGTTTTTAAAAAGTACTTACACAGAAAAGGCATAATGGACAGGGGTTACACTGGGAGGAGGATGCTAACACAGAAGCCGTGTGATAAATCAGAGTGGGCTCTTGGTTCTAGAATAACTAATTCTGGACTGTTGTCTTGGGCAAGTTAGTTAGAATTTGTGGATCTCAGCTTCCTCATTTGTAAAACCTAGATGGGTTAGATATGGTCACTAAAATCAGGTAGATGAATTTCTGAAACTCTATGAAATTCTGTAACAAAGCACATTGTTCAAAAATCCTTGGATAACAAAATTTTCCTATTACAGTCAATATAACATTTTTTAGGAAATCTAACTTTAAGGATGATGGGAGATACTATACGTTGATTCACTCATCCGTTCTAATTCTCTTTCCTTTATCTTTCTTTAGTATGGGGGATGGAAGAATACATAATAAATTATGTATTTATTATGAATAATAATAATAATAATAATAATAAAGAAACAGAATTCTCTTTTCCAGTCTTCCTTGCAGACAGCATTGATGATGTGTCATAGTTGTGGCCAGTGAGAACTAGGCAGAAGTATGTTGAACTTCTGGGAAAGCCCTTGTTTTCCTGATACATGTACTATCCCTTTTATATTTTCCTTTTGTCTTTTCTCACTGTCTAGAAATTAGTTTGATGGCTGAATCTGTAATTGCCATTTAATGAAGAAAAGGCCACAAAATTTACCAACCTTGGCCTTCTATCCTTGGGCCACAAATCAATATCAACAGCTTCCTGTCTTTAGACTTCTTATGTTAAAACGAAATAAATAAAATTTAATTTGCTTGAGCCACCATTTAAATATTTCATAACTTAGCAAACCCTAACTATTAAAAGGACTAAAAATGGATCCCTTCAAAAAGGCATCCTAAATTTTGTATATTTTTTTTCATATGAGATATAAGGTTTTCCAGCTGGTTGAACATCCCAACTTCAAAAGGCAACATGAACTTATATTTTACATTATAAGGTAATATTATATTAGAGCTGAAATATAACCTAATGATTAGTTCAAATCCACTGAAAACAGCCCATAAGTAGTACTTATTTGCTCACATTCTTCCTCTAATTTAATTGGTATAAAACTTATTTATGTGATTTTCTGATAAGGGCTTTAGTTCACCTACTAATATTACATGTATAAATGTAGGCATATACATATAAATATATATCTAGATTTTAAAATCTTTTCTTGCAATGTAAGCTGATTATAGATTTGAGGTCCATGGATCACCTTAACATAAAGTTTTTATAATAATACATATGAAAAGGAATATTTTAAATTCACTCTGAAAGCATAGATGTATATGCAAAGGCTCTTGTTAGTTTCATAATTCAAAAACTTTGTTGAGGACCTGCTAACATGCACATGATAATGGTGCTTCGTATTTGTACATGACTAATTGCAGTTCACAGTATTTCATAAATGAACATTGGGTTGTGATTAAACTTCACCATGACCCACACGTTTTTGCATAGGAAAGGAATTATTAAAAATAGAGGCAGCGTATTCATTCAGTTCCCATTCAAAATTTAGCAGGAGAAAGAAATCCTTAATGGGTCACATTACAACTTCTATGACTGCACAGACCTCTCCTTTCAATGGGGAATTCCTGAACAGATGATGAGCAGTACAATATCCATTGTTGCAGATCTAGAAGTTGACAAGATTAATTGAGAAAAATAGTTACTTAAACCTCAAGAAAAAGTATTACCATCAACCATAAGAAAACTTATTTTCAAGATGAAAGGACTTCTAGAAAAAATGATCTCAGTAAAAAGTGGAACTTTTATGAAGACGACTAATAACTTGCTCAAATAGTTTTTGGATAATAAAATGAAAGCCACATGATGGGAAAATGCTATGATGGGTACACTGACACTGGCCTTGCAGGTTGGGCAGTGATAGGTTTGGCTGTGTCCCCACCCAAATCTCATCTTGAATTGTAATAACCTCCACATGTCAAGGGTGGGACTAGGTGGTGATAATTGAATCATGGAGGCAGCTTCCCCCATATTGTTTTCATAATAGTAAATAAGTCTCATGAGATCTGATTTTTTTCTGTCGCCAAGCTGTTTGGGGGTCGATCTTGGCTCACTGCAACCTCCAACTCCCAGGTTCAAGCAATTCTCCTGCCTCAGCCTCCCGAGTAGCTGGAATTACAGGCATGTGCCACCACACCCAGCTAATTTTTGTATTTTTAGTAGAGACGGGGTTTCACCATGTTAGCCAGGATGGTCTCAATCTCCTGACCTCATGATCCGCCCGCCTTGGCCTTCCAAAGTGCTGGGATTACAGGCGTGAGCCACCGCGCCCAGCCTGTTGGTTTTATAAGGGTTTCTCCTTTCACTTGGCTCTCATTCTCTCTTGCCTGCTGCCATATAAGATGTACCTTGCTTTTCCACCATGATTTTGAGGCCTGCCAAGCCATGTGGAACTGTGGGTCAATTAAACCTCTTTCCTTTATAAATTATCCAGTCTTGGGTATGTCTTTATTGGCAGTGTGAGACAGACTAATACAGGTAGTTTCCAGGTTAAGGGGACTCTGCCTGAGGCTGAATATATCCTCCTGTCTTACAGTTATAGATGCACCCGCTGACTCAGTTTTATTTTATTTTTTTATTATTATACTTTAAGTTCTAGTGTACATGTGCAGGTTTGTTACATATGTATACATGTTCCATGTTGGTGTGCTGCACCCATTAACTCGTCATTTACATTAGGTATATCTCCTAATGCTATCCCTCCCTCCTACCCCCTCCCCACAATAGGCCCTGGTGTGTGATGTTCCCCTTCCTGTGTCCAAGTGATCTCATTGATCAGTTCCCATCTATGAGTGAGAACATGCGGTATTTGGTTTTCTGTTCTTGCGATAGTTTGCTGAGAATGATGGTTTCCAGCTGCATCCATGTCTCTACAAAGGACACTAATTCATCCTTTTTTATGGCTGCATAGTATTCCATGGTGTATATGTGCCACATTTTCTTAATCCAGTCTGTTACTGATGGACATTTGGGTTGATTCCAAGTCTTTGCTATTGTGACTAGTGCTGCAATAAACATACATGTGCATGTGTCTTTATAGCAGCATGATTTATAATCCTTTGGGTATATACCCAGTAATGGGATGGCTGGGTCAAATGGTATTTCTAGTTCTAGATCTTTGAGGAATCGCCACACTGTTTTCCACAATGGTTGAACTAGTTTACAGTCCCATCAACAGTGTAAAAGTGTTCCTATTTCTCCACATCCTCTCCAACACCTGTTGTTTCCTGACTTTTTAAATGATTGCCATTCTAACTGGTGTGAGATGGTATCTCATTGTGGTTTTGATTTGCATTTCTCTGATGGCGAGTGATGATGAGCATTTTTTCATGTGTCTATTGGCTGTATGAATGTCTTCTTTTGAGAAGTGTGTGTTCATATCCTTTGCCCACTTTTTGATGGGGTTGCTTGTTTTTTTCTTGTATATTTGTTTGAGTTCTCTGTCGGTTATGAATATTAGCTCTTTTTCAGATGAGTAGATTGCAAAAATTTTCTCCCATTCTGTAGGTTGCCTGTTCACTCTGCTGACTCAGTTTTAAATCTCACTACAGAACTCAAACTTCAGGTTCACCTTTCCAAAAACCCTATTTCTGGGAGGTGAGATACACAGATTCTGTGTACTTGCTCCAGTGTGGGAGTGCTGCCGTTTATTCTTAGGACTCTTATAGTTCTTTGTTTTCATGCTTTCATATGTGGTAGTATTGAGGGAAAGAGCCAGATTTGGTGGGGCCTGAAGCTTATACACATCTAGGGTCCTTTTAAGTAAAATAATATTAAATTATGAATACAGTCTTAGAAGGTACCTGTGCAAATGAAGTTTCCTGAAGCCTAAGCTTCATTAGCATCATGGTAAAATCCACCTCTGATTGTATATTATTCTAATTAAATTTCTTTGTTTATTACTTCGAAGTATTACACCTTTACTTTTTCATGTAAATGAAAAGTAAGTGATGTCATCCTAAAATTAATATTCAGAAAAATGATTACAGTTTCTGCTGCAGTGTTCTGCACACAGTGGGGGTTCAATTAATGTTATTGATAGTGTTGTAACAAAAGATGAGGCTTGTTCCTTTATAAAGAATAATGTTTATTTTTACATATAATTCGGAAAACATTTTAAAACATACTTGTATCATAACCAAACACAAACAGTCCTAAAAGGCTGCATTCCAAAGGTGATCACTGATAAGAATTGAATCAAGCACAGTATTTGGTGGTCTCATTTTACTAACTTAGGATTTTGCAATCAGACTAGATAGACTAAGTAATGCTGTAATAGCAACAAACACCCAAATCTCAGTGGTTTACTTTGGGATCACATTTACATCCTCAGTGATTTGGAAAAGGTTCTGCTCATGTGGGCTTCATTCTTGGAAAAGGGAGCGATTTTCTTCACATGGAAAACTGCTGATTTAGTGTCTGAGGACAAAGAGAAATGGAAAAACCAAGGCAAGGCTGTATGGGAAGTATGACCCCTTAGGGAAAATATCACAAATATTTCAAATAATAGTAAAATGTACACAGTTCTTCTCCCTCTAAAGAAAACTAGAAAACATCTACCATCACCATCACCACAAATACCTCATTTATCTTCCCCTCCATGCCTAACTCTTTTTAAAAAAGGAAATTGAGCATGAGGCTTTTTTCCTGCTTAAATGCAGAGAATAGCATCACCTTTCTTTTTAAATTATTCTATTTTAATTGACAAATACATATTGTGTATACTTGTTGTGTACAAAATGATGTTTTGAAATATGGATACATTCTGGAATAGCTAGATTGAGCTCATTAACATATGCATTACCTTACATACTTTTTTTTTTTTAGGTGAGAGCATTTAAAATCTACTTTCATTAAGTTTCAAGGATATAATACATTGTTATTAACTACAGTTACTATGTTGTACAATAGATGTCTTGAATTTATTCCTCCTGTCTAACAGAAATTTTATATCCTATGAGCAACATCTCCTTAACCTCTACCCCAGCCTTGTTCCTGGTAACCACCATTCTACTCTCTGCTTCTATGAGTTCAACTTTTTTCGATTCCACATATAAGTGAGATTGTGCTGTATTTGTGTTTCTGTGCCTGGCTTATTTCACTTAACATAATGCCCTTCAGTTTCATCCACATTGTTGAAAAGGACAGGATTTCCTTTTAATTAAAGTTGAAGAGCATTCCATTGGGTATACATACCACATTTATCCATTCATCTGTCAATGGTCACCTAGCTTGATCCCATATTTTGTTTATGGTGAATAATCCTGCATTACACATGGGATCGCAGATATCTCTTCAACATATGGATTTCATTTCCTTTGGATATGTGCTCAGTAGTGGGATTACTGGATGATATGATAATTCTATTTTTAGTTTTTTGAGAAATTTCCATACTATTTTCCAAAACAGCTGTACTAATTTCTATCCCACCAACAGTGTATCAAGGCTCCCTCCACATCCTAACACTTCCTATATTTCATCTTTTTGACAATAGCCATTCCAAGAGGTATGCAGTGATATCTCATTGCGGATTTAATTTGTATTTCCCTAAAGATTAGAGATGTTGAGCATTTTTTCATGTAACTATTGGTCATTTGTATTTTTTTCTTTGAGAAATATCTGTTCAGATCCATTGTCTATTTTAAAAATTGTGTTGTTTTCTTGCTATTAAACTGAGTTTCTTATATATGTTGGATATTACCCCCTTATCAGACGTATGGTTTGCAATATTATCTCCCAATCTTTGCATTGTCTTTTCACTTTGTTGATTGTCTTCTTGACCATGCAGTAGGTTTTTAGTTTGATTTAATTCCATTTTGTTTACTTTTGCTTTAGCTGCCTGTGATTTGGGGGTCCTAGGCAATAAATCATTACCCAGACCAATGTCGTGGAGCTTTTCCTCTATTTTTTTTCCTAGTAGTTTTGCAGGTTCAAGTTTTATGTTTAAGTCTTTAATCCATTATTAGTTGATTTTTGTATATAGTGTAAGATAAGCGTCCCGTTTTGTTCTTTTGCATGTGGACACCCAGCTTTCCCAACACCACTGACTGAAGAGACTATCCTTTCTTTATTGTACGTTCTTGGCACCTTTGATGAAAGTCAATTGACTGTAAATACTTGGGTTTATTTCTAGGCTTTCTAACCTATTACACTGGTGATGTGTCTATTTTTGTGTAGGTGCTATGCTGTTTTGATTATAATAGCTTAATAATAGATTTTGAAATCAGAGAGTGTGATGCTTTCAACTTTGTTCTTTTTGTTCAAGATTGCTTTGGCTATTTGGGGGATTTTGTGGTTCCATATGAATTTTAGTTATTGCTATTTTATGAAAAATAACATTAGAATTTTGACAGAGATTACATTGAATCTGTAGATTACATTGAGTAGTGTGGACACTTTAACAATATTAATTCTTCAAATCCATGAACATATAGTGTCTTTCCATTTATTTGTATCTTCTTCAGTTTCTTTCATCAATGTTTTATAGCTTTCAGTACACGTCTTTCATTTCCTTGGTTAAATTTATTCCTATGTATTTTGATTTTTGTAGCCATTGTAAATGATATTGTTTGCTTGGTTTTTTTCTCTTAGATAGTTCACTGTTAGCGTACAGAAATGCTACTGACTTTGGTATGTTGACTGTCTCCAGCAACTTTACTGAATTCGTTTATTAGTTCAAAGAATTTTTTAGTGGCAGTCTTAGGGTTTTCAATATATATGATCATGTCATCTGAAAACAGAGAACATTTAACTCCCTGGTTTCCAATTTAGATGCCTTCTATTTCTTTCTCTTCCTTAATTGCTCTTCTAGTACTATGTTGACTAGAAGTGGCAAGAGTGGGCATCCTCCTCTTGTTTCTGATCTTAGGAAAAATGCTTTGAGTTTTTCACCATTGAGTATGACGTTAGTTGTGGATTTGTCATGTATGGCCTTTATTGTGTTGAGGTATATTCTTTCTATGCCTAATTTGGTGAGTTTTTTTTTTTTTTTTTTTATCATGAAGAGATGTTGAATATTGTAAAATGCTTTTTCTCATCCATTGAGATGTTTATATGGTTTTTGTCCTTCATTCTGTTAATGTGGTGCTTCATATTTATAGATTCGCATATGTTGAACTATCATTGCATTCCAGGGATAAATCTCACTTGATCATGATGAACAATGCTTTTAACTTGCTTTTGAATTCGATTTGCTAGTATTTTGTTCAGGACTTTTGAATTTATGCTCATTATGGATATGGCCTATAATTTTCTTTTATTGTAGTGTTCTGGTTTTGGTAACAGAGTAATGCTGGCTTCATAAAATGAATTTGGAAGTATTCCCTTTTCTTCAATTTTTTGGAAGCATTTGTATTAGTTCTTATTTAAATATGTGGTACAATTCAGCAGTGACACCCTCAAGTCCTGGGCTTTTCTTTAATGGGAGACTTTTTATTATTAATTAAGTCTTCTTACTTGTTATTCACCTATTCAAATTTTCTATTTCTTCAGGATTCAGTCTTGGTAGGTTGTATGTGTCTTGAAATTTATTCATTTCTTCTAGGTAATCCAATTTGTTGGTGTATAATTACTCACAGTGGTCTCTTACGATCTTTTGTATTTCTATAGTATCAGTCGTAATGTCTTCTGATTTTATTTATTTGAGTCTTCTGTCTTTTTTCTTAGTCTAAATGTCAGTTATGATTATCTTTTCAAAAATATCAACTCTTTTGTTCATTGATCTTCCTTGTTTTTTCTAATCTCTATTTCATTTATTTATGCTCTTACCTTTATTATTTCTTTCATTATACTAACTCTGGGCTTAGTTTGTTCTTTTTCCTTCTACCTCCTTGATTTGTTGTTCGAGATCTTTCTTACCTTTTGTTGTAGGCATTTATTGCTATAAAATTCCCTTTTAGAAATGCTTTTGCTACATCCCATAAGTTTGGGCATGTTGTGTATCTATTTTTGTTTGTCTCAAGATATTTTTAAACTTCTCTTTAAATTTTTTATTTGACCCATTGGTTGTTAAGGAGCATGTTGTTGAATTTTTATGTAATTGTGAATTTTCTAAAATTCTTCCTGGTTATTGATTTCTGGTTTAATTCCATTGTGGTTAGAAAAGATACTTGACATGATTTCAATTTTAACTTTGTTAAGATTTGTTTAGGGGTCTATACTGTATGATCTACTCTTGTCTAGGCCACTAAACAAGTTTTGTGTGCACTTAAGAAGAATATGCATTCTCCTGGTGTTAGATGGTATATTCTGTAATGTCTATTAGGCCCATTTGATCTAAAGTGTAGTGTGAATCCAAGATATTTTTCTTGCTTTTCTGCCTGGATAATCTGTCCATTGCTGAAAGTGGGGTACTGAAGTCCTCTGCTGTTTTTATATTACAGCTTATTTCTTCCTTCAAAACTATTAAAATTTGCTTTACATATCTAGGTGCTTTGATGTTGTGTGCATATATATTTATAATTGTTACATACTGTTGATGAATTAACCCCTTCATTATTATATAATGACCTTCTTTGTTTATCTGATATAAGCATAGCTACCTCTGGTATTGTATTAATAAAGACATCCTGAGGCCTGGTAATTTATAAAGGAAAGAGGTTTAATTGATTCACAGTTCAGCAGGACTGGGGAGCCCTCAGAAAACTTACAATCATGGCAGCAGGGGAAGCAAACATGTCCTTCTTCACATGGTGGCACCAAGAAGTGCCAAGCAAAAGGGGAAAAAGCCCCTTATAAAACTATCAGACCTCGTGAGAACTCACCCACTATCATGAGAACAACAGCATGCGAGTAACCACCCCCAAGATTCAATTACTTCCCACCAGGCCCCTCCCAGGGCATGTGGGGATTATGGTAACTACATTCAAAGTGAGATTTGGGTGGGGACACAGCCAAACCATATCAGCTATCTTTTGGTTTCAAGTTGCATGGAATTTGCTTTTTTCATCCTTTCATTTCAATCTGTGTGTATCCTTAAAGGTGAAAGGGGTCTCTTCTAGCCAGTGTGTAGTTGGGCCTATTTGTTAATACACTTTCTGTCTTTTGATTGGATAATTAATCCATTTACATTCAAGGTAATTATTCATAGGTATGGACTCATTATTGTCATTTTGATATTTTTTCTTTGGTTGTTTTGTGGATCCTTTGTTCCTTTGTTCCTCTCTTACTGTCTTCCTTTGTGATTAGGTGATTTTGTTTAGTGGTATGCTTTGTTCTTTACTTTTTATCTTTTATGTATCTACTGTAGGTTTTTGCTTTGTGGTTACCACAAGGCTTATATAAAATATAACAGGCTACTTTTATTTATTTATTTATTTTTGAGACGGAGTCTGCCTCTTTCGCCCAGGCTGGAGTGCAGTGGCCGGATCTTAGCTCACTGCAAGCCCCACCTCCCAGGTTTACGCCATTCTCCTGCCTTAGCCTCCCCTGTAGCTGGGACTACAGGTGCCCACCACCTCGCCCGGCTAGTTTTTTGTATTTTTCAGTAGAGACGGGGTTTCACCATGTTAGCCAGGATGGTCTCGATCTCCTGACCTCGTGATCCACCCGTCTCAGCCTCCCAAAGTGCTGGGATTACAGGCTTAAGCCACCATACCCGGCCTATAACAGGCTACTTTAAGATGATAATTATTTAATTTTTATTGCATAGAAAAACTCAATACTTTTATTTTAGCCATTTTATGTTAAAAAACTTTTCACTCTGAGTAAAGAATGTTGATATTTTATGTTTTGATGTTTGAATCTACATCTTTTTATATTGTGTATATCTTAGCAAATTATTGTAGCTATTATTTTTAATAGTGTTGTATTTTAACCTTTATACTAAATATAAATGATCTGCACACCACTATTCCAGGATTAGAATATTCTGAATTTGACTCTGTGCTTACTTTTACTAGTGAATTTTATACCTTCATACATAGTTTTCTTACTAATTAGAGTCCTTTTCTTCAGCTTGAAGAAATCTCTTTAGCATTTCTTGTAAGGCAGTTCTGGTGGTATAAACTCTGGGAAGCCTTTATTTCTCCTTCATTTCTAAAGAACAACTGGTGAGTATCAGTAGTCTTCATTGGCAGGATTCCTGTTTTTTTTTTCTTCAGCATTATGAATACATAATCCCACTATACATAATCCCACTTTCTCCTGGTTTATAAGGTTTCTGCTAAGAAATACACCGCTAGCCTTATTAAAACTCCCCTGCGTGTAATATGCTTATTTTCACTTGCTGCTTTCAGGATCCTCCCTTTGTCTTTAATTTTTGACAGTTTGATTTTAATGTGTCTTGGTGTAGTCTCATTTGGATTGAATCTGATTGGAGACTTTTGACCTTCCCATACAGTGATATTTATATCTTTCACTAGATTATATTATATCTTTCACCAAAACCCTGTCTTTACTAGAAATACAAAAATTAGCTGGGCATGGTGGCAGGTACCTGTAATCCCAGCTACTTGGGAGGCTGAGGCATATCTAGGTGCTTTGACGTTGTATGCATATACATTTATAATTGTTATATACTGTTGATGAATTAACCCCTTTATCATTACATAATGACCTTCTTTGTTTATTTTATCTGATATAAGCATAGCTACCTCTGATATCGTATTAATAAAGACATCTTGAGGCTGGGTAATTTATAAAGGAAAGAGGTTTAATTGATTCACAGTTCAGCAGGACTGGGGAGCAGAGGACCAGGAGGCAGAGGTTGCAGTGAGCCGAGATTGCACCACTGCACTCCAGCCTGGATGACAGAGTGAGATTTCCTCTCAAAAGAAAAAAATAATAGTAATTTTTCTGGCCCTTTATCTCTTTTCTCTCCCTCTTGAAATGGTATAATTCAAATATTTTCTCTTTTGATGCTTTCCCATAAATTATGTAAGCTTTCTTTATTCCTTTTTTTTCTGTTTTCTCCTCTTATTTACATATTCTCCTCTTATATATTTTCAAATAACCTGTCTTCCAGTTCACAGATTCTTTTTCTTCATCAATTTTACTATTGATGCTATTGTATTTTTTATACCATTCACTAAATTTTTCAGCTCTAGGATTTGATTTTTAAAGATAATTTTAATCTCTATTAAATTTCTCATTTCATCATTTATTGTTTTCTTGATTTCATTGAATTATTTCTCCATATTTCCCTCAAGTTTACTAAGTTTCCTTAAAACAGTTATTTTGAATTCTTTGTAAATCATTTCATAGATCTCATTTTTTTTAGGATTAGTTAGCACTTTATTTTCCTTGTTTGGTGGTGTCATGTTTCCCTGATTTTTCTTGAACCTTATTGGTATGTGTTGGTGTCTGTTAATTTGAATAAACAGGGACTTATTACAGTCTTTGCAGACACACTTTATCTGGAAAACCTTTTACCAGTCAGTCTGTCTAGAGATTCTGGGCATGCTATCTGGTGTGGTTCACAGGTAGAGTTACTGCTGGATTTCCCAGGGAGCCTGCCCTGGTGCCCAGGTCTATGTGGTTGTACCTGGGGTCTGCATCCACTGGGGTGGACATGTTGATTGAGTCCATGGGGGTGGGCCTGGAGCCTGCATTCATGAGGGTGTGCCTACAGCCTGTGTCCATGGGATCCTGCCCAAATCCTGGGTCTATAGGGGCTGACTTAGTTCTGCTATGTGCTTTAAGCTTCATTCTACAGGGGATGGGCAGGCACTAAGATGGGGCTGGAAACTGGCCTGCACTGGGGTTGCCCTGGAGGCGAGTCTGCAGGGGCAGGCCTAGGTCCTGGGTCTACCATGGCCAGTCTGGTCCTGGGTCTACCATGGCCAGTCTGGAGCCTGGGTTGGCATGGTTAGTTCTGTAGTCTCAGTCCATGAGGTCTGGCTTGACATTGGGGTCTACTGGGGTGTTTGGACTCTGGGTCTACTGGATCCTGCATCTCTGGGTTATAGCCTGGAACCAAGGATCATGGGTGTTGGCTTGGTACTTGAAGCCATGAAAGCTAGCCTGGAGCTTGGGATCTATCAGGATAGGCCTAGACCCAAGGTCTGTTGAAGCAGGCCCAAACTGTGGGTTCACTGGCATATAGGGCCACAGCAGGTGGCCTGGGGAGTGTATTTTTGTGCATGTATAGTTGTTTAGATCGATGTTTCTGCAGGAGTACAAGCATTGGAAAGTCTTATTCACCATTTTGCTGACATCCAGATCCTATAAACTTTCTTAAGGGGAAAAATTCTGTTTAATCCTATTCTTGCACTTCACATGTATTAAGAACCTACTATGCTGAGGGCTCTGTGCTGATCTTTGGAAATAAAAAGTGAATGACTAAGAATTCCAAATAAATTATGTAGATACTCTGCCCTAAAAGAAGAGGCCATATCTCTACTCCTTAAGTGTGGGCTGCACATAGTGACTTCCTCTCAGAGAATATAGTATGTAAAGGGGAAAAAGAGAGTAAATTTACAGTGGAGAAACCTAACAAACATTACCTCAGCCAGGCGATTAAGATCATCATCAACAGTGACAAATCATGTTGCCTAGTATGTACCCTTGATATAATGTAATGAAAACAGAACCTTATAATCTTCCTTTCCAAAATCCATAACCTAATTTTTACCATGAGAAAAACATTACACAAATTACTACAGAGGGGTATCCTACAATATATCTGATTGGAATTCCTCAAAACCGTCAAGGTCATAAAAAACAAGGAAAGTCTGAGGAGGTGCCACAGCCAGAAGCCTAAAAAGACATGATCACTAAATATATTGTGGTCTCCTAGATGGGATCCTTAAACACAAAAAGCACATTAGTAAAAGCTAAAAAAAAAATCTGATAAACTATGGACCTCAGTTAATAATGTACCAATACCAGTTCAGTAATTGTAGAAAATGTATCATACTAAAGAAAGATGATAATAGCAGGAGAAATTGTGTGTGTGCGTGTGTGTATGTATGTATATTGTTCTCTATACAGTTGACCATTGAATAACACAGGTTTGAACTACATGGATACACTTATATGGACATTTTCTTTCACCTCAACCACCCTTGAGACACAAGATGAATCTTTCCTTTTCCTCTTCCTCCTCAGCCTATTCAGCATGAAGATGAAGAGCATGAAGACACTTATGATGATTCACTTCCACTTAATGAATAATAAATATATTTTCCTTACGATTTTCATAATAAAATTTTTTCTCTACTTTATTGATTACAGTATATAATACATATAGCATACAAAATGTGTTTAATTGTTAATGTTTTGAGAAGGCTTCTGGTCAGCAGTAGGCTATTAGTTTTTAAAGAGTCAAAAGTTACATGTGCAATTTCAACTTTGCAGAGGGTCTGCTCTCCTAATCCCTGTGTTGTTCAAGGCTCACTGTACCATCTTCTGAATTTCTCTGTAAATCTAAAACTGTTTTGAAAAATAGTCTATAAAAAAACTACAAAAAAGTGAATAAGTAATCTTTGTCCTCTTAGAGCTCAGCTGACAAGAGACTAAAACCAGGAAAAAATTGTAATGTCATATATGCAATAATATAGGTTTGAACAGAGAACATGCCAACCCAACCAAAACTTTTAAGATAAATTATCTTTTCAAGTCATAATTTAAAATATTTGAGTCTCTAGTAGCACCCAGCATGTATCTTACTCAAAGTCAGCATTCAAATATCTAGCAGAATGATGAGGAGGACTGCTCCCATTTGTGAAATGACCTGGACATGGGATACTTAAATAATTAGACTTAAGTGAAGGTTAACTATGCATGGTATCACCACCCTAAAAGGTGAAAGTAAGTTTCAATTCAAATTTTGCCATATACATCTTTATTACACAAAATCTGTTTTAGATGCCCAGTGAAATCCCAGGGACATTTCCTTTTATGTGCTTCAACCATACTTTACATGAAAGGTTTCTTGAGAGACAAGAGAGAGAGAATTTTTCCCTTAGAGTCAATGGTAGGCAAACAGAATCATTGAAAAAAAAAAAAAAAAATCAGCCTAGGCACTATACTCTGCCCTAGAAGAAGAGGCCGTATCTCTACTCCTTAAGTGTTGGCTGCACATAATGACTTCCTCTCAGAGAATATAGTATGTAAAGGGGAAAAAAAGAATAAATTTACAGTGGAAAAACCTGATCAACATTACCTCAGCCAGGTGAGCCAGATGAGTAAGGCCTCACCTCTAAAAAAGTTAGTCCCAGATACTACTTGGGAGGCTAGAGGATCACTTGAGCCCAGGTCAAGGCTGGAGTGAGCCCTGATGGTGCAGCTGCACTCCAGCTTGGGTGACAGAGCAAGACCCTGTCTCAAAATACAAAACAAAACAAAACAAAAAATCCCCACAAAAACCAAAAACCAAAAAACCCCCAAAAAACTCCAAAAACTTAAAGGCTGGACACTTCACCATTTCTTAACTTCATTTTGAAAGGTAAAGGGTGAAAGTCATGAGATAGTTATATCTGGCATATATACAAATCAGAAATATCTCTACTTGAGTCAATACCATCAATTTCATCCATGAAATGAGAACCCATTACTAAGATTCATCATGCTAATGAACAGAATCCTCAGTGTGGACAGAAAGTTAAGCAGAAGCTCTAGCACCAACAGCCTTTGGAGTACGACCTTTATTATTTTTTATTTTTAAATTTCTATTTAAAGCTAGCCGACCACTCCTGCAGTGTGAATTCTTGATCAGGGCAAAGGGAGGGATAAATCTAGCTGTCATACACTTTTATCCTCCTAAGAAGGCTTAACTATTTTAAAAGTACAGACACCATACCACTCCTTTTCTCGAGTTATCTTGCTATTATAAAATTGGTAGTCTGGCTTTATTCCTGAGGTTTTTGTTTGTTTGTTTGAAATGGGGGCTTCACTTTGTTGCCCAGGGTGGTTTCGAACTCCTGAGCTCGAGCAATCCTCCAGCCTCGGCTTCCCAAAGTACTGGGGTTATAGGCTTGAGCTACTGGACCTAGGCTCTAATCCTAAATTTTAATCTGAACTCTGCCACTGTGAGACCTTGGGCAAATCACACTACTTCCATGGATCCCAGTTCTCTCCTCTGAAAAGGAGGGCACTGGGTTAGGTCTTTCTTGCTCTTTCCATCCATGTAATTCATCTATGAGCTAGCTATGTTTTAGCTGACGTAGAGGAAAACCATAAATATAAAAGCAGAGACACCAGCTTTAATTCGTTTGACGGTCAAATTACATACACCATAAATATTAGCCTCTTTGAGTGATCAACTGTTAGCTTTAGCCAAGTATGTTTAGGATTACACTTAAAAAATATTTTAGTGTTGTACGCTTCATAAAGGAATCCACAACTACTAGTGATACTAGTATAGACTTCAGTTATAGCAGAAAAAAAAATCCCCAAGGTAAGAATACTAACCACTGAAGATCACCTCGTTAATTCTTGGCCCTTCTAACTCTGCTTGCCTTCTTTCAGGGTTGGTTTCAGAGCGAATGGTCCTCTCTGTTCAGCCTTAAAACACGGCAAACCTAAGTCATGTTTCCAACAGCAGTCACCATATTCCCTCACGTTTCCCATTTGAAAAACCCCAAATGTAGCATTTTTTTTTCTTAAAATTCCCTTGAATGATTCTTTAAGCTCTAGGCATCTGTGGGGATGTTCCAGGTACCGCCCCACAATGCTACCGCCTCTTCTTAAAAAGAAGTCGCTCAGCTGGGGCGGGATGGACCTGCGTGGCGCGCACCTGAGCGGCCGGGGCTCCCTGAGTCACGGAGGGCGCGAGAGGGCGAGGCAGCGGCCGGGCTTCTCCCCAGCACCGTTCTCTGTCACGGCCGCCGCCTGACCAACACCCCGCTCCTCGCGTAGGCATGTCTCGCTTCAGAAACCCCAAGTCGCCTTACGCTCCCTGGTCCTTCCCCTGCGGGGTTTAAAAAAAACGCTGGTGCAGCCCAGAGCTCTCTTCCGCTCCACCCTGCGCTGCCCTTGCTGCCCTCCTGCCTCCCGCGCGTCGGCCGCGCGCCCAGGTGTTCCCGCGCCTGTAATCCCCTCTGGCCCGAGCCTCCCGGCCCGCCCTGCGGGTCTCCAGCGCCTGGGCCCGCGCTCTCGCCGCGGGTCCTTCCTTCTTTCCCCACCCAGCCCCGCCCAACCTCCGCGGCGCTGGGGCTCCCGGCCGAGCCTCTCCTCCCACCTCCGTCCCCCACTTCCCTCCCCAAGAAGTGCTATTTTTAGCAAATCCTCCGCGCGCCGCCACCCGCTCAGCTCGCAGCTCGCAGCCGCCCGCTGCCGCCTTCCCGAGCTCCCCCCGCGCGGCGGCGGCGGCGGCGGCGCGTCCCGCACATCGCGCAGCGCGCACCAAGCCGGCCGCCGCGCCCGCCGCTCTCTCCGCGGTCTCCTCCTCTAGTGCCCGCCGCGGCCGGTAAATCTCGGCTGGAGGAGCAGCGGAGGTCCCCGAGTCAACTTTCATTCCCCTTTTGCTTCTGCCTCACCATTCTCTTCTCCTCCTCGAAAGATGGCTGTTTGGAGAAGGGGGAGAAGTTAGGAGGTCGCCGGCACGGAGCGAAGGAGGGCGCGACAGCCTCAGCAGGAGCGGGCGGAGGTGAGTGGCACCACGGCCGAGTCCCCGGCTGGTGCTCGAGGAAAGCCCTGGGAATTGGGGGCCACCGGTCCTCAGGATGCGTCGCGGTATTCCCTGCTCGGGTTCCGCAGGTTAACAGCATCTCAGTCCGGACTCTGATGCCACTTGCCTCGCATCTCGCAGCCCGGAGACCGGTGGGTTTAACGGAACCTTTGTCAGAAGTTGGGTGCTAGGTTATCTTTGTGTACAGACCCTGACATTTGGCAAACCGAGGCGAGCGGCCGGTGGCGTGATTCTCTCCCGCCCCCAAACACACCCAGTTTATGTTGGAGCCGAGCTATGAATGAAAAGTTTGTACTGGCAACGTGTTGCTTGAGGGGAGCAACGCTTATTGGGGGGTACCTTTGATGTTTCCTGAGGGACTTCAGTTTTAAGTCAATACATCAGAATCCTGGGTTTTAAGAAAAGTTCAGGAGGCTGGAGGATGGGAGATAAAGCAGTTCCTTGGCTAGTGGAAGGAGAGTGATGAATCGTAAGCTTATTAAGGTTAACTGGCTAATTAGATGCCATATGAGGGTGTCACAGCGGGGACTAAAAGGAGCAGAGGACGGGGGCGTTCCCTGAGCGCCTAGCAAGCTGCGTTTGTTTGGCTTTGAAGCCGTCACCCACTTGTCCGCAGTGAGAGGTGCTGGTGTCAGGCCTGTGTGTCTGTGATGTGACAGAGCGGGACTGAGCTCTCTCCAGATCCGAGGCGCGGTTGTCAGGAGAGGTGGCCTGCGATGGAGAGCTGAGGATGTAGTTCCTGTGATGTGGACTTGGAGAATTCTCTAGTGAGTCTCCTATGCTCCAATTTCAGGAAGATCTGTCAATTGTTTTTTTCTTCCAGGGAGGTGTGTGTAACCTCCTAAAAGGAACTTTCAGCTTTAAATAACTGTAGCATTTTGAAATCATGTAAGAAATGAGATATCTACATATATTCATTATTACATGTATATGGGGAGTGTATGTGTGTGTAAAATATGGGAAAGGGGTAAGAAGGCTTAAAAAGTTTAACTTCTACCCGAAAAGAAAGCAAAGAGTTAATTCTTTTCTCCCCAAATGGTATAACAATGCATATACAACTAAATACTCTTGCTGTGCTGAGATTTCTCATAAGGAGTAAGATTTAGCAATTACAAGTATTCAGAGCGCTGTCATGTTT
Organism: Rhinopithecus roxellana; assembly: GCF_007565055.1. Classification (NCBI taxonomy): domain Eukaryota; kingdom Metazoa; phylum Chordata; class Mammalia; order Primates; family Cercopithecidae; genus Rhinopithecus; species Rhinopithecus roxellana. Next base: position 144,049,246 of record NC_044554.1, read on the forward strand.
TCAAATCTTGCAGGCACTATTGAAATCTGGAAAAAGGGAGTACATACATAGAGAACCCATATTAAAGGAAAAAAAATTAAAAATCTTCCAAAAGAAAACCTTTTGACATTTGAAAAAGCCTGGATGTTATTTTCTGATGCTCCAGAAATCTTTCTAATCCTGTAATTAACAACAGCACAGAATAAGTTGCATTTAATAAATTAGAAATCATGTTTAAAGGATATCTTTTGAACTTCTCTTTGGTACTTTTGATATTTATTATGGAAATTATCGTGATTGAAAATTTGTTGTTTAATGTATTTGCCTTTTACCACAGATAATTAGTCCTCCTTATCCTTTTAAACCACTGTTCCAGTTTGGACCAATTTAATTCCTCAAACATCAAATTACTGATGTTCCTTCTGGAAACCATTTATATTTAAAATGGCTAATAAGAATATTGTATTTCCGAAACAACATAATTTAGTCAGTTGTAAAACTTGCTTGTAATTTATTCTCATCCATTTCGTTTGAATGGGGCACATTTGAAGAAGAGCAGCGTTTTCTTAGAATATGCCATTTTCTGTGTGGGAAAAAGCTAGTGTTTTCATATATGTTTTAGCTATTAAACAGAGGCATGTAAGGTGGGAATCCTGTCTGACCTTTGATAAACTGCCAGCCAGACGGAGAGAGATGCTTTCTTAGCTCTGCTCGTGAATTGATTATCTTTACTACAGAGTGGACATGATTAGATGCACATAAGGTTGTGCAAAAGGAAGTTAAGAGTTTTAAATTAAATACCAGTTTATGGGTAGGAGACAGATTTTTTTTTTTTTTTTTTAACCTTGGTCTTCCTGTTTCTTTCCTTCTGCAGTTCAGCCTGTTGGGCTGGTCTTTATTGGAGAGTCAGACCGGCACTCTGACTAGAGAGTGTTTAGCACACTAAACTGCCATCTTCTGTAAAAATAATGATGGCTCTTTTGCAATTAAAAGATAATTTTATACATGGTTATAGATTTTTGTGATTGGTGACCAAATTAACTATAACCGTTATTATAGTAGAAAGAATTTTATGAAGTTATTGCCACTATATATAAATAATTATATATTTAAGATATGGATGAACTCTATTTGAGGTTTAGGAGTTTTGAATGTTAAGGCCAGCTGACCAGATAAAAACCTATTTAAGGCGGGGCGCGGTGGCTCAAGCCTGTAATCCCAGCACTTTGGGAGGCCGAGGCGGGCGGATCACGAGGTCAGGAGATCGAGACCATCCTGGCTAACACTGTGAAACCCCGTCTCTACTAAAAAATACAAAAAACTAGCCGGGCGAGGTGGTGGGCGCCTGTAGTCCCAGCTACTCGGAGGCTGAGGCAGGAGAATGGCGGTAAACCCGGGAGGCGGAGCTTGCAGTGAGCTGAGATCCGGCCACTGCACTCCAGCCTGGGCGACAGAGCGAGACTCCGTCTCAAAAAAAAAAAAAAAAAAACCTGTTTAATTAACTAATTTGAATGACACCAGAATTCAGATTTTTATTAATATCTACATCTAGGTTTATGTAGCTTTCCTTTCTTTTTATTAGAATTACTTCTTTTTTGAATTTGTTTAAATATTGCAACATATTACATTACAATTTGTACACGCTCAGTGGGGAAGGTGCAGGTTATTCTTAAATAGAGATGTGGAGAAATAGCTAACAAGGAGAGTCATTTGAGAAACATATGGACATCATAAAATCCTTCTGTATGTAGCATCTGTACCTTCTCATTAGTGAAATATTGTAGTTATGGACATTTTTTGTTATTACATCCAAATGTGGCTTTTTATTTTTGCTTCATTGGTTTTTTTTGTTTTAAAATATAATTTATATTAGTGTTTAAGTTGGTGGGGGCTTTTATTGCTTGAAGCCTTTTGCTTTCAATAGTTATCATACTTAATTTTTATTGCATGCATCTGCAAATATATACAATTGTTTCCCAGTTTGTTATTATAATTCTTACACTTTTTGGTGATTCCTCAAAACATTTGAGAGATAGGTAGGATGACATATTGTTCTCATTTTAGGAAGGAGGCAGCAGGTACACTGATACACCCAACATTACACAATAGTGAATCAGTGTGAAGCTAAGTGTAACGTCTATATTTCCTGTATTTTAATGATGAAAGCAAGCTGCTCCTGTATCTTATGATAACTTCATAAATTTCCAGATTTTTAAAGTGGTCATCTTTATATATGTGCAGATCAGATTTTAAATCAGTCAATATAGTCATAAGGGGATGGATCATACTGTTGGCCTGTTGATGGGAGAGAACCATGACTCTTAATAGCTACTGCTGAAATAAACAATCACACACACCTCTGTAGAATATTTGTTCTTGCAGTCAATCCATAGTCCACATATTTCTCTGCCCCTGCTGGCCTCACCCTATCAACTACCTACTGCCACCCTACTGATCAAAGCAGCCCTTGAAGTTTATCAGCACAGTTGTCAAGCTTGAGGATCATTAGCCTCACTAGCAAGAAAAGTCAGAACCTGATTTTTGGGAAGAGGGAGTATTGATGGGGACAGTAATGGAGTGTCCACTCCAGAGGCAGCCAGTAATGGTCAGAGATCATATTCTGGGTGTCAGGATGTCCATTTCTCTCATCAGCTCTGCTTCTTTGGCCGAACTTACAGATATCAAAGTGAACAGAAGGTTTATGGAATTATTTGGTCATTTCTGTCCATGTAGGCCTCATATCTGAATAAATCAGACTTTTTTAAAAAAGAAAATGGACAGAAACTTGTTCTTTTTCTACATCTCATCAAATCTCCTCTCCTTCAAACTCCACTAGAATTTTTTTTAGGACAATTGCCCACATGATTTGTAACAGCCAAAGTGATAGACTTCTGAAATTGTATTACTACAATTAACAGTGGAATATATTATCTAGCTTGCAGAAGGAAGCATTGTAATTCTGTAGAAAATGGTAATATGTAATCTCATGCAAGTATTTTTGAATAAGCAGACAGTACCAAGAGCTCTCTATTAAGCTAATATATTTATTTTTCCTCTTCCTTTCCCTAAATGTATGGTTTATAGGAGCTCATCCAAATCATTAAGTATCAACTACTGAAAAAAAGTTCAGATGTGGTTTCCTGTTTACTACGATGAATTTTGTTTAGAGCTTCAAAGAGAGGAAAACTACTATCTATTGTTTGCTGCACCAGAGAGAGTATAACGTGTTGCTGGTGAGCTGAGGAGCGCTGAGGTTGCTGGAAATGGTATTTTCTTCACATCTCTACAGAAGCTGTGATAAGAAGGAGATGGGTGTGGACTGGTTTAGTTCTAGTACAACAGTGATGAGTGGAATTTGAAGTGGCCACTGAAAGAAGGGTAAGATTTGGATAGTCTGTGTGTCACTCAAGGTATTCAGTAGCAAGTCATGGAAACTAACTTTAGTTAATATAAGCATCAAATAAATTTATTAGAGGATTTTGACCTTGTTTTCTCTTGCGGTGTAACACATTTCCACAAATTTAGCTGCTTAACACAACACCCCTTTATCATATCAGTTTCATTGCTCAGAAGTCCACTCATAGCTTAACTAGGTCCTCTGGCCAGAGATCTCCGGTGTTGGCTAGGGCTGCAATCTCAACAGAAGATCAATGGGAAAAGATCCACTTTCAAGCTTCTTTGGCAGAATTTATCTCATCATGGCTGTAGGACTGAGGCCTCCATTTTCTTGCTGGCTGTCAGCCAGAGGCTACCCTTAACTCTTAGAGGCTGCTGTTATTCTTTGCCATGTGGCCCTGTCATAGGCACTGTTACAACATGGCAGCTTACTTTTTTTAAAGCTGGCAAGGAAATCTCTCTTGCTCCAGTCTGATAAGAAAGAGTCTTATATACTATAATATAATAGTGAGAGAGTGGCATAACACTATACAAGGGCATGACTCTTTGGAGGTCAGCTTAGGATGTGTCCACCACATTGACTAGCTCATAGAATCTCTGGTATAGGGTGGGCACAGTGGCTCATGCCGGTAATCCCAGCACTTTGGCAGGCCAAGGCGGATGAATCGTTTGACTCCAGGAGTTCAAGATCAGCCTGGGCAACATGGCACAACCCTGTCGCTACAAAACACACACACACACACACACACACACACATACACACAGAAAAAATTACCTGGACATGATGGTGTGTGCCTGAAGTCCCAGCTAGTTGGAAGGCTGAGGTGGGAGGATCACCTGAGTCTGGGAATTTGAGGCTGCAGTGAGCCATGATCGTGCCACCATGCTCCAGCCTGGGCAGCACAGTAAGACCCTATTTTTTTCTTTTTTTCTAAAGAACCTCTGGTATAATCCGCAGACCTGACTTTGAAGCGACTCAAGTAGAAACAAGGCTCCAAATCCCTCTGCAGAATTTGTCCTGTGAGGTACTGCTGCTGTCGCTCTTGGCATATAGCTTCTACAGTGGAATGTGGGCTCCATATCATAAAAGAGAGGATTCTCCACATATAATAATGGGGTCCCATTGTCCCTTGCCAAAAAGAATGACGAGTGTCCACTGCTGAGGGAAAGAAGAAAAAAATGATTGCTTAATGAAATGTTTGAGTTTTTGGCCAGGATAGGCATGATAACCTTCTAGAGATGGGATTGAATTGGAAAGTGGCTGAAGTCATGTGACTCCTTGGAAGAGAAAACTCTTCCAGGATTTAGGAGAATAATGGTAATGAGGGTTCATTTATGAGTGGTGGTGATAAGAAAGGAGTAGAAAACCTTTGAAAGATGAATCACTACACATATATTAGTCTGGGTATTGACTTAATTAGTCCCTAAATATATTCCATGCATGAAAGACTTTCAAGAGACTGATTCCACTAATCCTTGCAGGGAACCAGTGCTGTGACTTGGAGGCCTGCAGTGTGGTCTACCCTCATTTTATAGAAAGGAGCAGAGCTAAAGGACCATTGTACTATATTTATGGCCCAGTGACTATGGGGTGCTATGTAGGGGGTTGGGGGACTATTGAACATACCCTGTGCTCTAAGCACTTTGCCAGACATATTTTAACTATTTTGTATCTCAAACTCTGGCAGTTTAGTTTATATTTTCCTAGTTCTGCCTCCCTTCTCCCCTGGCAGGTGTGTGGAGACTTTGAAAGGCTAAATACTTTGCCAGGGGTTGTTCAGCTAGGGGTGGCATTAGGTTTTGAATCCAGGTCTGATTCCAGAGCCTAAAGTCTTGTAGTACACATCCCATACTCAAAAGCAGTAAGTGAAGTTTCCAGGGAGAAAGCCTGTTACTCACAATGAAGTGGATGTCAGTGCTACAATTGCTGTTGGGTTCCATCATTCACCTTGAGAGAACTGGATACTGCAAGATGAGGGTTAAAGAGAGGAGTGAGAGAGTGCGCTGTACCATGCCTTCTTTTATTTTCTCAGCAGGAAGTACATATTATAGGTCTCTCTTAGATCTAAAAGTAAGAATGGGGAGTAGAGGCTATGCATTTTTATTTCTACTTATCATTTTGGTTAAAATCAAAAGCACTGTGTCTCCTTTCTTTCCTATATGTAGATTTCTACTATTAAATTAAATCAAGTAACATTATGAATTCTCATTGCCTCTTTGGCCACAGGGTTCTTTCTATAGCTTTTTCAGTAGATGCCACTGTTTTGATCTTGAAAAGTCTATTGAGACATTCTTCCTTTGTTCTTCTATTACTCAGTCCCTCTTTCTACTCTGTGGTGCCTCTGAAATCTATTCATAGATATTCTACTTTTTCTTCTGTTTTATGTACTTAAATATCTTCTTTAAATGGATCTGGTTCCATTGATCAGAATTATTGGCCCAGATCCCCTTGCTGCTCCACTGTACCCAGGAATTCTTATCTATTTTCTGTTAATTTTACTGAGTTTTACTCTACATCCCAGCACAGTATGAGGAAGCCGTTAAGATTTCTCTGGGTATCTGAACCAAAATGTAAACATTTAAAACTGAATACCTCAAGGAAGTGGTGTGACTGGATTGTGTTAGATCAGGCGCATACCTATGGACTACTCCACTGTGGCCAGGCAAAGGGAGTTTTATTATTGCTCCATCTGGGTTCAGGTGTGCACCCTTCTAGAATACTACTGTTCTCAAAGAGGGAAATTGTGAGCCAGCGCCTCCTTGACTGGGGTCAACAGTACTAATCTATTCTAGAGCACACTGTAGCTCAGGAAATCTCTAAATAAACTTAATTTCTTCATATAGGTTTTAGATTTCCTGAGCAAGATTAGGCCAGATTTGACTTTAAAAGCCCAAACTTCTTAGCATGACACCAGTTCTTTCACAGCCTGGACCCAGCCTATCTTTATTACACTGACTGATTGATTGGTGCAGGGTTTTGCTCTGCTCCCAAGACTGGTGTGATCATAGCTCAGTATAACCTTGAGGTCCTAGGCTCAAGTGATCCTTCTGTCTCAGCCTCCCAAGTAGCTAGGACAACAGGCTCATGCCAGGATACCTGGCTAATTTTTATTTATTGTTTATTTTTAAACATTTTTTTTTTTTTTTGTAGAAGGGGTCTTGCTGTATTGCCCAGAGTGGTCTTGTACTCCTGGCCTCAAGCTATCCTCCTGCTTAGGCCTCCCAAAGCACTAGGATTACAAATGTGAGCCACCATGCCAGGCCCTTACATTTTTAACTGTTGCCACTCCCTGCCTTTCATCCAGTAAATCATTAAGGATTTAAATCCTAAACTTGGAGCTAGCAGGTGGCTTTGATTTTAGATAAAAAGGAGTAGCCAACCTGAGAGAATAAATCAACGTGTAAAGAAAAGTCAAGATGAGAGAGAGAAAAAAGAGAGAGAGAGAAAAAAGAGAGAGAGAGAAAAGAGAGAGAGAGAAATAAGAACTTTTCAGTTTTTCATTCCCTGCATCCAGTCATTCTTAAGTCTGGTTCTATAGCTGATTTTTCCAAGGGTATGTTATGTGAGCAATAAATTATCCATAAATTGAATTTCTGCATCTTGCAATAGAAAGAGAACTATGTAGCACAGGTTTCTATGAGTGATCATCTCATAGCCAAAATCAGACTTTCATACTGCTGGGGTTCTGTTGGGGATTAGGAAGCTGTGCTTCTCTGCCCTACTTTTTCACTGGGCCCAATGTATGTCCCACCTCTTCTGTGATGCTTCCTCTGATTACTGCAGCACACGGAGATCTCATTCCTCTCTGAATTCCTACAGTAGTTTAGGGTTATGGCTGTGTTTTTGCAGGCTTACAAATGAAATTCTAGTATTAATTGAGAAAATCCATAATAAAAAGGCTACTGTATTAAGAAAGTCTTTTAAAGGAATTTGCATTTTAAAGGAACAGCATCCTTATATTTTTGAATTATAGTAGTATATTTAATACACAGGATGATTTACATGTGTATTTATGGTCTCTTTGCAATTACCCTGTGGCTCGCTAGAGATTCATAGTCTCCCACCACTTAGATGGAAAGGAGGGCAGAGAAGGTTTGGCTTCCTAATGGGCACTTTCTCCAAATAAAATACCACAGGAAGAATGGGCTGGTTTTGACTAAGACTACAGGTGTGTACAGTGTGAATGTGTTTATTTTTTATTAAACATTCTACTTAAGTATATAGGAACATAAAATACAAATGCTTTTGCTTATAGATTTCTTAAATTATAGAACCAAACCCAACAAACAAATGTTGAATATAAACAACAGAATTGATGAAATTAAAAGAAACAACAATGAACTGTGACAGATGATGCTGTATTGTTGAAATTACATTGCCAGTATCCAGTTTAAGAGTATAAAGATGCAGTCTCAGATTCTGTTCTTATTTAATCTATTTCTATGTTTTATATCAATATAGATACAGAAATTGTCCTTTTATAAGTAGATTAAAACCAAACAAACAATATTAACTTTGAGGCTTTGTGTATGGCTCAGGGTAATCAGACTTTACACATGATCAAAATTCCTCAAATAATCCTCAAAGTCAGTTGTAATGAGACATCACCTGAGACTTCTGTAACATCTTTTTGTTCTCTTGAATATGTGATTAGTATTGTGGAGTCATCGAATTCAAAATCAAATGTGTAAGCTGTATTCCAAGATTTCTGGAATGGAGAACAGATTGTGTAGAAGCTACACAGTGATAGGATGCATGCATTATCTTCACATTCATGATGATTGTAACCACTATAGTACAGGTACTTTTGTCTGCCTGTGCTACCATGTGTTCTGTAAAGACTCACTTCATCCTTACCTTTTCTCTAAACAGACTTTATTTGTTTAGCAAACTTTCTATTCTTTGATCTCCACTTAGTATATGCATGATTGAAAACACCAAGTGCAAACAACCTGATGAAAATTTGGTGGCAGTATTTAGTTTTTAAATGTTTATTCAGAAACTGATTAGAATACAATATATATATTTAGATGATCATCCAAATGAAATCCCAAAATGGAAAAAAAAATATTTCACATCAAGCTCATTGACCTCAGTTTGAAATACACAGTTGCAAATGTTAATTGGCCACTTAAAACATTTTACATCTTGCTGTGTGTTGTGTGTCATTAATGAAATTGTAAGCTCCTTGAGGTGAGACTCTATGCTTACTGTTTTGTTTTCTTCCATAGCACTGTGTGCATTTCTTATAGTTGATGCCCAACAAGTGTTTGCTGATTGACCACTTATTAATATATTGTTATTACCTATTGCTCTGTGAGATCCTCACAGGCAGGGACTATTTTGTTTTAATCTGTGGTCTCTGAATGCCTAGCACAGCAACTCTCACATGAAAAATGCCTAATGAATGTTCTGAATGAAAGAATGGATGACTTGTTGGCTTTGTGTGTGTGTGTGTGTGTATGTGTATTCTTTTAGATCTAATCTCTCATGTACAGGGCACTTCTAACAGTTGTATAGATAGATCAGTGCTGTCCAATAAGATTTTCTGTGATGATGGAAATATTCTGTTTACGCTCTCCAATATCATAACCACTAGGCACATGTGGTCTTTGAAATTTAGCAAATGTGGCCAATGGCCTGAATTGAGTTTTATTTAATTTTAATGAGTACATAGTCATACATGGCTAGTGGGCAGCACAGGCCCAAATGATAAACTGTACTTTCTCAAACTTACTTGCTCTCATATCTAACATTATTATAGTTTTTGGTTATAATTGGATATTGTTATTTAATTTTGTTGTATTGGATGGATGAAGTGAATTCATCACTATAAAAATAGGGCAGTATAGTCCACCAAGTTGATTTCATTCTTTCCTAAATGACCAGCAACATTGGATGTCATCTATTCACTTGCCTCACTATCTATTTGGTATTTCATCATTTCCTTATTAGGCTAGAAGCCTGACACCACTTTTGCCTTTTTTTAAAATGACCCAGGTTGTCTTGCATTTGCTTGTCTTTCTGTTTTAATCCTTTTTTCCCCCTAATAAACCATTTTAACTTGGATTATCTACATCATTATTGTCATTTTTAGAGATAAGGTCTTGCTCTGTCACTCTGTCACCCAGGCTAGAATGCAGTGGTGTGATCATAGCTCACTGCAGCCTTGAACTCCTGGGCTCAGCTGAACCTCCTGCCTCAGCCTCCTAAGGACCTGGGACTACAGGCATATACCACCACACCTGGCTAATTTTTTATTAGAATTTTTTTTTTTTTTTTTTTTTAGAGATGGAATCTTGCTTTGTTGGCCAGGCTGGTCTTGAACTTCTGGCCTCAAGTGATCCTCTGGAGTAACTGAGATTATAGGAGTGCACCACTGCACCCAGCCTGTATTATTATCATTGTGAATACTACCAACATCATTTTTATTTCTGGTGTTTATGCTTTGCTAGCCTATATTTGATGTTATGTACTAATGTCTACTGATAGTCTAAACACATTTCAAATTTATTACAATCTGAAAATTGTCTGAATATTCTTTTTCTCCAATTGTTTTCTTTGCTTATCTTGCCCTTCTACACTTTCTGGTCCAGAAGAAAGAAGTAGCATCATAGGCATTACAACATTAGAATTCAATCCTTACGTAAGATGTAATCCCATCATGACAAGTGTCACGGCTGTTGCCAAATCCATGAAATCGATACAACAGGACTGTCATTTAGAAGGACAGGAATTGCTTCCTGAAAGTGGCTGAGATCTTTTATGCAATTTGTAGTTCTGCTAGGGCAAGACTTCGATTAGAACTTATTGTACACATATTGAACCTCAGTATTGGGTATATTCAATTCTCCTTTGATTCTTATAATAGTACTGAATCTAGTAGTATGTCATGGTTATAGAGGCTATCTATGCAAGTAAGTTGAAATCAGCTCTGCTGACTAGCAGAAATACTTTAGAATTTTCCACTCATTTTCTGTTTACTGCTAGAGATTTAATAGTTGTCTTATGTGGCAGAATTTGAATGCACAGACTTCAGCATGGAAGCTTGCCTTTTGTTCATTTTTTTAGTCTAGCTTAGTAGTTCCCAAACTTGACTGCGCATCAGCATTTCTGTTCAGGGTGATACACACAAAAGACTGTTAACTATACTTTATGGTTAAGTTAACCTCTTTTCAAGGCACTTTTGTCTATACTAGATTTTCATCTTGGAACCTACCTTTCCCTCACTACCCCAAAGATGCATCTCTTCTTTATTTCTTCTATTTCTACTTTCAGTCCAGCACACAGCTGCTCATTGAGTGAACTTGTAGATGTGCTCTTGAATAGATTTCACACAATAGGAGACAAATTCGGTAGCAATATATAGAATTTTGAACTTGTGAATCCCCAGTTGAGCTTTTATCTTCTTATTGCTTTCGTATGCGTCTTGATGGTGAGAAGCTAGTACTGCTTTGTTATCTTCTTTCCCAATTTTTCCCCGTAAACATTCTCCTAAAAAGCCCTAATGATGTAAATGATACATTATGTTCATTCTTGACAGGTTGGGGAAATGAGGAAGGGAACTTTCTTTTGTGACTTGTGCTGTAGATATATTTTAAAATCTCCTATTTATCTATTTGACCCAATTTTTAAAAGTTACTTACATTAAAATAAATATTAAATAAATTTAGTATTATAATGAAACAATATTTTGCTTTTATTTATAAAGTTCGTCAGGCTGGGTGTGGCGGCTCTCACCTGTAATTCCAGCACTTTGGGAGGCCGAGGCAGGTGTATTACCTGAGGTCGAGAGTTCGAGACCAACCTGGCCAACATGGTGAAACCCTGTTTCTATTAAAAATTAAAAAAAAAAAAAAATTAGCTGGGTGTGGTGGTGGGCACCTGTAATCCTAGCTACTTGGGAGGCTGAGGCAGGAGAATCGTTTGGACCCTGAAAGTGGAGGTTGCAGTGAGATGAGATCGCATCACTGTACTCCAGCCTGAGCAACAGAGTGAGACCCTGTCTCAAAAAAAATAAAGAAAAAGATAACTAAAGTTCATCAAAGGCCTTTGCCTAAACTTATGAGATAACTTGTTTACTAACCAGAACACCCTTTTGGAGTTACTTACTACTTTTCTCTGTGAGAACAAACACCGTATATTCACCTTAACTTACATTGTCGAAAGTATAATGCTAAGTCTACTCAAGTCAAATGGGAAAATGTAGGTCAAATGGAATTTGTATTTCAGAATAATGGCAAAAGTTTTAATTTCTCTAGAATGGCAGATCTGAAATATTCTTGTGTGTTATAATTTTCAAGTAACTACTGGAAACTCATTAAAATATATTTTATACCCTATTTTTCTTACATATGTTATAAAGCCCTTACTATGTTGATATTTTATTAAAACAGTAATCATTTAAAGATATTTATGTAAAACAGAAATCTTTTGTATTTACTCGAGTAGTTACCATTTCAGTGCTCTTCATTCCTTTGTTTGTATCTAGATTTTCCTCTGATATCCTCTTCCTTCTGCCTGAAGGACTTCCTTTAAACATTCTTTGTGGCATAGATCTGCTGGTGATGAATCCTTTCAGCTTGCTTTTGTATTTCTGAAAATGTCTTCATTTCACCTTATTTTTGTTGGATATAGAATTCTAGGTCAGTTTTTTTCTTTTAATACTTTAAAGATGTTGCTTCATTGTTTTCTTATTCACATTGTTTTTTATGAGAAAACTGCTGTCATTTTTACTTTTGTTCTCCTTTATAGATAACAAGTCCTATAACATATTCTGTTTATCCCTGACTTTGAACAATTTGATTTTGATGTATGTTGGTATAGCTTTCTTCATGTTTCTTGTGCTTTGGGTTCATTGAGCTTCTTGGGCCTGAGGGTTAATAGTTTCCATCAAATTTGAAAAAAAAGTTAGTCTTTATTTATTCAGAATTTTTTAGGAGTCCCTCCTCTTTTTTCTCTTATTCAGGAACTCCAGTTGCATGTATATTAGGAACACTGATGCTCTGATTATTTATTTTTATTCTTTCTTCTCAATGTTACATTTTGAGTAGTTTCTATTGCTATGTCTTCAAGTTCACTATCAAGTAATCATATTTAGTGTGTTCTCCATCTCGCATATTGTAGTTTTCATCTCTTGAAGTTCAATTGGGTGTTTCAAAATTTTCCATGTCCCTATTTAACTTTCTAAACATATGGAATAGATTCATAAAAACCATTTTAATGACCTTGTTTGCAAATTCTAATGTCTTTTTTAGTTCTTGGTCAATTTTGTTTGATCGACTTTTTATCCTTACTATGGGTTATATTTTCCTACATCTTTGCATGCCTAGTAATTTTTGATGGATACCAGACATTGTGAATTGTACGGTGCTGGATATTTTTATATTCCTATAAATCTTCTTGAGTATTTTTTTTTCTGGGATGCAATTAGTTACTTGGAAACAGCTTGATCCTTTCAGGTCTTGTTTTTAAGATTAGTTTCTGAGTACTCTACCCAACACCCCATGAATTATGAAGTTTTCCAGTCTGGCTGGTAGGAACAGGCACAATTCCCAGACTTGTGTGAGTGCTGGGTACTGTTCCCATTAACACTTTCAGGTGGTTCTTTTCCTAACTTTGGGTTGTTTTCTCACATCTGTGTCCTGATCATTACACTGCTGAATATTCAAGGGGGGAGCTCTTTTGTAGACCTCTGGGTATCTCTCTGTATTTTAGCTTTCCTCCCTCCAGTACTCTGGCCTGTGACATCTAGCTGCTCTGATCTCTTAGTTCCTCCAATCCATCTCCTCAATTCAGGGATTATGCTAGGCTCTGCCTGGATTTTCCTTTCCTGGGCGATGATCTGGAAGCTGGAATAGTCATAGAGCTCAGGTCATCAGTTTCCCATTTCTTAGGGTTCATCACGTGTGTTTTCCATTTCTCAAGGATTATTGCCTTGTGTCTGGTGTCTTAAAAACTATTGCTTCATATTTTGTACAGAACTTTCATTTTTTTAGTCGGGGATACTTCCAGTCCCACTTACTCAGTCTTCCTTGGAAGTGGTTCCCCCATTCCTTTTCTCTTCCATGTAAAACCTTGTTGGTCAGTATAATTTTGGACACTACTTAAGTATTTAATGCTCAATTTAATGTAGTTTATTTTGATATTCTATGTCTTTCTTTTCAGCAGTTTCCAAATTTCTTTAATTAACATTTTATATTGTAAGCATATTTTTAAAAGTCCGTTTTGCACAGCTATATTCTATATTATGCTTGATGATTTTATCACTGTCCTAGCCATTCAAAACCATTCTTAAGGCAAGCTAGTCATAAAATAAGGAGTTAAATTTGTTGAACATAATAATTTACATACTTTTAAGTGGATAAAAGATGCTACTATGGGAAAGTACCATGTTTTTTAAGAAGGATAGAAGCCAAGTGGCTTCGAAATAATGTACTCTTGAATCTAGTAAATGTGAATGATCATAAAACAGCTCATAAATTACTATATTTTAAATTGGATCACTTCTTATGGATTGCTCCTCTTTTATATTTATTTAGGAGTTTCTGTAGTTCATGGATAGGCCTTGAGATTGTTCATATGTCAAGCAATAGTGAACTATGTGCTGGTGAATTATTTTATTTTTAATCCTCTCTCATATTTGAATGATAAAATATACTACTGTGAACTAATATGAGAATAAAGTGTCAAAATTCAGGAGCACATCTTGCTATAGTGAATACATCTTGTTACTTCAAGAGTTTTCTGGCAGTAAGGGCACAATTGACTGTGATAATTTAAAAGAATCCTTGAGGTGGTATAGTTCCATATGCTGTAGGAATATGTCAATGATTTTTTAATTTTGCAATTTGAGTTTTTAATGTAGTCTTTTGAAAGCTAGTTGTTAAGCATGGCAAGAAGACTAGAGTTACTTTAGAATTCTTAGGAAAATAATTTTGTAAGAACAAATTAAAATTAACTTTTTCTTCAGCACTGTCATAAATATCAGCACTGTGAAGCCAGAGTTGTGGCAGTGTTACAAGGCTATGTTTCCAATATTTAAGAATAAAGGTTAGGCCAGATTTATATTCTCTTACAAAATTGAACCAAAATATAAATAATTTATAGAATTTTAAGAATAGAATCTTGAAAAAGCCAATACTACTCTGTGAGGGAGACTGTTAGTTGTCTCCTAATCTCCCTTTTCCCTACTATTCTCCCTTTTCCCTACTATACTAAGTATAGTATAGTCTCCCTTTTCCCTACTATACTAAACTTAGCCCCTAAGTTTTAGCTGGGGACAAATCCCTGCAGGACAGAGATGACATTTCATAGCCTTCCTTGCAGCTAGGAATTATAAACCATGTGACAAAGTTCTGACCACAGGATGTAAACAGAATGATTATGTGCAACTTCAAGTAGGCCATTAAAGGAAAAGGGTGTGCTGTCTCCTTTCCCTTCTCATTTGCTGCAATGTGGGAATGATCGTTGACTATCTTACACCTTGCTAAGGAGGCCAGCACTCTAAGAACGGCGGAGCAACAAGATTTTTAAAGAAGGTGTAGGACAGTGTATTAATCTGTTCTCACACTGCTGATAAAGACATACCTGAGACTGGGTAATTTATAAAGGAAAGAGGTTTAATGGACTCACAGTTCCACATTGCTGGGGAGGCCTCACAATCATGGTGGAAGGCAAAGGAGAAGCAAAGGCACATCTTACATAGTGACAGGCAAGAGAGCTTGTGCAGGAGAACTCCCATTTATAAAACCATCAGATCTCGTGAGACTTATTCACTACCGCGAGGACAGTATGGGGGAAACCACCCCCATGATTCAATTGTCTCCACCTGGGTCCACCCTTAACACATGGAGATTATTACAATTCAGGGTGAGGTTTGGGTAGGGACATAGCCAAACCATATCAGACCATGATAGTGACATTTTTACTTTTTTTAATTTTATATTCAGGGGGTACGTATGCAGGTTTGTTACAAGGGTATATTGCGTGATGCTGAGATTTGGGCTTCTATTGATCCCATCACTCAAATAGTGAACATAGTACCCAATAGGATATTTTTCAACTCTTTGCGCCCCCTCTCTAGCTCCTCCCTTTTGGAGTCCCCAGTGCCTATTGTTCACAGATGATGACTTTTGAAGTGGAGTTGCCATAACAGCTTGGAGTCTTATCTAAGCCACTGTTATTTTCAGTCTCTGTCACATACAGCCAAAGCTATATGCAGTAAGTCCTCACTTATCGTTATGGATAGGTTCTTGGAATCTGCGACCTTAAGTGAAATGACGTATAAGGAAACCACTGTTACCACAGGCTAATTGATATAAACAAGAGTTAAGCTCCTATGGCATATTTCTGGTCACAAAAATATCACCAAACTTCTACATAAAGACCCAAACATTTCTAATATAAAACATTGGAATAAATGTGAGGTGTACATACCTTTAAGAAAGATTCCTAAAAACAAATAAGAAAATTGTTTACTCACTTACTCCAATTCAGGGTCTTGGGTGGCCAGAGCCCATCCCAGTAGTTCAGGGCACCAGTTGGGAACCAGCCCCGGACAGGATGCCATCCCATCTCAGGGAACACTCACACCCACCCATACTCAGACCAAGACTGTGTACACATGCCAATTCACCTAACGTGCACAGCTCTGGGATGTGGGAGGAAACCAGAGTACCCAGAGAAAACTCATGCAGACAAGGGGAGCGTGTGCAAACTCTATGCACACAGTGGCCTGGGCTAGGAAGTGATTTTTTCTTTTATCAACTTTATAATGAAACAAATGAAATGACATTATTTGAGAACCTGCTGTACATTGTTCCCATAATTATATATTTTTTTGTTTATAAGACACGTTAAGAGTTTCTTTTTGTAACCATAAGCTTGAAACGACCAAGTGATCATACATCATAGAGATCTAAACTTTTTCAAAGGCCTTCATTTTTTTTTAAACTAGACTAGTTCAATATCTATCAGCTGAGGTAAGGAGGATAATATAATTAAACTTATCTGGCTCTTTTCTGAGAAATTTAAAAAAAGATTTGAGGCACCTAAATCCTTATGCTGACTTTTGAAAAAACAAGGGTTGGGAAAAGAGAGAATGCTAAGTTATTCAGCTTTCTACTTTGCCCCCAGACACCAAATATTTTTTCAATTTTCATTTCTCAGTGTGAAAAGACTCCCTATGCCATTTCACACTGTTCACTACTTCCCCTTTTAGAAATGATCATCCCAGAGCTTCTGGGGTATCGCACCCTCCAGTTTCCTCCTCTGCCTCTGCTCTCTCCTTGTCTCCTTCTTGGGACTCTTTTTAATTCACTCCTTCAATGTGGGCATAGTCTGATTCTTGGCTCACTTTTCCCTTTACTTTGTGTAAGGGAGATCACAAACTGGCAGCTTATAGATATGTTTTGTTGATTCCACACAGAATTCAAAGAAATATTGAATTAATTGACAGTGTTTAAAAATCAGGACATCCAATATGAAGGTACAGATTTTGGCTTTTCTTGAATAAGGAGACGATCTCACTGTACTGCACAGACATTCCCTGTAGCATTAGGTGATTGGAGCTGAGTTACAGCTGCCTCCTTTAGAGAGGTGTGTTCTTTCTTTTTTGTTATAGTCCCCCCACTCCCCATTGCTTACATCTTGTGTTTTATCTATTTTCATTACTTGCCTGATATTTTAGACGTTTTAGTGGAGAGGATACTCACCTTCCTATGTAATTTAAATTTTGAATTAACCTTTTCCAAAGACTATTTCCTTTTCCTGCCCCTTTCTTTTCAATTCCGTTTCCTCCTTCAGATCATTTCTACTGCTATCTTAATCAGACAGTCATGTTGTCTTACCTGGCTTCCTTGCAATAGAATTCTAACCAACATTACTTCTGGAATAGCCGTTCTAAAATTAAATTTTAGTATTTTTCTATCTAGCCTCAAAACTTTGATTAGCTCATCTGCTTTCTAGATGATTTCAAACTCTGACATTGGTATGAATGCAAAATGGGTATAGCCACTTCAGATAACAATTTTGGTAGTACCTCAAAAAGCTGATCAGAGAGTTACTATATTACCTAGGTATACACCCAAAAGAATTGAAAACATATTTCCAGACAAAAATGTATATATAATTATTTATGTCCATTTATAATAGCCAGAAGGTGGAGACAACCCAAATGTTAACCACCTGATGAATAGATAAACAAAATGGTGTGTAGTCGCACAATGGACTATTACTAGGTCATGAAAAAGGAACGAAGCAGTGATTTATGCTACACCTGGGTGAACCTTGAAAACATTATGCTAAGTGAAATAAACCAGACTTACAAGGTCACATACTATATTATTCCATTTATAGGAAATATCCAGAGACTGAAGGTATGGTAGTAGTTGCCCAAGGCAAAAGGAAGGGGAAATGAGATGCAACTGCTAAAGGATATAGGGTTTCTTTCTGTGGCAATGAAAATTTTCTGGAATTAGATGGGGCTGATGGCTGTATACCTCTGTGAATATAATAAAAATCACTGAATTATATAGATTAAAAGGGTAAATTTTTAGGTATGTGAATGATACCCGAGAAAAAGTCAGGGAACGCGATGAAAAACAAAACAAAAACCGAAAGCTCCTTAGAACTCAAGATCCTTCATGATCTGACCTTTGCTGGTTTTTCCAGTCTCATTTCTGGGTACTTTGTCTTTCCATATGCATTGCCTGTCTGCTTCTCTTTCCCTTGCACTAGTATACTAATCTACACACTCTTCCAAGAGTTCCATGCTGTCTGTCAGTCTTATTATCCGTGCATACATTTCTTTTTTTTTTTTTTTTTTTTGAGATGGAGTCTCATTCTGTCTCCCAGGCTGCAGTGCAGTGGTGTGATCTCAGCTCGCTGCAACCTCCGCCTCCCAGGTTCAAGTGATTCTCCTGCCTCAGCCTTCTGAGTAGCTGAGATTACAGGTGCACTCCACCACACCTGGCTAATTTTTTATATTTTTGGTAAAGATGGGATTTCACCATATCAGCCAGGCTGGTCTTGAACTCCTAACTTCAA
Organism: Rhinopithecus roxellana; assembly: GCF_007565055.1. NCBI lineage: Eukaryota > Metazoa > Chordata > Mammalia > Primates > Cercopithecidae > Rhinopithecus > Rhinopithecus roxellana. The sequence goes on from NC_044554.1 coordinate 144,067,670, forward strand.
GTGATCCGCCTGCTTCAGCCTCCCAATGTGCTGGGATTACAGGTGTGAGTCACCATGGTTGGCCCTGTGTACACATTTCTACCAGAAAAGTCCTGCCCATTCTCTTCTCCTCACATTCATCTCTTAAATTCCTGATTTTATTTTGAGTTCATATTTCACCTCTCCTGGAATTCCTTCTTATACACCAGTGCTAGATTACTTAATAGGGGAATTAGGTAGACTTTTCAGGGCAGACAGCAGTACCCTATGAATGAAAATGGATTAACTTTGATGAGTTTATCCCACCTTTGCAATCAGAAAATCTTGAAAGAAGCTCTTTTGAGTGTACATGTAAGTGTTATGTTTCATAGTTTTTAAACTTTAAATAAAATATGGTGGACTGGGTACGCAACCATGATATTTTAGAACAAGCATCATGTCACAATATTAATCTGGCATTGCTGCCTCCTCTCTCCTGCCCTGTGTAGATTAGGAGCAAACCTAGGGTGTTTGCGCCTCCCAAATACCCTGTGCATCCCTTGCTACCCTAAATGGTAACTATCTGTTTCTTTTTCTGTCTCTCCATCTAGACTGGGAACTCCTTAGTGATAGCTCCTGTATCTTTCATTAAAAAACATCTTTACAACTAAATTCCAGTAATTCTCCATAGAAAGTGGTAAGTTTTGAACAAATGATTAGACATCCTTTGTGATCAAATGTAGGCATGTGAGAGAGACTATTAGCATTTGCCCTACTGAAGATCAGAGATCTGAGGACATTTTAAGAAATGCATAATTAGGTGGCTTCATTGAAATACAACTTGATCTCTTTCTTTCTCTCTCTCTCTCTCTCTCTCTCTCTCACACACACACACACACACACACAAACACACACACCTCCCACCTCCTTTAAAAAGCTATTTCAAAAAGAGTAGAAGCAAAAAAGTGAGATTTAAAACTTTTTCTCAACCGATGCACCTGAGGAAGGTGTTACATTTAAGGCCTAAAGTGGATTTTAAATTGACACTTCCCCTAACATATTTTTAAAGTGTTTTCTGTACTTTTTGAAACAGCTTTTCTTTTTCATGTCAGCAAATTCATAAGTTAACATTCATGTACTAACATTAACTCCTATTTTGGACTTGCTCATTATGCAGTGGTAAATAGTGGATGGTTAATGTTTTTTCTTTCAAAAATGTGATTATACTTAGTTATTTATAAGTAATTCCCCCCTTTTTTACCTTTCATTTTTAAAACTAGAAATTCTTGTTTCGACCCTATAGTGTCTTATTTGGGTTCTACAAATCAGACTCTTGGACAAAGATTTGATTGCAGGTAGTTTACTAAGGAGGCATTCAGTAAATGGTTTGTATTAAGCAAGTTACTGACTTGAGCAACTAAAATTTTAATTCTTCCAGGAGAACTATAAAAAAATATGCCTTAGAATTAGCTACATGAGAAGCAAGGGAGTTGGGATATGATATACTAGAACCTGTTAGTCCTTAGTTGAGGGCTCTTCTGGGGGTGTTAATCCCCAGAGCTTCCAACTGCAATGCAGGTCCAGAGAAAACCCTCAGGTAAAGAAATAAAAGGGCTGACAGTTGGAAGTCTGTGGGCAGAGATTCAAGTAGCAATGACCAGGGAGTCTGGGCGAGTACCAACAGCGTTCACTGTATATGGAGATGGGCACCATCGTGGGAGGAGTGCTCAAGTGTGAAAAAGCCCAGAATTTAAATTAGCTTTTCTCAAGCATTTACTCAGTCCTCAGGTAAGTACCTACTGTGTGTAAAGGCTGTGCTAGGTAATGGGATATATGAATTCGATTGTAGAGGCAATTAGCTGTTTTAAAGCTCAGTTCCTTCATTTCAAATGAGAACTTATTTTCTTTCTTTCAAAATGGAGAATCAAATGAGATAGTATTCCTGAACATACTTTAAAATATTGAGAGCACTTTACACTCATCTCCGCCCCCCCCACTTTTTTTTTTTTTGGAGACAGAGTCTCACTTTTGCCCAGGCTGGAGTGTAGTATCGCGATTTTGACTCACTGTAACCTCTGCCTCCTGCCTCCTGGATTCAAGCGATTCTCCTGCTTCAGCCTCCTGAGTGGCTGGGATTACAGGTGTGCGCCACCAAACCCAGCTAATTTTTGTATTTTTAGTAGAAACAGAGTTTCACCGTGTTGGTCAGGCTAGTCTCAAACTCCTGACCTCATGATCCGCCCTCGGCCTCCCAAAGTGTTGGATTCCAGGTGTGAGCCACTGTGCCTGGCCCTTTGTCTCTTATCAGGAATATGTTAGCCAGTCAAAAGCTTGTTTTCTTCTTCGACCATGTGAATTTGGCCTCTCTGTGAAGCATGTATAAGATAGTAAGTTTAAAAGTTTCATGAAAGGAATAAGGTACCATGGGGATGGTTATTTTTAGCCAGTTGGCATTGAAGACTTCCTGGGGAAAGTGGATAAAATGGACCTTAAAGTAATGGGTAGGAATTATTCTTGTGGAAACAGGGAATTTCTGAAGGAACAGTGTATGCCAGGAGAGCCTGAGCAAAGTCCTAGAGGTGGTGCAACTGAGAACCACTCACTGCCCAGGTTAGGCATTTTTTCCCCCTTAACTACAAATTGAGGATACTAGTACTACCTACACTATAAGATTGTTGCAAGAATATCTCGTAAGGATAAATGAGCTGTGTCATGTAAGGTAGGTGGGATAGGGTAAATTCTAACTTCATCTGTAGCTTTTGGTGTCACTGTAGTTTCTGATTATAAGTTATCCAGTCCCAAAGAAAGCAGTGTTTCCTAAAGTATATGGGATGTAAACCCCACAACATCTACAAGAAAAGAGGATTATGACGTTAAAAGAATCTGAGAACTCCTATGTACCATACATAGATGGATTTCATAGAGAGACACATTAAGATAGTAACAGTGCTGAGAAGTGGGGCAATAAATAAACTTTTTTTTATAGTTTGTTTAATGCTGTTTATTAAATTTCTTTAATCACTGGTTTCTTTTCTCCCCTTAATGTAATACTTATTCACATTGGACGTTCTTTGTAAAATGTGAATTTGAAGAGCTTCATGTGGTCGATCAAGCAAGTTACCAGTACTTATATATCCATATTAATATTGTCAATTTATCTTAAGGAGTTGTAAATGGCTTGAAATAATAAGAAACTTTGCTAAAAATACTTTTTGCGATTCTCCCTCTAGGCGTGCTTCTAAGCAGTTTCTTATTCATTGCCCCCACCCACATCAATCATTGTATGGTGCTTTATATATTTCATTCCTCATTTTCTACACAGAATTGTATTGCTCACCCCATGATTCCTCCCAGGCCTCAGATCTGCTTAGAATGATGTTTTTTTGGCCTCACTTGAGATAATTTAAAGAACATTACCCAGACAATTCTGAACGTTGACTTCCAAAAATACTTGGAGTAATGCCATCATCATTAAACTAAGTGGGTAACTTTCAAGGTGAGTGGTTTTAAAAGGGACAGCAGCTTCTTGGATGTGCGCTTTCTCTGCAGAATAAGTGGTTTGTCTTTTTATAGTCATAGAAGGAGCTCTGAATTCCTACTATGTGCTTGGCCTTTTGGTAGATATAGTCTGTTTTGGGCAGAAGTTCATAGTCTACTGGGGAAAAAATAAATGTTCAAAAGTAACCACTGTAGAAAAGGATAGATGTAGTCGTAGAAGCTTCAGAGTGTTATCAGAATACAGAGGAGGGGTCTTTCATAGGGGTCAAGAAAAGTCCCAGGGATACTTATGATGAACCTTGAATACCGCGAGAACAATAGAGATATTCCAGGCAGAAAGAAGTAAATGTGCAGAGGCCCAGAGATGTGACAAAGGACAAGGAACTCCATGTGAGTGCGAGTGGAGTGTAGACTCCACATGGGAATGTGGATGGTGAATAAGGCTGGGAAGCCAGATGGAGTCCTGACCATAAAGGGCTGTGTAAGTGCTGGGTAAAGAGTTTGGAGGTCAGCCTCTAGATGGTAGAGCACGCCTGATAGATTATTAGATAGACATGGCCATAGTCACAATTTTAAACAATTTGGTAAGTGGCAACTATGCAGTTGAGTTGGAGTGAGGAAAGACAGGGGCCAGGAGCTCAGGAGGCTATTACAGTGGTCCAGCCAACAGGGAGTCTAAACTAAGGTAGTAATTGTGATGATGGGGAAGACAAAATGGATATGATAGATATTGAAAAGATGAGGAAGGGAGATGATAAGGGGAGTCTGAGATTCTTCCACATGGGGAAGAGTTTGGACGTTGGTATCATTCAATGTGATTAGAATTCAGGAGAGAAACACATTTTAGGGGACATTTGCTGAGTCGTATTCTGTACTTTTTGTGTTTGAAGTGCTTATGGGTTGTTCATTTGTATTTTCATCAGTTCCTAGAGTAAGTACTCTGTGCCAAACAATGTGTTTGACTCTGAGGATGTGGCAAGAAAAGAGTCAGAATGTTCCATGTGCCTGTGAAGCTTACAGCTTAGTGGGAGAGACAGACATAAATAGTTACCCAACTAATTACTTATTAGTAAGTATAGAAGAAGGAGACCTAACTCATAAGGCAGTCTGCAGTCCATTCTGGAACTTAGCAAAATAGTTTGGTCTGCAAAGTGACAGATATTTGGGGATGATTGGTGAGTAGTTGCTAACTGAAGTCATTAGTGAGATTGCCCAGACTAGGTTTGCAAAACGTGCAGAAAAGGAGGCTGAGGTTAGAATGTGAACATCTAAGGAGAAAGTTAGATAAAGTCCTAAAATGAAGCTGGAAAAGAGTGGCAGAGTACCACTGCCCCTCGGTGTCTGTGGTGGATTAGTTCCAGTGACCCTCTTGGATACCAGTATCAGTGGATGCCCAAGTCCCTTGGGTAAAAGGGCATAGTGTTTGCATATAATCCACGCTGTTTACTTTAAATCATCTCTATATTACTAATAATACCTAATTCAGTATAAATGCTATGTAAGTAGTTGGTATACTGTATTGTTTTTGAACTTGTATTTTTGTATTGTTATTGTTTATTTATTTTTGAAAAGTATTTTGCATCTGCAGTTGAATTTGAGAATGTGCAACCCATAGGTACGGAGGGCCAATTGTAATTTAAAGGTGTGTGGAAAGGGTTGGGAATGTTGCCAAGAGGTCACATAAAGTAAGTGTAAGGTGCCATGAGCTTTGAAACTGCAGTTCCATGCTGGCTGTAGCAAAAGCAGGTGCAGTAGAGTGGCGTATGTACAAGCTATATTTCCTCCCAGTGGTGTGCTGAATCTAGCTCATGCTGCCTTGAGCGAGCTGGATTGTTAAATTTTCAGGAATTATGCAAGCTGGTTGTTAAAATAGCCATTAGTGAAAATTAAAGCATGTACACTTACAATTAAATTGTATTAGGATAAATGTAGTAAAAATATTAAAACTCATCCTCCCTAACTATTTTACAACATTTTCCTATTATCTATGCTCTTAAGGTTATTTATGTCTATTATTTTCCTGAAAGGGTGGATGTACTATACAATGGTGTACTACTGCACATTTCTTTTCAAGTCTATGTTTATTGACTTCCTGTTGGCATATCAAAATTACCAAAAGTGAGGGTATTTACATCATGGAAGTTGGCAAATAAATGCCACAGAGATTTTGTTTTGTTGATTTTCTAGACCTGAGAAAGTGATAGAGAAATTGTTGAGAATGCAGAATACACTTAAACTTGTGTTGGTATACAACGATTACATTGTGAATGGCACAAAAAAATCGAGGAAATAGTCTTTCGGTACTTGTGAACTGTTACCCAATTCAATAAAGACGTTGCTCTTAATATTGATGAGTAAGAGAAGTACTGATATACACAGTCATTGTTTCACTTTCTTCTTACTTATTAATGCAAAAGAAAATATTATTTGTGTCAGAACATACCAGGTTTGGTAAGTATTAATGAAAGCATTTTGTAAGAAACAGTTGGCTATATGGAATTTTCAGTAAAGGATATTATATGTTTTATTATTACTTGTCAATTGTATACTATATCTCCTTTGTATTAGTACAATTTATAATGAACATATGTGTATATATACATAGATACACTTTTATTCTGATGAGAACCAGTTAACATTTATCAGCACACAGTGGCTATACATATGGGATGTGAAGAAGCAGGTCACGTGTACTTTTTGAAAAGTATGGCAGAGAAGGGATGTTCCATAGGTACTAGGTTGGTAGGTAGTCAGAAGATGTTTACAGGTTTGGGAGAGTGTTTGTTTGTGTTTTTCCTTGAGTGGAAAGTGAGCAGCCAGCAGAGAGGGAGAGATTGATGGTACAGGTGAAGGTGGAAGTAAATGTTGGAAGAAGGTGATAAAGAAATAGGAAAAAATAAGATATAGACTATTGTGGGAAAATTAACTTTGAACACAGGAAGGACCCCTATTCCTGTAAGGATGAGGAAATGATAAACACAAGATGTGATAAATTAAGTACATGTACATTTAAATCATTTACATCAGTGAATTGTAATTTAAGAAATAAGAAGGATGAGCTCAGGAAAAGAAGCTCAGAAAGGTATCAGTTAATTTATTGAATAAAGTATAGATTAAGAGGTGAATACTATGATTGACCATGGCAAGTTTTCATGCTGATTCGATCTCTGAAGTATTATGCTGTATTTTTAGTCTGTTTTTCTAGGCTGAAATATTTGAATAAAAAATGAGAGACAATTTAAAGGCGCCTCGTTGCATTTAAATGCCAACGATTATTTCTTTTACTTAGCTTTGCAACGTAATGCTACATTTCCATGGACACGGATTGAGTTTCTACGAGATGATCAGAAATGGGATATAATTTGAGGTTGACTAAACTGCATTCATTGCATGCATGGATAGTTTGAACACAAGGTAAAATGTTATCCAGACTGCTGAAGAAAACAAGTCTTATTTTGGAACATGACTTTCTTCAGCATTATAATTTATGACTTTTTTCACTTGGATTCTTGCTTTTAACACACTCTTATTTATATATGTATGCTTCAATTAAAGAAATGCATAACATTTTGCTTACACTGTCTTAGTTCTATTAGTTTTCCTGTATTAAAATTTACAGCCCTTTTATTTCTGTCAGTTGAAATAAGATACAGAGCTTTTTAAAATATTTGCATGGTAGTTTGACATTTCAAATCTTTTCAGATCTATTTTCTGAAATATTTATTAATTATCCTAAATATTCATAGATATTGGTATTGATGATGCTCAATATGGCTGTTGATATTGAATATACATGTGTAATCTGCCCTTAGTGCGCCATTGTAGCTATCACTTTGAGCCTAACACTGTAGTTACATTCCCCCTCACCTTGCAGTCTAACAGCACCTCAGACGTCTGGCTGAGGACCTCAAGACTTTGGAAAAATAATTCTGCATATATGTTTTTAGAGTTAGAACACTGTTGTAGCCAAGCCTTGTACACTACTGACAGCTGTAGTCAGACAGCTGGTCCTTGTATTTGTTGATTAATTCATAGTTGCAAGATGATACTGCTGGTCTAAATATCATGTTCAAGGTAGAAAAAGAGGGAAGAATCAGCACAGCACTAGCCATGTGTGTGTCTGGTTTAATCAAGAAAGCAAACGCTTTAGACGTCTTTAGCAGAATTCTTCTTAGACTTCATTGGCCACCCCTGGCTACAAGAGAGTTTGGAAATGTGAATATTTAACTTTCCCACATCTATATTGGGAGACAGCAAAGGAGAAGTTGGTAGAGAATTAGTAGGGTTTGCCAAAGGGGATGATCTCAAGTCCTGTCTAGCTCCAACCTTTGCATTCTTACTATCAGCTGAATGCCATTTCACCTGGAAGGCTGCCTTTTTATTCCTTACCTGCAGGTCTGGGAGAAACTTCGTTGACCTCCAGCTAGACTTTATTTTTAATTGATAAGTGAAGACCTGACACAATTCCTTCTCGAGGAGAGGATCCATTCTTCAATGTCAATCTAGATAGAGCAGTCCAGGAAGTAACCCCAAACTTGAAAGGGAACCAGTATTAATGACATCTCATTCTCAAGCATAGCTGCTGGGAAGGCTTCTGTAAAAGAGATAAGCAAAGGGGAAAGTAATCTGAGAATCTTCCTGGTAATACTTTTTATATCTGAACGATTTAAACAAGTATAGCTGCATATATTGCTGAGTTGTTTTCTGTTTTGTGTGGGCTATATATTCAGACTTCTTGTTTGAAATATGTTAGCCTCTTCACAGCTAAAAAATATTAGAAACGAGTGAAATTTGAGGCAACCATTTGTTCATACACACTTGCAGGAAGCATAGAGTATAGATCAGAAGTATATATTTCTAAAAAATCCATATGGCCGGGTACAGTGACTCACGCCTGTAATCCCAGCACTTTGGGAGGCTGAGGTGGGACGATCACAAGGTCAGGAGATCGAGACCATTGAGACCATCCTGGCTAACATGGTGAAACCCCGTCTCTACTAAAAATACAAAAAATTAGCCAGGCGTGGTGGCGGGCGCCTGTAGTCCCAGCTACTCAGGAGGCTGAGACAGGAGAATGGTGTGAACCCGGGAGGCGGAGCTTGCAGTGAGCTGAGATTGCGCCACTGCACTCCAGCCTGGGTGACAGAGCGAGACTGTGTCTCAAAAAAAAAAAAGAAAAAAAAAAAAAAAAGAAAAAAAAATCCATATGTGGATCAATCTTGCAGTATTCACATTTGCAAAAATATAATACTTCTGACCTTCTAGGCAAATAATAGTTGTTTTAGATTTGTGAGAATATTTTTAGATGACAAAAAAATTGGTTGCACAAGTGCATGAGAAGCCAATTATGTTATTTGCGAAATTACATTCCACCATGAAGATACAATGAGATATATGTTTTTCTGAAAATGTAGTGGATTCCAGTGTTAGGTTAAGTGATTTACATTTTATATTATTTTATATCCTTGAGGGAGTTACTATTATTTTCTCCTTTTGAGGAATTTGATGTTCAAATCGGTTATTTGACCAATGTTTCAGTGCCAGTAACTCATAGCAGCTGTACTATGAAACCAGGCCGTTTGCCATACCTGCCAGCTGTGGACCTGTGCTCCCAGTGATAATAACAATTAGGCATTATGCCAAAGATTTTATAGTCACTTAATCTATTATTCATTAAAATCCTAGAAGCTGGTACTACTATCATCATCCCTGTTTTAAAGCTGAGAATAGTATTAGAGAGATTCAGTAGCTGTTTCAATTTCTTGCAGCTTCCAGGGCTAACCTGTGGCTTCAATCTCAGGTCATCTGACACCATGTGGACCCTAACCACTTCACTGCATTGATACTTAGTTACACATTGAATTGTATCTCTATAGTTTTCTCTAAAATGTAGTGTTTATTTCTACAGAGAAAAATTCATCCACGTTTTGAAATTCAAGAAAAGCCTTCTCATGTTTCTCAATGGTTTCATACTGAGATAATTTTCCTATGTTAGATCAAATTTGGTAACAATTTTCCTGGTGTACATTAATGAAAATTTGATATGCATTGCTTTGTTTCTTGCATATATAACCATCATTTAGATTAGTTCATTTTTTAGGTGATTGAATTTTTTAGAATAAAAATTAAATTTATATTAGAAAAATTCCAGAATGAGAAATTGGACACAAACTCCAGCAATTATGAAAATTATGCCTGATTGGAAAAGTTGCATTTTATGTTACTTGCTAAAATTTTTTGAAAAGGATAAAGTCATCAATTTATCTGTCAGCTATCACTTTGATTAAAGGATATTAATCAGAAGTACTGTGTATTCCCTTATACTGTGAATTATGATTGGGAAAAATGTGTTTGCTATTCAGTATTTAAAAATAACCTACCTCTTTATAGAAACAGCTATATGAAATTACAGTTCATTCTAGATCAATAGTGCCTTGGTTTGGTTCACATATATATCAAATAAAATAATAAAAATTTGTTACATGAAAAAAATCAACTTTATTATTCTAGGCCCATTTCATAGCCTAACTCCCCTTCACCAAATTCAGTGCTGTATTTTATAGTGATTGACTCAGAGGAGAAAGATCTGTGACTTCTATCTTGCTGCATGACCTTGGGGAAAATTGGCTTAAATGTATGAAAGGATATTTCAGGCACTGACTCAGACTAAATAAATGTGCTAAATTTGATACAGTGAGTGGGAAATTTTTCTCACCACATGGAACCACTAATGAGCTTGGGAAGTAAACATAGTTAAGTAGGCATAGTTGCCTTTTTGTTACAATCATTCTGAATTGGTCCATTAGCATGAGTAACATTTCAATGAACTTCGCATTTGTAGCTTTAGGATTGACCAAACCAAACCACAACATTTTAAACTATTTCCAGGTGAGAGGGCTGTAGTGGGTTGAATTCGTTTTTCCCCAAGAGGTCTGTTTAAATCCAAACCCCTGGTACCAGTGAATGGGACCTTATTTGGAAAAAGGGTCTTTGCAGATGTAACGAAGTTAAGATGAGATCATACTGCAGTAGGGTGGCCTATCAATCCAATATGACTGGTGTCCTTATAAAAAGAAGAGAAGGTCAGGAGATCGAGACCATCCTGGCTAACATGGTGAAACCCCGTCTCCACAAAAAAAAAAAAAAAAAAAAAAAAAATACAAAAAATTAGCCAAGCGTGGTGGCAGGCGCCTGTAGTCCCAGCTACTCAGGAGGCTGAGACGGGGGAATGGTGTGAACCTGGAAGGCGGAGCTTGCAGTGAGCTGAGATCGCGCCACTGCACTCCAGCCTGGGCGACAGAGCAAGACTCTGTCTCAAAAAAAAAAAAAAAAAAAAAAAGTGATAGACTGAGACACCCACAGGGAGAATACCATGTGACATCAGAGGTGGAGACTGGGATGATGCAGCATTGAATTGATGTATTGGGATGATGCACTCATTGAAGAATGCTAAGGATTGCCAGCCACCAGCAGAAGCTAGGAACGGGAAAGGAAGGACTCTATTCAGAGTCTGAGAGGGAGCACGGACATGCTGACACCTTGATTTCAGACTTCTGGCCTTGAGAACTGTGAGACAATAAATATCTGTGGTTTTAAACTGCCCGATATGTTGTACTTTGTTACAGCAGCCCTAGGAAAGGAATTCAGAAGTTGAGAATGGGGAGACAATGGAGAGAATGAAGAGTCAGCAGCAGTGGTAGTGCTCCCTGGATTGACTCTTTCTCCTGTAGTTCCATATCTTTCCTCTTCTCTTATGTTATTATCATACACATCAGACAATCTTCCCCCTTCATCACTTACAGATCTCTCTTAGTCTCATTTGCCTTGTCAGTGTGATGAGGATCTTAAACTTTCCTGAGTAATAATAGTGACCAACATTTATGGGAGTTTAACCCCATGGTAGAGCCAGGGCTCAGGGTTAACATGTGTTATTTCATTTATTCCTCACCAGAATCCATGAGGATTATGTTGTTATTATCCCTACTTCACAGATGAGCCAGGTAATCACATTTCTCTATGACCTCTTGCTTTCTCTTGCCTTGTTCCTTCAGAGACTTGAACATGAGAGTCAGAACTGGAATATTGTCAGTCCTTATAGTTCCTTGATGGGAAATATAGCAGATCCCTAACTTTACTTAATCTGGGTAGATTGGGGGTGAAGGCCATTGGAAAGGGATGTTACATCAACATGGTACGTTCTTTTTGGCCATGTTACAGTTTCTTCATGTGTAGAACACACAAATTTTTTATAAAAATTATTTCTTCATTATATTTCCCCCATTTCATTGGGGAAAATAATTTTAATATAATTCCCTTATTTTCTAGCTTGCTTGACAATTTCACTGTCAGAGCTACTTATGATATAACAGAGGAACTTAATGATATAGCTGCTATTACTGACATTCACCTTGTACTCAGAACAGCATTATGTACAGCAGACTATCAGATGGGTGATATTATTACTCCACACCTGACAGTCCAGGGCTTAAGAAAGTAACGTGGTCCAAATTACTAGCCTTCAAATCCTTGTCTATTTTGTATCCAGAGCCTATTTTTGTATACTCTTTTTTAGGGAAAGCCATTACTACAGTGACATGGACTAATTTATCAGATTAGTGATCAACTTGGAGGCTGGACATCTGGGCTTTAAAAGGATATTGGCCAAGACAGGGTAGTATGGGAAATTGGAAAACACTTGAAAAGTGGCATGCTGAATGCAGGTAGCTTAGATTTAAGGATGGAGCACAGCATGAGGACCCCAGGTTTGTCAGTATGGGGATATCAGAGATGAACCTGGCTTCTTTCAGAATATTTTATCTAAAGCTCTTCTAGAGTTAGACTAATTTCCTTAATTACCATAATTAGGGCCAAGCAAAAATTGAATGTTTCCTGCTTCACTTTTTGGTTGCTTATTTTCTCTGAGTCAAGAACATGATAACAAACTTTACGCTCTATTTCTAACATGGACCTTTTAGTAAATGGTAGGTTACTATAACAGAAAAGATGCTATATCTGAAATCAAAGTGCACAAGTCCATTCCATGCTCCATGCTGTTTCCTTGCAAGTCACAGATACTGTTACATGCCTGTAACACCAAACAGTCTTAGAAATTACAGCCAAGCAGTAGTGTTGGAATAGGTCTTAGAGACAAAACTGATCTGACCAAGCAATGTATATTGGTTAAGTGAAATATGAAAGACAGTCTGTTCTATCTCAGCCGAAGACATTTGCCATAGAAAATGTTTGTTATGGCACAGAAGAGAGACCGAAGCTACCAGTTTCTTACCACCCAAACTTGAATTTGTCTCCTGTCTTCTAAACTCTAGAGAACTGTCAGTCTTCTGAAGAACTGTTCAGTGTAGTGAAGGAAACGGGAAGAGAGACTGAGGAGCTTAGCCAGTTGATCAGAGGGATTTAATGGGAAAACACACTTGGATAGTGAATAGACACTGGAAAATCTGACTGTCTAATTTGGATTTTCCCAATATACCTGTCATGGTGAAGTGAAATATCTGTTGGACTGAAAGTAAGTGTGTCAGTTATTTTGGTCACAGCTCTGCTACAAATTGACATTATGACTGGGAAGTAGTTCTTTGTGGCCATAACTTTCTCCATGTGTCAAAGCTGTGGGATTTTATATCCCTTTACTTCTCTCAAAATTTTTTTCTACTTAAAAAACCATAGGTGTCATATTGAGAATTCATTTCATCAAGTATTGATCAATCGTTGGGGTGTTTGCCATGATCTTGTCATGCTTTTCATCTTTGCCACCAAAGAATGTTTTTAGGGGTAATGTATGGGAAGTTTGAAATGTGAATTATATCACAGTTTGTATCTGGAAATCAGTGTCTAACAGATAATGAAAATAGTGACTACTCTCTAGTAAACATTTGCTATTGGGTAGAAAAGCCATCAGATTCTCCACAGGAGAAGATTTTGCTCCCTTGGGACATTTGGCAATGTCTGGAGACATCACAACAGAAGGGAGGAGTGCTACTGGCATCTAGTGGGCAGAGGCCAGGGATGCCGCTAAATATCTTACATTGCACAGGACAGCCCCCCACAACAAAGAATTATGTGGTCCACAAGGCCAGTAGTAGTAAGGTTGAGAAATCCTGCTTACAGCTTGTTTAATAAATATGCATGCTGATCTCAGAGGATGTTATGCTTATCTTGTAGCTGAGGTTCAAAAGGGTTAAGTAAATTCTTCAATGTCAAGCCGTTCATTAGAGACGGAGCCAGCATTCCATTCCCGTCTGTAAAGCCAATTGAGGGATGGTCCCCAAACACAAACCTTTTCTATTTTGCTGCTTTGGGAAGTTTCCTTCATCCTCGTTCCTTCATTTTTAAGATAAGAAGATCTGTCCTTTACCAGAAGTTTGTAGTAGTATATTTGAGTGGGGGTAGGCAGGGGGGAGAAAAGACAGGGGGTTTGGAGATTTTCAAAAAGTTGAGGTATTATGCTTAAATGTAATATTTTTGGCAAAAATCTGTAGTCATAAGCAGTGTGGGTGAAATACAAAATGTATATTTAGACTTTAGTGTTTCTCATACATATGCATTGTTTTTAGATTAAGAATGAGAGCTTTTAGTTTTTGCTTCTCTTTGTATCTTTCAAAAGCAATTTGATTTGCTCTTCTCTTGGGCATGATGGTGATTTGTAGAGCTTGCTGGTTGTTGAGAAATCGAAGACTCTTTGTGGGTTCTTAAGGATGAGAGTTTACTTCCACACTGGCAGTAAGGTAGATTTTGGGTTTTGAACTTAAAGCGTAACAGAAGACATAGAGATGAGAGAATGGCCAAATTGCATTTTAGAGAAAGAAGTGTGGAAAACCCCATGAGAAAACTGTGTTTTACTTACATCTCTGGTCACTGATAAATTTCCATTTTGGGACAAATCCTGACAGATAAGTAAGGTTATTGGAATGTAAGAGGTAGGAAAAAGTTAATTTAAATTATTTTATTTGAAAACTTACATTTTATGAGTGGGAAGTGTGGTTTAGGGTAATTGGCAAGACTCTCTCCTCTAGAATATTAAATTTTTGCCAAAACTGCCTTTTGAATAGAGTATTTTGGGACTTGCACATTGAAAAATATAGGCAGTTGCCTTGAGTAGGGCTATACTTGCCCGTAGAGTTTTACACTTCCACAGGGAGTCGGGTTTTATTCTGGAGACTTGTGGCAGCAGCTTTAGCTGCTTTGTGTGATAATCAGCACACAGAACAAAGGCACCTCAGTAATTTACTGGGTGTTCATTCTGTCAATTGGTAAATTTAATAAAGAGAGAAAGGACAGGACATATAACTCATACAGCCAAGGTAAGGTGAGCACCATAAGAATATGCAAAAAATAAAAAACAAAAATAAAAACCATTGAAATTATCTATAAAGGAGTTGAAAACAGCTTTTAATCAACATTGAATAATTGAACCTTTTAAGGGAGCAGTACACAGAGATGTGCTCAGTGTGGCAGTCAAGTTAACCAAAAGAATGAATTCCAGCTTTTCAATGTTAATTTCAAAGCATCAGGAACACTGAGGCCTAACCCTTACTGTCTTATACTAACTACAGTCTTACTGTTTTATAATAACTGCATTCTTTTTACAGGCATTACTAATGATTACAATTTATTTTTAAGTTAAAAAAGGTTATTGTATTATTGAGAGTAGGATTAGACACTCTGAAACTCTTAGCAGTTTACAAAGAAGAGATGAAGAGATCTTGAGGAAAAGATGAACTTTTCTGTGTCATAGCCAACCTTGATTTGAATCGGAATTGTCATTTTGTGTTTCTTTTCCAACCTTTTATGAAATGAAGGCATTCTTGTATTTCTTCAACTTGCCAGTTCCTCAGAAACCAACTTTAAGATCAATGGTATCAGCAGAATGTAAATACAAGTAACAGTAATTATAGTAGTGAAAAGCCCCCATAGCACTCAATCATAATATTTTATTTAAGGTCGGAAGAGCTAAGTTAATTCATTTTCACAAGCAGTTGAAAGATTGTGATGGAATTGACTTTCTTTAGAGACCATATGCATATTTACCAGTTGAATAAACTCTGGTTGTCAGTTATGTGTGTAGGTTGGTGAGAATTTGGATATGTTATATGAGGGCAGTATTCTTGTAAGGGGAGAAGACGATGGAAAGTAATGGAACTGACAGTGAGTGCTTTTACTGGGTTTCAGACACAGCACTGGGAAATACTTTGGTATGTAATTGTCACAATGCCTCTGGGACCTAGATGGTATTATTTTCATTTTATAGCTGAAGAAAAAAGCCAAAATAACTAGGAAGTATTTTTCCTACTATATCCTTATCTGAGTCAAGAAATGGAGATTTTTTTGATGTGTGTGTTTAGTGGGGGCAACTTTTAGCTGTTGGTTGACTTGAACACAGAATTCTAAGGATTTGGATCTATCATTATTTTTAATTGTTGTTGTTGTTGTTTTTGAGATGGAGTCTTGCTCTGTCGCCCAGGCTGGAGTGAAACAGTGTGATCTCAGCTCACTGAAACCTGCACCTCCCAGGTTCCAGTGATTTCCCTGCCTTAGCCTCCTGAGTAGCTGGGATTACAGGTGTGTGCCACCACACCCAGCTAATTTTTATATCTTTAGTTGAGATGGGGTTTCACCATGTTGGTCAGTCTGGTCCTGAACTCCTGGCCTCAAGTGATCTTCCTGCCTCAGCCTACCAAAGTTCTGGGATCACAGGCATGAGCCACAGTGCCCAGCCTGAATCTATCATTAAATACAAAGATTTCTGCTAGTTAGGGTTTTTTTCTTTATTTGAGGGCAAACGATTCATATACTTATTCAAATTGCTGCTTTAAATATTTCCCAATGTCCCTAAAGAGACATTGGTTACAGTGACAGGTTTGGCACAATGGGTGGTTATTTCCTAATAAATAGCCCAATACCTATTTAATTTGTAAAGTAATTCCTTCCTCCAACAGAAAATTAACATGGAAGCTGGCAGGCTTAGTTCTAATTTTGCATTGCAAGTTGGTGCTGCAAGAGGTCACAACCCCCTTTTATTCAGAGCTATTTTATCTAAAATGGTAAAGGAACATTTATCAGTTTAAAAGCCAGAACTCCAAATGTGATTTTTTCAGCTGATAACTCAGTTTCATGCCTAAGTATTTTAATTATAAATAAATATGTAACCCCCCGATTTAAAACAGGTTGCATTCAAAAGTTCATTTGGAACAGAGTCGTATGAAGTTTGAAACATTTTTCCATAGAAACAATGTTAGGTTTCCAGGCCAACCCACAAAAGCCTATTTAAACCATATCGTACAATTTCTGCTCTAAAATCATCACGGGGCCCACACAACATATATAATAATATTTCTATTGGGAAAATGCATTTGGAGTTTAGCTTGGAATAGACTAGAGTTTCACTGGAGTAGAACTGGGCATTTTAAAGTCCTCCTGCCATTTTGGCAATGAGAATCAGCAGTTTTTCCCTAAGAAGTATCTTTGGTTCCCATGACCTGGAGTGAAGCAGGATGAAGGCTAGGGCAGGGAACAGGGTGTCTTCCAAGGGTGAATTCATGATTCAACATGCTTTTGGCTGCAAGCAAGAGACTATTGAACTTGAATACTAGAGTTAATTCTCTCACATAGTAAGTCTAAAACAGACAGTTTAAACTGTGGTTAATTTAACATCTCATTGAAGTCAGGGTTCTAGAAACCTTTATAACCTTATAGTTGGAAGATGTCCACTAAATATGTAAGAATCTTGTGTATACATAACAACCTCCTAAAGGAGAAGGAATGGGGGGTGCTCTCTTAATCTTACTAAATAGGAAGCTATTTCCCAGAAGCCCCGCCTCCAGCAGGTTTCCCTTTACGTACCATTGGCCAGAACCCTGACTCACAGCCTGGCCACCAAGAATCAGATTGTTAGAAGCGGCTTAGAGTCTAAGTTCTAGTCGAATTATAGTTCACCTTCGGGGGATAAGCAGGTGGCCACCTTCTCATCACTTTGCCGAGCTCGTTTGGAGATCTGGAGACAAAGAAGAAGGTGGAATATCTGTTGGGTGAATGTTATCTATGTCTTTCATGGTCTGCCTCCATACAGCAATGGCCTAGGGCAAGGGCAAGGTCAGAAAATCCGAGTTTTTATTTTAGCTTACCAAGTAGCTGTGTGATCTTGAAAAAGTCATGTGCTTTTCTTCTGCAGACTCCAGTTTCTATAAAATAAGGAGGTAGGATAGATTTGTTTATTCCTCAGTTTATTCATTCAACAAATGTTTATGGAGCACTTACTTTGTTACAAGCAGTATTTTACACACGGAGGTTACAATAGTGAACCTTTCAAAGTTCTTCCCAGGTATCTTATGTTTTTATGTGATTCCATGTGAGAAGCTGTGGTCCTGGTAAAGCTATGGGCATTGGGGTAGGGATGGTGTGCACCCATGAGGCCTTCTAATGGTGTGCACCCATGAGGCCTTCTAATACTGTCAACTCCAGGGGGAGTTTTAGGACTTCATGGGTTCATTTCACTTTATTTATTTAAGAATCCAAGAGATTGATCTGGTTCCTTCCATTTGTCTTGCCCCCAGCTGCTGTTACTGACAGGGTTTCTGCTTTCCATAATGCCCATTCTAGAGCAACACACAACCTCACTGCATTTTTCTTACACTTCTGCCTCTGATCCCAAAAGGAACAGATGACTGATATTTTCTCAGTTTTTCTTTTCTTTCTTTCTTTCTTTCTTTTTTTTTTTTAAATATTGTTAACAACAGAGGAAATAGATGGCAGTGGTCGTTGGGGGAAGCTTCTCTGCCCTTCACACTTTTTCCTCCTAGCACTGTAGAGAAAGACAAAAGAACATTAAAGCAGAAAGAGTGTGTTCTTGAGTCTGTAATACTGAGGTATTATCTTCTTATATTTTTGATAAATAGCCAGATTTGATGAGGAGAGAGAAAGGTATGTTGGAGGAAGTTGACTGGTGGCTGAGAACAACTGCAGGAGTCCTGGGGAATGAGGGTACCCTTCCGTCTTTTACCCTTTGTCTCAGCCATATCAATTCTTGCCACCTGGGACACTGCCTAGGATGGGCTGCAGTGCAGGTGAAGATCAAGGACTGGAGAGGGGAAGGGGCTGTGAAAGCAACATCAAAGGTTTTGGGGCTATGAGGGGAGATGGCAAAGAGATCCTCTGTTGAGAGACTGAGTTTCTAGGATTTTCCTGAATATCTGTTTTCCAAGGGAATGTATATATACACAAACACACATATATATGTATATGTGTGTGTGTGTTAAAGGAAGCAACAAGATGGGGACTGGCTTATGATATATATGATTTGTTAAGTGATGATAAAATAAATTCTGAAGTACTATGGTGATTTTAATGACAATGCTTTGGAAACCTTTTGGGACATGTAGACAGGGATTACAATCTGTGTTATCTCCTTATCTATCTCAGGGGTCGGCATACCATTCATATTTACTATCAGCAAGATAGTAAATATTTTAGGCTTTGTGGGCCATATGGTCTGTGTTACAAGTACTCTGCCCTTGTAGCAGAAAAGCAGCCATGCACAATAGCTAAGCAAGTTGGCCGTGTTCCATTAACACTTTAGCTATGGACAACTTCCTTGTGTTTCCTTCAGTTTCATATAATTTTCATGTGTCATAAAATATTTTTCTGTTGAGTTTTTAAAAAATGATTTAAAAATGTGAAAACACTCTTACTTTGTGTGTGGTGCCAAAACAGGCCTGCAGACTGTAGTTTGTCAACCCTGAGTCTATCTGGCTATCATTTGTTTATTTGTTGGTTTATCTACCTGTATGTTTTTCTTCTTCCTTCTTTCATCTAGGAGCAGAAATCTGGTTCCATTAAATTTTGTACAAGAAATTCTTTCCGATTTATATAGTCAACTACTCTAAACACTTACAAAGGGGATAGAGAATAACTGATTTATTGGATTTCTAGTATTGATTCACTTGTGTCCTGTGGTTGAACTTGTACAAACTTTATGTATTATTATTATTATTTTAAAATACTACATTTATCATTCTTATAACCAATTTAGAATAATTACTTTGTAAAAGATCCTTGAGGAAGTACATTACATCTAATAAAAAATTACCTTGGATCTTGTTAAGACTTGAAAACTCCAGGTGAATGATAGCGTTGGGTCAGTTTTTACATTCTGAATAGGGCACTTGTTTTTTCTGAGTCAGACAGGCAAGACTTGGATAGCTGTATATTACTGTTTATGAGCCTTATCCTTTCCTGCAAATCAAGTGTTTATTCCACTCCTGAACTTAATTAGCAGCTAAGAGCTTTGTGCTTTGTATTTTAAGAAGCATGTGATTTGTTTATTAGTTCAAAAGCAGATTAATTATTATATCTTTAGTCACCATCTGTAAACACATCTATATTGGTGAGCTCTCTCCTGCTGAGTTACCTTGAAATGCCCTGTGGTGTTTTATTAGCTTCAATTCTGTGTTTATTACAGTTGGCTGGAGATTTTTCAATTTAGTTTATTGGCCACGGAAAGTCCAATCCTTCTGTGGAAACTACCAGTCTCAGAGAGTGGGGGGTTTACTAGTGCTGGCTATCAATTTGCTCTAAACATTTTCCCTAAATCAGACTGTATTTATGTTTGGATTAAAGATAGTAGTAGTTTGATTATAAGCTAAGGTTTTAAGCACCCTATATATTGTCTAAATTCAAGGAAGAGCAGTTGGGATTAAAATTAGTGATCTGCATGACAAACTATCTTTCTAATCCAAGTTAGCTCCAGACAAAACTGTGAAGTACGTGAGCACAAGAGGATAAATGAATAGTTACTGATGCATGGGCATTTTAATATTATGTAATTTTGGTTTTGCAGTGATGCTGTTAGGTTCCAAGTGACTCTCAGAGAATTTAAAGAACTTGCATAAGATCATTGAAAGAGCTGTGATATGAATCAATATTAGTGTGACTTGTGAGTTTGTGCTTCTCTTCACCAGTGTCTAGACTGAAATATAGGGCACCTAGTAATATTTGAATTTTTATATTATCAACAAATACTTTTTTAGCATAAATATGTCCCAAATATTGCTGTCCTAAATATTGTGTGGGCCATACATATATTACCAAATTATTCATTGCTTATCTGAAATTTATATTTAAGTGGGTGTCACATTTTATTATTACTTGTGAAATTTGGAAACCTTAGTAGGGTCCCTTCCTCCTCTCTCCTTCTCTAGGCATTAAGTCTGTCCAGGAATCCTTTACCTGTTTCCCTACTCCCTCTGTGCTTCTGCCTTTGGCTTATTAACCCTGTTCTTTGCTTCTTTAGTTTGAGGTTTACCTGCTCAGGTAAACTTCAACAGTAACTGAGGACCTTATTCTCTCTGGTTTTCAAAGTGTCTAGTGACTATTCTAATAAAGTAATAGGATTAACCTGTTTATCAGAGCTAATGTCTTCAGTGATTATATTTTTCAAGTTATGTATTTACCTAACACAGTCATGCTTTAATACAGGGTAACTCCAGAGGCCAAAATTTTTAGACCCTGTACAAAGAAAATGAAGAGTTTTAAGACCATTCTTTTAGTTATTCTGATAGGGCATTTTCCCCACAGAACTTGTTGGTGGCTTTATGTTTTTAATTTTATCTAAAATTTGATTATTATGATTATTTAGATTTTTGTTTGCTTTTGATTCTTGTATACTAAACAACTTTTGAAGACAATTTTGGTGCATTTTAAAACATAAACTTTATAAAATACTTTTTAAAGAATTAGTAGATGATTGAGGGCTCTAATAATTCTTAAAATATATTTTCACTTAGTAAAAGGTAACACTTTTACAATACATTTTTTATTTCTTGAGTAACAAGAATACAGAGGGAAAAGTTACGGTTCTCAGTATCCAATCATTTAGCTATATACCAACATAGTAGCAGACCAGATGCTTCTCAGTGAAGCTAATCCAAGCCAGCACCTTATGTTCTCTGCCCAAACTCTGGGAAACTTGTATCTTTACCAAAAAATCTCAGAGACTGGCCTGGAAACCACTGGGTAAATGAGGAGGATTGTTTTATTATCTAGTTACCTTAAGAACTTTAACTTGGACCTCAAACTCTTTTCAGACCACTAAGCAGAAAGCGTGTGTTGTTAGCCGTAATGTGGCTGCAATAAGAATGATAGCATTGGGTCAGCTAACAGCACACTATGGATGACTGTGGCTCCTTTCATCTCTCTGAATCTTGGCTTTGTTGTCTGTAAAATCAAGCAGGGGTGGGATTGAATGATAGCTGAGGTCTTTATTAGTTTGTTACTGGCTTCAACAGAGTTGGGAAGCCTCAAACCACATGAACCTTTCTCAGAACTGCTTTTCAGGACACCTTAGGGTATTTGAGTGTTGACAAGAACCATCTCAACTATGTGCAGATCCCTTGGAATAGAAGCAGTGGCTCTGGAAAGGCTGTTCCCCAAGGTCTCTGCAGTCAACCATGCACTTAGATTTGACTGCAGACAAAACAGATGTATTCAAAACATTGAATGGCATGTTCTACCTAAATGGTAGGAGTTAGGAAAGATAGCTTCTTATTGGGTCTTTGTGCCATGTCTCTTTATTCCTTATGATTAGTACAGCTGAATCCTGCTTCTCTTTCCTTTTCCTTGTCTTCCTTCCTTCTCTTTCTGTCTCTCTTTTTTTCTCCCTCCCTCTCTCATTGCTCATTTTTTTTTTTCCTTTTCTTCCTTCCTTGCCACTCTAACAGTCTGAGAACAGGACTTTTAGGAGCTAGTTTTCCAGAAATGATATAGTTACATTGCCTTACCTGGATTTCCAGAGCTCATTTATCCTCATGTGCTTTTTAGCAAGAGAGAAAACGTAACATAAGCCCCCAATCCTTTCAAATACGTTAAAGAGAACAATGCTGTAATCGAAGCAAGGAGACTGGGATTTGACTCCGGTGTCTTCCTCTTACCTACTATTTGTATGGCTATTGATGAAGTCACTGAATACATTTCATTATATCTAAAAT
Organism: Rhinopithecus roxellana; assembly: GCF_007565055.1. Taxonomy (NCBI): domain Eukaryota; kingdom Metazoa; phylum Chordata; class Mammalia; order Primates; family Cercopithecidae; genus Rhinopithecus; species Rhinopithecus roxellana. The sequence continues at coordinate 144,090,121 of NC_044554.1, forward strand.
GTGAGTATAATCCTTACTGAACTCTTAGGATTTCATTAACACTGAAATTCTATTGGAAAACTGTTTTTAAACTGATATACCATGGAAATTATTTTTTCATGTGCCTAGGTAGGTTTGTTTTCTTTCTTCTGTCTGTAATTCCAGAGTTGTTATAATGTGTCTTTCTCTCATGCTACACTAAATTCATTGAGGGACCTTGTTTTATTCACCTTTTAAGTTTTAATAAGCCTACAGAACTTATAAAATGAGTCAGCATTTAGTAGGATCTTATGTGTACTAATGTGTCTGAAGGCATGTACACATAAATTTAACTAATTTTTATTTGACTTATGATTCTGTCCAGTTTTTAAACAATATTAAAACCTGAGGAAAGCAGAATATTTAACTTTGTTATTATAGTTGATTAAATACTTTACTATCTTTTTGCATATTCAGTTATCTGTAGCTTGTGCAGTCTTGTTTGGCACTCACTCATTCATTCTTAATCCATTCATCTATCCAACCAATAGTTACTTTCCCTATTAACTGTCCACTGAATTGTGCTAGGCACAAAACAGATATAAACTCTGACATCATGAAGCTTATATTCAATGGAGGAGAAGGCAATGAAATAAGAAAACACAAATGAAAATGTAATGGCAAAGTGATACAAGTGTTAAGGAGATCATCCGGTTTCAAGTGAATGAGAATAACGGTGTCACCCACTCTATAAAGGATATATTTAAATTCTTTGAGGAAGTGGCATTTAAGCTAAGAGAGATCTACTCTTGAGGATGATTAGTTCTTGGCTAGACAAAACCAAACCAAACCAAAACAACACAACGGATGAAGAGTGGATCAGACATATTACATGGTACATACAGATGGAGTATCCCTTATCCAAAATTCTGGGAACCTAATTCTTGAACAGCCCTAATTTGAAATCCAGAATCCACAATCCAGAATGCTCCAATGAGCATTTCCTTTGAGCATCATGTTGGTGCTCAAAACATTTCAGATTTTGGAGCATTTTGGATTTCAGATTTTCAGATCAGTAATGCTCAACCTGTATAAAGACCCTGAGGTAGGAAAGAGCCATGTGGACTCAAAGAATTGGAAGGTAAGCATGAGGAGTAGTGGCGTGAGAGACAGCGATGCTGTTCATAGTGCCCAATTCCCCGAATGTTTTATTCCCTTACTAAATTACTCCGTTGTAGTTGCTTTTTTTGGTGTTTCATTTTTCAACATCCTCATATGCCTCCTTTCTTGGTAACAGCTTTATTGAGATATAATTTACATATCATACAGTTCAACCATTTAAAGCATACAATTCAGTGGTCGTTAGTACATTCACAGAGTTGTGCACCCATCACTGCAATCAATTTTAGAACAACTTCATCACTATTCTCTGTAGCTGTCACCCCTGAATCCCTCCATCCCCGATGCCCTAGGAAACCACTAATGTACTTTTTCCCCATTTATCTATTTTGGATATTTCATATACATGGAATTATATAATTTGTGATCTTTTGTGTCATGCCTCTTTTAACAATTTTCTGTTGTTGCATGTTCATCTGCTTCCCATCTTTGCTCCCAAGTTACTGTAATTACGGACTTTTTCTTGCTTTCGGTGTGCTGCCTTGTTCCAGTGATGTTTCCCTACACTATTAGCAATGTTCAAACTTCAAAGAGTTTCCATATTGCTAAATGAAGTCATAAAATTTATATTAATGAAAAGTTGTCTTTCTAGTTTCTTCTTATTCAGCATTTAGAAGTCTTTACAAATCACCAGTTGGTCATTTTTCTGTTACTCAAATTTGTGCTCTTTCACCAAAAAGAATTAGGAATCCAAATGAGATTTTGTACTATAATAGACAAATTGCACAAAGCTTCCATCCACCTCTAAATAAAAGGAAAACTTGGACAGCATACATTTTGACATTTTAGATGGTATGTGTAAAGAACACATACTTACCCAAATCTATTCCAGTGATTTTTTTAAAAGGTGAACTCTCTGCTTTGAAAATAGAACAGTGATATTTCAGTGCCCAATATTTATTAGTATGAACCTAACAAATATTGATTGATTGATAACTAATAGCAAAATTTGGTTGCTGGGTAGATATCTGCAGTCTGCTGAAAATCAAAATGTTGTGGTTAAATAACTAGTTTAGTAGCACTAATCAGAATTCGTTGGTTTCTTGGGAAATTAGGAGGTTGCTTCTTTCCTACCAAAGAAAATGAATTAAGAAGTATTAATAATCTTCATTTGTTTTTGGCTAAACAACTTGTTGGAAGCAGTAAGGGGTAAAGTATATACATACTATTAAACTGTCTTCTGAAATAAATTGTAGAGGGCATTTTTTGAAGGCAGAAAAGGAAGAGTCGGCGTGTTTCCTGAGCCAAAGCTTTGGTCATTGTCACTACTCCCTTTTAAGCAAAGAACGGAAACTCTGATGTTATAAACAAGAGAGAAGGGTGAAGGTGAGGCGGTGAGAGCCTCAGTGCTGGCAAAGGGCTTTAGACCCACACCCCCTCATGGAGAGCAGGTCTAGTCAGGCAGTCGTGTTCACGCATCTTTGGTCTTTGCACTCTGAGCAATACAAAATTTAAGAATTATGGTTGGAATGATGGATAATTGGGAGTCAAAATTTAAGACACCTTCTTCCCCAATATGTTTTAGGCAAAGAAGAGGTTGACGCCAAGTATTTAAGAGCTATTTTAGCTAATAGCAACAGATAGATTATGGAGAATCACTGCTTGTTCTGTGGGCCAGGTGGTAATTACAGACTTAGAGATATAAGAGTTGAATGTGTTCCATTCTCTAACACCTTCACACGCCTCTTTTTGAAATTCTCTATTGCATGTTCATTTACTTCCCTCCTTTTGCTCCCAAGTCACAGCAATTAAGGGCTTTTTCTTGCCTTCACTGTGCCAGTGTGTCCCAGTGATGTTAGTTCTCTTTTCTTCAGACAATTAGTAGCTTCCAAAATCCATGATGATCTCCAAATTAGTAACTACATAAATCAAATGGAACTACATTCAAGGTGTTTAGAAACTCTCATAAGATTGTAATAATATGAAGAATAATAGGTAAAATATTTTGTCATATCTGAATATATTCAAAAGTTGTGATTGAAGTTTTTTTTTTTCTTTTTTCTTTTGTTTGTTTGTTTTTAAGAGACAGGGCCTTTGTCTCACTCTGTTGCCCAGGTTAAAGTGCAGCGGGTGATCATAGCTTATTGCAGCCTCGAACTTCTGGGCTCAAGCGATCTTCCTGCCTCAGCCTTCTGAGTAGCTGAAACCATAGGCACATACTACCACATCTGGCTTTGATTGAAGTTTTTAGCCTCCTTTTTGTGGGACCCCAAAACATTCCTTTCTGCATTAAGTGGAATAAGTTAATAATTTTCAAAAAGACAGCATGTTCCTTCAAGTAAGTTTATTCAGAAAATGGCCTACAATCATTAAAAGACCTTAACTGAGTTCTTTGGACCTGTGAGGCCTTAGTTTTATTATCAGTAAAATAAAGAGTTTGGCCTAGATTGGCTTTCAGTAAGGTGATTGGTGCAAGACCTTTTCAAGTGATATTGTTTCTTTATATCAGAATCCCAATGTGCCCTGCTCCCCCTTCCCTAAATAAAGTGACTTTATTTTTTATTTGATTTTACTTTTGTATACCACCCTAAGGTTAACAGTCTTTTAAATAACTCTCAGAATTAAATCAACTGGCTATGAACTTTGGGCCCTGGCCTAACTGAGTCCTCTGGTCTTTAATGTAGCTGAAACTGCTCACCATGGAAACAGCTGATAGCAGTGGTCTGTTTGTCAAGGAAAGCCAATCTTGATTCCGACTTCTCCCCACCCTCTCAGCTCACCATCCTTAGCTTCTGTCACAAATTGCACTGGAAAATACATTGGAAAAACACAAAAACACAGAAATATGAACTCTGGCTCAAAATAGAACAAATTCCACAAAAATTGCCCATGGCATATCAGTAAAATACAAGATTAATCACAAAAAATAATTATAGTCTTTGGACATATCAGAATCTCATAATATATTTAGAGCTGTTCATTCCTCTTATCACCCTCTTAAGAAAAAAAAATCCACTGAGCATTTAGTTAAGCAGTGGTGATATTCTAGATGACATGTGAGAAGACTTGTCAAATATCCATGACTTGAAACTAAAAACAGCATGACTTCTTGTCATTTTAGGGAGACTTAGGAGCTAAGTCTGGTAGCTTTGGCATCAGCCTATTTTTAGCAGTGTGTGATGTCTGTTTTTCCTGGTTATTATCCCTGGGCTCAATTTTGCAATTATAGGATGCACATGTTATTCAGCAGATATGAACGTTTTCACTTAGTAAACTGTATACGTGAACACCTTTTTAAATGGCTTAATGGGCTCGAGTTTTGTTGGTTGTTTTGCATTTAAAATGACACTTGAGACAGATAACGAAAAGCATAAAATGGAAAAGTGATTATTGTAGAAAAATGGGAAAGCAACATGTTTCTGTAAATGATTTCGTGTCGCTTGCTCAGAGAAACACCATTTGACTATTGGGAGTTGCTATGGGAAGCATGCAACATTTCTATGGCGTTACATTTTACTTTCTTATTTGCTTGCTTGCAGTTATTCTTTAAAAATATCTATATCCATATATCTGTGTGTGAATACACACGCACGCTCGCGCGCGCGCACACACATCTCTAGCCTTTCATCCATCTATTTATTTATTTTTTTTATGTGTCTGAGCACCGCTTCTTAGGCAGGGTCAACACAGTAAAACTCAGCTTTGATTATAATGTTCACCCTCCTGGAATTGGTCCATTACAACCATTGTGTGAATAACCTTGTGGAAGTTTCCTGTAAATGTGCTGGCTCCTTGGCACCATAGTGTTCACAGCGTTCATGCTGTGGGACTGCTTTAAAGTTCAACTCTCCTTAGCAAGAGCCTTGGTATTTCAGAGACTAAATTATCTTGGGGCTGAGTAATGCCAAGTAGACCTGCTTTATTCCTAATTCTACTGGATAGCATATTATTTTTTATTAATGTCATGGTATATATTAATTAAGTATTATTAAAGTACTGCTAGGGAAAGAAATGAGCTGTTGGGTGACCATATAAATTCCTCTATAAGTCTGATAGATCAAGATCAATGGAGTTAGTGCTTAATTTCTACCATTAGCTGTACTTATACCTGTCATTATCAAAATTCATGGATTGAATATACATAGTTTAGCAGTTCTCATGCATGACTCTATTTGAAGCAGTAGAAACTGCATATGAATTTTTAAAGGCAGAAATTAGTTACAAGGACTGCATAAAAGGAAAAAAGAAGAGGATCAGTTGTAAGTTATGAACATAGTGAACAACATTATTGCTCATTCTTAAGCACTAGGTGTGATTCTAAATCAGCTTTCTGCTTCTAGTTCTCACCCTCATCTCCATGCCCATTCTTACCCTCACCCAAATAATATTTGACTGATACCAGAAATACTCTTCTCTCTTTATTTGCTACTTTAGGGAATTCAGAGGGAATTCTTTTCATCCAGGAAAAAGAAAATCAGGCCAGTTTTGAGGAACTAAAAATAAAGCTATGCAAAATTGTTTTCAAAGTGGAATTCATTGGCATTTGTTTTTATGCATGACAATCCCTTAGAATATAGCATTGAATCAAACTATGATTCTGACTTCAATGATTTTTGTAGTCAGTTTACGAATATTGGCTATAGATTTTCTTATATGTAGTTGTATCGAAACAGATCTAATTTAAATCCCTGAAGCATAATAGCAATAGTAGTAATGGTAGTGATACAGTGAGTTCATCAAATGTGACAGACTGTGATAAATTATTTTACATCTGTTTTCTCCTTAAATTCTCACCACTACCTTTTCAAGTGGATAGTATTCACCCCATTTAAAATGTAATGAGGTAGGACATGTCTTACTATTTTGACAAAAATACAAAATCCTCTTAGGAAGATAATTGTGTTTGCAAAAATTTCTTTGTAAGGGTTCTGGGGCGACCATGAGCCCTGATCTATTAATACTTATGTGCCTCCCTCTCTCTCTCTCCTTGCAAGGACATATTCTCCTGGTGCCAAGACATCAGAGTGAGATCTGGATCGCAAATGGTGTAAGAAGGGTTTAGAACTCCTGGTTTTAGGAGATGGAGGGAGTGTGGAATAGAGATGAGAGGGAGAGAAAGAAATGGAGCCAAATAGCAAGATGGTGGAAAGCTTTGGGGAGAGAGACAGAGAGAGAGAGGTGTGTGTGTGTGTGTGTATGTGTGTGTGTCTGTGTGTGCGCATGCACATGCACATGCACATTTGGTTATTTGGGTTTTGGCTCAAGTGGATACAGTGCTGGAGAGAGCCCAAGAAGCAGAGCGGGACAGGCTGCAACCTTTCTAGGAACAGCAAAAGAGGTGCAATTACTTTGGACATGCACCAGCCAAAAAATTAGGGGCTCAAGTCTATTTCATTAAGAATCTAGTTTGGCAGGGAAATGCCCAGGGACATCGCTCACATCACAGTTTAAGAAATTGAGAAAAATGCTCTCCCGAAGTCATTCAGTTAATCAGGGGCAAGGATGGAATGCAAAGCCAAGTCTCTCAATTCAGAATACTGGATTCTCTTTCTTATACCTTCCTGGCACTCTAGAATAATGATTCTAGCATGAGACATGGTAGAATCTCTACAAATAAATGTTATGATTATGTTTATGCTTACTAGCAGTTCTAGTAATCTTCCATTTGTTAACTTGGTAATCAGGTAATCAGATGTGTTAAAATTTTCTTTTAAATGATTCACTTTAGACAGTGGAAAGTATGCTTAAGAATATTAAATATTTAAGTTTATTGGGTATCATCATCATATCATTATAATCTGGACTTTTTAATTTTTTTTATTTATTTTTATTTTTTTATTGAGACAGGCTCTTGCTCTGTCACCCAGGCTGCAGTGCAGTGGCACAATCTTGGCTCACTGCAGCCTTGACCTCCCGGGCTCAAGCCATCCTCCTGCCTCAGCCTTTCAAGTAGCTGGTACTACAGGCATGTGTCACCATGCCTGGCTAATTTTTATTATTTTTTGTAGAGATGAGGTTTTGCCTTGTTGCCCAGGATGGTCTGGAATTCCTGAGCTCACCAATCCTCCTGCCTTGGCCTCCCAAAGTGCTGGGATTACAGGTGTGAGCCACTGTGCCTGGCCCTGTACTTCTTATGACACTTTATTTTATCCCGTGGCACCAAGTAATTATGATACTTTACTTATAATCTATACACACTATGTTTGCTATTCTTTTTTTTCCCTGAGAGTCAGGGAAAAGTAAAGTGGCAAGTTTTACAGACTGTTTTGTAACATGTTGGACTGTGTGAGACATGTCTAGTAGGCTGAATAATAGCACCCCATAAAATATCCACCTTCTAATCCTTGGAATCTGTGAATGTTACCTCATATGGCAAAAAAGGATTTTGCAAATATGGTTAAGGCAGGGAGATAACTCTGATTATTCTATGTTGTCCAGGTGGGCCCTAAATGCAGTCACATGTATCTTATAAAGAGAGAGACAGAGTATTTAATACATACAGAAGGGAAGAAGGCAATACAGTCATGAAAGCAAAGACTGGAGTGATACAGCCTCGGGAAGTTAGAAGCTTCAAGGAATGAATTATCTCCTAGAGCCTCTGGGGGAGGACAGCCCCGCCAATACCTTGATTTTGGCCCGGGAAAACTGATGTGGGACTTCTGTCCTCCAGAACTGTGAGAGCATGCATTCTATTGTTCTGTGGCACAACGTTTGTGGTCATTTGTTATGGCAGCCACAAGAAACGAATACAACACTGTGGAGAAGCCCATAAGCAACCTCAGTCCAGGATGAAAGCCATGGCTAGATGTAGGTGTTTTCCCCCAAAGCCAGGGTACTCATTACTCAAGTAAAATTCATATCTTCCCAAAATGAAATCTGCAAACATCCCAGGGCCCTTCTACCTGGGAAAGGAGCCTCTGATGGGAAAAGAGTGACAGCATATTAGTCTACTGCTTGGGGAATTTTTGGCAACAGGGATATGGCCTCCATCCCATGGGAGACAGAACTGGCAAAAGAAGAAATTGTGGATATTGTTGTATTTTTTAAAGATGGAAAGTCTGCATAAAAGTTGTTTTACAGGGTTTTCTTTTTGAACCCACAAAAATAAGAAAAAAAATACTGTCTTCCACAGAACTTTAAAAAAATCACTCTTAGACTACATCCAGATTGTATCCCATCTCTTATTATTTTACTTCAAATAAGCAAAATTAGGAAATTATCAATACTTTGTATTATGTAGGAAAAACTGTTATACATTATGCTTAGGCTATTGATTAGTGAATATTTTCTTTTATTCAGCTGTGCAATTACTATATCCATCTAATTATGGTAACAGATTTTTAAAATAAGTTATTGGTTGGTATGCAATATTTGAAAGAATAAAATTAACCTTTTCCTTCCATTATCAAGGATTTTAACTTACATGACTGTCATTGAACATACATATATATAGAATACACACATACACTGAATATATGTGTATGTATTTTGTGTATTTATATGTTGTGAATATATGTGTATATATTTTGTTTTTTATTTAAAGTTCTTTAGTAATAAATATCACCTTAAAAATAAAGCAATTTCTCTGACGCAGCCTTTAATTTGGAGGTCACTCATATTTTTAATGGGAAGCTAAACTTTAATTTTTTTTTTTAAAGAGAGTGTCTACAATAGAATTTGACTTCCAGTGCGTTCATAAAGCTAAAATGCTCAATGAGCAGCATTTTTATTTAGGATAAACTAGCCTCTATGAAAACAAGCATCTTCAGCTGGTGCGAAGTTGTGTGCCCTGATTAGCAAGCAAGCCACACTAGACTTTAAGCATTTTAAAATTGAACTGAGGGCCCTGCTGAAGCACAGGTTCTATTGTTCTGTAATGAGTATTTTGCAGAGTCCTTTCAAAAGTAAACTGTATTGTTCCCTTGCTAGTTTCAGTACATCTGAGTGAGGTGATTATGTTCCTTAAAAAGCACTTTCAGGACTGCAGAAAAATTATCTACTTTAAAAAACATTTTTTTCCCTTTATCTGGTGATAAATTTTAAAACCTTGAACATTTCATGAGCATCCTGGCAAGAGGTTTAAAATTATCTGAAAATCCTGCCTTTGATCCAAGGTGCAGAGAGTCTAAAAACCCATCAGAGCCTATAGGCAGGGCTCTGCTGCCTGAGCTGCTGCTTGAGCAGGAAATTTTGCATAGTAAATACTTTAAAACTTTGGTATTCAGAGAGCAATATTAAATCTAGGTGAGGACTAACATCTCTGAATAGAGCAAAATTTCACGATGCCAGGGTACTTGTATAGATATTGACAGCCTAGTTTTTCAAATAAAATTTTAAACTGCTGGGGCACTTGGAGCCCATTTGTATTTTTCTGATGCAATGTCCATGGGGCTCTCAGAATAGTGGGGGCACGGGTGGGTTTGGAGCTCTTTTTACTTTAACCTCTTTTCCTTTCCACATGTCTGTTATTCTTAGTAACTTGTATCATTTCCATATTACCAAGTTGAAACAGCCACAATCTTGGTCCTGCTGTCAATACATTTATTGAATTATTTATCATTTTATTTATTTATTTCAATAAATAATATCTTAGAGCAGGACTAAGACTGTGGCTTTATAGATTTGAAATATTTTAGAGTAAGCAGAGTTTGGAAAAAAGGAGGCAAATATTGGATAGAATCTAGAATACCCTATCAGTTCATTGAATCATAATTTCCCTACAAAAATCCTTGGGTTCTTAATTTATCAAATTGACCCTAGTCCTTTATTGTGTCAGGACTTTTTTCCTAAATCCTAATTGAGTGACAAGTTCTGTTTGAAGAATTCCAGCACTTCACCCCTCTCTGTGTAGATCAGTTATTTTTCTGTCTCCTAGAGAGTATGGAGCAAGGCTACAAAGAGCCTGTACCCCTAAGAGTCTCCTGCATTTTCACATGCCTCTAAGCATATTTTAGGCAATATAGAAAAGATTAGACGTGTCTTAATTTGGCCCAAATAAATAAGTTGATTTGGCCCAATGAAACTACCCTTAAAATACATTGTGTTTCCAAAACAGTTGGTAAGAGGAGAGTGATCCCCTAGGGAGCCCCTCACTTCCCCTGCTCATCCTTCTGTCCCCCCAGTGGCCATTTTCATTCTTCTCCCTGAGATTCTTCTCCCTATTGAAAAAATATGAGTTCGAAGTTGAAATATACTATATTCTTATGCAGTGCCATGACGTCTTCTGGAGACATCTGTTCTGTTGTTACTGGGATGAAGTGAACGGCACCACATGGAACTTTGTTGTGCCTCCTTCACCATGCGAGGGAATTAGAGTTTTGTTAATTCCCTAGTTGTTTCTCTGCTTTCATCAGAGGGACAACTGGTCAGAGAGTTTTGTCCTTTCTGGGACCAGCTCATCTTAGGCCATTCTAATGACTTTGCAGCTTGCCCTTGGGCCCAGGCCTTTCATCTCTAGTGGCCCATAGGCTGTAGACATTTACTTCCCTTGAAGTGAAGCTCCATCAACCATCCTCCTAGAGGATGTGTCAGGTCAAGAGAATTCAGCTTCACGTTCACAACTTCTGACTCCTCCTCTCCCTGCTCCCAAGTGTGTGGAGTAAACCCATAGCAGCCACCATTATATGATGCTGAGGAAGCCTCCTCCCTTATAACCTTCCATTATAACAGCTGCATCCACAGAAACCCTGGACTTAGCTGTGAGATATATTCAGTCCCTCCAGGGCAGGAGATGTCCTTCAGTTCCATCCTTGGATCCCTAGTTTTGAGTCACTTTTGATTTATAGTAACCTGGGTGAGATACTTCCAAAACTCCATCCCCCTGCTGCTTTGTCACCCAAATGTGACCCTAGGGCAAAGATCCCCCCCAGCTTTTGTAAATGGGTCTATCCTGTGCACCTAGGCCTATTGTTGAATTAATAAGTCTCTATAATGGCATACTTGCATTTTGTAGCAATTGCTGATGGTAATTCTTTCCAAAACCTGGAAGAACATTCTTCAAAGAAATCAGGAAATTAAGTTATATTATGTGTTAATTATTACCACACAACTGACTACATTAAGACATTTTTAAAAAAGCTCTATGGTGCTGATGCTTTTGGTCAGTCTGATTATGAAAACGGTACATTTTAGAAGAAGTTCTGTTTATTGACAGGGTGATGGCAGAAGCTGTTTTTATATTACCATGTCATGCTTTTAAGTATGTAAATAAGATGAATTACTGCTATGATCAAGTAAAAATTAAAAGCAATGTAATAAATTCATAGAGAGTGAGTGTCTCTTGGGAGGCCAAGGCGGGCAGAACACAAGGTCAGAAGTTCGAGACCAGCCTGACCAGCATGGTGAAACGCCATATCTACTAAAAATAGAAAAATTAGCCAGGCGTGGTCGCGGACACTTGTAATCCCAGCTACTCAGGAGGTTGAGGCAGGAGAATTACTTGAACCCTGGAGGCAGGAGACAGAGGCTGCAGTGAGCCAAGATCGCACTGTTGCACTCTAGCCTGGGTGACAGAGTGAGACTCTGTTTCAAAAGAAAAAAAAGAAAAGTGTCTCTTTTCATTTTACCTATTAATTCAGTGCAGAGTATGGCTGTGCATGTTACATTCTTACTGTAGGCATTATACAAAACTCCTGTGCCATGTGGCGGATAATCTCATAGAAGAAGGAAAAAAGCCTAAATTGACATGGATCACCTGGTAGTGTCACAGTCTTCTCTATTGCTAGATCTATTTATGCAAAAAAATAAAATCTTCATACCCTTATGTCTATCTACATGTCATACCTACTTTTGATTTTAATTACTTTCAGACTGAAGAGTCTAAAAGGAAGAAAATAAATGATAAAAGCAGTGTTATTGAAAAATTCCGGAAATAAAAACATTTTCTGATTATGAATAATATGTGTTTATTTTAGAAAATTTGGAAATAAAAAAAGGATAAAGAAGATAAAGTCACCTTAAATACCAGCTCTAAGAGGGATCAATGAACACTTTGAGGTATTTTCTTCCCACAGTTCATGGAAAGTGAAGGCTTCTGAACTGCTTGTTGTTCCTCATTCTTAGTTCCTGATATCTGTAACTGGGACCTTCTTCTGGTCCACCGAATCAGAAACCTTCGGGGTCATCTTGGACTTCCCCTTTCACTTACCCTGTCATCTTTTGGCCCTGTGGGTCCTACCTCTGTGGATTTCCTTGCCCATTCCCTCTGGTTCAATGCCACTCCTATTCTAATTCAGTCTCCCTTTCTCTCTTATTTGGAATTCTGCTGCAGCTTTCTACCTGGTCCTCTTGCCCCTAATCATGCCCTCCTCTAATACGCACCATTCTGAGACCATCATATCTTTTTTCTCTAAAAATTAACTCAATGATGTTACACTCTTGTTTAAGCCTCTGAAAGCCTCCCTGCTCTCCTTTTCGTGATCTGCCCTGATAACTTTTCTCTTTCCGTCTCTTCCTCAGCCTCACTGTCTGCCTTTTCTCTTTCCATCTCCTCTTCAGCCATCATCTCAGTCGCTGCGCTAGCAGTTTCTGGATCGTCCTCTTTTTTGCTTGGACAGTCACACATGCTGTTCCCTGTACCTTTTCTTCTAACCACCTTGAAGTTTCAAACTCTCTGAGGTCTGAGGAATGAAGTAGAAACACCTTGTGGTACTGTATGTTTATTTTAAAAATGTATTCTGAATGACATCTTTCTGTTCCTCCTGTAGAACTCAGCTTGTCATCACCAACTCTGGGAACACTCCCTAGCCACAAAGACTAAGTTTCACTTGCTTTGTGTTTCCACAATTTATGGACAACATTTAGGCTTTAGGTCAGTAAGCAATCCTGAATATTTATTCAGGTGACATCCCTGAGAAGCAGTATTTTAGGTTGATTTTATTTGAACAGTCAACAATTGATATGGACTATATGTCATATGTCAAACACTGATCTCTGATTCCTGTGAATTAGACAGACATAATCTTTACTTTCATGGAGCTTGTAGTCTGGTATAGTCTGATGTAGACAGGCACTCAATAAGAAGCAATGAATAAGCAAAATAATCTCACACGGAGATAATTTGAAGTAATACATACAGGGTGATGTAATGGCATTGGGTGCAGTTATATGGTTTCAAGTTGACTGAGCTGGTAAGGGCTGTGCTGTAGTACCTACCAGCATATTATCCAGACATATGTCAATCATATTACTAAGTTAACAACATTTAGTAGTGAGAGCTGTGCATTTTTGTTGGGCTAATGGTTTTAGGGTTAAAACCTTATTTGAATGAATAGAGGATATTTAAGATTGGAAAGAAGCATGATAGCAGTCAAATAATTAAATGACTATATATTAGTACTATAACAAAGAGATTCTGGAACACTCGAAGACTGATTGGAGCAAACAAAAAAATAGAAGTTACAGAGGGGTATATTTTAACTTAATATAGAGAACATCTTTTAAATGTTTGTGGTTTTCTCATCAATAGATTTTTTTCTCATACGGTTTTCTCACCAATCTTTGATAGGAGTTATATTCAGATGCTGGTAATCTGTCAGAGGTGAGTGAGGAAGTTCCTCTAAAGGAGAGCAGAGTAGCCTAGATAGTTTCAGAAATCTCTATTGTGTTACGTTGAGGAAGCTCAACCTTGGAGAAATAGAGGTATCCCGAGAAGAGATAATTTGAATCAGAATAGAAAGACCCCACAAAAGAGGTCAATGGAACAAGAGATGATATTTCTCTGGAAAAAGAGCATATAGCAAATATGTAAGACTGTTGATTCACCAGCAAAAGAATCTTCATGCTGATTGGTTGGGAAAAAAAGGAAACAGGAAGAAGAAAAAGAGACCAAGAAAGGGAAACATCTTATTGAAGAAGAGGGACCCTATCAGGTAATTCCAGAATGCTGAATGTTGTCATGCTATGAATAAATGCGGCATCAATTAAAGGGATAAGAGCTTCGATTATAAGTTAATGTCTGGCTGAGCTATTTCTTACATCACTGTTTCTTAGGTAGTAGTTTTTAGTCCATTCGTACCTTGAATAGTATTCTATAAATGAATCTAGAATAATATGTTTACCTTCCATTTTAGGTATGATATGGCAACTCTTCATTTTCAATACTCATAGTCGTTGATTGAGACATAAATTTATTTGGACTCAGGCTTGGCTTGGTCAGGAAAACAACAAAGGAAAAAGTTTTTCTTCAGAGCTGCTATGTTTATGCTTTTATGTTGTGGTTGGCATTTTGGCAGCACAGGTATTAAGTTGTGTACCACCCAGAACTACATATAATTAGTTTACTCAGGCTTAAAAGAAAGAGACCTTGGCTTTTTGAGAGATTGAATAAGCTTTAGTTCAACAACAATGGGCTGCAGAAACAATGCTTTTAACTTTTTATTCATATTACATATTTAAGTTACACATTATTTTCAGATTCTTCTTGTGTTCATTTTTTCCTTCTAGCAAAAACAATTTGGTTCCAGTATTTTAGGTTATTAATGCTTCCTAGAGAACAAGTTTAAGTTTTCCAGTTTAGGAGGAAAAGCATTCAAATCAGAAAACCCCCTCATTTTTAACATTTTTCCCAAGAAGCAGAACAGTCATTTCTTAATCTTCTCATAATGCCCTGGGGGCATTAGACAGACATTGCCTCTTAAAAAAGAGAAAAAGAGGAATTGCATCATGTTTGATAGAAGTATAAGTAACAAGGGAAAAATATTAAACCACAAAAAGTGGATTTATGTTTTTTCTGCAATATTTGTGTATTTTAGTAAATAGGTTTATTGATCCTCATTGGTGGAGGGTTGACAAGGATATGTAGAATGTTATTTTGTCTACTTAACAACTTACAGCTTGTTTAAACTCTTTTTTTCTAAATGAATCATCTCCTTTTTTTTTGTCTGAAAGGTGACAGTATATTTATTATGGTCCATTTTGTAAATGCCCGCTTGCAAATAGACCTCTTCATACCTGGGTGTGCCTCTTTGGAGACATGTGGAAGAAACCCTCCCAATGTGAATTACTTCCTGACTTTGCAGACTTAAGATGAAATTGCTTAAAATAAAAGGAAAAATAAAAATACACTGCTTGTTTTAGTGTACATCTGGAAGGTTACAAAAATTGGATTAAATATTGATGTTTGCTTTTAGGTATTTTTATCTTTTAATTGGCAAGTTAATAGGGATACTTCCTTGGGTGAGATCATTTTCTGTGAACTTGGGAAGAATCAGTTTGCCTGTTCGCCGGTGGACACATGGAAAATACATCATTGGAGCATATGTTGTTTATTTTTTTATTATGAAATATTTTAGTAATCCAGAAAAATATGAATAATAAATTTAATAAATACTCATCTACTTATTATATCTTTATGTTTTGTCTTATTTACCTGAGGACTTTTTTTTTTTTGTTTTTAAGAAATAAAGCATTTAAAATGTAGTTGAAGTGCTCTTTGTAAAATTTTACTTACTCCCCAGAGTTAGCCATTATCCTGAGTTGAATGTGGTGTTTACCATTCCCATTTATTCTTTTAAATATAAAATATTTATCCATAAATATTATGACGTGATTTCATATATTCTTGAACTTTATACATATGGTGTATTATATAAATCGTTTTTTATTTTATTATCTCATTAATGTACTGTAAGTATTGAGGTGTATCCATTTTGATATATATAGCTCTAGGCCCATTATATTAATTGCTGTGTATTATTCTAATATACAAACTGCTACAGTTTTCACATGTTCATTGTCCTGTTGATGGACATCTAGACTGTTTCCAGAATTTCTGTTCTACATTGTCTTGCTGTTAATATTTTTGTGATTTTTCTCAAGAAGGTGTGGGGAAATTTCTCTAGGAGTGGAATTGTTGGGTCACTTATTAGTTTCCTATTGCTACTTAAACAAATTACCCTGAATGTGCTGGCTTGAAACAGCAGAAATGTATTAACTTCGAGTTCTGTAGATAAGAAATCTGACATGGTTCACACTGGGCTAAACTCATGGTATCCGCAGGGCTGTGTTTCTTCTTGAACTGGTAGGGAAGAATCCATTTGCTTTCCTTTTTTGGCTTCTAGAGAGTGCTCACATTCCTTGGATCATGGTCTCTCTCCTGCGTCTTCAGCAGGACTGAAGAACCAGCACTGCTGCATCAACTATCATTCCATAGTCACATTTCCACTTCTGCCTGACTCTATTCTGCCTCTCCCTTCCACTTTATTTATTTATTTATTTGAGATAGAGTCTCGCTTTTGTCACTCAGGCTGGAGTGCAATGGTGCAATCTTGGCTAACTGCAACCTCTGCCCCCGGGGCTTATGCGATTCTCCCACCTCAGCCTCCCTAGCAGCAGCTGGGATTACAGGCACTCACCACCACGCCCAGCTAATTTTTTTGTATTTTTAGTAGAGACGGGATTTCACCATATTGGCCAGGCTGGTCTCGCACTCGTGACCTCAGGTGATCCTCCTACCTTGACCTCCCAAAGTGCTGGGATTATAGGTGTGAACGACCACATCTTGCCTCTCCCTTCTTAAGAATCCTTGTGAATACATTGGGCCATTCTGAATACACTGGGCCATTCTGAATAATCCAGGATAATCTTATGATTTTAGGTCATTTTATTAGCAACTTAAATTCTGCCTGCAACCTTAATTCCCTTTGGCATTCGAGGTAATATAATCAAAGGTTCTTGGGATATGGTCATGAATATCTTTGGAGGGGGATAGTATTGTGCCTACACAGATCATAGGGTATTTTACATTGTCCACTTGACAGGATAGTTTTAAATTGCTATTTTAAATGGTGTGTGTGTTTATACTGTCTCTGAAAGTGTATGAAAATTTTAACTGTTCCATACCCTTGCCAACATGAGGATTATAAGACTTTAAGATGTTACCCACTTGGATGGATGTGTTTTGGTATCTCATTGAGCATCTTTCCATATAATTATTAGCTGCTGAAATTGTCTTTTTTGTTTATTGCCTGTTTCTGTCCCTTTCTTATTTCTAAATTGTTCTTTGTTTTGTTTTCTTATTTATAGGTAAGAAAAAAGAAAAGAAAACATAATTAGTAGTTAATTATAATATTTAGCAATGTATTATTATAATAATTAGTAAGTTTTTCTTTCTTTCTTTTTTTTTTTTGTTTAGAGTCAGGGTCTCACCCTGTCACTCAGGTTGGAGTGCAGTGGTGTGATCATAACACACTGTAGTCTTGGCCTCCTGGGCTTAAGTGATCCACCCACCTCTGCCTCCTGAGTAACTGGGACTACAGGCACATACCACCGTGCATGGCTAAGGTTTTACATTTTTTTTAAATTTGTAGAAATGAGGTCTTGCTATTTTTGCCCAGGCTGATCTTGAACTCCTGGTCTCAAGTGATCCTCCTGCCTCAGCCTCCCCAAATTCTGGGATTACACATGTAATCTAAAGTGCTCAGCCATAATCCCATTACTAATTCTTGTAGGTTATTTGCATTTCAATATTTTTCCCAGTGTGATTTGTCTTTGCACTTTATTAGGGTTTTTTTTTTGTGTGTGTGCACAAAGATTTTAATTTCAAAGTTGATAAGTTCTGCCATTTCCTACTTGAAGTAAGATATCCCTCTTCATTTTTAAATAAAGAGCAACATTATACATTGAAATAATTTTCTTTGTATCTAGATATATATATGTTTCTATCTATTTTGTTTTGAGATGTAGCAACAAAAAGATCTGATTTATTAGGTTGGCCCAGTTTTATATAGGCTGCCATTGAGAACTGTGTAATTTAAAGATTGATGGGTTTATAAAATGTTATTGCTAGCAAGAACTTTAGAGATGATCTGGTCTGAAACTAATGCCCAGAGAGACAGGGAATGGCGATTCTAGAAGTACTTATATTGACAAAGTGAATTGCATACGCACTGCAATATTATCTTCGTTGGCTAAGGGACTCTGCCTTACCTTGAAAAGCATGATTATAAAAATAATAACTGGACACCAATTTTGCTGAGAATCACCTCTTATCTCTGGAGTGCATATTTTCTTTTGTAAGGCTTTTGTCACAAACATACCTCTACTGTGGGTCAGATCCCAAAAGGACCTTACTTTAGCAAAGTCCCACAACTTTTCTGTATGGATATTCATCCATATCACTACCTGTTCCAACACTGTTCCTCCTGCAACTCACTAAACAGGTTTTATTTTCCCAATATCACTCGATTCTCAGACTCTTGAAGATCAGAGATAAAATTAAGTGCATCTTTTATGCCCAAAATAAGTGTGTCAAGATTTTTTCACTATTTTTTTCTTAAGGAAGTATTGCAGAGGAACTTAAGAGTGAGTGACAGTTGACAAAAAGAAATGGTTGCCTGGCAACTGGCAATTTAAATAACTAGGAGCTGATATGATTTACCAGCCTGATAAACAGCAAGGACTTTAATACAATCTAAAGGGCTGCTACAGATGTTGGATTGAGCTATTTATATGTGTTGATCTGTCTCAGTCTGTCTTAATACATGCATATATATATGCAATTTTTTTTTTTTTTTTTTTTTTTTTTTTTTTTTTTTTTTTTTTTTGCAGAACTGGAATATAAAAGCAAAGGCTGTATCTCTTCCCCTATATGACATTAATAGAAATTACCTTCAACAAAATGAATTGTTTTGGTTCCCTTGTTTTTAATACAGATTTTCAGTTTCAAAGGTGGCTTTCTCACTCAGGGGGAATAGATGTCCTGTGGATTGAGTGCCGAGTTTGTTTTGAGTTCTGACAGTGTATTTATATACTCAGTAATTGTTACCTTGTTTTTTCAGGTTTTATCATTTGAAAGTTTGCTCCATTTGTTGAGATAGAGTTGCAGATACTTTTGATTCTTCACAGGAATAATGAGGTTTAATAGGATTGGCTCTGAGTAAGTTAGCTTAATCAACTAGCCTGTTTTGCTAATGGGATCATTAAGAGGCTTTATCCTCTCATGGGCCAGTTAGCTTCCTGGAGCAGGTGAATGTCTTTGCAGCCTCCTTGATCCTCACTAGACATCTTTCACATGGTTCTTCGAAGAGATGATAAAAAAGTTGCAGCCTATATTGTACTGTAATCATAGTATAGTAATCCAGAGTTCCCTCTTCTGGCAGGAGGTCAGTACTATGATTTTGTATATAAATAACTGATGGCATATTTGTGAAGCTGTCTGTACAAAATTCCACCATCTCCTTGGGAATGGAATGTGCTACATACAACAAACTATCATCATGTCACTAGCATAAAGCTTGAGATAATTTTGAGGATAATTTTGACAGTGGAAATGTTTTATGATATGAGGAATGCAAAAACAGATCATTTAATTCACAGAATAGTTGAAGGACACAGCAAGGTAATTTTTAAATTTTTTCTTGCAACTGTATACAATTCATTGAGCATAGCAGCTATGACTTGGACAACTTCTGGGAAAGGAGGACATTTTTACCACCCATGCATGTTTGAATAAATTTCAGTCTCCCAAAGCTGTGCACCAGCCCTTTCATGTACCTTCCCTTCTACCTCTAATCACAGTGAGAACTCCCTTCTCCTAATTCCTGTAGCACTCGTGCTGTCCCATTTTTTTTTTTCTAAAGAAAATAGCTTGTATTGTAAGCTATTCGTAGGGCAGTTTGTAACACAGAGGCCCTGAATGTCATAATGATTGAGCACTATGCTAAGTGTTTTAAATATATTATCACTCATCCCTAGTGACCCTGCAAGTAGCTATTAGAGCCAGCAACTTACCAGTAAGGAAACTGAACGTCAGAATGGTAAATAATTTGCCTGTGAAACTACAGCAATTGGAATTTGCATTAAGGTTAGCCAGACTACAAAGTCAGGGTACTTTTCCTTGTGCTACTCTAGAGAGTAACAAACATACTCTATATGTTGGTTATTTTGTTTCTTAATTGTTCATATGCATATGTTGTTTCTCTTGTGCTTCTGATACTTTAGCTCAGTTAAGAATCACCATGGAAACTTGTTTAAAATGCTGTTTCTGGGCCCTTATCCTAAAGATTCTGATTCAGAAGGTCTCAGGTAAGTCCTGAGTGTCTGCATCTGCATTTTCAGAGGGGCTCTTGAACTGTACTCTGAGAAATCACTGGTATGAAATCTGGGAGGCAGGAGCTATCTGAACCACTCTCCCAGCTCTGAACATTCCTAGCAAGCATTCAGTAAGTACATGTTACATTCAAGCAGAGCTAAAACTTGCTCCTATGCACAATATAGTCCACAAGATTCCACAGCATGAATTTGGGTTGTTCTTAACTTGAATATAAAGTTTATGTAAGTTAGAAAAGTCAGTACTAATTGATAGGGTGAAGTTCAAAGAGCACAATATCTGATATGAGTCATTTTTTACAAATTTTTTTACAAATTGATGTATTCTGGAAATTTAGGTGTATCCTAAATTAGGTGTACTGGTGTGTTTTCACAAGGAAGTATCTGTAGACAAAGGAACAGCATTGGCTAGAAAAGAACCAGAGAGGGACAGAATTGAAGTAAGTTGTAGGTATAAAGTAGATTTCTTTGGAAGGGGAGGAGGAGATGGAGATAAAGATGGGAGATGAGCTTGGTTCAGCTCATTAGTAAAGGTAAGTTATTTGGAAAGGGGCCAAATAACCAATGGCCTAATCAATTGCAAGGGATTCTGGAGAAACCTAGTAGAAAGGAGGGTCACAAATGTGTTAGCGGTGAAAAGAATTGGACCAAACGCACAGACAAAGCAAGGAAAGAATAAAGCGACAAAAGCAGAGACTTACTGAAAATGAAAGTACACTCCACGGGGTGGGAGTGGCCTGAGCATAGGGGCTCAAGAGCCTGGTTATGGAATTTTCTGGGGTTCAAATACCCTCTAGAGGTTTCCCATTTGTTACTTGGTGTACAACCTGCGTAAATGCAGTAGTCGCTCACGACCAGTGTGATTGGTTGAAGAAAGCGACCAATCAGAGGCTGAAGTGAAGTTATAACATTCTATACAAATGAAGACTTGGCCTTCTATCAGCCTGATTGGTTGCGGGAGGGGTCCAATCAGAGGTACTTTCAGTTTCTCATCGGCCATGCAGAAAAAGATGGGGAGAGTTGCGCCTTTGGTCCATTTACTTGGGCATGGAAAGTTGAGGTTTTCCTTTTGATTTAGTTCTAGGAAGTCAGCGCGAATCGGCTTTAGGGTCCCTGCCTCTAGAACCTATTCTGCCAAGGTGGGAGGGATGAGGCGTAAACAGTGTCAATGTGGGTCTTGGTTGGGGAGGGTACCATGTACCTCACATCTTTGAGCAATGGCCCTGGTGACTTAAGACTCATACTGGTGTCCTTCTTCATCGTGTGGATATTTTCTGTTATCACTTCTTCACCTGAGGGGCACATCTACTTGTGCCTCGAGATGTGTCTTGGCTGGCTTAAAATTGTATGGACTGCCAGCAACAGATAGAGGGAGTGAGTAAAATGATCAGTGATAACCTTCCCAAAATAGAGGGACCTTAGGGTCTATTGAAATTCCCAAGCCAATTTGTTAAAACATATTCAAGTTCTTTATAGAAAGATCTATACAATATCAGGGGAACAGACTTCATGCTTCCCTTCAAATTTCTGCAAAATGATACCTCTTTCTAACTTACAGTTTTTTTTTTCTATTCGAATGTTTTTCTTTCTGTTAACACCCAAGTGATTTTTTTGTATAACTAACGTGAGTGAAAGATTAAAGTAAACATGGTATATTCCCAAGCAAAGGATAGCACAATATATTTCCTTAGAGTACACCTTTGCCTTCTAAAAGAAAGAAAAAGAATGAAAAAAAGCTTTAGTAATTAGATCCCTGTTGTAACCCTAGTGGAGTGAGGAAGATTAATAGTTGTGCTGCAGGACTCTGTTCCACAGTGAGAGGCACCGTGTGTCACTGTTTTCTCTTGGGATAAAATTTGGCCTGAAGTAAAATAAAATTTCTATATGTTTTTGAGCACCTTCACCTTACCAGTGATTACTTTACATTTATTTCCTTCAAGCCTCACAATGACCTCATAAGTTAAATAATTCATGTTTAAGTAACTAGACTCAGAGAGGTTAATTGACTTCCAGACCACCCAGCTAGTGAAACATTTTACAAGAGCACTTTGCTCAACGTGGGAATTATCAGATCTTCCAGAGTTGAGTTGCAGCATTAAAGAAATATGATTAAAGAAATCACAGAATTTTAAAAAATGTACACAATATCGAAGCTTGAAAAAGAGAATCATATCGCTCTAAATTACAATGATGGCTAAAGGTCTTTTGTATTTGGCTAGCTGATCATAACCCATGCCTCCACACAGGTGAGGTAGTAGACCAGGGAGACGGGTTCTTTTCAACATGCTTGGTCGGCAGTTTTCTGCAGGGAAGGTTATAGCGTGTGAGTTACAAAGCCCTCCTGCTGCACAGGTATCAGAGGTTGTCTGTTACAAGTTCCTTCACTTCGACTATTACTTCCTTTTCACAATTCTATTTTAGACTTCTGTCCAGTGTGTATTTACAGGTAGACAAAGCTTTTTTTTTTTTTTTCTTTCTTTCTTTTCTTTTTTTTTTAAACAACCCCTTTGCCACGACTGAAAAGAAGCCTGTATATCCTGCAGTTTCTGGGCATTGTGAGTCTCCTTTTAAACTCAAATTGGTGATAATGGTGACTGTGACTTCCTATTGTCCAAGGAGGGGAGTTGCAGATAGGGCCTTCAAAGATGGTCCAATAAAAATCAGTGGAGTAAGACTTTTTGATAAAATGATCTTTATGACGTAGAGGCATTTGGAATATGGGTTGGGTACTGGATACCCTGGGGCTAAGCCCAGTGTTTTAAAAATCAAGGCTTACTACGAAAAGGTCTATTTTTATTAGTGCAGGTACTGTAGTTGGCAAGATTTGTTCTTATGAAATGCAATATCCAGCAGACCATTCCTGATTATGTTATGTATTTTTAGATGTTACCATTGAGTTATATTTATAGTATAGACTACTGAATCTTATCTTAAATATGCAAAATATATGCATAACTAACCTCCCAAGCTGCGTTCCCTGCTCTATATTACACCCAACAATGTAGCCTGTTCTTAAATGGTTCTCCTAAAAGTCTTAGAATGGAGCCTATTATTTGCTTTTAAAATGTAAGCACAGAGACTCTATGTGAGATGTGTGGCCTTCTAGGTGACATGTTCTGCTCCTAGGTATACTCAAAGGGTGAATTCAGCAAACCTTTGGCAATGCAGGTGGGGAGTGAAACCAATAGTCTTGCATAGATCACTCCCCAGAGTCCAGAGTGAGCCAAAAGTAGTTGATATGCCAGTCTTTGCCAGCACATTTGGTGAATCGGAGCAGCAGGTGTCTGTTATGGTATTAGGGAAGGTTAAATCACCAACTGCATTGCTGGTGTGGCTCTTGCTTGTGCCCATCAGTTTCCCAGTCCCTAGAACCCCTAGAGTCCTAGACTCTTATCATTCTGTTCCTCAGGACAACATACATATTGTCGGGAGCACCGTGAGCACAGTCCTGCTACTGTTACTTAAAGTTGAAGGGCTGGAGAGGATGTGGAGAAATAGGAACACTTTTACACTGTTGGTGGGACTGTAAACTAGTTCAACCATTATGGAAAACAGTATGGCGATTCCTCAAGGATCTAGAACTAGATGTACCATATGACCCAGCCATCCCATTACTGGGTATATTCCCCGAAGGATTATAAATCATGCTGCTATAAAGACACATGCACACGTATGTTTATTGCGGCACTATTCACAATAGCAAAGACTTGGAATCAACCCAAATGTCCATCAGTGACAGACTGGATTAAGAAAATGTGGCACATATACACCATGGAATACTATGCAGCCATAAAAAAGGATGAGTTTGTGTCCTTTGTAGGGACATGGATGCAGCTGGAAACCATCATTCTTAGCAAACTATCGCAAGAACAGAAAACCAAACACCACATGTTCTCACTCATAGGTGGGAACTGAACAATGAGATCACTTGGATTCGGGAAGGGGAACATCACACACCGGGGCCTATCATGGGGAGGGGGGAGGGGGGAAGGATTGCATTGGGAGTTATATCTGATGTAAATGACGAGTTGATGGGTGCTGACGAGTTGATGGGTGCTGACGAGTTGATGGGTGCAGCACACCAACATGGCACAAGTATACATATGTAACAAACCTGCACTTTATGCACATGTACCCTAGAACTTAAAGTATAATAAAAAAAAAAAAATTAAAAAAAAAAGTTGAAGGGAAACAAGTATCCTTACATCTCTGCATCCCACATTCCCTTGTCTTCATGAATAAGTGGTTTGATTGTTTTGAGGCCAACTTGAGTTTGTAGAGCATGTCTGATAAAAAGATGGATGTCCTTGGGGAAAAAAAGCTGATGCTAATAAGGTGAGAGAGAAACGGAATCCTTTCAATGAGCTAAGAAATTACTTTAATTGAAAAGCCTAGGAAGTAACCCTATCTTGGTCAACATAATTCATGGGCAAAGTTTGGGGATGTCTGGTGTCTTCCCAACCCATGCAGGCACCCATCCCATCTAGGTTTGCTCTTTCTAGATGGTGGCCCAAACTCAAGAATATTTTTCTTTCTTTCTCTGTTCCAAATCCAAGGACTGTGTACTAGTCCTTCAGGAATTTATACTAACAAATTGGATAAGTGATTCTGCCTCAAAGTTGCATAACTACAGAATCATTGGTTTAGTTCTTACTACCTGTTCACTTATTCATCAGGAACTTATTGTGTACCTGCCATGTACCAGGTTCTCTGCTAGGTGTGGGGGGTTACAAAGATGAATGTAGTGCAGTCCCTGAACTGAAGAACATAGCCTCATCATGGATGAAAGTACTCCACTAACATAAGGAGGCATTATTATTGTCTAACCTATGTGATGTTATTATGGGTATGATACAAGGTACAATGGAAACATAGATAAGAAAGCTGATCTTTTACTTGGAGTGGTTGGCTAAGAATTCTCATTTCGATATGGCCTTAAAGAGTTCAAGGTACAGCTGGGTGCGGTGGCTCACACCTGTAATCCCAGCACTTTGCGAGGCTGGGGCAGGATGATGGGGATAAATTGTTTCTACAAAGAAAAGTAAAAATGTTAGGTGGGCATGGTGGCACACGCCTGTAGTCTCAGCTACTCAGGAGGCTAAGGTGGGAGGATCACTTGAGCCCGGGAGGTTGAAGCTGCAATGAGCTGTGATCACGTGAGACAAAGTGAGACCCTACCTCAAAAACCAACCAACCAAAAAAACTCCAAGAATTCAAGGTGGGAGGTGCAGAAAAGGTAATAGTATCCTTTGCAGAGACACAAAAGCATGGAATGCGAATGATACTGTGTAGGAATAGTCAGGACTCATAGTCAGCTGATGTGTTTTAGTAAAGCTCCACCAGTGCTCATACAGGTGTTCATTCTGAGTAGCCTGTCCTTCAGTAGTAGCTAATAATGTTGAACATCACTCTAGGAGTAATCACAGATTGCCTGAAACCATAGGGATCATACATGAGGAAAAGAAGGAAGGAGGAAAAGTGGGATGAAAGGAGACCAGTTATGAAGGCACTTGAATACCAATTAAGGAGCTGTGTGTCACCAAATTGTAGTTACTGACTCATTCATTCATTTATACCTTCTCTGGAGGCAGGGATACCAGATAGAAGACTAGATTAAGAATCCAATCAAGAACAAACAATTAATTGAGCCAAAGCAGTATTAATTGAAATGGAAAGGAGGATTCAGATAAGAAAGATATTTTTAAGAGGTCTGTGTTCTGATTCTGGTGACTGTCTATGGTAAAAGCAAGAAACAGATAAATGAAATAGAATTTAAGGTTTCCATATTGGGTAATAGTGTGTCTTGTATGTGCTCAGTAAGGGCTGTTGAGTTGAACATAATGTTGAGCAGTTTTCTAATGCTTTTCTCCAAAGTTAAAATTACAGCAGAATTTCAGGTTCTAAGGCATGAGAGAGAGAGAGAGAGAGACTGAGGATCTAATGAATCTCTTGGTGTTCAATGTGTTGGCACAGTAAGCTTTTCCCACCAATAAATGATCTGTATAGTGATTATGATAAACTGAGTTTTTGAAGCATACTCTATAGAGGAACCATGGTTAATGGCTCAATTTGAGAAGGACCTGTAGATAAGTGTGAATGGCTGTGTAGACTGAACTGTACATTTTGACTTGCCCTAGCCATGAGGAAGATATATCAGATTTAAATAGACAAAGTTTTTGTTACCTGCATAGACTACAAAAGTGGTCTCCTTTTTTAGTAGCACACTATCCAAAATAATACTAGTTACCCACAAGTGGGGAAAAAAGACAACTGTAATAAGAAGCTCAGAGTGTAGTTAAAAGCCAAAATGGTTATTGTGATATTCAAGAAACGTGAAGTCTAAGTCAAATTTGAAAGCTTGTGTTGTGAGATGATTTGTGGACTTTTATGGCAACTTTTGGATTCATTGTATCATGTTTTGTGACTGAGTTTGATCTATTCAATGGCTTGATAGGTCCTTTAGTAAAGAAGACCTGCATCTCAATGAGCCATTACTGAAGTTGTAATGACTAGATAGGCAAGGTCTTGATGTTCAAACAGCTCTGCTCAAGTGACCTGTAATTCCTTGCAATGCTACGAAGAAAGCACTGGGCTAAGAGTTACAGGATCAGCCCTCCATTTGCCAGCCACATATCTGTAAACAAATTCCTGAACCTCTTTACACCTCAGACGCCTTGTTGGTAAAATGGGAATAATAACAGCTGATTCAGTGTACCCCAAAGGGCTGAAGATCAGAAGAGATACTCCATGTGCAATTTCTTTGTGACATGTAAAGCTCTTCTGACTTGTGATGCTATTACTATTGAGCAGGTGGAATGGTTAAAGGACCCATGGAAGACCACCACGTATGATGTTAAGGACAGTAATAGGCTGGGATAGTGAAATGTGGTAGTGCCGTCTTTTTTTCTGGCTGCATGGGTAAGCTGAGACTGCAAGATGTCACTGTCTTGAGTTGTTGCCCTGTGCTCCAGTCGAGGATATTACAGTAGTAATGTACTTTCAGGGAGCTGACAAAATTGTAGTCAGAGATGATCTTTTTGAAGCGAAGGATTCTTAGTCTTTTATTGTGGATTTATATAGTCAAGAACCAAAATAACCATTCCTGGATTTTAAGAGACAAAGGATTCGTAGCAGTAGTTGTTTTGGCTGCACTTGTGTTTATTTCCTTCAATGTGCACCTATATGGATATGTTTTTTACAGCATGGAGAAACTCATGTTAAAATTCATTGAAACTATTAATTGAAAACAGATATATTTCTATTATATGTTTTGATAATCTGTACTTACAAACAATTTGTATTATTTTTCTATTCTTTTTTGTTATCTACCCACCTGAAGGCCAGTTTCCTATTATTTCTAGTTCAGACTTATCATAAGAATGACTAATATATAAGGGGAACTTCTAAACAGTCTATTACTCTGCAGCCCATTTGGATAAAGAAGTGTGGGAAGATTTGAGAATAAATTCCCCATTCTCATTGACAGATGTTGGCCATTGACCCTTCTTTCTTTTCCAGGCA
Source organism: Rhinopithecus roxellana (assembly GCF_007565055.1). Taxonomy (NCBI): domain Eukaryota; kingdom Metazoa; phylum Chordata; class Mammalia; order Primates; family Cercopithecidae; genus Rhinopithecus; species Rhinopithecus roxellana. The sequence goes on from NC_044554.1 coordinate 144,117,766, forward strand.
ACTTAAAGTGGTCTTAATTTGTATAAAATTATATATCAATTTTGTCCCTAAAAGGTGTGGATCAGGCTGCTAATCTGATTTTGTGGCTATGAGGAGAGGGAAGCATATATAGCCTATGATGCATCCATACATGTGATGTGCACATATGTACAGCAGATCCGTATCCCTGAAACATTTTAGGAGAACTCCTTAAATGACCATATTCTACTTGTGCAGCTGTGGCAGTAATGATAACTTTGATTTAATGTGGATTATTGGAAATGGAAATGCAGTAAATGGAAACTTGTGAATATCAATATAGAAATGCCTATTAATTTTCATTAAAAGAGTATTCAGATAACATTTTCATAAATGTTAGAGCAATGTGTCATAAGGAGGCAGTTATTAAAAAGACTGAAGGCAAGGGGAGTTGTTTTACTTTCAAAAAGACTTGATATTTGTAAGTCAAATTTATATTTCCATCCCAGATTTACTTTGCAACTTAGGTTTGGAGCTATGAAATCAAAACCCAACTATTACATACCCAGCCACAAATCAGCATATCATGGAGAGTTGTTATGTGTTTTTTTGTGGAAATAAGTGGTAGACATTGACTGCTGTTGAACTGTTAGAAATTATTGGCTAAATTTGAGTTATACTGGCAAATACACAAGTATCAATTGTACAAAGTGACATTAAAGATGAAAAACATTTTTTTTAAGAATAACACTAACTATGCCCTTGATGGAAGGTACTTTTCAGAGCTGCTTCACTTACATTCTCTAAAGCTTTCCTGTCGCTTTCTATTTGTTATTCTTAATCAAATTGTGCCACTGAGAATCAAGAATGTATCAAGAGCATTTATAAAATGTTTCAGAGCACAATGTAAAAAAATAAGAATGACAAAATCTTGAAGTTCACGCTTGTTAATTTAAGATAGTCTGTAAATTCAAATTCAAGTAAATTTAACTTTTATTTTATTTACTTTTAATTATGAAGCAGATAGCATCTCAGTTTCCTCACCTATTAGGTCCAGGGTGAGAGGAGAGAGTTACAAGTTATCTATTAGCGTGGTTCTTATGAAAGTAATATCAAATATGGTGACATGTCTAAAAGCACTTTGTAACTATAAAGAACAATGTGAGTGATGTTTATATTTATGTTTATTATCATTATTATTATTATTCTTTTTGAGATAGAGTTTTGCTTTTGTTGCCCAGGCTGGAGTGGAGTGGCACTATCTTGGCCCACTGCAACTTCCACCTCCCAGGTTCAAGTGGTTCTCCTGCTTCAGCCTCCTGAGTAGCTGGGATTACAGGTGTCCACTCCCATGCCTGGCTAATTTTTTGTGTTTTTAGTAGAGACGGGGTTTCACCATCTTGGCCAGGCTGGTCTCAAACTCCTGACCTCAACTGATCTACCTGCCCTGGCCTCCCAAAGGGTGATGTTATTATTATAGTAAATATCACATTGAACAATTTTTATCTAAAACTAATGTCAGAATGTCTATTTCTTGATATAAAAATTAAAAAAATTGCCCTTCATTTTTATCTTTCTTTAGAGATGTTGCTTTCTCATTAACATAGAAATCAAGACTCTTCAGATGATGTTAATAAAACAGCACATCAATATAATTTTTGAAGGATATTTATAAAAATGTACATTTTAATTGTTATTCAATCTTAATACTTATTGAGCACCAAGGATGTGATGAGAAGTAGCCTGCTAGATCTAATGGCACTACTTAGCTGTTTGAATAACTAAATAGCACATTTCTATTTAGAGACCATATAAAGTATTATAGTATTCTTGGTGATGTTATAAAGTTCTCCAAAGAAAATATATATTTATATCTGGCTTTATAAATTTTGCAAAAATAGCAATAACACTTTCAAAATAGTGATGGAAAAACGAGTCACAATAAATATTTTGGATTCTGAAGATAAAGGAGTATATAATTCTCAGAGTTACTGCATCTGTCTATAAAAATAGTGCAATTGGGATATACTATTTTAGTAAGAAACTCATTAAGTGTAATTTTAAAAGCTGCTGCTTCTTTCTTAAGTTTGACATTCCAGTAAACTCTTAGGAAAATGTCCTTCCAGTTGCTTTTCCTCTAAGTGTCTAGAAGTGGAAGTACATTCAAATTAAAAGCAGAAAGTCCCTTAAATTCCTTTTAAAAAGTCCATCCAGTTAGTTTGACTCCTAGAAAGACTATGGTTGCTATTTTTTGGGGCTGGAACAAGATTACAAAAGACTTTAAGAAGAAGTGGAAATTATCATGGGAGCTTTCTGTCACTCTTATAGTTTATGGCCTTTTGGTTTCTTTTTAGTCCATTAAACATTTCTTTTTGGCAAGAGGTCCTATCTGTAGAGGAAGTCTTTGATAATGATAGTTTAAAATGCTATATAATGAGATACTTATATCCAAGAATCCAAAAAATGTTTTTAATTTCTCTAATAATGATAATAGCAAACAAATTATAGTGAACAGTAAATAGTAAGCTAATTATAATTATGTGAATTGCTTTCTCCCTCACAGATTCCTTCTACACCTATTATTTTATTTCTGTGTTCTCAATACTCTTGTTCTATAAGGGGGACTGCTAAATTTGCTCTTTTTTAGATGAAGACTTAAAGACCTGAAAGGTTGATATGACTGCCTCAAAGACACATGGTCGCACTGTGGCTAAGTCGACGCTCAAGGCCAGTTCTCTGTGTTTCTTTTTCAGTGTGACTTGACATGGCTTGTATCTTAAACATTGCATTTTTCTTATGTTCTAGGTTTCTCCTCTGCCAACCCCTCTTGGACCATCGTCAGCAGTTGAACGACAAAGACTGTGAATCTGTATTCTAGTCTTAGCAGTCCCTCCGATTCTCATGATGAGCTCACCTGCACAGCCTGGTCAGTCTGGTTGCTTCTTATACTGATAATAGACTTTATGTGAAAGATGTTGCTTTATGTTGTTTCAAACCGAGTAATTTAATTTATGAAGGAACTTTTTTTTTGAACAAAGATTCCTTAATGTAACAAATTTTGAATTTTGCATTTGATAGCTAATTCTCTATTGCTTCACCCAGTTTGCTTCCTGGACAACTGATTTGATTTGCATTTTAGTCTGAGCATGGGACTTTAATTCTTCTGCTTCCAAGGTAACATTCAGATTGAACTTTATGAAGTTATGAATATGAACTATTATGTAGGAATCCATTTTGCACCCATAATCTTTCTGACCTAACATGTGTATGCTTTTAAATTATACTGTGGGGCTTTGGGAGTCAGCTTGTGGGTTGACTCCACCTCCATCTCTTTGACACACAGGAAGGATATTTTTCCTCCCCACCCTTCTTTGCTGCCACTCCTGTTTCCTATATACATATTTAATTATAATCTCAGCACCTGCTTCCTCCTGTTCCAGAGTGATGTGTGCTACTCATGTACTGCTGTGATCAGCACAGCCAACACCCGTTCCTCCAGGAACAGGCTGTCATTTTTGGAACAAACACAATCCAAGTTTTAGGAATGATGAAATAGGGTCAGATACCACATACTAGTAACAGACAAGTTTTACAAGAATTTTATGCTTGGATACTTATAGGAACATTTCTTTCTTTATAGATTCTTTAGCATATTCATATTCTTGGGTTATTCAACTCTCTAAATTGAAGCTTATGTACTGTCATATTCAGGGCATATAAGGGAGAAAACTTTTGCCAAGATTTTCATTCCCTGGATTGCCACACCCACGTTAGCTGTTTGGGAATTCTACTGTTTCATCAGCCTTTCACCGTATCCCCAACAGGCTGCCAACCTGTATGCTGAATTTGGAACTTGATTCTAAAGGGTGTAGTCAAGAAATCCCTGAGTCTTTAGTCACAACCATGTTTGATAATTGGCTTGTCACTTGGTTAAACAGATGACAGTAACTTATGCCCGTTATCTCTGAGTCTTTATTGCCTAGTGATTCTCAAACTTTAGCATACATTGACATCACTTGGAGAGTTTGTTAAAGCAAGTCCTATTCTCATAGTTTTTGATTTTGTAAGTCTGGAGTAGGGCCCAGAAATTGTGATTTTTACAGGCTCCCCTGGCAATGCTGTTGCTGCTTGGGGACCACACTTTGGGAATCACTGGTTTAGCTTCTTCTGCCTGTTTCTCATCCCATCCTCCACCATCGTCTACAGACAACCTTGTTGAAGTGTGTTCTGTGAGCTGCATTGCTTATTACAATTGTAGTCTAGTACTATTATTCTTTCTATTGGAATGAACTTAAAATAACATTTACCTTATATAGGTGTATATTGCATTTTAAATATTATATATATTTATTTGTACAAAAATTCAGTGTTTCAAAATTGGATTGTTTAAAAGAGCCATTAATTTAGAACCACTATGGTCAATTTTTTTTTCTTGTGATAATATTTGGCAGTGGATGTTGGTATACCCTGCTCCCCAAGAATATTGATTTTATAAAATGAAAATCTTACTTGAAGCTGCTATTTTGATGAGGAAATTCTTGCCAGTCGTGATGATTGTTCAGTTATGAGGAGAGAAAAGGTAATGGATAAATAAGACATTGAGCGAAACTTACTTGACTTTAGGGTCACCAAAATTTCCTCGTGTACCTTTTTCTTATAAATAGTTCTGCTGTGTTGACAATAACATTATACAGAGTTCTCAATCAACTCTGTTTGGGAAATTTTTATGAATGAAATCTGAAGTTGAGGAAAGTGATAGTAAATGTGCCAGGTGGGTAGGAGTTTCTCTATTTATTGCAAGTAAATGACTATGATCAGAGACCTGAAATGCACTTTGCATAGATAAAGGAAAATGTTCCTGCCACAAACATAAAAAAAAAATTCTTCTCCTGTTATTAGCCTGCATCTTATGGTGCCATATATATTCCACTGGTGAGAAATAACCTGAGTGTTTGATTTAGAAAAATGTATGTTTTTCTTACATCTTTTTTTCCCACTATCTAAAAAGAGAATTAAATTGGTCCTATGCAATCACCATCCATTTATTTTGCTTTTGTTCCACAAATGGCTCTAAGGAGTTATTGTGCACCAGAAAGGAAAATAGACTCACTTCAGTAGTTCCAGAAATTCTTTAATAGTCCATGTTTCAGACTGAGTATGTTTGTCTTCAAAATTGGTTCTGGTATAGTTTGAATTCTTATTTTTCCCATGCGTTAACATCATTCTTAGAAAAGTTCTCCATCCATATTCAAATGTGGTTGATATGAAGTACAAAATGCCACCGTCTTAATCATGTATTCAGTCAAACAATAAGTGCTGATTTTTGTATATAAAATTTACTAGTTTTTATTTTAATTTTGCTGCCCAGTTATGTTCAAAGTTAGAGCATTGGGTATTGCTTTTGGGCACTGAGGATCCTGAATGGAGGAAAGACTATCTGGATAAGAGTGGCAGCTAGCTGCTGCAGTTGAGCTCTTCATTCAAAACTTGTTAAGCATCTTACTTGTGCCAGCCAGTGTGTTACCCAATAGGGGCACAATGAGCACTAAAGCATAGCTTCTACCCTTATGGACAGCATCCTTTCGTGGGAGAGACATAAATATTAATAGCTTTGGTCCATTCAGTGTCGTATTTTAATAAATTTAGGACCAGAAATTTATTTCCTCTGTACAGCAGTATGGATACTATTTCTAGGAATGTAATTTTTTATCAGAATTGCCAAATCTCAGAAAGAAGGAGTTTAGGACTCATTTTATCTAGCATTTTCCAAACGTGTCAGATAGTAAAAATCTCCTGAGACTTGTTAAAAATACAGATTTCTAGACTCCTCCCTGGAAGAGTATTGTGTGATAACCTGGGGGAAGGACACTGGATTGTAGAATGTATCTTGCTCTTTACTATGACTTGGCAAAGTGTAGAAATGCTGTTAGTCCATTCAACAGCACTAGTGTTTCATATTTGGAGACCATAAATACAAAAAAAAAAAAATACATCATTAAGTCCTGTCTCAAGTAAGTATCTCTCTTGTGAGCAAAACTATGATAATTTAGTTATTTTGTTCTCTGATGATAGATAAATAAAAAGCTCACACACTGGCTAGGTGCAGTGGCTCATGCCTGTAATCCCGGCAGTTTGAGAGGCCTAGGTGGGAAGATTGCTTGAGCCCAGGAGCTTGAGACTAGCCTGGGCAACATGGTGAGACCTTATCTCTACAAAAAAATTTTGAAAAAATTGCTTGGCATGGTGGTGCATACCTGTAGTCCCAGCTGCTTAGGAGTCTGAGGTGGGAGGATTGCTTGAACCCAGGAGGTCAAGGCTGCAGTGAGTGAGCCATGATGATGCCACTGCATTGCAATCTAGCCTGGATCACAGAGCAAGACCCTGTCTCAAAAAAAAAAAAAAAAAAAAAAAAGGAGAGGAAAGAAAGCTACCACTGTGGAAACCTAGAGAAGGCAATAATTTGAGGGGAACATTCTAGTGGCTTTGCTTCTATATAAGCCATCTCATTTTTATGGGGAGGTGGATGGACCAAAGAGATTTTTATGAAGTGCCTTGATTTTCCTCAAAAGAAGTTTAAGCATATTTTAACCCACAGCAGATTTTTAGTCTGATCTCAAGATTATAGAAAACCTGATTTCAGCCTGATCATTTTTAAATAAATTGGGCGACATCAACCCTAACATGATTCAGGATGATTTTCAAATTTGATGGAATCTAATTTTTGTAATTAATTTTGATGAAAATGCATCCAAAGGAATTTTCCAAGCGTAGAACACAATGTGCCTGTTGCCGTTAGAATTGTGCAATGTTCTGGCCTTGTGGGCTTCTAGGTAAGTTTGGAAGGTAGAGTGGCCAGAGCTGTGTTGCAAAGTCCTATAACATTAGTTTTCAAAGCTTGTATGTATAAAGCTAGCTCATCTCTCTTTTCACCTTTGTGGGAACACATTTGCAACAACTACTCTACTCATATGGAGTGAGAGGACCAAGCTATTTATAGAAGTGAAAGGTTTATAGCAAGATCTCATATTCTGTTCTTTTTCTCATATTCTATTCATTTTCTTATTGGCAAGTCTTGGGCAAAAATTAGTTAAGAGATTTATCTTCATGCCTCTGTTTTGCTAAACAGCTGAATTCCTCTATAGAAATGTAGAGTAGATGTAACTAATGATCTAAAAGTTCTTTGAAATATAAATTGTTATGGAAATGCTAAGTAGTATAAACAATTTGGGGGCACGCATTAATAAAAGCTTCTCTGCAAGCGTTTTTAAAGAGGACTAATAAAAGCTTCATGGTTCAATTAATACAGCACAACATCAGGTTTTTTAGAAGCATATGGGACCCAGAAGGCCTGCCCCTGTTTTTAAAATTTACGAACTCTTTAATGATTCACCACTTTTACTGCAGCGCATTACCCACTGTGGTGCCATTTAGTCATTAAGTAGGAAACTAAAACCAGGACAAAGCTACAAACAAATATCATAATGTCCAAGTGGGTATTTTTCTTCAGTTTGTTCATAGCGTGTTACCATAAAAAATGAATGTTAAATGAAATAGAGTCTTAGGGCAAATCAAATAGGTTATGGCTTCCCTAGATGAGTATGATCACTTAGCTTTTTAATGAAATACAGGTCAAATCCCATGACAAGTAGCTCTATATAACTAAAATATTTTCAGGCCACTGGCCAATTATCTATTTCAAGTAATAGTCAAGAAAAATATTCCAAGATAATAAAGCAAATTAGTTTTTTGATGTTTGTTGTAGCAGAAGTTGATCACAGGGTATGTTGTTAATAGGAAACACTGTATGTTAAAGTTATTAACTATTGTTTTAGATTTTTTTTTTTACTACTTTAACTTCACAATTAAGTGATTTATTCTTTTGCTATTTGTAAGTCAAAACTTCTCAATGTGATATTCAAGTTTGAAACAAACCAAATGAAGCATTTTATTCATTCTCTAGTTTTTGAAGGACAGTGCTTTAATAAGTGAGGCATAAACCTTTTCTGAAAATGTTCAGTATAAATTCGTTTTGCACATTTATTTGTTTTTACATTTGCTTTTCACAATTAATTTTGGTGGATGATTTAACTTATATAATTTTCATTATTGTAACCCTACAAACAACCTCCATAATGTAGGCTAAACAGAAAAGAAGGTTATTTCTCATGCATATAAAGACTAAAAGGGTTTTCCTGAGTAGCGAGCTGCTCTTTTTCTAATAGCTACCCTTTGCCTCAGACAGCTTCTAACTGGTTTGTGCTTCTTCAGTTCATGTATTCTAAGGTCAGTGTGCATCTCCATATCAAGCTGATGGGAGGGAAATGGAAGAAGTGCATTGAGTGTGGGAAGTTTCCAAAGGTACATCACTTTTGTTCACATTTCGTTGAGTGGAATTTAGCCACATGGCCATACTTAACCACAAAGGAGGCTGGGAAATGTAGTCTAGCAGTACTCCAGGAAGAGGAGGAGACAGGTTTGGTAAACAGCTGGGCTCTCTCTACATTTGTCTTAAAATTTTATACCTAGGACTGCAAATGTGGTATTGCTTACCAAGAGGTGGAGTATTTTATAATGCGCTCTTGATTTAACCAGTCATTAAGAAGTTAAGTAAGTTTCCTTTAAAGAGATTGAAACACATTAAAATCAGGGCAGAACAGCTTACCAACATTTTGTAAGAGTTGCCTAAGCCTTTCTTTATGAATCATGCGGAATAATGCCCAGTGTAGCTGTTAGAAAATTCAAGTTCCTGTTAGTGAGATCTCTGCAGAAAATGGGAATACAATGTATGCTGAATATTATATGTCCTTAATCAGCATTTAAAAATAATGTCAATTTATCTGAAATTATAATTGCACATATGCTGAGGAAAAAGTACTTTAAACTTGATATTTATAATTCTTATGTTTGTTCTTTTTTTTTTTTTTGAGATGGAGTCTCGCTCTGTCGCCCAAGCTGGAGTGCAGTGGCCGGATCTCAGCTCACTGCAAGCTCCGCCTCGCGAGTTCACACCATTCTCCTGCCTCAGCCTCCTGAGTAGCTGGGACTACAGGCGCCCGCCACCTCGCCCGGCTAGTTTTTTTTTTTGTACTTTTTAGTAGAGACGGGGTTTCACCGTGTTAGCCAGGATGGTCTCGATCTCCTGACCTCGTGATCCGCCCGCCTCGGCCTCCCAAAGTGCTGTGATTACAGGCTTGAGCCACCGCGCCTGGCCATGTTTGTTCTTTATTGCATTTTGGGGTCACGTTTTTCAACACTTCTGTTGTTTTAAGTATTATGATGAAAATCTAGGCCTAATATACAGTGGTTGATAAATACTTGTTTTACACTGATCTTTTCATGAACACAATTATGAAACAATGCTAGACTATATATTTTCTTCAGCCCCATAAGCAAAATCTTGCTACCTCTGCAAATACACATGTACAGCCCTTTGTTTATAGCATCATATGAAACCTTTATAGAAGATTTTTTTTCTGTATAGATTGGAGTTTATTCTTAAGAGTGCAAAAACTCTCTGTGTGTGTGTGTGTATATGTGTGTGGTGCACGTGTGCTTGTGTTGCAGTACTATATTAACTGTAGAGGAATACAAAGGTATGTGGAACCATGTAACCTGTACTTTTACACTAAATATCCCCCAAAAGCTTTACTTTCTGTGGTTTTCTGCATATTTCTTAATTTTTGTCATATTTTGAGAATGTCAACATATAGCAGTTTTCTCCACTTATAATTTATTGCCTCTAACTTGTTGTTGGGTTAGAAAGCTAAGAACTATGTTAAATAAAATTGTTAAAAGGTCACAAGTTTGGGAGGTGCAAAAGTCTTGTGTGTGTGTGGTGTGTGTGTGTGTGTGTTTTAAATGGAGTTTTGTTCTTGTTGTCCAGGCTGCAGTGCAATGGCGTGATCTCGGCTCACTGTAACCTCTGCCTCCTGGGTTCAAGCAATTCTTCTGCCTCAGCCTCCCAAGTAGCTGGAATTACAGGCATGAGGCACCATGCCTGGCTCATTTTTTGTATTTAGTAGAGACAGGGTTTCACCATGTTGCTCAGGCTGGTTTTGAACTCCTGACCTCAGGTGATCCACCTGCCTCTGCCTCCCAAAGTGCTGGGATTACAGGTATGTGCCACTGCATGCAGCCTGCAAAAGTATTTTTTATGAACTAAATAGATGTACTTGGTTTTCTTACAAACTGTAATTGCATTTTAATTGTCTCCTTATCCGCTGCACCCCCCTTACTTTCTTGGTTCTTCTGTCTTTATTCTGTAGATTTACAGAATTTTGAGTTTCCAGTGGGTGAGGCATGGTTATGAATTTTACCATACTTTTCCTTGCAGTTACGATCCATAAGTTTTTTTCTTTTTTTTTAAAATTATACTTTAAGTTCTTGAGTACGTGTATACAATGTGCAGGTTTGTTAACACAGGTATACATGTGCCATGTTGGTTTGCTGTACCCATTAACTCATCATTTACATTAAGTATTTCTCCTAATGCTATTCCTCCCTCTGCCCCCAACCCAATGACAGGCCCCGGTGTGTGATGTTCCCCGCCCTGTGTCCAAGTGTTCTCATTGATCAGTTCCCACCTAGGAGTGAGAAAAAGAGGAAAACCAAAACAGACTGCCTCCTCAAGTGGGTCCCTGGCCCCCATGTAGCCTAACTGGGAGACACCTCCCAACAGGAGCTAATTGACACCTCATACAGGTGGGTGCCCCTCTGGGATGAAGTTTCCAGAGGAAGGATCAGGCAGCAATATTTGCTGTTCTGCAATATTTGCTGTTCTACAGCCTCCGCTGGTGATACCCAGGCAAACAGGGTCTGGAGAGGATCTCCAGCAATCTCCAACAGACCTGCAGCTAAGGTTCCTGACTGTTAGAAGGAAAACTAACAAACAGAAAGGAATAGCATCAACATCAACAGAAAGGACATCCACACCAAAACCCCATCTGTAGGTCACCAACATCAAAGACCAAAGGTAGATAACACCACAAAGATGGGGAGAAACCAGAGCAGGAAAGCTGAAAATTCTAAAAACCAGAGCGCCTCTTATCCTCCAGAGGACTACAGCTCCTCGCCAGCAATAGAACAAAGCTGGAAGGAGAATGACTTTAACGAGCTGACAGAAGCAGGCTTCAGAAGCCTGAAGTGGTGTTTGGTTTTCTGTCTTTGTGATAGTTTGCTCAGAATGATGGTTTCCAGCTGCATCCGTGTCCCTGCAAAGGAACTCATCTTTTTTAATGGCTCATAGTATTCCCTGGTGTGTATGTGACACATTTTCTTAATCCAGTCTATCATTGATGGACATTTAGGTTGGTTCCAAGTCTTTGCTATTGTGAATAGTGTCACAATAAACATACGTGTGCATGTGTCTTTATAGTAGCATTATTTATAATCCTGTGGGTATATACCCAGTAATGGGATCGCTAGGTCAAATGGTATTTCTAGTTCTAGATCCCTGAGGAATTGCCACACTGTCTTCCACAATGGTTGAACTAGTTTGCACTCCCACCAACAGTGTAAAAGCGTTCCTATTTCTCCACATCCTCTCCAGCATCTGTTGTTTCCTGATTTTTTAATGATCACCATTCTAAAGGGTGTGAGATGGTATCTCATTGTGGTTTTGATTTGCATTTCTCTGATGACCAGTGATGATGAGCATTTTTTCATGTGTCTCTTGGCTGCATCAATGTCTTCTTTTGATAAGTGTCTGTTCATTTACTTTGCCCACTTTTTGATGGGGTTGTTTTTCTCTTGTAAATTTATTTAAGTTCTTTGTAGGTTCTGGATATTAGCCCTTTGTCAGATGGATAGATTGCAAACATTTTCTCCCATTCTGTAGGTTGCCTGTTCACTCTGATTATAGTTTCCTTTGCTGTGCAGAAGCTCTTTAGTTTAATTAGATCCCATTTGTCTATTTTGGCTTTTGTTGCTGTTGCTTTTGGTGTTTTGTTTTAGTCATGAAATCCTTGCTCATGCCTATGTCCTGAATGGTATTGCCTAGGTTTTCATCTAGGGTTTTTATGGTTTTAGGTCTATCATTTAAGTCTTTAAATCATCTGAGTTAATTTTTGTATAAGGTGTAAGGAAGGGATCCAGTTTTCAGCTGTCTACGTATGGCTAGCCAGTTTTCCCAGCACCATTTATTAAATAGGGAATCCTTTCCCTGTTGCTTGTTTTTGTCAGATTTGTCAAAGATCAGATGGTTGTAGATGTGTGGTGTTATTTCTGAGGCCTCTATTCTGTTCCATTGGTTTATATATCTGTTTTGGTACTAGTACCATGCTGTTTTGGTTACTGTAGCCTTGTAGTATAGTTTGAAGTCAGGTAGCATGATGCCTCCAGCTTTGTTTTTTTTGCTTAGGATTTTCTTGGCAATGCAGGCTTTTTTTTTGGTTCCATATAAACTTTAAAGTAGTTTTTTCCATTTCTGTGAAGAAAGTCATTGGTAGCTTGATGGGGATGGCATTGAATCTGTAAATTCCCTTGGGCAGTATGGCCATTTTCTCAGTATTGATTCCTCCTGTCCATGAGCATGGAAGGTTCTTCAATTTGTGTGTGTCCTCTTTTATTTCATTGAGTAGTGGTTTGTAGTTCTCCTTGAAAAGGTCCTTCACATCCCTTGTAAGTTGTATTCCTAGGTGTTTTATTCTCTTAGTAGCAATTGTGAATGGGAGTTCACTCATGATTTGGCTTTCTGTTTGTCTGTTATTGGTGTCTAGGAATGGTTGTGATTTTTGCACATTGATTTTGTATCCTGAAACTTTGCTGAAGTTGCTTATCAGCTTAAGGAGATTTTGGGCTGAGACGATGGTGTTTTCTAAATATACAATCATGTCATCTGCAAACAGGGACAATTTGACTTCCTCTTTTCCTAATTGAATACCCTTTATTTCTTTGTCTTGCCTGGTTGCCCTGGCCAGAACTTCCAACACTATGTTGAATAGGAGCGGTGAAAGAGGGCATCTCTGTCTTGTGCCAGTCTTCAAAGGGAGTGCTTCCAGTTTTTGCCCATTCAGTATGATATTGGCTGTGGCTTTGTCATAAATGGCTCTTAGTATTTTGAGAGACGTTCCATCAATACCTAGTTTATTGAGAGTTTTTGGCATAAAGTGCTGTTGAATTTTGTTGAAGGCCTTTTCTGCATCTATTGAGATAACCATGTGATTTTTGTCATTGGTTCTGTTCATGTGATGGATTATGTTTATTGATTTGTGTACGTTGAACCAGTCTCGCATCCCAGGGATGAAGCCAACTTGTTCATTGTGGATAAGTTTTTTGACGTGCTGCTGGATTCGGTTTGCCAGTATTTTATTGAAGATTTTTGCATCAATGTTTATCAGGGATATTGGTCTAAAATTCTCTTTTTTTTGTTGTGTCTCTGCCAGGTTTTGGTATCAGGATGATGCTCACTTCATAAAATGGGTTAGGGAGGTTTTCCTCTTTTTCTATTGATTGGAATAGTTTCAGAGGGAATGGTACCAGTTTCTCTTTGTACTTCTGGTAGAATTTGGCTGTGAGTCCATCTGGTCCTGGACTCATTTTGGTTGTTAGGCTGTTATTGCCTCAATTTTAGAGCCTGTTATTGGTCTATTCAGAGACTCAGCTTCTTCCTGGTTTAGTCTTGGGAGGGTGTATGTGTCTAGGAATTTATCCATTTCTTCTAGATTTTCTAGTTTATTTGCATAGAGGTGTTTATAGTATTCTCTCATGGTAGTTCTGTGGGATTGGTGGTGATATCCCTTTAATCATTTTTTTATTGTGTCTATTTGATTCTTCATCTTTTCTTTATTCCTTATTAGTCTTGCTAGCAGTCTACCAATTTTGTTGATCTTTTCAAAAAACCAGCTCCTGGATTCACTGGTTTTTTTGAAGGGTTTTTTTTTTTTTTGTCTCTATCTCCTTCAGTTCTGCTCTGATCTTAGTTTTTTCTTGCCTTCTGGTAGCTTTTGAATTTATTTGCTCTTGCTTCTCTAGTTCATTTAATTGTGATGTTAGGGTGTCAATTTTAGATCTTTCCTGCTTTCTCTTGTGAGCATTTAGTGCTACAAATTTCCCTCTACACACTGCTTTAAGTGTGTCCCAGAGATTCTGGCACGTTGTGTCTTTGTTCTCAATGGTTTCAAAGAACATCTTTATTTCTGCCTTCATTTCGTTATGTACCCAGTAGTCATTCAGGAGCAGGTTGTTCAGTTTCCATGTAGTTATGCAGTTTTTGGTGAGTTTCTTAATCCTGAGTTCTAGTTTGATTGCACTGTGGTTTGAGAGACAGTTGTTGTGATTTCTGTTCTTTTACATTTGCTGAGGAGTGCTTTACTTCCAACTATGTGGTCAGTTTTGGAATAAGTGTGATGTAGTGCTGAGAAGAATGTATATTCTTTTGATTTGGGATGGAGAGTCCTGTAGCTGTCTATTAGATCTGCTTGGTGCAGAGCTGAGTTCAAGTCCTGGATATCCTTGTTAACTTTGTTAATTTGAATGTTTTTTCACGGTTTTTAGCTTCCTTGCAATGGGTTCGAACATCTTCCTTTAGCTCAGAGAAGTTTGTTATTACCGATCTTCTGAAGCCTGCTTCTGTCAGCTCGTTAAAGTCATTCTCCTTCCAGCTTTGTTCTATTGCTGGCGAGGAGCTGTAGTCCTCTGGAGGATAAGAGGCGCTCTGGTTTTTAGAATTTTCAGCTTTCCTGCTCTGGTTTCTCCCCATCTTTGTGGTGTTATCTACCTTTGGTCTTTGATGTTGGTGACCTACAGATGGGGTTTTGGTGTGGATGTCCTTTCTGTTGATGTTGATGCTATTCCTTTCTGTTTGTTAGTTTTCCTTCTAACAGTCAGGAACCTTAGCTGCAGGTCTGTTGGAGATTGCTGGAGATCCTCTCCAGACCCTGTTTGCCTGGGTATCACCAGCGGAGGCTGTAGAACAGCAAATATTGCAGAACAGTAAATATTGCTGCCTGATCCTTCCTCTGGAAACTTCATCCCAGAGGGGCACCCACCTGTATGAGGTGTCAATTAGCTCCTGTTGGGAGGTGTCTCCCAGTTAGGCTACATGGGGGCCAGGGACCCACTTGAGGAGGCAGTCTGTTTGGTCTCCAAGCTCAAACACCATTTTGGGAGAACCACTGTCTTCAGAGGTGTCAGAAAGGTATGTTTAAGTCTGCAGAAGTTTCTGCTGCCTTTTGTTCAGCTATGCCCTGCCCCCAGAGGTGGGGTCTACAGAGGCAGCAGGCCTTTCTGAACTGTGGTGGGCCCCACCCAGTTCAAGTTTCCTGGCCACTTTGTTTACCTACTCAAGCCTCGGCAGTGGCGGACGTCCCTCCCACTTGCTAGTGCTGCCTCGCAGGTCAATCTCAGACTGTTGCACTATCAGTGAGCAAGGCTCCGTGGGCATGGGACCCGCCAATGGGTTATAATTATACCCGCCATGGATATAATCTTCTGGTGTGCCATTTGCTAAGACTGTTGCAAAAGCACAGTATTTGGTGGTTGGGGGAGTGGGTGTCCCATTTTTCCAGGTACCATCTGTCACGGCTTCCCTTGGCTAGGAAAGGGAAATCCCCCGACCCCTTGCACTTTGTGAGGTGATGCCCTGCCTTGCTTCAGCTCACCCTCCGTGGGCTGCACCCACTGTCCAATCAGTCCCTGTGAGATGAACCAGGTACCTCAGTTGGAAATGCAGAAATCACCAGTCTTCTGCGTCAATCACGCTGGGAGCTGCAGCTTGGAGCTGTTCTTATTCAGCCATCATGGAATGGACAGATCCATAAGTTTTATAATGCATGCCTGTGTGTTGATTTGTGTTGCTTTGGAGTTGCTTTAACATCCAAACGAAAGATTCATGACCATATTATCGGTGAGCTTTTAAAAAATCTCGTATTGATTTATAGGAAATTGATAAGCTTTGAGGTAGTCTGTAAAATTATTTTTAACCCCCCCCCTTTTTTTTTTTACAATAACTTCCTGGCACTTGATTATATAAGGCTCTTGCTGCTTATGATAGATGGTTGCTCCTCACATATGATTGCATAATTAACCTTTTCTCCCAGGCTTTTAACGTCCAAGAAAATGTTCTCTTCATACCAGTACTGTAGTTCCACTGGAAAGTGCTGTGGGTGAGCTGGGGATTTTTCCTTTGGTGTTGGAATTTGCCCTAGTAATTCTGCCTTCTTTGGAATTCTGTGAGTTCTGTGAGAAGGCAGATAATCATAGTGGTGTATGACCAAGCACTCACCTTTTATCTTTAACTCTCAAAAGAAATTGTTCTTCAGAAAGAAATGTCAAAATGACATTATTAATGAGAAAAACTAGTCATGAGTTTTAGACTCTCTAGGAATGTAAACATGTTTAATAAAAGCTGGCGACACCTTCTTGGTCTGCTGTTACTGGAAAGGCTGCTTGATTTCCTTCCCTGTGTTTTTCTGGTCTTGAGATTTCCAGTGCTTTCTGAAGATCCAGGACTGCTGTACAAATGGGAAAAGCCAGACTGTTATCTTGAACCTCTCTTTTTGAAACCTCTATCTGATAAGACAAAAATATTGCAAGTCATTGTAGTTACTTGTTTGGTTTGTCACTGGAATTCCAAATATTTGCCTGGTGGTTCATGGACATGTAAATTTTGGGATACGTTACTATCGTTTCGGGTATACGTTCTGTAAAATAAGTTATTAACCCAGTGATTGTGAACTAGATCTTCCAAAAGTTCTATCTCCTGTCATTGTATGTTGTATTAAAAATTATTATAATTAGAGATTTTTTAAAAACTCTTAGAAAATAAAAGTATACAGCTGTGAAAATTCTGTTTGGGTAATTTTTAAAAAAATTTATTTTAGGTTCAGAGGTACACGTGCAGGTTTGTTATATAGGTAAACTGTGTGTCATGGGGGTTTGGTGTACTGATTATTTCATCATGTTTGGGTAATTTTTATGTTTTTTTAAGTGTATTTTTATCCTTGTGTCTACATTACTGTGCTTCCTTTTTTATTAAAGAAGAGTTGGATGTATCTTACTTTGGCTTTATGTTTAAAGTGAAACAGTAAATTGAAAGACAGGTTTTAACAGGTCATGGTATGTCAATGATAGAACCTAGAAATTAGCAGAAAAATTCGGGAAACCAATTATAGAAAGCGGAAAAATAATACATACCATAACTTGTGTTAGGTAATGTATAGTATGGAGTCTTTGAATTTCAATAAAGTATGTCAAAGTAGAGTTCATTTTCCCTTCTGTTGGGAGAACTGATAATCCACCTACCCATTTGCCTTCCTGCCTTTCTTAGTTGTCTTTCTTTCTTTTTCTTTTATTCTGCCTAACTCCAGAAAAGATTTGGGGTCTATATAAGTAAGTTTTGGAAAATGAAATACATGAGGAGGAAGGGAAATGAAGGGAAATTGGGTACACTCTGTTAGTACCTACATTTAAATTCTATGAGGTTGCTTGAAGATGGATGGATCTGTGTGTGAGCTCCCTGAGAGCAAGTCTGTTGTCTATGGTGTGATTAATCTTTTTTCAACCTAACTGTGATATAGTCACTGCCCTGCATAGGAAATGTCAGTGGCTCTCTATCACGTCTATTTAAGGTATACAAGGACCCGTACCCTTTTCAGGCTTATCTTATTTTTCTCCTCAGTGAACCTCACTCTGTTCAACATGTGGAGCTGCTTGCCTTCCCCAGGTCCAATTTTCCTGCTTGGAGGCCTTTGAATGAGCCTTCCTCACCACTGGGAGTGCCCTGTTTACTTGCCTTCAACACCCAGCTCCTACTTCATTCTTCTGTGAGGCCTTCCTGGGTGACGCTGACATTTGTTACCTCTCTCAATTCTGGAACTACTGACATTTGTCACCTCTCTCAATTCTGGAACTTATCTCTTAGTACTGGGGTTGTCTTCTCTAATAGGCTGACCTTTTTGAGGGCAAGGAACATCTAAGTACCTTTTTTGGGGGTATATAGAGCAAAGCAGTTGGCAGCTGTATTTATGGTTGCTCTCTTAGTTAAATAATATACTGCCTCGCACACAAAAGGAGCCAAATAAATGAAGAATAAAGGGCACTTTGTGAGGAGGCTGATTATAGTGGTGCTGGGGGTTTGGAATTGGGGAGGAGGGAAGCAGTTGAATATACCTGAGCAAAACCAAACTGCTTCATATGTGTCATGAATCATGTCCCTTTTCTTTTTGCTTACTCATTTGTTGACTTTTGGTTCTTTACACCTCTAGTGCTATCCTCTGAACTTTTTCTTTTCTTTTCTCTTTTCTCCTTTTCCTTTCCTTTCCTTTCTCTTTCCCTTTTCTTTTGCCTTTTCCCTTTTCCTTTTCGCCTTTTCCCTTTTCCTTTTCCTTTCCTTTCCCATTTCTGACGGAGTCTCACTCTGTCACTCAGGCTAGAGTGCAGTGGCACCATCTTGGCTCACTGCAACCTCCACCTCCCTAATCCAAGCAATTCGCCTGCCTCAGCCTCCTGAGTAGCTGGGATTACAGGCACACGCCACCACGCTGGCTAATTTTTTTTTTTTTTTTTTTTGTATTTTTAGTAGAGACAGGGTTTCACTATGTTGGTCAGACTGGTCTCGAACTTCTGACCTCAGGCAATCCGCACGCCTTGGGCTCCCAAAGTGCTGGGATTACAGGCGTAAGCACTGCCCCCGGTCCCTCTCTTTCTAAGGTGGCTTGTCTATTCATTGAACAACAAACATTGCAATAGGGTAGTCATTGTTTACAAGACTTGTGGTTTCATGTTGAGTTCTCTAAATGTGGGGAAGTCACTAAGTTTGGCTCTCCTTCAGCTAGCACAGTGGTGGAAGCAGACCTAACACCCTTTTTTCTTTTAGTAACTTGAACTTCTCCCTGTTGCAATGCTTATAAACCAACTCTCTCTGCAAAACAAATGTGTACTGTAGTTAAGAATAGTGGAAAGAGTAAAAGGATTTTTAATTGTGGTTAAGCAGGAAATTGTTTTAAGTTAGTTTAGAATTCATTGATCCAACATTCTTTATACTTTTAAAAATTAATACAGTTTTGCATACTGTATAATTAGCAGTAACTTTTTAATATACTACGTTTCTGAGGACCTTCAGTAAAATACATAGAAAGGAAAACAGCCGGCCTAAAATTTGTGACTTTTTAATCTGTATACCTTTTCAATTCCTCTTATTTAAAGTGATGGACTAATAAATATTGTAATGTAATGGTTCAAGTCTTTATAAAGATTAAATTAGGATCTTAAACTTTCTGTGTGTCTCCATTAAAGATGTGTTTTTGGCTTCATTATTTGACAGTGTTGTGTTATGGCATTTGATGGAGAACAGGATCTCTTACTTTGGAATATATCTGGTCAAATGGGGCTCCTTTCATATTTGCCCAGGAAGCTCATTTTTCTAAAGATTATGGAAAGAACAGATGTGGAGCAGGCAAGCGCTGCATGTCTTTCATTCAGAGCTCTCTGAGGAACTGCCTTGGGTAGGCTTTTGTTTGTCACACACATAACAAGTATGTCTTTACCCTGAATGATGCAATAGTCTAGCCTCCTGTGGGGTATCGTCCACTGACAATGACACCATAATGCATTAGTTGATTGCAAACTCTCTGAATCCATAGGGACTGCCCCAGTCCAAATGAGTGACTAATTCTTAAACTACAGGGTAAAGCTGAGGTCCTAGGGGAGGAGGGACGTGTTAAGGTTTGACTGTTTATTTTGCTTATTATAACTTCAGGATCATTAAGGAAATGTTTATATCCTGTTGGGGTTCTGTGTTCTTAACCACTATATGAGGATAAAGATGCTTTGGTCTTTTTGCTTCTGCCTCCCTTATATTTCTTTCCATTCACTACCCTCCCTCTCCTAAGGAAAAATGGTGTTCACATTCATTGGGTCTGAATAAACCCATATGTCTTTGCTTTGAATATTTTACTACCTTATCTGTTTATCTATTAATGAGAAATTACACAAATGCATATTTGAAGTTATTAGCAAAAGCCCAAGGACTTAAACACAGCTCTGGAAACACCTGTCATCTATCTTTTATTTAGTAAATCTCCCCTTGTCCCAGATTCCTCATTTGGAAAATGTGTCATGAATTTGTTATGTTGGTATCATGAAAGATGTAATTGTAAAAGAGATAGTAAAGTATCACATATTCATTTAGAATGATCACTGATAAATTTGTGCTTTTTTTCTCTCAACCATGACCTGTAACTATCCTTTTTTGAATGTCACAAAAATCTCATGTCTATAAGCCTTTCCACACTGATGAGATGGAGGCCTAAAGCCATCATCTCCCAGCTCTGTCACAATTTCCAGATTTGTCTGTGTCTGTAGGTTGCTCACTTTTGAGCACATAGAATTATGCCATCCTTTTCAAATTACATGTTAGCTCCCTACTTTATCCCACCCCCAGTAGTGAGCACATTAGTTGCCTTGCTTCATCTTTTGGTGTGTTTTCACACGGTTTGTCATGCCAGCATTTCTTCTGAGCAACCCTCCCAACCACACATACACACACACACACACACACACACACACACACACACACACACTCTTAACCTATGGACATTTGCTGTTGTAAATTCATTACATATGGTGCAATGAAAATATTTGCTCTGTGTGTCTTTCTGGACCTTGTACTAGCAACCTTGTCGTGTCATTTTTGTCAAGTGATTTTCTTAGTTTTTTTTTTTTCCCCCCAAATCAGCCATGTCACTGATAAGATTGATGAGTATGAGAGATTGATCATTTTACGTTTTCCATCCTGTCACCATACAAGAGGTTGTATTTGGTAACCAGATTAGATGAAAGAGTGTCAGAACTCAATGGGCTGTATAACATGTGGCAGTTAGCAGAGTAAATTGGAAAGAATAAGAATACCAGAAGGAGCCAAGAAATACCTATTAGAAACCCCCATCTGCCCTAACTAACTTTGGGCCTTTGAGAACAAGTTACTTTATCTCTCTGGATGTCAGTTTTCTATCTTGTATTAGTTTCCTGTGGCTGCTGTAACAAATTGCCACACACTTGGTGGCCTAAAACAAAAGAAATGTATTTTTTCACAGTTCCAGAAGCCAGAAGTCCAAAATCAGTTTCACTGGGCTATTTTAAATGAAGGTATCAGTAGGACCTTGCTCCCCACAAAGATGGGCTCAAATGAAGGTATCAGTAGGACCTTGCTCCCCACAAAGACTCCAGGGGACAATCTGTTTATTTTCTCTTCTAGCATCTGGTGGCTGCTGGCATTCCTTGGTTTGTGACTGTATCACTCCAGTCTTTGCCTTTGGGGTCACATTGCCTTCTTTTGCGTGTGTATCATATCTCCTCCTCCTTCACTCTTATATGCATATGTGTGATTGTATTTTGGGACCACCTGGATAATCTGAGATAATCTCCCCATCTAAGAACCTTTAAGCACATCTGGGAAGTCCTTTTTTGCCCTAAGAGGTAACATTCACAAGTTCTAGGGATAAGGATGTGGGTATCTTTTGAGAGGTCATTATTCAGCTACTGCACATCTGAAATAATTTCTGAAGTCACACTGGCTTGGCTTGTAATTGCTATTCATTTCATTCATTTGTTCATTCACCAAACTTTTATTTCATGCCTAATATGTGCCAGACACTGTTCTAGGCTTTAGGAATAACCCACTGATCATGCCTTTAGTAAATTCATTATATTGTGGTGAGATTACCATACAGAATAAATGCTAAAATAAAGATAAAAGGGACAATTTAGACTATTGGATTAATTCTTTGTATGTCTCCTTTTGCACAGTTCTAGAGCACAAGCCACCACCATGCCTTAGTACTTGTAAATCATTTTAGTAACTATAAGGATTATGTGTAGCCTGTGGACCAGAAAGTATTTTACAGAGGACAAAACACGTATCAGCTTAAATTCAATTCAGATGAATATATTGAGTACCAAAAAAAGTTTAGGCCTCCACCACAATTATACAATTTTTATGAACGCTGGCTGCACATCAGCATCAATAGCAGCCCTTTACAAACTACTCATACCTGTCCCCTGACCCCGCCTTGTGCTTGGTTCTGGGTGGAGCCCAGGGGTCCTTTAAAAAAAATCTTATTAGCGGATTCTTAGATGCTGAGAGCACTGAACAGAGAGAACCTGTGGTCTAAAGAATAGGAAAACCAAATACAAGGGTACTGGTACAAATGCAAGTCAAAATGCTGTAAGTTTTATTAGGATATATAGAAACAAAATAATTTGGATACTCAGAGGAAAATGAGATCACATCTGGCTCAAGGGAAATTTGAATACAGAAGCATTTGAAATGTCCTTGATTGATGTGTAAAATTTCAACAGGCATTGATTGGGGGAGGGTGGAGGAAAGGGAATCCACAGAGGTCTGGAGTAGGGGAAAAGGTGTGTGTCATGGCCAGCAGCAGGGCCCAGGAGCCAAGATCTAGGCACCAATTCTCTCTCCTTTTGCTGAGACTTTCTGGCCTGGAAACTTGAAGAGCTTGAGAATTCTAAATTTAAATCTGGTCTTCTAGGTCATTGTGCAGGTATATTTTTTCAAGGCACCTGTATTTTATTTGACAGGTGATAGGTTGATTTATACTTTTAAAAAATTTAGAAACATGATTTCTGGGCTTCCGTTTGTACTCTTGGTCTATGTCCTACAAGTATTAGGAGCAGGCTTCTGTGGGGGAAATAAAAAGGGAGAGGAATGTTTTAAAGTGTTTCAAAAGAATAGCCAATATGTGATGACTGACTGGAAAACAGACAAACACAGTGGGAGGTAACGAAGGTAATTTAGAAGTTCAAGAACGACAGTCGAGTTAGTGGGAGTGAGAGATATTGATGGAAAAGATAGCTAGCGTTTGTTCAATTTTTCTCACAAGCCAGAGGCTTTCACTGCATTTTCTTTATGTCAGTGAATTACTTTCATAAGCCTTGGGGTAGGTACTATTCTTATCCCATTTTACAGTCAGGGAAATTGAGACTTTGAGAGGTTAGTTATCTTGCTCTATCAAGGTCTCACAGTAAATCTAGCACTTGGATCCAGGTGCCTTAATTCTAGAGTTTGTGTTGTTAACCACAGTTCTGCTAGTTGTCAGGAGACTGGCTTGAGACTAAGGTTGATGAAGAGTAGTTGAATTCAAAGATAGGAATTTAAGAATCATAAGAAGAGAGGTCACAGTCAAAAACTCGTGTAGTATCAAATCAGCAAGCATCACCTTATCAATTAAAAGAAGGAAGAAAGAGAGGAGAGTAGAGGGACAAGACTAAACATCACTGAAGCTTTCAGGGCAGTATCTTATACCTGTTTATGGCTGCCAGTCACTTAACATGTGGTTCATTTTTTTTAAAAAAGTCCTTGAATATTTAAGTAAACAAATGAACCAATCCCTCAATCCTGAGTTTTTCTACCTGTGCTTCAGATTCTACATACATACTAATTACGATGGCTAGAAGGAGACAAATCTAAAGAATTTCCTCAACTTTTGCTGCCTGTTTTTGTGACCCTGAGTCAGTTTCAAATACTTGGGGACCTTCCTTCCTTAGATTCCATTTTTTTCACCTTATTCCATCTTTTCCCCCACAGAAGATGGCTGCTTTTGGAAAGTTTTCCTAGCATGAGAAGATTGGCAGAACAGTTCACTATTTTTATCATTTTAAACAGTTTTTTTTTTAGTTTAAATTTTTAATTTTTCTGTAGAGATGGGTGTCTTGCTATGTTGCCTAGGCTGATCTCAAAATCTTGGCCTCAAGAGATCCTCCTGCTTTGGCCTCCCAAAGTGTTATAATTACAGGTGTGGGCCATCACACCTGGCCATTTTAAACAGTTTGTAAACTAAGATATTAAAGTGACAATACATAAATGGTAAAGTGTCCTGGGCTGCTGAGTGTCTTTCTCCTACCCTCCTCTTCGAGTGCCCTAAAACTTTTTTCATTCTACCATTCTCACAATGAGTATGCATAAAAAGTCACTATTAAATAATCCAGGAAAATAAAACTATTGCCTTTAAAATATATAAATTATAAATTTTTTTTGTTACCTGTCATTGCAGGTTGAGTATTCCTTATCTGATATGCTTGGGACCAGAAGTGTTTTAGAGTTTGTATTTGGATTTTGGAATATTTGCATATAAATAATGAGCTATCAGCCAGGCACAGTGGCTCGTGCCTATAATCCTAGCACTTTGGGAGGCTGAGGCAGGCAGATCACCTGAGGTTGGACGTTCGAGACTAGCCTGACCAACATGGAGAAACCCCATCTCTACTAAAAATACAAAATTAGCTGGACGTGGCGGCACATGCCTGTAATCCCAGCTACTTGGGAGACTGAGGCAGGAGAATTGCTTGAACCCGGGAGGCTGAGGTTGCAGTGAGTCAAGATCACTCCATTGCACTCCAGCATGGGCAACAAGAGTGAAACTCCATCTCAAATAAATAAATAAATAAATAAATAAATAAATAAATAAATAGATAGTGAGCTCTCTTGGGGATGAGACCCAAGTCTAAACATGAAAGTAATTTATGTTTCATACCTACCATATGCAAATAGCCTGAAGGTAATTTTATTCAATATTTTAAATAATTTTATGAATGAAACAAAATTTGTATGCCTGAGGTCAGGTGAGGAATTTCCACATGCGGCATCATGTGGGTGTTCAAAAAGCTTCAGATTTTGGAACATTTTGGATTTCAGATTTTCAAAATAGGGATGTTTCACAATCAGAATCCAGCATATTCATTTGAAAGGTGTAGGATATTGAATAACAGCTATATAGTTGTGTCAGATATTTTATGTTATAGTACTGTATTTTTTTTGTGCTCTTGTATCAGAGTCACGTTTTTATTAAGATTTATAATTTATACCTAATCTCTTAAAAATACTGCAGAGCTTGCCTTAGTCTGTATCCTGCATGTGCTGTTTTTTTTTTCTAGTACTGTAATTGAGTTGCTATGTAAAATATGGTCTGCCTACGTAATTCTTCCCACCTGACTTTATTAGGAACATTAGTAGAATAGCAATATCACAGAATGTTTGATTAGAATCATGGGAAATCAAACTAATTTGCACTAAAGGTCAAGACTGGCTTTCAAAGCAAGTTATTTTTATGGTTAGAAGTAAAACAACTTTATTTACAGACAGCGATCGAGGCAAAAGAAGGCCATTTGTTATTTGAAAGACATCAGGAAAGCCATTGATTCTCGATTTGGACTATACATTAAAATAACCTGGAGAACTAAAAACGAAAACAAAAAATCTGAACCAGGATCACCACTTCAATGATATTGACTTAATTTGACTTTTATGAGGCTTAGGCATGAGTATTCATTAAACCTCCAAGGTAATTATAATGTGCAACTAAAGTTGAGAACCACTATTAAAGCAAGCATCAGGAAAGCACAAAGAGCAGGATAAAGTAAATATAAAATCCTTACCATTTAGGAGATGACATATCCTTTCTAAAAGAGGAAATATTGTCTAATTAGTTATGAAAACTAAACTTTTAGTTCTATGTTGAAAAGGGACAGATTAATCTCATTTAAATATTGTTACAAGCATAGGTAAGAGTACATAAATCTATACTTTTTAAAAAGTCCCCTTTTTCCCCTTTGTATTTAAACTCGCTTATCTTCTTATATTCAAGATTATTAAATCTCAGCTATGGGCCTCGTTTTCCCCTACCTCCACATTGTTCCAATTTATAAATTGAAGCTGTACATTAATTTCCAAATGAATGATTTAAAATCAACGGAATAAATGGGGCACTTGCAATCAATGAAAAAATCCAGCGATTATGTCGGGCGTTTTTTTCTCCATAAGGAAAGCATGATTAGTCTTGCAAAATGGTATTTTGTCACTTTGTGCAAGTATCTTGATCATTCTGGGCCTATGTTGCTTTTTCTATAAAACTGGGATATCACATATTGCTGAATTGCAGTGACCATTTATTGAGTGTTCATTGTATTTCAGGTTCTAAGTGTATTAAGTTCTTTATATGTGATATCTCATTTCATCAGAGTGAAAACACTATGGAGTAAGGACTATTTTCTAAAATCCTATTCTGAAGATGGAAAACCAAGCCTCAGAGACTTGCCTAGCTAGGTTAACATGTCTAAAGTTATGTTTCTTATTATCAACTGGGCCAGGATCTGAATTTAGACAGTCCAACACCATAGCCAGTGGTAACAAGGTAGTACTAACCCTCTGTCGAGACAAATTTTTCTTTTTAGCTGACTGGTTAAGACTAAAATTAAAACTTGTACCTTCTTTACAGGGACATTTTCCAGAAAGATGATCTTGATATTTCCCAACTGAACAACAGATTTTTCTGTTGAAGCTAACAAGGAACAGGTGCACTGCTGGCGTTGGCATCCGCCTCTGGCACCGGACTTGTGGTAGGATGGTGCTCTCTGGTGCTGGTTGGGTTTTAAGGAAGGAGCATTACACTGAAAAATTCCCAAAGTCGGCCGGGCGCGGTGGCTCAAGCCTGTAATCCCAGCACTTTGGGAGGCCGAGGCGGGCAGATCACGAGGTCAGCAGATCGAGACCATCCTGGCTAACACGGTGAAACCCTGTCTCTACTAAAAAATACAAAAAAAAAAAAACCTAGCCGGGCGAGGTGGCAGGCGCCTGTAGTCCCAGCTACTCGGGAGGCTGAGGCAGGAGAATGGTGTAAACTTGGGAGGCGGAGCTTGCAGTGAGCTGAGATCCGGCCACTGCACTCCAGCCTGGGCGACAGAGCGAGACTCCGTCTCAAAAAAAAAAAAAAAAAAAAAAAAAAAAAATTCCCAAAGTCCATAAGACTCTGCCCCACTCTTCACTTCCAAATCTTAGAGAAAACTTCGGGTGGGGGGAAAACAGAAGAGAGCTTGTCTGGATTAACGTGAATTGGCTTGAGGAATGTCAGGAGTGGGAAGCCGGGTAAATTTGTGGTCAGAAGACCTTAATTAAATTCCTGGCTCTCCTCTTCATGCCCTGAAAGTCACTCAACTTTTCTGAATCTCAGTTTTCTCATCTTTAAAATAGAAATGGTGATGTGGTAATTGAATTCCATACTTAAAAGGACAGATAATCAAATAAGATAATGTACTGTAAAAACTCTAAATAAAGCATAAGAAGGTTTTGAAAACTGTTAATGTTAACAAAAGCAGATTTTTATTTTCTAATTGGAAGACTTTATCTTTTTAACATGCAGAATAAAAGTAAAACAATGTTTACTCTACAAAACTACTTGAACTAGAATGCCCTTCTGGTATACTTGGACTGACTTTTACTTCCCCCAAGTGCTCAAAACCCCTATGCATTTAAGCAACTTCCAGGTGTACCAGTTACTGCCTAATGGGCAAATCCCATGATCTTTTCTCAGTCTTCATAGAATTATAGCAGTAGTAATTTATTATTCAGTAAATGTACATTGAGTACCTACTATGTCCCTGAAATGGGTTTAAGGTCATTGGAAATACAAGTCAGTGAAAATAAAGGCAGGCAAAAACAAAATTGCCTATTAAGTACCTAATGTGGACAAAGTGTTACATATAATATCATTGAATCTTTACAGCAATCCTGTGACATAGGTTTTACTGGCATTACTTATAAATGAGGATACTGAGGGTCAGAGACTTCAAGAGGCATGTCTGGCACATCCTAGCAAAGAGAAAAGTAGAACTGGGATTAAAATCCTATTCTATCTTCTTTTCTAGAAAGTGGTTTTTCTTGTGACCATTTATATGTTACTTCATTAACTCATACTTCACTCAGTCTAGTCCTTTGACTTTCTTCTTTCTATGAACATCACAGATATTTTCTTAGCCACCTGTGGTTAAAACCATGGCACCATCTTTAGAACTCTTACTCTATTCTCCTCCACATCAAATCTGTTTCAATGTTAATGAACTTTATCTTCCATTTTTGTTGCCAATCTTGAGCACTTATTACTTCTTGCTACTACTCTTGTGCTAGACTTACAACTAGTCTACTTTCCCTCTCCACTCCATTCAGCCTAATCCATACAGTGTTGCCTAGTGAATCTTACTAAAGTACAAATCTAGTTATGTCACTTCTCGAAAATCTTCCATGGCTTGTCATGGCCTGCCATGGCCTACAGAAATTGTTGGTAATCACAAGGCATTCCTACTGTCAAGGGTATAGGGCAAACCATATTTTTAGCCTTCTCCTTCAGTGTGCTTCTTCCTGTGCACAAAATTCATGTTTCCCAGGCTTGTCTGATAAGAATCACCTGGGGCTTAAGTAATTTGTAGATTCAATGGTATTCCCATCAAAATACCATTAACATTCTTCACAGAGGTAGAAAAAGCTATTTTAAATTTCATAGGGAATCAAAGACGACCCCGTATAGCCAAGACAATCCTAAGCAAAAATAACAAAGCTGGAGGCATCACGCTACTTGAATTCAAACTATACTACAAGGCTACAGTAACCAAAACAGCATGGTACTGATACCAAAACAGATATATAGATCAATGGAGCAGAACAGAGTCCTCAGAAATAGCACACACATCTGCAACCATCTGATCTTTGGTAAACCTGACAAAAACAAGCAATGGAGAAAGGATTTCCTGTTTAATAAATGGTGTTGGGAAAACTGGCTAGCCATATGCAGAAAATTGAAACTGGACCCCTTCCTTACACCTTATACAAAAATTAACTCAAAATGGATTAAGGGCTGAAATGTAAAACCCCAAACCATAAAAACCCTAGAAGAAAACCTAGGCAATACCATTCAGGACATAGGCATGAGAAAAGACTTCCTGACAAAAATGCCGAAAGCAATTGCGACAAAAGCCAAAATTGACAAAAGGGATCTGTTTAAAGAGCTTCTGCACAGCAAAAGAAACTGTCATCAGAGTGAACAGGCAACCTACAGAATGGGAGAAAATTCTTGCAATCTACCCATCTGATAAAGGTCTAATATTCAGAATTTACAGGAAACTTAAACATATTTACAAGAAAAAGACAACCCTATCAAAAAGTGGGCAAAGGTTATGAACAGACACTTCTCAAAAGAAGACATTTATGTGACCAGTGAACATATAAAAAAATCTCAACATCACTAATCATCAGAGAAATGCAAACAAAACCACAATTAGATACTATCTCATGCCAGTTAGAATTGCGATTATTAAAAAGTCAGGAAATAATAGATACTGGCGAGGCTGTGGAGAAATAGGAATGCTTTTATACTACTGGTGGGGATGAAAATTAGTTCAACTATTGTGGAAGACAGTATGGCGATTCTTCAAGGATCTGGAACCAGAAATACCATTTGACCCAGCAATCCCATTACTGGGTATATGTCCAAAGGAATATAAATCATTCTGCTATAAAGACAAATGTACATGTATGTTTATTGCAGCACTATTTACAATAGCAAAGACATGGAACCAACCCAAATGCCCATCAATGACAGACTGGCTTAAGAAAATGTGGTACATATACACCATGGAATATATACACAATGCATCCATACAAAGGAATGAGATCATGTCCTTCGCAGGAACAGGGATGAAGCTGGAAACCATCATCCTCAGCAAACTAACACAGTAACAGAAAACCAAATACTGCATGTTCTCACTCATAAGTAGAAGTTGAACATTGAGAATACATCACACAGAGAGGGGAACAACATACTCCAGGGCCTGTTGAGGGGTGGGGGGTGAGGGGAGGGAACTTAGAGGATGAATCAATAGGCGCAGCAAACCACCATGGCATATATACCTATATAACAAACCTGCACGTTCTGTACATGTGTCCTGTTTTGTTTATTTTTTGTTAGAAGAAATAAAGGAATCACCTGGAGCTCATTAATATGGGAGTTCCCAGGCCCCACTTGACCATACTGAGCCAGAATCCTCAAGGATTTACAGAGCCTTGTGGGGCATGGTAAGACTGGTGTTCCTCCCAGAGACCCAGAACACAGGTGCATGCCTGTGACCATCCTAGGTCTCTCACGAGCACTGTGTGTTGAGGAAGTCAGCCAGCATCACCTGATATGATGACACTTTGTCATATCTGAGACCTCCAAGTCACCCTTTCTCATACATTACTGAGGTGCAAACCAAGTGCCAAAAAACCCAAGACACATTAATTAAATTGAATCCTCCAAAGAATTGGTTTTCTCACATTTTTAAGAGCATGAGATATTTTTATGTGAGCACAAAGTGAAACACATAAAAAGATTTAACTTGTAAATAACTTTGTGTGTGTGTGTGTGTGTGTGTGTGTGTGTGTGTGTGTGTGTGTGTTTTGAGATAGAGTTTTGCTCTTGTTGCCCAGGCTGGAGTGCAGTGGCGTGATCTCGGCTCACTGCAACCTCTGCCTCCTGGGTTCAAGTGATTCTTCTGCCTCAGCCTTCCGACTAGCTGGGATTACAGGCGCCTGCTGGGATTACAGCCTGGCAAATTATTTTTTGTATTTTTAGTAGAGATGGGGTTTCACCATGTTGGCTAGGCTGGTCTCAAACTCCTGACCTCAGGTGATCCACCCATCTTACCCTCCCAAAGTGCTGGGATTACAGGCATGAGCCACCATGCCTGGCCATAAATAACTTGTTTAGCTCATACATGAATTGTCCAATTTTGGACTTGTATACATAGCTAGATATACATATATAATTGTATATAATTAAATATGTGTATATGTGTACATAAATGATTATGGGCATATGTGTTTGTGTGTTTGAATATATATGCATAGGGATAGGGATACACATGTACATGCATAGATGACTTGCCTTCACCAAAAATTATACAGATGTTTCTCAACTTACAATGGGGCTATATCCTGATAAAACCATTATCAGTCAAAAAATTGTACTTATAACCTGGCTTATAAAAAGACCCCCCAATATTGCAAGATAAAAGACGTTAACTGTAAGATTATGATGCAAGAGGAAAATAATGATCAGAAAATACGTAGGAGTGGAAAAAGTTTCTATAAAAATTTCTACACTACCGCTGAAATAGCTGTTAAATAGCATATTGAAATAAAGATTGGTGCTTTTCTCTCTTTCTTTTATTTTCCTGATTTTCACTCTTATTAAATAAAGTTACTCAGCTTTTGAAATCACTTTTATCATCTCACTATGTATTTACATATTTTTTTCTTCTCAGAAATTTGTTTGTACCAAATTCCTTTTAAATATTTAAATATTATGCATGTTTTACCTTTGTAAACTTCTACCTTTGTAAAACATGCAGAATATTATTTATCTCATGGATTTCACCCACTGTCAAATGTCTACTTCTCTATCACCAGTAAATACTTGAATATTATTAAGTGATAATATTTTTAGAATTACAGGCATCAAACTATAGTTGACTTTTGAACAACACAGGGGTTAAGGGTGCCATCCCCACCCCCAGTGGAAAATTCATGTACAACTTTTTGATTCCCTGAGAACTTAACCATTAATACCCCACTGTTGACTGGAAGCCTTACTGATAGCACAAACCAGTGATTAACACATTCTTTTATGTTGTATGTTTTATACACTGTGTTCTTACAATAAAGTAAGCTATACAAAAGAAAATGTTATTAAGAAAATCATAAGGAAGGGAAGATATATTGCCATTTATTAGCTGTGTGGGTGAAGAAAAGTTATTTAACTTGACTACACTCAGTTTATGCATTAAATAATCTTTGCAGACCTGGTAAGCACTGGATGAAATAATGTAATAAGACAAAAATGTGAAGGTTTTCTCCATAGTCTTATCACTCTGTATCATAATTTAATCATGTTTCTTTACACTGTTTCTCAATTCCTGAGAGAATGATTTTAGATAAACCCAGAGAACTCTCTTTGAATATCATTCTTTGTTTCAAACGTATTTCCCTGTGGCAGGAAGCGATAAACACACAAGGCATAGACAGCTAGTGACTGAAGAGGAAGTTAATGGTGTTTGTTTTTCCTCCAGAATTAGTAGTTCAGAAATTAAAAATAAAAATGTGGCTTGCCAAGTTTGTAAACTATACAGAATTCTTTGATTACAAGATGACAATGAATTTAATTTTTGTGACATTTGTATTTCTTTAATACTTATGAATTGAAATGTTTTTAAAACTTATAAATTTGCAGCTTTACATTCGGTAAACTATAATGATTAAAATATCCAAATCCATTAATTTCTTCCTTGTCCTGTAAACTTGAAAACTGAGAAAAGATTTAGAGGAAAGCATTTTGAAATCATTGACAAGCACAAATACTGTTAGACTGTATGTCAAGATTGTATTGCTGCCCTTGAGGAGACGTTATAGGTGCTTTTTAAGCTATGACGAGAAGACATAAACAAGGCCTTTCCCCAGCTATGTGCTGGAAAAAGAAACCTCAGTTGTGATTGTACAGTATTGCTTGACTCAAAAGTCAACTCATTTTCCACCAGGGATTCCTGTCCTGTCCATTCCTGGAAATGAGGTAGAATGAACCAGGGGGGGCTGTCACAGTAGAATGCGGCGATTTAGGAAAATCTACAAGTGACAGTAAATGCTATTCTAGAAAGTTATTATTTTTTTTTTATTTCAGGGAGCAAATCCTTTATATTTGGCAGGGATGATGCAACTTCTTAGTGGTGTCTTTCATTTAATTAAAATTAAGATTGATGTGGCTTGCTGCTGCTGCAAAATATCATTCTGACTTTTGCTTAGCTATTCAATGATTTGTAAATATTCAAATGCACTTTGTTATGGATAAAAGGGAGTTCCTTGGGTAGATGTTTAACTTTTATTGCAAAACCTCTTGTGTTCACTTATGTTGCCAGATTTGGTAGTAGTCATGCACCCTAGGAAAATCACTGGCAAAACAGTGGAGTGGAAAGGATCATGAGTATTTACTGTGAGGAGAAGGGAAGGTAAAGATGTTATAGGGGTTATATCATTTCACTTAGGAATTTGCTTTGGAAATGTCATTAAGGAAATAGTATGTGGGGGTGGTAGGTAGTTTTAGATTGTTTCTAAGTAAAATTACGATTTTTCTTTTAATGAACTGCAAAGAAATCATCTAGTCCAGTGCTCATGAAACCAATTTAGTAGGTTGCAATTCAACAATGGAATAGAATAGGCTACAATACAACATGCCAGAGTGCACACACATAGTACGATTTAGTGTTAATTTATGAGACTACATGAGTTTTATATAGATAAGCATGTTGCTATATATATGTGCAATGCATTTAATATGAAATGTATTTCTTATATGAGTAGCTGTTGAAAAGCTTAAAAGCCACTGATTGACTTTTTCTCCCATTTTACAGATGAGAGAGGCTGATTCCATTCTATTTGAGTGGGTCTCCTTGAGGCAGCTTATCTATCATCAGGTCTCTCTTGTTAAAATCTGTTTAATTACCTATGCATCTTTTACACTTTTTCACCTTTGCTCAAAAATTCCTATATTTTTGTGACCAGAAATTGGATTAAAGATGCTGATTCTGGGGAGATAATCTTTGCTGAGTCTCTAAGCACCATGTTGGGTGGGTAGTTGGTACTTGTAATACCAAGGGGAAAAGAACAGAGTATTTATAGCTCTCTGTAGAGATAAGATCAGTTATCTTAGGTAAAGTCAGGTGAAAAGGTGGAACAATAATACATTTCATCAATAGATTCAACCAAATAATCATTAGCTTCTACCATTTGTTTCAGTTCAGTTCAACAAATACTTACTGAGCTCCTACTTTGTATCAGGTATTTTGCTAGCCACTTACTTCCTCCTTTATGGGACATGAATTAGTCATACAATTAAATTGATCTCTCCCTTTGCTTGTGGTGTACAGGGAGATTTACTGAAGTAAAAGGGGATTTTGTTTGTCAAAGATGTAAGAGACGTAGTGCCATGTTTTATAACACAATATGCTACTTTGGAAATCTGTTATGCCTTACCTAGAAATGTTCCTAATATCTTGAACTCCACCTTTCACTCATTAGGAAGTCCTGCAATATAAAGTTCACCTATAATATTTTTCTCTATGTTTGCTTTCATAACACATTGATTTATATTGAACTTTCTCCTTGTTGCTATTTATACAGTGTCAGTTCTGCTGTACGAGCTGATGTGTGTGTGTGTGTGTGTGTGTGTGTGTGTGTGTGTGTGTGTGTGTGTGTTTTTCTCTGACTACCTGAGAATCGAGGCAGCAGGGCCAAGGGTGCTGCCTCACCATGTGAGGTTTTGTGTTTCCCACCTTGTTGTGCTTCTTGTTTGCCTTTCTGCCTGGCAGTTCCTGTAGGTGGTGTTCTGTTTTCTCTCTTTGTTTTTAAAGTGTTTGTGCAAAGCATATTATTCTGTTTTTACTTTGCTTCTTAATTGAGTATTGGCCATGTAACTTATTGCTTGAAACAGTTACAGCATCAGGGAATGGTCCCAAATGGCACCCTGAGCCTGATTTTTCTTGATAGCTGTCACTGCGGAAAGGGACACCCATGAGGTAGGTCCAAGCCAAAGAAAGGAGATGTATAAGCACAGCCTAATCTTATTAGTGGGTCTAGAAAAACTGCTTCTTTATTAAATGTCAATCTTTTAAATCTTTGCTAATTATAATAATGAAACATGATATTTTGTAGTCATTTTTACTTGCATTCTTGATTATTAGTAGTTTTGAACATTTTTCCATATCTCTGTAGGATTTTCTTCCCCTGTTGGAATTTCTGTTTGTGTCCTTTGGTTATTTTTCTTTTAGACTGTTCTATTTTGTTATTGATTTATAAGACCTTTTTTCTATCTTATTGAAATTAATCATTTTCATTGTGGTTAAATTTTACCATTTTAACACATTTTGAGTGTGCACTTTAGTGGCATTAAGTACATTCACATCATTTGCCACCCTCACCACTGTCCATCTCCAGAAATTTCCCCTTATCCCAAACCAAAAAAAAACATAGTAGGTGCTATGAAACTAGGCCCGATGGCCTCTTCCATTCTTAACAAGGGAGATGCTAACCTTCTCTTTTTTCCCACAACGCTAGTAACATTTCTTGAATGGTCGAATCCCTTAATTATTTCTCTGGATCCAGTGCTGCCATGATGATTGCAACTTCATTTTAAAGATGTATTCGGACATTAAATAAACAGGCAAACAGCTGTTCTCATATGACCATCTTATTGAGCAAATTCTGTTTTGTTTAGTCTTTATAGTTCTTCCACTTGTTGTTTAATCTACTGGTGTTTGATGTTTTCCTTGCTTGCCAATGTGATATTTCCAGCCGTGCATGGAAATTAATTTTCTATTTGAATAGACAATTCCAGGAAATTATCTATTAAGGTTATAGGAGGCAAAGAGAGTTTTGCTTTATAGTTGTGTGTGTGTGTGTGTGTGTGGTGTTCGTGGCATTATAAGGAGGGAAGGTTGATTTAAGAGTTCATGATTGCCAGTTTTTGTTTTTAACTAATATTATTTAAATAAAATAAACTTTGCCACTGGTCACAAAAGCTGCCAATAATAGGAAGTATGGGACACTGAAAACTTATTTTCTATCTGAAACAGCAATTCTAAATGGATCACTCATGGACTCTGAAACCTTTTCTGGACAACAGACCTCTTTGAATATCTGACAGATTCTGTGGAACCTCAAACCCTGAGGTTCCCATATTTTTATCTAAAACCCTAGTTGAGGTGCATTTTGGAATCAAGAATTTATCAGATTTTAAAAAGCTAGTATGATATTAAAAATGTATTAGGTTTGCAAAAGGACCATATACCCCCATATTACCTATCACCTTTAATGGAGTCTGGGATGATTCCCTATAATAAAAAAAAAATATTTCTGCAGTTAAATTCATAGATCTTAATCTTAAATGAGATAAATAAAAACATTAAATAGCCTCACATCTGTGTAGGTCAGTTTTTGCTGCCAGATGAGTTGAGGTTTGTTGCCAAACCATTTCTGAAAAATCTTTGTTCTTTAGGATCAGTGATAAGGGACAAACACAATTTCACCTGTACTCTAGGGGGTTCTACTGTCCTTGGTCAGGAGTGGTTTGGCTCCATGTACCAGCCGGGCCTGCTTCTTCTCCTCAGCCCTACTCAAGTCGTGGACTTAGCATTTTCACTGTTACAGACATTTTTGCTTCTGGGGTTCTGCACCTGTCACTTTTTGATGAATTTAATCCTCTTTTTTGCAGCCATATTGTATATGGGCTCTCGTTCTTTATACTCAGTATGTTTGCCATCGTGTGTAAATGTTTCATCATAATGTGAACACGTATATTATGTTCTTCATCATCCCTGTTCCTTTGCATCAGTTATTCTCAATACTTGAAATGCCTTTTTCTGCTTTCCTCCTGTTAATTTATCCTCTACTACATCATTCTGCCTGGATAACCTATTTTCCCCCTCTGTTATATTTTCTATATTCCTTTAAAGCTTTGTGTCTACCACTGTTTTAGCGTGTATCACATTCCTCCATAATTATTTGAATATTTATCCATCTCTTATATAAGACTGAACGTTTCTTGAGAGTAATACCTCTTTATACATCCATTGCCTTGCACAGTGCCTGGCACATACAGATTCAAAACTTTTCAGCCCAAGATAAATAGAAGGTGTACATTTGGAGGCAGTGGGGTAAGACTGGAGACATGAGAAAGAGGGATGTACAATCTTAATCAATTAGAGTGCAAGACAGAATAGTGTAGAGGAAGAGTGATTTTGTTTAGTTTATGTGCACATGAAGATTAGGAAATTAAATGATATGTATGGTTTGGAGCATGGAGAAATTTCAAAAAGGAGGTAAAGTTTCAGATGAAGCTAGGCAAATGGATGAGATTGGGATGGGGTAGGCAAAGAAGAATGTACAATGCTTTCAGAGAAGGGAGTATGTTGAGGAGCGAATTGGCATTGGTAGCTGAACAAGGTATTTAAGCTATTGGCAAATTATAATGGAAGTTCTGAATTATGAGATGATGGAAGAAAAAAGTCAGTAGGCCAAATGGTGCTGGATTATAAAAAGCAATATATAATAATAAGAAGAATTGAATCTATTCAGAGCAAGGTGTCATTATAAGTTAAGGAGTAGAACAGGGATGGTAAGATAAAAACATTTCCGAAAATAAATGTGTCCACAGCATACCCAGTGATGCCTGAACTAAAGGGTGTAGGAGTGTGGAGCTGAGTTGTTTTACATCATAAAGACCTAAACTGAGAAGACAGTAATGAGACTGGAGAAAAGGGTGTGAAACTTTTGAAAAGTAAAACCATAGTGTGATAGTTAATTTCTTGTGTCAACTGGACTGGGCTACAGGTTGCCCAGATATTTGGTCTAACATTACTTAGGATGATCCTGTGAGGGTGATTTTAGATGAGATTAACATTTAAACCAGTAGACTGAGTACAGCAGATTGCCCCCTGTAATGGGGATGGGCCTCATGCAATTAGTTGAAGGCCTGAATAGAGCAAAAGGCTGACCTCCCTTATGTAAGGGAGAATTCTTTTGCCTGACAGCCTTTAAACTGGGACATTGACCCTTACTGGTTCTGCAGTAGCCTTCTGGCTTCTGGCTCAAAACTGGGAAATCAGCTCTGCAGCTTTTGGACTTGTCAGACCCCTTAATCATGTGAGCCAATTCCTTATAATCAGTCTCCCTTTCTCTCTCTCTCTCTCTCTCTGGAGAACCCTGACTAATACACGTAGTATGTGGAGACTGACTAGATATGGGAGCCACAGGAGGTGAGAAAGGAATTAACAATTACTTAGGAATAGGAATGGAGAAATTGAAAAGGGCAGTTGATTTTGAAGGAAAATATAGTCTGTTGACTCTGAAGTGATATTAGAGATTCAAGTGAAATTGCTGTAAGCAGCTGTAGTGAGGTAGCTTGTGTGGGTGAGGCTGCATGTTGCATCTTGGAATCATCTACAAGTAGGGTAAAAGAAGTTACATGACAGAACAGAGTTCGCAGGGGAATGAGAGAGACAAGCATAGGCGAGGATTTGACTGAGGTTCTTCAGGTGGAAATTGTGG
This sequence comes from Rhinopithecus roxellana, assembly GCF_007565055.1. Classification (NCBI taxonomy): domain Eukaryota; kingdom Metazoa; phylum Chordata; class Mammalia; order Primates; family Cercopithecidae; genus Rhinopithecus; species Rhinopithecus roxellana. The sequence continues at coordinate 144,155,636 of NC_044554.1, forward strand.
GGCTAGAGGAGAAAGACGAGCCAGTGTGTAAAAATATCATTGATGACAGAGCTCTCTTGACATTGATTTGTCAGCCTCTTGCACCAGAATGAGAGCTCTATGAGGCCAACAATTGACTCAGTCCTCTTTCCCTAGCTTTAAGTGTTGTACTTCAGATATTTGAGATCTCTGTTTTTAATTCATGTTCTACTTGAGACAAAGCCTTTTTGAAGGAAGACTGAACCAGGAGTTAGGATTTATTTGCTATAATCTTGACTTTGCACTTAGATATAGAGACTGAGGTTTGACATTTTAATTCCTAGGATTTTGACTTCCTTTTTCAAAAAATGAGGAGATTGGATTAAGAATTTCTAGGATTCCTTACAACTCAAAAGTTACGGAGAAAAATAGCTATAGGCTGAAAATTGTTCTGAGCTGCAAAAATTGCCTTGAGTAACTTAGAAAATAAACATTATAGCAAATCATCTTTTATACCCCTTTTTTGGATGTTTTATTAATTTAATATCAAAGTATTATAATATATTAAATACATCGAAACATGTAATCTTGTCTAGAAGCAGCTTTGGGCTAAAAATTTTCTTCGCAAAATATTAAAGCTGTGATTTTTAAAAGAAGATCTCTTATAGAGGACCTAACCCTACTTTATATAGCATTAAATTAATATAACTGTAAAAATGAAAAAAATATAAGCAGCATTTTTCTTTAAATATCAACACCATAAAGAAATTTTGGTTCCTATGGAAATTTTATTCTGTTACAAATCTTCCAACTCTAAAATCTTCTTGTAGAGTTGATTATGTAATTTAGGGAAGAATCAGTGGCTCAAATGGTCCTGTGTTTTCCATGCTTCATTCGAAATTCTCTTGCATCTCCTCATATGTTTCTAGATGTGTTAATATCACACAACCTCACAATATCCATTTTTAATTTATGGAAGAATACTTTCTGTTTTTAATAGCACCATCTTCTAGGTTATATCCAATGTCAGTTTTGGGTATTTGATCAATATGTGATGGTTAAATTATAGATGATTAACTTTTTTCCTAATTGTACAATTGGAAATACGGTGAATTTCCAAAAATAGTTTGGAGAAAATATGAACTCTATTTTAAAAATGTGCATGTGTGTTGATATAATGTATTTGACATAGAAACTATCAAACAGGAATAGATGTCATAAACTTTAATTCAAAGGCATTAAACTACTAGCACTAACAACCAACATTTTTTTTTAATCAAATAGAACTTATTATGCCCCCAGGGTCATGCATTGTTTTAGATATTAGTTAACATTATAATTGTCTTCTCATTTTCTGGTATGCACGGGTGCTCTCCATGACCATTCTTTGTCATTTATCACCTACAGTGTAAAATTTCCATCAGGAAACAATCTTCTGCCTTGAACTACCAAAGGGCTGATTTTGCTTTTTGTCATTTAAGGTTTTTTCCTTTTTTCTGTTGTCTTTTTTTGTTGTTGTTGTTTTTAATTTGCTTTAGAGCTTCTTTATTGAGGACAACTAACAGTTAAGAATTTTCTTGGGGAATAGTGTCACAGCAAAAATCATACATAGGCTTTTCAAATACAATTCTTCTGTCTACAAAGTAAAGCTAGAAGTATTGTTGATTTACAATAGATATAATTTAAAATTATTTATTTTTATTTTCCACAGATCCCACTTTCTGGATTTCTTGTGAAGTTTAATAATTTATCCTTGGATTCATTTTATTTTTGTTTGTATTTATATAGAAGGCATTTAGCCATTCATGTTGATCAGCTGACTTCTTAGTTCCATTTGTATGATATAATGTCTGGATTATATGAACCCAGAGATCTGCTGTTACTGATTGCCCTGCAATCTGATAGATAAGAGATTAAAATGGGGTGGGTGTAGTGGCTCATGCATATAATCCTAGTGCTTTGGTAGGTCATGGTAGAAGGATTGCTTGAGGCCAGGAGTTTGCACGCAGCCTGGGAAACAGAGTGCGACCTCTCTTTACCAGATATAAAAAAATTAATTGGGTGTGGTGGCATGCTGAGGTCCCAACACTTTGGAAGGCTGAGGCAGGAGGGCTGCTTGAGGCCATGGTTTCAAGACCAGCCTGGACAACATAGTGAGGTCATGTGTCTTTAAAAAAAAAAAAAAAGGTCTTACTTAGTGTGCACATCTGTAGTCCTACCACTCAGGAGGCTGAGATGGGAGGGAGGATTGCTTGAGCCCCAGGAATTTGAGGCCGCAGTGAGCTATGATCACACCACTGCCCTCCAGCTTGGGCGACAGAGCGAGACCCTGTCTCTAAAACAAAAAACAGAGAGAAATAGAAAAAAAATAATAAGATGTATATATTCAGAAACGTAAAAAAGCAAGAGTAAAACTTTTGTGACAACTTTGTTCCATTTTTTTTTTCATTATTATTATACTTTAAGTTCTAGGGTACATGTGCATAACGTGCAGGTTTGTTACATACGTATACTTGTGCCATGTTGGTGTGCTGCACCCATCAACTCGTCAGCACCCATCAACTCGTCATTTCCATCAGGTATAACTCCCAATGCAATCCCTCCCCCCTCCCCCCTCCCCATGATAGGCCCCAATGTGTGATGTTCCCCTTCCCGAATCCAAGTGATCTCATTGTTCAGTTCCCACCTATGAGTGAGAACATGCGGTGTTTGGTTTTCTGTTCTTGTGATAGTTTGCTAAGAATGATGGTTTCCAGCTGCATCCATGTCCCTACAAAGGACACAAACTCATCCTTTTTTATGGCTGCATAGTATTCCATGGTGTATATGTGCCACATTTTCTTAATCCAGTCTGTCACTGATGGACATTTGGGTTGATTCCAAGTCTTTGCTATTGTGAATAGTGCCGCAATAAACATACGTGTGCATGTGTCTTTATAGCAGCATGATTTATGATCCTTTGGGTATATACCCAGTAGTGGGATGGCTGGGTCATATGGTACATCTAGTTCTAGATCCTTGAGGAATCGCCATACTGTTTTCCATAATGGTTGAACTAGTTTACAGTCCCATCAACAGTGTAAAAGTGTTCCTATTTCTCCACATCCTCTCCAGCACCTGTTGTTTCCTGACTTTTTAATGATTGCCATTCTAACTGGTGTGAGATGGTATCTCATTGTGGTTTTGATTTGCATTTCTCTGATGACGAGTGATGATGAGCATTTTTTCATGTGTCTGTTGGCTGTATGAATGTCTTCTTTTGAGAAATGTCTGTTCATATCCTTTGCCCAGTTTTTGATGAGGTTGTTTGTTTTTTTCTGGTAAGTTTGTTTGAGTTCTTTGTAGATTCTGGATATTAGCCCTTTGTCAGATGAGTAGATTGCAAAAATTTTCTCCCATTCTGTAGGTTGCCTGTTCACTCTGATGGTAGTTTCTTTTGCTGTGCAGAAGCTCTTTAGTTTAATTAGATCCCATTTGTCAATTTTGGCTTTTGTTGCCGTTGCTTTTGGTGTTTTAGACATGAAGTCCTTGCCCATGCCTATGTCCTGAATGGTACTACCTAGGTTTTCTTCTAGGGTTTTTATGGTATTAGGTCTAACATTTAAGTCTCTAATCCATCTTGAATTAATTTTCGTATAAGGAGTAAGGAAAGGATCCAGTTTCAGCTTTCTACTTATGGCTAGCCAATTTTCCCAGCACCATTTATTAAATAGGGAATCCTTTCCCCATTTCTTGTTTCTCTCAGGTTTGTCAAAGATCAGATGGCTGTAGATGTGTGGTATTATTTCTGAGGACTCTGTTCTGTTCCATTGGTCTATATCTCTGTTTTGGTACCAGTACCATGCTGTTTTGGTTACTGTAGCCTTATAGTATAGTTTGAAGACAGGTAGAGTGATGCCTCCAGCTTTGTTCTTTTGACTTAGGATTGTCTTGGCAATGCAGGGTCTTTTTTGGTTCCATATGAACTTTAAAGCAGTTTTTTCCAATTCTGTGAAGAAACTCATTGGTAGCTTGATGGGGATGGCATTGAATCTATAAATGACCTTGGGCAGTATGGCCATTTTCACAATATTGATTCTTCCTATCCATGAGCATGGTATCTTCTTCCATTTGTTTGTGTCCTCTTTTATTTCACTGAGCAGTGGTTTGTAGTTCTCCTTGAGGAGGTCCTTTACATCCCTTGTAAGTTGGATTCCTAGGTATTTTATTCTCTTTGAAGCAATTGTGAATGGAAGTTCATTCCTGATTTGGCTCTCTGTTTGTCTGTTACTGTTGTATAAGAATGCTTGTGATTTTGCACATTAATTTTGTATCCTGAGACTTTGCTGAAGTTGCTTATCAGCTTAAGGAGATTTTGGGCTGAGACGATGGGGTTTTCTAAATATACAATCATGTCATCTGCAAACAGGGACAATTTGACTTCTTCTTTTCCTAACTGAATACCCTTGATTTCTTTCTCTTGCCTGATTGCCCTAGCCAGAACTTCCACCACTATGTTGAATAGGAGTGGTGAGAGAGGGCATCCCTGTCTTGTGCCAGTTTTCAGAGGGAATTTTTCCAATTTTTGCCCATTCAGTATGATATTGGCTGTGGGTTTGTCATAAATAGCTCTTATTATTTTGAGGTACGTTCCATCAATACTGAATTTATTGAGCATTTTTAGCATGAAGGGCTGTTGAATTTTGTCAAAAGCCTTTTCTGCATCTATTGAGATAATCATGTGGTTCTTGTCTTTGGTTCTGTTTATATGCTGGATTACGTTTATTGATTTGCGAATGTTGAACCAGCCTTGCATCCCAGGGATGAAGCCCACTTGATCATGGTGGATAAGCTTTTTGATGTGCTGCTGAATCCGGTTTGCCAGTATTTTATTGAGGATTTTTGCATCGATGTTCATCAGGGATATTGGTCTAAAATTCTCTTTTTTTGTTGTGTCTCTGCCAGGCTTTGGTATCAGGATGATGTTGGCCTCATAAAATGAGTTAGGGAGGATTCCCTCTTTCTCTATTGATTGGAATCGTTTCAGAAGGAATAGTACCAGCTCCTCCTTGTACCTCTGGTAGAATTCAGCTGTGAATCCATCTGGTCCTGGACTTTTTTTGGTTGGTAGGCTATTAATTATTGCCTCAATTTCAGAGCCTGCTATTGGTCTATTCAGGGATTCAACTTCTTCCTGGTTTAGTCTTGGAAGAGTGTAAGTGTCCAGGAAATTATCCATTTCTTCTAGATTTTCTAGTTTATTTGCGTAGAGGTGTTTATAGTATTTTCTGATGGTAGTTTGTATTTCTGTGGGGTCGGTGGTGATATCCTCTTTATCATTTTTTATTGCGTCTATTTGATTCTTCTCTCTTTTGTTCTTTATTAGTCTTGCTAGCGGTCTGTCAATTTTGTTGATCTTTTCAAAAAACCAACTCCTGGATTCATTGATTTTTTGAAGGGTTTTTTGTGTCTCTATCTCCTTCAGTTCTGCTCTGATCTTAGTTATTTCTTGCCTTCTGCTAGCTTTTGAATGTATTTGCTCTTGCTTCTCTAGTTCTTTTAATTGTGATGTTAGAGTGTCAATTTTAGATCTTTCCAGCTTTCTCTTGTGGGCATTTAGTGCTATAAATTTCCCTCTACACACTGTTTTAAATGTGTCCCAGAGATTCTGGTATGTTGTATCTTTGTTCTCGTTGGTTTCAAAGAACATCTTTATTTCTGCCTTGGTTTTGTTATTTACCCAGTAGTCATTCAGAAGCAGGTTATTCAGTTTCCATGTAGTTGAGCGATTTTGACTGAGTTTCTTAGTCCTGAGTTCTAGTTTGATTGCACTGTGGTCTGAGAGACAGTTTGTTATAATTTCTGTTCTTTTACATTTGCTGAGGAGTGCTTTACTTCCAATTATGTGGTCAATTTTGGAATAAGTGTGATGTGGTGCTGAGAAGAATGTATATTCTGTTGATTTGGGGTGGAGAGTTCTATAGATGTCTATTAGGTCCGCTTGGTGCAGAGATGAGTTCAATTCCTGGATATCCTTGTTAACTTTCTGTCTCGTTGATCTGTCTAATGTTGACAGTGGGGTGTTGAAGTCTCCCATTATTATTGTATGGGAGTCTAAGTCTCTTTGTAAGTCTCTAAGGACTTGCTTTATGAATCTGGGTGCTCCTGTATTGGGTGCATATATATTTAGGAGAGTTAGCTCTTCCTGTTGAATTGATCCCTTTACCATTATGTAATGGCCTTCTTTGTCTCTTTTGATCTTTGATGGTTTAAAATCTATTTTATCAGAGACTAGGATTGCAACCCCTGCTTTTTTTTGTTCTCCATTTGCTTGGTAGATCTTCTCCATCCCTTTATTTTGAGCCTATGTATGTCTCTGCATGTGAGATGGGTCTCCTGAATACAGCAGACTGATGGGTCTTGACTCTTTATCCAGTTTGCCAGTCTGTGTCTTTTAATGGGAGCATTTAGTCCATTTACATTTAAGGTTAATATTGTTTTGTGTGAACTTGATCCTGCCATTATGATATTAACTGGTTATTTTGCTCGTTAGTTGATGCAGTTTCTTCCTAGCCTCGATGGTCTTTACATTTTGGCATGTTTTTGCGATGGCTGGTACCGGTTGTTCCTTTCCATGTTTAGGGCTTCCTTCAGGGTCTCTTGTAAGGCAGGCCTGGTGGTGACAAAATCTCTAAGCATTTGCTTATCTGTAAAGGATTTTATTTCTCCTTCACTTACGAAACTTAGTTTGGCTGGTTATGAAATTCTGGGTTTAAAATTCTTTTCTTTAAGAACGTTGAATATTGGCCCGCACTCTCTTCTGGCTTTTAGAGTTTCTGCCGAGACATCTGCTGTTAGTCTGATGAGCTTCCCTTTGTGGGTAACCCGACCTTTCTCTCTGGCTGCCCTTTAGATTCTTTCCTTCATTTCAACTTTGGTGAATCTGGCAATTATGTGTCTTGGAGTTGCTCTTCTGGAGGAGTATCTTTGTGGCATTCTCTGTATTTCCTGAATTTGAATGTTGTCCTGCCCTACTAGGTTGGGGAAGTTCTCCTGGATGATATCCTGAAGAGTGTTTTCCAACTTGGTTCCATTTTCCCCCTCACTTTCAGGCACCCCAATCAGACGTAGATTTGGTCTTTTTACATAATCCCATACTTCTTGCAGGCTTTGTTCATTTCTTTTTCTTCTTTTTTCTTTTGGTTTCTCTTCTCGCTTCATTTCATTCATTTGATCCTCAATCGCTGATACTCCTTCTTCCAGTTGATCGAGTCGGTTACTGAAGCTTGTGCATTTGTCACGTATTTCTCGTGTCATGGTTTTCATCTCTGTCATTTCGTTTATGACCTTCTCTGCATTAATTAGTCTAGCTATCAATTCTTCCACTCTTTTTTCAAGATTTTTAGTTTCTTTGCACTGGGTATGTAATTCCTCCTTTAGCTCTGAGAAGTTTGATGGACTGAAGCCTTCTTCTCTCATCTCGTCAAAGTCATTCTCCGTCCAGCTTTGATCCGTTGCTGGCGATGAGCTGCGCTCCTTTGCAGGGGGAGATGCGCTCTTATTTTTTGAATTTCCAGCTTTTCTTCCCTGCTTTTTCCTCATCTTTGTGGTTTTATCTGCCTCTGGTCTTTGATGATGGTGACGTACTGATGGGGTTTTGGTGTACGTGTCCTTCCTGTTTGATAGTTTTCCTTCTAACAGTCAGGACCCTCTGCTGTAGGTCTGTTGGAGATTGCTTGAGGTCCACTCCAGACCCTGGGTATCAGCAGCAGAGGCTGCAGAAGATAGAATATTGCTGAACAGCGAGTGTACCTATCTGATTCTTACTTTGGAAGCTTCCTCTCAGGGGTGTACTCCACCATGTGAGGTGTGGGGTGTCAGTCTGCCCATAATGGAGAATGTCTCCCAGTTAGGCTACTCAGAGGTCAGGGATCCACTTGAGCAGGCATTCTGTCTGTTCTCAGATCTCAACCTCCATGTTGGGAGATCCACTGCTCTCTTCAAAGCTGTCAGACAGAGTCGTTTGCGTCTGCAGAGGTTTCTGCTGCTTTTGTTGTTGTTGTTGTTGTTGTTTAGCTCTGCCCTGTCCCCAGAGGTGGAGTCTACAGAGACAGGCAGGTTTCCTTGATCTGCTGTGAGCTCCACCCAGTTCGAGCTTCCCAGTGGCTTTGTTTACCTACTTAAGCCTCAGCAATGGCGGGCACCCCTCCCCCAGCCTAGCTGCTGCCTTCCGGTTAGATCGCAGACTGCTGTGCTAGCAATGAGGGAGGCTCCGTGGGCGTGGGACCGTCCTGGCCAGGTGTGGGATATATTCTTCTGGTGTGCCCGTTTGCTTAAAGCGCAGTATTGGGGTGGGAGTTACCCGATTTTCCAGGTGTTGTGTGTCTCAGTTCCCCTGCCTAGGAAAAGGGATTCCCTTCCCCCTTGCGCTTTCCAGGTGAGGTGATGCCTTGCCCTGCTTCAGCTCTCACTGGTCGGGCTGCAGCAGCTGACCAGCACCGATTGTCCGGCACTCCCTAGTGAGATGACCTCAGTACCTCAGTTGGAAATGCAGAAATCACCTGTCTTCTGTGTCGCTTGCGCTGGGAGTTGGAGACTGGAGCTGTTCCTATTCGGCCATCTTGCTCCGCTCAACTTTGTTCCATTTATAAGTCACACTAATGACTACTTTGCTTCTTAGTAATTTTCCATTTGTAACATTTCATACCTGGATACACAAACATAATGCAATTGAACAAGAAAACAATTATCTGTCTGCTGGAAATAATGTACTTATCTCATTGAAACAATTGACTTGTTTAAAAATACACAGAAATTTTAGTTCTGTTCAGACTGCAGTTACCTGTAATTTGTAATGAATTTCCAGGAAGAATTAAAATCCTCTGATGTAATTGGATCAGTAGTTGAATCCACTGATTGTGAATGATAAATTTCCATGCATAATTCCCCTCTCATATAAACTTCCATTTGGAGCCATTTTAGATTTGAGAGGATTTTTCAATATTCTATGAGTTTTGGCTGGGTCCCTGGAAAACTTCACTCAAAGGCTGTATCTTCCAGTGAAAGCTTCATGTTGACTTGTGGGTTCTGTGTCAGTGGAATGTTTCAGTACTTTTTGGCCTGGCTCTAATGTTTCTTGGCATTTTCTGTGGAGTTTGGCCCAACCAATCTATAGTATCACATTGGATTCCAGATAAACCCTAAAAGCTGTAATTCATCTGCAAGCTAATATGGGACTTTATTGGGGTTTGGTAGTAGACTAACACCATCGAGCAGTTGGGGGTTCAATATTATTAATGGTATTTCTAAGGACATATCTATCTGAAAAATAATACAAAGGGAAGCTACTTTTCCTTTATTTTTTATTTCCTTTCCCAGCACTTAATTTTCTCAGAGATCTGTTTCACAGAGGTCAATGCCCTATTTTAATTCCTTATTATAATTTTTTCCTTCCTCAACAATATCTAAACTTATTGCAGATCAACAGCTTTTTCTTCTTTCTTAAAGTGAGATGGCTCTGGCTCTTGGTTGACTTCAGTCTTGTGATGTGGGACTGATGTGCGTTTTCATTTTTCACTTTCAAGGTGCTGCCAAAGCTAGTTAATTTTAGTTATACCATCATAGAATGCTGGAGCCTGTAGGTGCCCTAGAAATGGTTTGGTACAGCCTCCTCGTTTTACACATAAGGGGAGCCAGGCCCAGTTCCTTAGTTCTCACAGGAAGCTACGGCACTGTTAGGATGGAACTCACGTCCGCCTTGCAACAGAACGGGTCTCTGCAAGCTATCCGGCTGCTGAAAGATCCGCTCCCCATTCCCAGTCTCAGATTTTGTACCTCTGGGTAGTTTTCCTCTTTTCCTTAAAGCTTTTTAAATGTGGCTCCCCATATGTATATTAATTTGGGAAACCAGCCAACAAATTAGTTTTACTTTTGTTAGGATTCTAGGGTGTTATCTATGATACCATTTTCTTTGTGTTCTAAGTCACTAAGAAATAAATATAGGAACAAGAAAGAGATCAAAATAATAGCTTTATTATAAGCAGTGTTATATTTTAGAACACATAGTGGACCCAAGGCAGAAGACAGCTTCTTATGCCTTTAACAGTCCCCTATTGAGCTTAGCCACTCAGTCATAAAGAAGTGTGCAACTGCACATTCCTGGTCCAGCCCTCATCTGTAGGGCCTACCCTAAGAGAGGACTAGCTGAGTAGCACCTCTGAGAGACTTCGGGAGCCAAGGGCGTCCTGCTAAGGGAAGGGCCTCTTTCTCAAGTCTGGCCAAGTAGAGCAGTCCATACCCACTCATGGAAAGCAGTGTCCTTCAATGGCTCATCTTCTGGTGAGTGTCTTTCTCTTTCCTTCTTTTCTCTTGCTTTAGCATTCCTGTTTCACACTGGTATTCTGAAACCAATATTATTATATTTCTTTTCCTTGTAAGATGAGTTATTTTCCCATTGTCCTCCTGAATAGAGTTGAAAAAACAAAGGTAGCAAAATCAGCCTAGGCAACTGATTATTTACAATAGAGGAAAATAAATGAAGAATTAAGTAGTTGGTAATGAGAGATGGCACCATGGGAATGTGCTCAGAATACTTCCCAGTAATGGAAGATGAATAATTTTTCCTGGTCTCTCCTGACCCGGCCATTGTTCTTCTCACATTTTTAAGAAGAGAAAGTTGGGGAAGACTTTTACTTCTCTGTTTACCATCTTTGTTTAAGCTCTAGACCTCTGCCAGCACCCACCAGTGTATTTTGATAAATATATTCTCAGCCATCTAAAGGGGAATTCACATGATTTTGTTTTGCTTTCATTTTCCTATGATTTTGAATTAAGTAAAATTTCAAATCACAGAACTCTCTTGGACATTTTAGTTGACCCATGTAGGTAGGTTTCTACTAGGTTTCACTATTTCATTTTTTTCCAGATATTTTTCCAATGATTATCTCTTTTTTAAAAATCTTCTACATTAGCTTTCAAGATACTTATGAGAGCCCAGATAATATTTAAGTTTTCTTCATATTAAGGGATTTTTTTCCTTCAGATTTCTTGCTTTGTGGAGCATGTTGCACAGACACTTGTACTTAATTCAGAGGTAAATGAAAAGTAATTTACAATTCTAATATTCTTGATACTCATGTCTTCTCCTTCACTGTTTTTATGCTTGCAGGTTTCACTTCCTTTTAGTAGGTTGCAGGTCATTTAGATAAAAAAGATAACAGAATTGCAGACTAGTAGATTTAAGAGTTTATGTATTATGATTTAAGATGTTAAGATTTAAGGTGTTCCAGCAGCATACTGGAGTTGAAATCATGATTATTAAGATGAATTCTTTCTGCGTGAGCAGCTTAGCAGACTTCTCTTGAATCACCATAATGCTTTTGCTTCGTGGCATATCAAGTATCTGTTATAGTGGAACCTGAGAGAGGGCATACAGGGAATAGCATAGAAGTTGTCATGGTACACCTGGAATGATGCTCAAGTGGTTGTCATGGGCTCAGGAGCCATTTGCCTGGGTTGAAACTCAGCTCTTTATTCCTTTGTTTCAGTTTGCTCATCTGCACAATGGGCATACCAATTGAGATATCTATCTCGAAAGTTCTTGTGAGGATTAAATGGATGAATACATGTAAAGCAGTTTAGACGAGTGACTGAACATTATATATGCTTCATAAATGTGAGCTGTTAAACAGTCCTCACGTGCCTATTTGGGTGAATAGATCAAGGTTCCTCTGTATTTTCGAGTGTTTCTCTCAGTATACTACTATTTAGGATAAATCGACTAAAAAGATATTTTCTGAGGTGTTCCTGGTTGATATTTTAAAAGGTGAACCATGCATTAAAATATTGTGAGCCTGAATTTTGTATAATTTAATATTAATAAATAACCTGGCTTCTTTGATAGTCTACGTGAAATATGAGGATTTCAGGCACTTTGTTTTCCAGAGCCAAACTGTGTATATTGTCTTCATTATTGGCACTGATTTTGGTGTTTTGATTTTTAAATTATTTTGTGCAGTTTTCACAGTTGCTCCAATTAGAAGAGAAGTAATGAGGAAGTAGTCTTCCAGTTATTGACAGATCTTAAGAAGCATAAAATGGTTTGGTATTTTGGAGAAATGTAGGATAATATAAGACCCAGAGGCATACTATTCCAAGTAGAAGATTTCATCATATAATGCATTTATATGTATGTGGTATATGTGGGTAGGCAAATTTCATCATGAAAAGAATAGTAAAGGAACAGTTTTGGGGGAACCTAAAGTTTTACTTTAGTTTGTATAATAATTAACTGAGCTGCATAAATGCCAGGAAAATAATTAGAACAACAGATTATGTTGAATGCCCAAAGAAATATGTTTAACAACTTTTAGTTTTCTTTCCTCCCACACACGACTTCCTCGTTTGTTTCTGGTACACCAGTTGTGTCTTAACACAGTGACTGATCTGGTAGAGTTGTGTGAACACCTGTGATTGTGGCAGAACAAATTTTCTCCTTTTGGTTACATTTAATGAAAGTAAAAGTAGAAGGAGCACTGTATTTTGGAGGTAATATTGTAGAGATATAGGGGGTAGCCTACCTTTTCTCCAAACCTATCCATCAATGTTTTGAAAGCTCATACATACTAAAGCATGTGTCCACATGGTGAATGTAAACAAAAGCTGACTGTAACCATCTTGCTTTTCCTAGTTAGATATCAATGGGCTACTATTGGTCAGATAAACAAAGAGGGACCTGCATTAGTGGGAAAGGGTAAAAAAAAATTAGTGGTAGTGAAAGTTTTAAAAATAATGTATATTTTTTCTGTTTATGATATTCCTTTATATTTATGACTTTATGATATTCTTTCAGGAGTGGTTGTTTGATAATCTGTAGTTTACTTAATCATTCATATGGTGTTACAGACAGATTTATAAAGTTTTGCTATTACAAATTATGGCACCACAAACATCTATTTGAATCTGCCTTTTTTTTTTTTTTTTTTGGAGTTATTTACTCAGTTTAAAATTTCTGGCCTGGTATTATTAGGTTAAAGGCTTTGCATATCTTCATGGGTCAAAGGATGTAGATTTTAACAAATGGCTTTTGAAGTGCTTTGCCAAATTGCTTTCTAATAGAAATATATAAATTGTTAACAATAATCTTTGGGTTTTTCAGTTTCACTTTTTGAGACCCTGAACAGTGATGGATATTGCTTTTTAAAATAATTTTTTGTATTTATTCAATAAATACAAAGTGGAACTTCAGTGTTATTTCAATTTGCCTTGCTTTGGTAAATAAAAAGCGTGTGTGTTCTTTTTTTCTTCATGTGTCCTTAATAATTTAATTTCCTGTTGTGCATGCCCATGTTTTTGAGGTATTTTTCTTCTGGGTTTTCTGTTTTTCTGCAGGTTGTTTATCCGCTGTATGTAACATAAAAATCAACATTTTATCTCTTGTGATTGATAAACATATTTCTACAATATGTTATTTTTTTATTTTACCATGACTATTACTTTTCTTAGTGTTAAAGCTCAAACTGTTATAAAAGTTATATTATTTTGTTTCTTTTATTGACTCTAGGTTTAAAAATTTGTCATTTTATAAAAAATACTTCTATTTTATGCTGATGTTTGATGAACTAATTTATATATGCGTGTGTGTTTATAAACCCACAGATACATATATGCACAAATACACATAGAGAGTTAGAGACATTAGTATTATAATGATAGTGTATGCCATAAATTTTGATCCATTTTTTTCCTCAAATTACTAGCCAGTTATGTCAGCCTCACTGATTACATAGCTTTCTGTCTTCTCCTCCCCAGTTGCTTTACATTTCCCCTTTATCATATTATTACATTGTAACATATAATTAGATATTTTACTGAGTTTATTTATTTACTGATCTATTTCAAATTAGATATAAAAATATTTTTAAAATTTAAATCTTTAGATTATTAATGCTTGATAATATACTTTAAATCTAGTAGGTTCAGGTCTTCTTTTCCAAAAACATTGAACTTCTCCTGTGTCACAAAGTGTGAATATGGAAATTAAAATTACACGGTTTCTCCACTCATAGTAATCAGAGTCTTGCTGGAAAAACAGGCATGTAAAAATGTAAATATACCATAATGCTACAAACCCAGAATGGAGAGATGAACAAAGCACTGAAAGCACCAAGGTGACAGTATATTTTTACCTTTTTCTCCTATATTTTCTAGTTCTAATGAAAGTTTAGTTATCACCTAAACTGCTGATTTATTATATCTACAAAATAACATAGAAAAATGTGATATTTAAAAATCCTATAATCTTCTCCTTCAGGGTTATTGTTTGTTTCATCTTTTTAATTTTCTAATTAAATTCTGTAGTTTTCCTTAATGTTAAATACTGGTTAGAAACATTTCATGTTAAACATATGCATCTTATGGATATTATTTGTGACAGTCTACAGGTAATTCAGTGTTTGATTTATTTCTTTAAAGAAGCCTATATCTTGGGTTTAACATTCACAGGGAAAATCGGAGCCCATACTTTTTTATCTTTCTTTATTGAGTGTGGGGTCTCAAACATTCCTTGGTAATACCTTTGAGATTTGATAAGAAATACTGCACACAGATACAATGTAGAAATGTCATTGAGATTATTTTTTGAATAGTAACTTTTAATAGTTAAAATTTTGAATAGTTATTTTTGAAATGAATGATAGGCCAATGAAAAATTTGTGTGCCAAGAAAGCTATATTTTTATGAAAACCTGATTGGAACTACAGAAAACAATCTGTGTTTTATAGTTATGGTAACCTGTGACTGATGATCTGTTTTGGAATGTTAATTGTAATTTCTATCATTGCAGCTGTTGATTGGTAACAAGGAGGGGATTAAAGGCATTAAGGAGTTTTGGAAAATAAAACTTAAATGCACATCAAATAGTAATCATTTCTGGAATTGTGCTCATATCAGTTGTATAAACCTGACTATTAAAATACAGAATAAAGTTTATTTCATTATTCCAGTTTCTAAACTGTATATTATTTAAAAATATGTTTGTATTTATGAATTAGGTCAGGAGTAAGCAGGGCCTCAGTGACGTAAATAAATCCCAGTGGAAGATTGTCTTTGGACTTTCTCTTCTGTGTAATTCTTTGTATATACAAGATCCTTGGCCAGGATCCCATTATACAAAATAAAAGGTGGGGATGTGGGGGAGGGTGAATATTCCCAGAGAAATTCAGCCTTTCAATTGCTTGATTATTCTTGTGGTTGCAGGAAATTAAAGAATAATGAGTTTGTTTCCTATGTGAATCATAAAAAAAATACGGGTATACACAGGGCCATTGACTTAAATAAATGGATGGCCCTTAAAAAATTCACTTTTTGGAGGGGTGCATAATGCTGTTTGAGGACACACTGAAATTGTGTTGGTAATTCAAGTTCCAAGCCTTTAAAGTTAGTTTAAGTGCAGGACGAGGAGTGGCAGCAACTTGATAATAAATTTAGTACAAATGTTTATCTTATTTCTTTTTTTTTTTAAATCAGGAGTTAATTCCTTTTTATTGGAATGGAGTAATCTTCCATTGTACATAAGGGAATGTATATCAGTTTTCCTTTTGATGAACAGCTGGATGGTTTATAGTTTTTTTTGAACCATAGACTTTTCAATCACCATTGGCTTAAATGAACACAAAGAACATTTAAGTTTTCTACAACCACTCAATAAACACGTATTTATTAAGAGCTTACTCTGAGCCAGGCATTATTTTAAATGCTGAGGATGCAAAAATGAACAAAATAACATCTCTGTTTTTGTGGAGATTGTTTTCTGGAGAAGAGACTAAAAATAAAATAAGAAAGATATAATGTTATAGGTCAATAAGTGTTATGGAGTAAAATAAGGCAGAGAAGGGGAATAGGGAGGGTGAGGTGTCCAGGGATGCCATCACTGAGGAGATGGCATTTGGGCAAATATCTGAAGGAGATGAGGGGCAAGTCATCTGGATATCTGGGAAATAAGCATTCTAGGTAAAAGAAGAGCAAGGTGAAACCCTTCAGGCAGACACATACTTGGTATTTTCAATGTGCATAGGGGACGTGCCCCTCAAAGGGATTGGTAGATGACGGGTTAGGGGAGGGCATAATGTGCTAGGTAGGATGCCATGCCAATTATCAATTTATTGATTTATTTATTTATTTTTGTTTGGGTTTATACTTAAACATTTATTTTAGAAATTTCTAACACTTTCAGAAACTAATTTTGTCACAATTAGGCTATTGTAAGATCCTGTATCCCAATGAAAACAAAATCAAAACCCACAATGACTCTAAATCTTGCAAAGAAACTATTATCTTGAACTAAACTGTCTAGAATAATTGGTGTTCTTATTCCCTTTCCACTGTACTCCATTGCTTAATGCAAAATGGAGAATGTGCTATCGAAAATGGAATATGGCATTTGAACAGGTCAATCTTTAGATCTAGAACACACTCATAGTCTATGAAAAACAACAAGAATGGCAATACAACCATTGTGGCAAACATAAAATTCTGGCCATTAATAGGTTAGATTAATGACTTATGCCCTTAAACTCTTTAGTGTCATGTTATAAAGCATAGTGACAACAAATATTTGGCAAGATCTTTTAAAGTCTAAAACAAAAAGTTATTTTTTATACATAGTTATTTCTGTCTTACAATTCAGTTACTCATACATTTGTTAGATTATTCAGTTTGTTAGATTATTCAGAAGAAACAATCCAATTTAATCTTAACCTAATGAGTTTTTCCTCTTATACCTTTTTACATAAAAAATTACTAAAATCACAATTCTGAGGAATTTCTTTTTAATCAAACAAACACTGTATGCTTAAACCACAGTAAGGAAATTAGAACCTTTCTTATTCCATTTAATACGATGTTACCAAATTTATAAGAACTCTTTTCCTCAGCTTTTCTTTATACTAACAATCATAATTTGAAAAAGGTATCTCAACCCCACAGTGAACAAACATCCATGCTTATTCCACATAGGTGCTGCCAGCGGTGCCTGTGGTATCCTCTCAACGATGACAAACTCTTCACAGTTGTCAAATGCCCCATAGAAAGCCAGTAAATCATGTACTGCATCCTCCTCAGTTTGGATCAGATCCAAGGTTTTTTCCTCAACTTCAAATACAGCTGCTTCCTGTTGTAGTTCTTCTACAGTATATGTGAAAGTGACTGGGGCTACCATGGAAAGAGTAGTCAATGAAGAAGATAGCCAAGGATTGGGACTGTCTAGAAATGGTAAATCTGAAATGTAGCTGCTTTCTGCTCCTGGGGTACTGTGGGTAGAGCATGTCACAATTTTTGGAGCCTGGGAATTTTTAATTTCTTTAAAACAAACTTTTTTGACATGATCACCTGAACTGTGGCCAGTAACAGGCTGTTTTGCCCATAGATTTATGTAAATTTCCATACATGTACTGGTTTCGGGGCTTTTGAAGGGGTGGTTAGAACTGTTTCCATGCAAATATGTTTGTCTTATTTCAACTGTGTATTGCCTCATTCAAAAAATGATTTGAGATATCTTCTTTTTTTTTGTCTTTTGAAACAGGTTCTCACTTGGATGACCAGGCTGGAGTGCAGTGGTGCCATTTTGGCTCATAGCAACCCCTGCCTCCTAGGTTCAAGTGATTCTCCAGACCCAGTCTCCCAAGTAGCTGGGGAATTTTTTTTTTTTTTTTTGAGATGAGTTTTTGCCATGTTGCCCAGGGCGGTCTCAAACTCCTGAATTCAAAGCAATCTGCTTGCCTCGGCCTCCCAGAGTGCTGGGATTACAGGCATGAGCCACTGCAACTTGCCCTGATTTGAAATATCTTATAAGAACATATTCAACTTAATAACAATAAAATGTATATAGAAGAAAAGGTAGAAAAGTATAAATAAGTAGAAAGTCCTAACTGGAAACAAGAAAATAAATATTTTAGGATCCATGCATTTTGTTTTGATTCATTATTTTTATTTATTTATTTTTGATAAAGATAGGTTCTCACTCTGTCATCCAGGATGGAGTGTAGTGGTGCAATCGTAGCTCACAGCAGCCCTGAACGCCTGCGCTCTAGCTATCCTCTCACCTTATCTGCCCAAGGAGTCACTGTTGTTGTTTTTTATGATTTGAGCTTTCTAGTAGCCAAAACAAAAAGAGTGCTGTGGCATAGAAGGGTAGATATAGATGCCATGTCTTTTGCCACACACGTGTGCATGCATACACAAACACACACTTTCTCATAAGTATTTATTATGTTTATTTATTTATTTATTTTTGAGAGGGAGTTTTGCTCTTGTTGCCCAGGCTAGAGTGCAATGTTGCAATCTCGGCTCACCACAACCCCCGTCTCCAGGTTCAAGCAATTCTCCTGCCTCAGCCTCCTGAGTAGCTGAGGTTATAGGCATGTGCCACCACACCCAGCTAATTTTGTATTTTTGGTAGAGATGGGGTTTCTCCATGTTAGTCAGGCTGGTCTCGAACTCCCGACCTCAGGTGATCCTCCCACCTCGGCCTCCGAAAGTGCTGGGATTACAGGTGTGAGCCACGGTGCTCGGCCTATTTATGTTATTTTTAAAAGCAAATTGCTTTCATGCTCCTTAGGAGCAGCACAGCTATGTGGATCTCCAGTTTCTAAAATAAATTTCTCATACGTATGCTTAGTAGTACTTTCCTTTCAAAGAACTAGCTTACCTGTGGGTGATTTCATACTAGCCTGTTCAGTTCTTCTGTTTGAGAGACAAATTCAAATGCTTATAGTTACCCAGATGACCACCTTTCACGTTTTCTTTCTCATCCTAGCTACCACTTCTCCCTTAACATCACCTGCAACAAGCAAAACGACTCCTCTAATCTGAAGCTAATTTTAATTTATGGGCTGGGCCTAGTCATTTGTATCCAAAATGTCTGAGAATACTTTTTTTTTTTTTTTTTTTTTTGAGACAGGGTCTCGCTCTGTCATCCAGGCTGTAGTATAGTGGCATGAACAAGGCTTAGGCAGCTCCAACTAACTCCTGGGCTCAAGCGATTCTACTACCTCAGGCTCCTTAGTAGCTGAGACTACAGATTTGCACCACCACGCCTGGCTAATTTTTATATTTTTTGTAGAGACTGGGTTTTACCATGTTGGCCAGGCTGGTCTCCAACTCTTGGACTCAAGCGATCCACCTGCCTCTGCCTTCCAAAGTGTGTGATTATAGGCCTGAGCCACTGCCTGGCATGTACATATTTTAAATTGTAAACAAAGTTATCATTGATAAGATAGAGTATAGAAAAAAATTTAAAGAAAAATTTGATCTAGCTGTCAGTGAGAAGGAAAGGAAGCTAAATAATGAAAATTAAATTTGTATGAGGAAAATGAATAATAGGGAGAGACTGGAAGATAACACATAATTTATGTGGCTCATAAGTCTAAGAGTTTTGAAATGTTACTGAGTCAGGAAAAGACTCCTGCCTTACTCATATATGCATTTTTTGCATTTAATATTTTGTTATATACAACTTAATTGTCCCTTAGTTAAGTCCTAATTCATTGAATAAACAAAAGTAATTTGTCAACATACCTTGTTTAGCAGCTTTACTTTTTTCAAATTTTATTTTGTTTATTTATTATGTCATTTCTAAATTCCTGTAGGCCTTTTGGTCTGTATCTCCATAAACCATTGTAGTCATAGACATTTTAATGGAAAGGGCTAGTGACTTTTCTAGTTTTGTGACCTTTTACATTCTGATTCAACAAAACTTTATTGATCACCTGCTTATATAACAGTCACTATGCCAAGAGATTTTTCATATCTTATCACATATTATTTTCCATAATAAATCCATGAGGTAAATACTTTATGGTCCCCATTTAATATAGGACACTGCTAATAAGCCCCAGGGAAAGATAAGCACAGATCACATTGCTAGTAAGTGCTAAATTTTGGCTCAAACCCATCTTGATGCTTGAAGCCAATGTTCTTTCTATAGCCATGTCTCTTGCTAAGCACTTATGACTTTTACTTAAGATACACTCTTCTCTTTGATTATTTATTACTCTGGTGTGAACTGTGATCTTTTATGAAATCTAAGACTGCTACTGTTACCTGGGCAAAATTGTGGAATTAGATCATTGAGATGCAGATTGAATTGTTGTTGATTGTTCAACAGTTTTGAGATGAGACAGATCAAATTTTCCTTTACTGAAATCAAAGTGGTTGGAGCTTAATTAAAAAGCAGAATGTCTTAAGGTAAAAGAGCAGGTACTTTTTTTTTTTTTTTTTTTTTTTTGAGACAGAGTCTCACTCTGTTGCCCAGGCTGGAGTGCAGTGGTGCTATCTTGGCTCACTGCAAGCTCTGCCTCCCAGGTTCAAGCCATCCTCCTGCCTCAGCCTCCAGAGTAGCTGGGACTACAGGTGCCCGCCACCGCGCCCGGCTAATTTTTTGTATTTTTAGTACAGACAGGGTTTCACCGTGTTAGCCAGGATGGTCTCGATCTCTTGACCTCGTGATCCGCCCTCCTCGGCCTCCCAAAGTGTTGGGATGACAGGCGTGAGCCACTGCGCCCAGCCAAGAGCAGGTACTTTATTTTAACAGTGACATTAGTTTTCTTTTTGACTGCTCAGAACAACTACAAACAATGCATTCTGTAAACCTTTTTTTCTGAAATAGTGAAGAAAGTGAAGCACATAGTAGGAATTCTTTAAAATGTTGTCTTGTTCATTGGGCATTTATTGGGCACCTAGTATAATCCAGATACTCTGCGGTATTCTGTGATATAACCTTAAATAAGGCAAGACATAGATGTGGCTCTCAAAATATTTATAGTCTAATGCGGAAACTTTGAATTTATAATTCGATTGTTAATTCTCAAAAATTTAAATTCGATAAGTTGCTTATTAGCATCATCGGCTTTGGATGTTTAACACTTTTCTAATGAAGAACGTAAGTTCCAGTTAAGAGGGTTTCCTATTTCAGACAATGTAGAGTAAATCAGCTTGTTCCATAACTTTTAATATTTTTCAAATATAACCCACATTTTACCTTTAGAACTAAAAGTATGTTGAGAAGAGTTCATTATAATGTAATTGAGTCACTTACCAAGCCTATTTTAAAACCAGTTACTTCCTTTTCTCACTTTGCACTCTGTGACACACAGACTTCCAGAATCAGAGACGTGTTGTTTTTGTGTTTAGGGACTTGCTATATTATGTGGAATGAAAGTCAAGTTAATATGGCTAAGTAATTTTCAGTTCAAGGTAGGATATTAGACAGAAATTCTCTTTTTTCTACTTCTAAATTTGGGCATGAAGTAGTTTCTTATGTTATAAAATGACAAATTTTATTTATTTGTAATGAAATAATCCCTTTTATTTATAGCCAAGTTCATCATTTTAACACTTAATTTTCCATGACAGTCTGGAGGAGAGGAAACTTGGCAACCATTCATTATTATCTGTTTTTATCATCAGAAGGTATTTATTTGTAGGGGGAGTGTAGCAATGACGTCAAGGGTAGGACATTTTTGTACAGGATGGCCTTTCATTTGGAGTCATGATGATAAATATGACCACAGTTACTTAAAATGCATGCAAATACTTACCAGCCAAGATGTATAACGTTCCCTGAAAACTCAGAAGCATGTGATTGTAGCTGTGGAATGAGAATATCTAATAATAAAAAGAGAAAATGTCAGTTTTGGATTAGTGATTCAGGAATACCATCAATGACTAATCAGCAGCATTTCACCTGTTGTTTTATAAAGCTCTTGTTGAGCTGTGCTTCCATACCTTTGTGCTTGTATGAAGATCTGCTCATTGTAGAAGCCCACTTACCTACAGTTTCAACAAATCTAAATCTAAACACAAATTAGAATATTTAGGACCTGAGGGTATTTCTTGGATTTAAATGTAGCACATAGTAGGTGAACTTCTGGTGTTGTTTATTTTGAGCTTGACAATGCTGTGGTACAGTGAGAGAAGGCCAATGTCAAGGGTATCTGAATTGATTTGAGCTTTTGTCCTTGCATGTGAAAAGACTTGCTTCCAAAGAAGTCTATATACTCATGACTTCCTTCTAAAATGATTGTTGTACAGTATTCCATGGCCATTTGATTTGATTCTTATGACAAAATTATCTAGACATCCACTAGTATCCACTTAATTGATGGCAAACAAGAAGAAAACTGTAATCTGGAGATAACTAGGTAAACCTCATATTCTTTATCTGTGCCTGGATAGAATGACTTTTGTGGTTATGTATGCAGCAAACACTTTTGAGTGCTGGTCATTTCCCTAAGCTCTGAGAATGCAAAAATGTGCCATGTCCATTGTGATTATTGTGGTGAATACAGAGTGTTGTGAGAGTAAATAACATGGAGGGAGTGAGAAAAGCCTCCTGTGAGGACATGTAGCTGAGAAGGAAGGGTAAGGAGGAGACTTAAGAGGATGTCAGAAGTTCTGGAGGGAAGGGGAGAGTGAGAGTTTGAGGGACAAATAGCCATCATGGTGGAGTGAACAAAGGGGAAAGTCACCCGGGATGAAGGATAAAGAGAATTCTTGAGTTATTAAAAAATTGATTTGTTCACTTTGCTCAGTGGTTCACTGATTGTGTTTCTTTGGGGAGAGGCTTATAAAAATTAGAATGTCCATGTCTTTATAGCTATCTAAATGTTTTCTGGATATTTCTATCCAGCACCCGTGTCTGACTTCATCCCAATTTGATGATTAGGGTGATGATAAACAGGATGATGAATAAGACAACTGTGAGGATTTAAATTAGAAGAAAAAAGCTTCTTTATCATTTTTATTATTGTAAGATTTATTAATACAAATCTGTATTGTCATTCAGTTCCAGCATGTTCTAATATACTTCTTCCATCAAAATTTATGATTACCTCTTTACCTCATATAATATTATTACATTTTCTTACAATAAAATACATTTTTAAAATTCACTATTAACCCTGTCTGTGATGAGACAGCATAATCTTGTGGTTAATATTAGCTCAGGCTCCGTAGCCAGAAAATATGGGTGTGAATTCTTGTTGCATCATCAAAGATACAGGTGTGAGTCCTGGCTGTATCATTCACTGACTATTTACATTGAATATGTTATTTAGCCTTCAAAACCTTTGTTTATTCATCTGTAAAATGGGATAATAATTGTACCAACCTCCTAGGATAGGTAAGATAGTGCAGTGAAGTTTCTTGTGATGATGTATTTCCTTGATTATTTCATAAGACAGAGGAGGCATCTTTTCTGTGTTCCTCCCTTGAGATACTAAAATGACCAGAGAGGAGGTAAGTTCTAAAGGTTGGGTTTCAGACTGTCATATACAACTTGCAGTCCATCTGTGCAGCTGGAGACTAAACCAGAGTGTCACATAAACCTTTTCCTAATCAAAGTGGTTGTTCATTTATTAATGTAAATGCCCTGTGCCTTGGATGTGTGAGTCCTAAAAATACACTTCCAGGGATAAAAATAGATCTCTGGGAGTTCTGAGATGCTGCTTAATCAGAACCAGCTGCAAGCTGTCTAGAAAATGCAAGTTATATGAGCCAGATGGCTTTTGCCCTTTTTGCTTTAGACAGCATGTAATTTGGATAACTACAGCTACAGTAATACATTTTGCCAGTCACAGTGTTTGATAAACATGTTTGTTGAGAACAGCCACTTCCAATTAGAGACCCAGTAAAATGTTAATTTATTTTAATAAATTTTCCCTTTAGGGCAAGACAAAGAATACTTTTAACAGGTTACAGAAATATCTGTTCATGGGACAGAGTACTGTTCAAGAGTTATTGTGTGCCAGTGATTAATTTTGCAATTTGGCATTTAGAGAATGATGAGCAGTATTCATGACCTCCCCCTCCATTGTTTTCCTTACAACCTCATGTATATATAAGAGACCAGGATTTTTCATATTTGAAATTATGTTGCTTTATTTGTAGAAAGATGGTTTAGCTAATTTTTAACTTTCTTCTACCCATGTCTAATTACTATAAACTCTGATAATAGTTACTGAATTATTGCTTGCTTACAGATGTTTATTAATGTGGTAGTTCTTGGGATTTTACTTTTATGATCATATTCTTTGAGAAGAAATTTTCTCTATTAGCCTGTTGTAGCCATAACTGATTTTCATCAGCTAGGACTGCAAATGTAGTCACTGATATTGGCTGAAATCTAATTTTATTCAGCTTCTATTCAGACAAAATAGCAAAGCTAAATGTGTAAGCTATTCACACTGTAAGACCTAAACTCAGATACAGCCTACTTTTAGGAGATGTGAAACTATCAATTCTTCAATTTTCACTGGTGACACCACTTCTTGGAAAAGCATATTTAAGCCCTGGTTTCCCATGACAGGCATTGAAATACTCTGTGCTTTATTTCTTGAGATGTATCTACCAGGCAGCATGTAACAGATTGTGAAGTACCTTTGAAGGATCTCTTGAGTCATAATTTTTCCATAATTCCAGGCCTTCCAGCTTTGTAAGTTTAGTAATCACCCAGCAGTTGTTTTTTTCCTTACCCATTTTAAGAAGAGAGGGTATTTCATTTCCAGGTTAAGTGATATTAGAACATAAACATCATTGTAATAGTAGCTACAGGTTTATTTACTGTTATCAGGAACTATGCTAATCACTTTATACATTATTACATTTACACTTTATACATTATTGCATTTAAGCCTCACTACAACATAGTATTATAAGGTACATATTTTTATTCTGTTTTGCAGATAAGGATGTCACTATTAATATAATATTTTTGTATTAATAGAGTATAATTATTCTAGAATTATCACTAGAATGATGATTATTCAACATCATACAGAAAGTATTACAGCCAGAATTTGAAGCTACTCTTATTTTAATGGTATGTCTGGCTCAGGATCTTTAATTCTACCCATTAAGCTATGAAAATTGGCATTTGACCTAACTAGGGCTGCTTTTTCAGAGGTAAATGTATGCCTCTGGCCATCTTTGTATACTTCAAGGAATTTTCAGTATTGGTTCTTCACATTTATTTTAAGCTCAGATTATATGTGAAAGGGTCTGATCTCTTTCATCCCACCTTGTTAGATGAATTATAACTGATGTGCTTTAAAAGTAATTCATACTGCTGGAGAAAAATCTCACTTTGGTGCTTTTCCAGTATATAGTTAAGGATTACACTGATAGGTAGTAATTGAAGAAATTGGTAAGCACTTGTGTGATATGAAACAGCATAGGAAACTTATATATAATATAGCCATTATATATAAACTTATATATAATGTGTATAACATTTACAAAAGCAAAATAATGCCTTTATGTTTTTATTTAACAAAGTGAGATAAAGAAATTCATTAGTGAATGCAGCAGGGCATACCTGCAAATTCTGCCATAGGCAGCAGGAAATAAAGCAAAGCGTTGTTTATAAAAAGACCTCTTTGTTATGATTCTGTCCACTCAAAGCAAACAGATGGGGGCATGGAAAAGATCTTATTATTTTTGACTATTTTGGAAGAGCATACTGTTGGAATTGTTTTCATTTGCAGCTATAAAATGGTACTTCTTGAAAGATACCATAAAATAATAGAACAGTTTATACTTAAGTACTATGATATGATAATGGGCTTATGTTGTTTGTTAGCAAAGAGTTGATGTTATTTGTTTTTTCTTGGAAATGAAAGGGAGAAACAGGTAGAGAACATTCATTTCTATTAAATCTATTCTATTCTGCCCTATTCTATTAGACAATTTTGTATCCAAACAACCCAGTTTTTCATATTTCACACAGTTGTACGCAAGATCCAGATTTGCACATGAAATCTGATACCTCTGTGGGCCAGTCGAAAAAAGCATTTTGGTATCATGAGATGAGAGACATTATAGAAATTTTAGTTCTAGAGAAAGTCTCAGTCCTTTCTTTATGTCAAGAGATATGTGTTGGAATGAACCAACAAGGCCTATGCACTCAATTAATATACATCAGTTTTCTGTTAGTATGTAAGGTCCTGTAGTTTGTGTTCAAGAAAAGAAAATGATACATGAAAAGTGATCTTTGCCAAATGTATCCATGTTTGTGCTAATGTGGGTAAATTTTTCCTCTTTTAACATATGAAGGATTGGTAGCTTAATAGTTTGCTTTGCTTAAATGATTTTATGTGGCAGTGTTGAAGATCTGAAGAAGTGACTGTGTCCTTGCCCTCAAAGAACTTTTGATATTAGGCACCAAAAGGGGGCACTGCTCTCTTGTGACATAAAATGTAGTCCCCAAATAGTGGGGCTTTTAGAAGTTAGTGACTCCAAAGGAAATAGTAGATGAAAGGAAAATGTATTTACTTCATTCTATGGGGGGTCTTTCTTGCCTGGTCTTCCTGAAGAAGAGATAAGCATTGGGCTGAAAATGTTTGTTATATACCCTTGGGCACCATTGGCATATTCCAAGCTGTTTTTGTCAATCATATCAATACATATTTAGACAATTTCTGAAACATTTCTCATAAAGAGAGAAGTCATTCATCTGGTATATCATATTCATATGCATGATGGCTTTCTAGAGTTGTGTCATTTCTTCACTATGGCTTCTCTCGTCTCGCACCTCTTCAGAAGGCACCCTTCCTTTCTCTTTTCAGTAAATACCATAATTTTATTTTTAGGTGTATGCAGTATGAAATGTATGTGTGTGTGTGTGTGCGTGCCTGCATGTGTGTGTGTGTGTGTGTGTGAGAGAGAGAGAGACAGAGACAGAGTTTGAGAGCTAGAACAGAGAGATTGATTAATTGGTTGACTGATTAGTTGGTTGGTTGGAGCTTTTCCCAGAAAGTTTTCCAACTGTTCTTATTGGCATTTTTGAAAGTTTAACAAAATATCATTAAAGTTCATGGATTTCACTGAAATATCTTAATTTTATTAGATAATCGGTAATATTATAAGTATACATAATCTGCCGTCCCAAATATTTTAAAATTTTAGTTATTTTTCTATTGTATTGGTAAGAATGTCACAATTTCTTCCTAATGTTGGTGACAGGCATCTGTACATCTGGCTTTGTTGGAAACAACTCTGCTAAATGTTTAATAAGGTGCTCATTCTAAGTTAAAGATAGGGAATCTTTATTATATTATGGAACTATGCTGGCCTATGGACATGTATTTAAGATGACTACATGTTATTTAGCAGTCAGGGATAGCTTCTGTTTTAATATATTTTGACCTACTGATGTTATAACTTCATTATTAGATTACCTAGTATTAAACCATTCTGGGATTTCTGATGTAAACTCAATTGGAAATGTTTTGTTATTATTTAATATGCTGTTGGCTTTGGAATATATTTCATCTAGAATTTTTGCCTCTATATTTGTAATATGGAATGATAGTTTTCTGTTTTCTCAGCTGGTTTTCAGGTTTTAGTGTCAGGGTTACTAGGCCTATCACTTGTGATTATACAAGTTGCACACTGCCACCTATAATATTGTAATTTGCATAGTTATTATGACAGTTTTACAAAGGAGGACAGTGAAGTATCTTGAGGAAGGGACTTTTTTTTTTTTTTAACCATATTGACTTACCATATCAGCTAGCAGAATATAACATTCTAAAACAGATTTAAAAAAAAAAAATCCATGTTTTTCCATTCCTTCAATGTTTGAAAGAATCTACACAAAAAATCAGTAAGGTTTATTTGACAATAGTTGTTTACTTAAATTTCTTCTAGAACTGTTCATCTCCTTAGGGTTTATATATTCTGTTCAGCTGCGATGATCTTTTAATTTCATTGAACTATTAAAATTCATTCTTTAACAACCAACTATGCATAATATTCTTTGTAATTCTTTTACTCTTCTGTGTTTTTCATCCCCCTTTTATTACTTTATTATTTTATCTTGTTCTTGAATATTAAGTTTCGCCTTTTGCTTTCCTCTTCTTCTTTCCTTTTCCAAATACCTTTGGCTTTATTTACTGGAATGTAATATTTGACTATTTGAAATTAATAACTGTTTTTATCTTTATTATTTTTTCCTCTTGCTTTTCTTAGATATTGTTTGTTCACTTTTTAAAAAGCTATTTGCATTGAATATTTAGCTTTCTTATTTTCTCTTATTCTTTATTTTCAGAGGGTCTTTTTGGGTACTTTTAAAGTTTGCTAATTTACTGTAACTGGAACATTTAATTTGGAGTTGAACTAACTAGCATATGTATGCTGGACTAGCACATGTATGCTATCTCTGTGAGAATCCTTTGGAAACATTTAGCTTGACAAATTGAAACCTGGAATTAATCTTAAAAATCTGTATTAGGATTGCATTGACAATGTCTAGTGTTTTAAAATGGCGGTTTGTTCTCTAATTTTAAAAGCAGTACATGCTATCTGTGGATATTTGGAAAATGTAGAGAAACATGCTTAGCTATGTAACAATCACCCTAAAATTTAACAACTTAAAATGACAAACATTAATTTTCTCACACAGTTTCTGAGGGTCAGAAATCTGGGAAAGGTTTAACTGGACCATTTTGGCTGTGTCTCTCCTAAAGTAGCAGTCAAGCTGTGGGCTGCAGCTGCTGTTTTCTGAAGGCTTGAATGGGGCTGGAGGACCCATTTCAAAAATGGTTCACTGACATGGCTGTTGATTGGAGGCCTTAGTTCCTCATTGGCTTTTGGCAAAAGGTGTTGTTTTTTTTGGCCACATGGGCCACTTCTTGCTTCAGAGTGAGTGATCC
The DNA here is from genome assembly GCF_007565055.1 of Rhinopithecus roxellana. Classification (NCBI taxonomy): domain Eukaryota; kingdom Metazoa; phylum Chordata; class Mammalia; order Primates; family Cercopithecidae; genus Rhinopithecus; species Rhinopithecus roxellana. The sequence goes on from NC_044554.1 coordinate 144,184,279, forward strand.
AAGAGAGAATAAAGTAGAAGCTACAATGTCTTTTATGAACTACTTTCAGAAATTACACACTGGTTGGGTGCGGTGGCTTGAGCCTATAATTCTAGCAGTTTGGGAGGCTGAGGTGGGCAGATCGCTTGAGGCCAGGAGTTTGAGACCAGCCTGGCCAACTTGGTAAAACTCTGTCTCTACTAAAAATACAAAAATTAGCCAGGCATGGTGGTGCACGCCTATAATCCCAGTTACTCAGGAGGCTGAGGCACAAGAATCACTTGAACCTGGGAGGCAGAGATTGTAGTGAGCTGAGATCACACCACTGCACTCCAACCTGGGAGACAGGGCAAGAATCTGTCTCAAAAAAAAAAAAAAAAAAAAAAAAAAAAAAAAAAAAAAAAAAAAATTAAAAAGAGGTGACATGCTGTTCTTTCTTCTGTATTCCATTGACCCTGCTAACCAACCTTGATACAGTATGGGGGATAATGACACAAGGGAGTAAATACCAGAAGGTGGGCATGATTGGGCCATCTTGAAAGCTATCCGCCACACACAGATGGACATAGAAGTTACTCTTAGGTCCACCATTCAGTCCCTTTGGATCTTCCAGGTTTTTGTCTTCCCTTCCATAGCAGCAGACCATAAATATTTCTTATATTATGAAATAATGTTCTAAAAGGAAATTTTTATATGTTTGCTTAGTATCTATTGTGAGGGCATGCCAATTTATTTTACCAATTACTTAACATTATTTTATAATTAGGTTGTTTTGAGCATTTGACTATTATAAATTGCAATATTTTCTTGTCTACAAATCCTGAGTAAATCTCCTGCCATTTACCTAAAATAGATTCCTAGAAACGTTATTCCTGGGTCAAGGCATATAAACATTTTAAGGCTTTTTACACATATTGTCAAAATATTCTGCAGAAATTTGTACCAAATTTATACTAGTATTGCCATAACAAAATGATGCCTAACTTCTTATGTGCTTTTCAATACTAGGTACAATATTTTAAAAATGTAAGGAGCCTGATAAAGAATATAGTATCTCATGGTAGCTTTAATTTTTTATTACTAATAAGGTAGGGAAATTATTTTAAAAGTCTTATTCTTGAATCTATGTAGTATTTTTCTTCTTGATTTTTAAAGGTATCTTTATCATAATTACTTTTAATGTTGTAATTAGTTCTCTTTAAAAAAATGTATTTTGCTTTCTTTCAAAATATATGTCACTGGATGTTTTCATTAAGGATATACAATGGGAGTGGTTCTGTAATGAACGTGGAAATGTTGAAAAATAATTGAATAACTTAAGCACTTTCAAAATACCAGTTAGTTTGATGGTTACTAAACTAAGTTTCTGTAACTTATATTTTATTGATTGAACATTTGCTAGAATAATGAGTTAAAAAGTGAGAAGATGCTTTTTTTTTTTTTTTTTTTTTTTACTTTTGTTGTAAGCCATCTGCCAAAATTTGGTGAGTGTTGAGGAACATTTGTCAAGGAATAAAATCATAATTGAGAGTTGTCTAGTCTAAAAAAATAATAAAAACACTCTCAGTGTTTCCATGTGATAGAATGAGAATGACTGTTATTACTTGAAAAGGTTTTCTGCCCAGGGCTTTCATATAACTGATGTTCTCTGTGTTGTACAAAAAAGAAAAAAATAATAGCTTGCTGAACAGTTTTCTGGATTTCCAAAAAAACTTTATTTTGGTTTTTGATATTTTCATAATAATTGGTTTTAAATTTGAAAGTTGTTAAGCAAGTTTAACAGTGAGAGTTGGTAGAATTTGAGCATACATGTTGTGTGGCAAGTCAGGAGCAGAGTGTAACAGGGAGACCTTGGAATAAGGCCGTTATTTTATAGTCAACTCTGTTACCTGCTTTGTGGCTTTGGTCCTTTCAGCCTGTTTTCTCACCTGTACAAAAGAAGTACATTTTGCCAGATTTGCCAGATTATTTTCAAAACTAAGTTATATAATGTACACATAGTGCCTGGCACACACAAGTGCATGATACATGTGTAAAGCAACAGGAATAACTATGGAAATGTGTACTATTCTTAACATAAGTAGTTGGAAAGGAGATCTTCACAAGACCATAACAAAATGAAAAATTCAGTGATTTGTAGGTGAACATTAAATTTATGCTATAATTCTGACCAAGAGTGTATGTGCTGGGAGGGAGGGGAACAAATATTTATTTTTTGCACCAGTGAAGAATTTTGCAATTATTACATTGCTATAAAAGTTTGCTGAAAGATTAAAAATAGAATAATATTAGCCATGACTATTCAGAACTAAAGACCATGCCAAACAAAGCAAGCAGTAGACTAACAGTATGAACATAAAAATGAAACCCATAGATGTAATGAATTCTGTGGAACCAGCTCTAAGTGTATAGATGCATAGACGTTCATGATTTCACTGGGGGAGGCTGATGATCATAGGTCTTGAACTGGATTTGAAGAATGGGTTGGTTTGCACAAGAGTAAGGGAGAAGGACTGTCCTAAGCCCAGGAATAGTATGAACACCTATACAGAGACAGATAACCATGTAGTGTTTTGTTGTGAACAAATTGACCTAACCTGGAGAATCTGTGTTTGGGATGCAGTATGGATAGGAAAGGTCTGATCAGAATACTGAGAACCTTAATTGTCAAGCAAAAGAGATGAAGCAGACTATAGATCATCCGTTGAAAGGTTTGAGGGACTTTAATGTAGAAGTGATGCAGGGCCTCTGTCATAGTTCACATATGGGATGCACTCTTAAAGTGAGCTCAGTAACTCAGGAAGAAAGCAGTCAGATTCCAAACACTGACCATAATTTCTCACTTTTCTCCTACTTAAGAAGCTTTCAGTAATGTTATCTTTTTCTCTTATGAATATGTTGTTTTAAAAAGAAGAAATAAAAATGTGACATGGCTGTTGCTTTCCTTTGGTTGACCTCACTTTTACTTTTCATTTTAATGCTTTATTTTTCAAGAAAACACATACTTTGAAAAATCATATAATTCCACAGTGACCATTTCTATAATATTTTGCATTTGTATTCCTTTTTTTTTTTTGAGATGGAGTTTCACTCTTTTTGCCCAGGCTGGAGTACAATGGCATGATCTCAGTTCACTGCAACCTCCTCAGCCTCCCAGGTACAAGCGATTCTCCCGCCTCAGCCTCCCGTGTAGCTGGGATTACAGGTGTCTGCTACCACGCCTGGCTAATTTTGCGTTTTTTGTAAAGATGGGGTTTCACCATGTTGGCCAGGCTGGTCTCGAACTCCTGACCTCGAGTGATCCGCCCACCCCAGCCTCCCAAAGTGCTGGGATTACAGGCACGAGCCCAATTGTATTCCTTTCTTGGAGGTGTTTCCTAGGACTTTATCCTGGCTACAGACATGCTGGAAAGGGAGTGGCATTTATGAACCCCTGCATTGTATTATGCATGTTAGTGTCAGCCTACCATTTAGTTTTTAGAGTATCCTTATAAAGCAGATGAAGTTTTTGCTATTTTACAGATGTGTACACTGAGCTTCCAGAAAATTAGAGGACTGGTAAGTGTTGGTGCAGAACGCTCTGCTTTGTAACATGATGCTTCCTGAGAGAATCTGGGGAACGCACAACTTTTGGTAGGAGAAATCAGGACTAAACTAAGAACAGCAATGTTAATTTTTTTATGCCTTAGAGATAGGGAAGTTAGTCTCCCTCAGAGGAATCCAACTTGATTTTTTCTGAGGGATATAATATCTAGTCACAGGGCTGTTCCTTTGCTTCCGGAGGAAGTGAAATTCACTAAATTGGGTAGTGACCTTCCATATTTAAAGCTATAGTTTCAGCTTGCTTTAGTAAAAATGTTAAAAACCTTGGAAAATGCAAAATATCTGATCTCAAGAAGATTCTGATACCCTTCATTAATGAAAAAAGAATATCTTGTTTCCTTCCTACCGTAATGATCATGAATTTTCCATGTCACTCCAGTTCCTGAAAGAAGTGAATTAGTTTGCTAGTAGTGGGTCAAAGGTAACTTTCTCCATTTAAAAACTATGATGAAAGGTGCAAGGTTTAGATAGTATGGGGAACTTCTGAGTTTCTAAATTATAAAACACATTTTGAAATTTGAATTATGTACTGCTTAATCTGGTTTATAATTGTTGGTTTCAAATACTAATGGAAATGTTACTTGCAAGTTAAACCCTGAACTGAGAAACATGCTTTTCTTTATTCTTTTGTAAGTGGCTCTTTTAATTGTAGTTCTTTTAAAAAGGAAGTTAACACTTAAGTATCTGTTAATTCTTGACAAGGACCTTATTAAACCTAAGCAACGTGTTTTCAAAAAGGCAGGTAGCTGTTAGCTTTATGTGAGAATCTAAAACGAGGCAAGTAATTATTATGTTTCTTAATCTTTTATTTTTTCCAAAATAGAAATGTCCCTATTTTTTTCTTATTATAAAAGGAATGGTTAAATGTTTTAAAAGTGTTGAAACAATACTTAACAGTATACATTAAAAAGTTAATGTTTCCTATAATCTTACCCCATCCGGATGACCACTGATTACAGTTTAACACATGTTTTTCCAGAACTTTTTCTTTGCAAATGTAAACCTCTGTTGCTGTCTACATACTTAAAACATTTTAAATGGGATTGATTATACTACATGTACTATTCTTTTTTTGCTTTTTCTTATTGAAAATTGTTGTTGATCTATTTCCCCTTCAGTAATGACAGTTCTATTTATTAGATTGTTGGTTTGTTTTGCTATTTTAATAACAGTGTGAAGAAATACCTCTTTTGTATGTTTTTGCACACTTCTCTATTTCCTTAGGCTAAGTTCTTACAAAAAGAACTGTTAAGGGAAAGGTAATGCATATTTTAAACTTCAATATACATTCATAAACTGCGCTCTAAAAGGTTTTGCCAATTTACTCTTTCATCAGTATTGCATGAGAAAGTCATTTTTGACTTACTCTTTTAGAATAGTATGAATAACAGTTTTTGCCAGTCAGGTGAGAAAAAAGAAATGTATTTCTTTGATTACTAGTGAAGTTGAGAAAAATGTCCTGTGTTTGTGGGCCTTTATATTTCTCTTGGGAACAGATTGTTCATGACGTGTATCTTATTTTTCTTTAAGGGTGTTTGTTTTTGTCTAGCAGTTTAAAGAGCTTTTATTATAGCCTTTGATATGTATGTTGTAAATATTTACATACATCTTTTTCTTTTACCTCTTGTGATGATATTTGTTGCACAAAATACCTAAAAGTTGACATATTTATACACATCATTCTTTTTTGCTTATGATTTCTGGCTTTTGTTTGCATGCTAAGAGTAAAAACCCCAGTTTTTTTTTTTTTTTTTTTTTTTTTTTTGGATGCCAAGGCACTTTATGTGCATGTTCTTATTGAAACCTCCCAGCAACCCAATGAATAGAATACTTTAGCTTCCCTTTTATAGATGATGGGTAAATCACTTATCCAAGGCTACACAGTTTTAAATGATAGTGCATAACACAAATACAGGCAGTCAGGTATCTCCCTAGGCCCAAGATTATTGATACAAACAAACAAGAAAATCTCTTGTATTGTTGCCACTGTGTTTTCTTTTTTTAATTGTTAAATATTTAATTCCTGTGGGGTTCACCTAACTGTTTAATTTCATTTTCATTTTATACTAAGTTCATTTGTATATGCACATGTCTGTATGTTTACTATATACTCTTATTATAATAATCATTTCTTTGTCAGTAAAACATTCTTTAAATTATTCTGGTTTTAGAGTAATTTTTATATCTAAGGGAAGGTCTCCCTCTTTATTTTTGTCTTTAAAACTTCTCTTGACTATTCACACATATCTTTTCTTCCAGAATCAACATGTAAAATGTAATGTGCAAATTCTTCTTCTAAAATAGTCTGTAATTGCACTAATTGTAATTGCACAATTATCGTCATTACAATATTGATCTTTCTATTCAGGAAAATAGTATGTCTTTTAATTAACATTTTTAGTAAAGCTGTATAGTTAACTTCATTTAGATTTGGGGCATGCTATTGTAGGTATATTCCTGGGTTAAATTTTGATTGTGCTCATTATTGTTCAAATGTATGACTGCATACCATTTTGACGGTGGATACGTGTTAACTCATTAATGTTTACGAAGTCAATGTCCATTTTTATGAATATTATGCTAGTTCATGTCCTCTTTTTAGACATTCAGTGTTAGAGAGTGAGGAATAATTTTAGTGTCTTGGTGGCCAAGACTCTACTTAACCAGCTGTTGGTGACTGAAAGTCCAGTTTCCTTTAGCTGTGACTCATAGTTCTTGGTTGGTTCAAATTCTGGATATCCATTTAAAATTATATTTAAAACCATTATGGTCCTTAGGGGCCCAAAATTCTTTGAAATTGAACTGAAAGTCACATAGCACCATGGAAATAGGCGGGAAGTCACATTTAAATTCTTAGCACAAATTAACCTCTGCAAACAGGTTTGTTCCCTGCCCTACCACCCAGCATGGGTGCTTTTGCCACAGTAGGTTCTGGGAAGGGTTCAGTATTCTCTTGAGATTTGGAGGCACAGAAACATCACACACATTCACATGGAGGCTCTTTACTATTCCCTCCATTACTGCTCCCTGTCTCCCATAACCAAGAGAAAGGAGGCCTTTCTTTACAAAGCATGACCAAGGATTGTAGAATTAGAAGTTGAGTGGAGAGTGTATAAGAAATTGAATTTCTAAAATAAATAGGAGGATGTAAAGTAATTACAATAGTCAAAGAAGGTCAGAAGAAGGAGAAAGGATAATAAAGAAGAGGTAAATAAGAGCATGAACCTTCCCTTTGTCCCCCCCAAAAAAGCTGCAGAGGAAGTTGGAGGATATAGAGTATAGAAGAAAGGGGCAAGACAGTAGAAAAATGCAATAAAGTAAAGATGATGGAAATTTAGTAAAATGGACTGATACTTACAGACATAGTTGGCTTAAAAAAAAACCCTCACTGATCCTTTCCTTTAAACTGCTCAGTAGCTAAATAAAGAACTTGTTGATTTCTCTCTCTTTAGCAGGCTCTTTCGGTAGTGCATTTTGAAGATTTCTTCATAGAACATTAGGATATTTTACTACCTGACTGAAAGTGAATAAACAGAACTGGAAGATTTCTGCTTTGCGCATTTCTGAAGCTTTATTATATCCTTATATAGGTAAAGAGAGAAGTTATACACTGAGTATGCCAAAATGACCACATGCTTCACACTTGCACTACCTCTTTTTATGAAGCTAAATTTGGAGTTTTCAAAACCTCCTGTTTAAAAATACATCCCAAAAGACTTCTGCTTATTGCACATTTTGTTCCTGTCCTGTACAACTGAGATTTTCATTTATAATTCTTTTTGGAATGTTTTTCTTTTTGTCATAAATACAAAAGGAAGCTATTGACATATAATCCTTCATTATGTTTTATGCAGTAGCATCATAATTCTCAAATTTTGAGAATATATATTTTTTCTTTCAAGTCTAGAGACAAATCTTACAAGAAAGTTTAATTATGTGTTCATGCATATACATGGAATCTTAAATATAATTGAATGAATAAAAATTAAGTTGCCACAAATTAGTTTATGCAGGCATCTTTCACTTAAAAGATAGTTTGGAGGAGAAAAAATTCACTGACAGGTTTTTCTATTATATGATTTGTATTTTCCTGTTGGATTTCATTATAAAGTTACAGTTTCATTTTATCAAAGGGAAAACTTGTTCCTTGATTTTTAAATAGGAGCTCATATTCAGAAATGCATTAGTCCTCTTAAAATAATGTATTTAAACATAAAATAGTAATCTTATAAAATTTATTAACAGTCATACTTACAGTATTAACTGTTTTCTGTTATGCTCAACAAAAATTATAAATTAAAATTGAGAGTACCAGAAACTCTCAAAATATAATAATCTATCTCTCCTAATTTTACTCATAATATAATTCATTAACCCAATATTCCATCTTCCAAAATGCTAACTTGCCTCTTTCCAGCTATCTTGAAATGTTCTTAACTGTAACATATCTATACTTTAATGTATGTCACTGAATAAGGTAAATTTAGAGTATGTGAAATTTAAGGTTGAAATGTCTTGTGGAATTGTTCTTTAAACTAACCCAAAGTATCACCTTTAGACTGCTATAGCTGATACTGTAGCATGTTTCTTGTATCAAGGAGCAAATAATCTTTCTAATAAAATAATCTTTCTAATATTAAACCCAGAATTAGAGAGATGTACCCATCCAGTTTTGGGAGTGGTCTTTTCCCTGCAGGGGAAAGTGAGACATACAGCACCTAGAGGTTGAGCACACTTACCATGTAGGTAAGCTAACTCCCAGGAAAAAAAAGGGACAGAAGAGGCAGACTATGCATTGCCCTTTTTAAATCTACCAGATCAGTCACTCCTCCTTCTTTGGGGGAAAAATAAGTGTCACACTAGTAGTGCTCCTTCCATATGAAAAAAACTCAGTGAGTGGGGAAGAATCATTCCCTCGCATAGCAATAATGATGTGTGTAGGACAGAGTTTATGCAAAAGGAAGTATGGAATATGGTGGGAACATATTTATTATTGAGCCTAGGGGTTCATTGAAAATGATATTTCAGCTGAAGGAATAGGGAGTAGGATTGAGGAAGGTGGGTTTGGGCAAGAAGAAAGATATCTTAACACGTCTGGAATTTACAGAGATTCAGCATGGCTGGTTACATCCTAGACTAAGAGACAGAATCAGGAGTGATACAGCAGGATATGTAGGCAGTGACCAGATCTCAGAGTGAGTTGTGAGTCAAATTCAGATGAATAAAGGGCAATCAGAAACATTTGAAGGGTTTCAAATAGAGTGACGACAGAATCAGATTTATATTTTGAGGGGATGATCATTCTAAGTGTAATTTGGAGGGAAACAAAGCTAGGGAGAGGAAGATCTATTAGTGGAATGCAAGGAAAGGAGGTTTGTGGGAGGGGACATGTAGATTAGTATAAGAGCAAGACATTCAAATAAAGTTGTTAAGAAAGTTAGATGGGTGCATACATGTAAGTCTTTCTGTGAATGCCCTTTTATTTGCAATAGCTAGAGTAGCCATAAATTTAATTAGCCTTCTCCCATTTTGATAGATACTTTATAATCCTTCTGAGTATTTTCTTTAGTTTTCTGATGAATCCGCTTATTTAATAAAATTATTCAGTTAAAAAATTTTTTGGAAGAATATAAAAATTCACTGTTTCCTGCCACTGTTTACCACAAGATATTGTTGATATCTGGTAAGTGTTCTGGTTTATGGGAGGAGAAAGGGAAGTTTAAGTTCATTTTTGGGAAAACACATTTCCATTGAAATTGAACTTGCTAAAATTGCATAATCACGCACAAAGTGATTGCACACCTTTTTTTTTTTTTTTTTTTTTTTTTTAGTTGCTGCCAATATACAACTATTTAAAGGCTGGACTCTTTCAAAAGATAAAAATTTGTTATCAACATTCTTAGGTGCAGATAAAGAGCCTGGAACCATGTCTGATAAAACCCTTCCTAATTTACACCAGAAAGTCTTTGGCAAAGGTATTCTTGTGCTGTTTAGCTGAAGGCCCTTCAGTATCAACTAACAATGTAGCTTGCTACCTGCTGTCATTTTTCCGCTGTTAGAAATATTATCATATTATTATTTTTGCACCTTTGTCTAGTGTTATAATAGCTTCTAAAGATTTTCTCCTAACATTTTGAGAACTTTTGTTTGCATTCTTGATTTGAAACAGTGTGACCTGTTAGTGCCTCTTGGATGAATTATATTCTTTGAATGTCTCTTTTTCTAAGCCACTGTGCTAATACACTTTTTATTCATTTTCTCTTGTGTTATAATAACTATGTTTAAGTCTCATGGCAATCTTCTTTAGTCTATATATGCTCAAAAGATATATTTGCATTTCTATCCAGAATAAATCAAAATAAATTTTGCTGGAAATGGCATCATGTGAATTGAGTTTCTTTAGCTGGCAATTTTTGATCACTGTGCTTTATCTGGTGGAAACGTTAATGTTTAGTGGCAAAAGAATTGTAAACACTGTTTAACACACCTTTAGTAACAGACACTTTCATAGAATAAAGGCGGTTGTTTAATACTCCAATAATTACTATTCTTAGTTGAATTTTGTTATTTCTGTTGTTGCCAAGTGATTTTTTAAAAAGAAAAATAATCCCAGAAGTAGATAACCTTTATTTGAGTAAAGCAGATAAACTTACTGAAAATAACACATAAAACTCAATTTTTGTGGTAGGTATATACTGTTTTGATTAAAAGTTATCTTAAACCACATATCCCTGAAAACACATTTTTACCTATTCAACAATCTTGATGTTCACTATCACTGTGATAAAGAAAATCTGTGATATTAGATAGCAATATTCTAGAGAAAAATAGGCAAATTATATTTCCTTCCCCCTAGTGAAGTTGTCTAGAAAGCTCATCCAGGCTGTGGGGTGAGACCAAGAAGTGAGAAGTTCTAGTTCCTGAAAGGAACTGCAGTTGAAGGACTTTCTTCTTAGCATATATATATTATATATGTAATATATAATATAACATATGTATAATATATTGTATATAATATATAGTATACATATTTATTTATTTTACCTCTCTCTGATTCTCAAATCAACACCAAAATGCGTGTGCTTACCTTCTCTTGTCTTTGTGCGTTCAGTAGGAGGAGGGCTGGAATTAGCAATACAACTTTGAACTCAGAAAGAAAGTTTAGCCTGAGAAAATAAGGCTGACTAGGGTAAAGTTCACAGCCTTCCAAACTAGTCTTATTATCTTTATAAGTTTATGAGGTAGTAAAATGGAACCAACATTTCTAACAGAATACAGTCGTGTGAGCCTGCCATTCTGAAAGGGACTTTATGTGTGCTTTGGTCAAAATCCAGTATGGGAACCCATGCAGGGCAGGGTCCAGGTTGTATGGGTTATGAGACTTACGTGGAATTACAAATACAAAATTAGTGAAAAGGTCTCGGAAGGGGCCTATGCAAGGAAAGGGCCCTGTACTTAACCCTCATTAATTCACAATAAATTCACTTCTAACCTCATACATAAACCTGTATCTAATAAGTTAAATTGTGAATTGATAATACAGCTAAATATTTTAAAATGAGATTGAATGTCACATTCTTGAGGAAACGTTCCCTGATTGCTTTCTTTGTAATGCCACTGTGTCACATATACATGGTGTGGTAACGATCCATTTACTTGTCTAATTGCTCATTAGATTCTAAGCTGCAGACTGAGTAGGATGTCTTGCCCAGTGCTGTATCTCTTGTGCCTAGCACAGTGTTTAGAAAATTGTAGTTGTTAACAGTAGAGTGCAGGGATGCTGGAGTCACGACACCTTCAAACACATTCCAGCAGCAGCCTCGGTACTGTGCCTGATGTACCGATAGGTGCCTCTAGTGCTATTACAGTGCAGACACATTTTCCATCAATCATATGAACAGCAGCTGCCAAGTTCTCTTTTACTTGGTGAGTTATGGATGGCAAAGATGTCTTTCAACTATGCACAAAAATTGGTCAAGAACAGGCTAGGAGTCCATCCATCAGGTAGAAAGGAGTGATTATAACAGGTCTGAAGGTAGAGTGAGATACAAAATGCCCTCTGAGGATATTTTACTTGTCTTTGAACACCTTCAAAAATTTACTTTTTAAGACAATTAGATCAGGGAAAAAAATCATGGAAAGCGTGATTCAAAGATCAAATTCTTCAATTTGATGAAGTCAAACTTCATCTAACTGGGTCATTGATTTTAAACCAGAAACCTATTCACTAATTTAACAGCAAAGATATTTAACGGTATCTACAAGCCATCATAATAAATGTTATTTCTGATGAACAGTGTCTTGAACTTAAACAAATAAGAGAGAGAAAAAGAGTGGCATTTCCTCTACTCCCCAAATAATTCTATTATTGCTTATGTTTAGTGTTGATAAGATTTAAGAATAATGGGTGCAGGGTGGGATGAGGATCTATATAACCATGGTAGATTATTTTTAATACTCAGAGAAACATAGGATAAATTCTGCAAATACTATACTTTTTGCTGCCAAAGGAGAAGCATCCTAAAACAAGAAACTTAGGGGCTGACCTAAGAAAAAGCTGGATGAAAGATGTCCAGACCAGCTACATAATTTATAGTGCCCAGTGAAAAATGAAAATATGGGAATCCTGGTTAAAAATTGTTAATAATTTCAAGTCAGCAACAGCAGAGCATTGAACCAAGTATGGGGCTCTTCTAAGCTTGGGGCACAGGTTACGTGCCCACGAAGCTAGCCTTTAAAGATGTCTTTGCATGGTTCCTGAGAGCTGCTGTCAAAGACCTTATTCACTATGTAACCTGGTGAATTGCAAAGAAAAATTCACATGATAAATTCCTCTTTATTCTCAGCACTAGAATAGCATTTATCACCCGGAATGACCTATTAGGTTCCTGTGATTGAGCAATAGGAACTACCAGAATTAAATGTTGTGCTCAAATGAGGTCATTTTGCTCAGTCTGGGTTTTGGGATGCCATTTCCTTGTTGTTATTTGACTTTGATTTTATATGCAATGTTAATGGGTTTTGGTCTTTGTGTTTTAAGGCATCTCAAATCCTTTTTTGGAAGTAGAGACAGTGTATAAGTAAACAGAACGCTTCAAAGTAGTTTTAAAAGTTGATTTTAAAAGCCTATCATCAACATTATTCACTGGATGCAGTAATAGCTCTATTAAGGAGATTAATGCATTCCAACAACATAATTATTTGTTAGAGACCTCATAACTACAGGCAGAAATAATCCAGGAAGCAGAAGGATATGTTCCACATAAGCAAGAATATACAACAAATTTTAAATAGTGAGAAAACTATCTTTGTCTTAAGCAAAGCTTAGGCAACTAAGGTTAAAGGAGGTGAAGGTTGGGGCTCAGTTTATACTTGGGAATGGAAAATCCACTGGGGACAAGCTTAGAGCGAGGGACCTGCTGGCAGACAACCCTTTGCTGTGGTAATATCGGCTTACTTCAGAAAATGTAACATATGCTCTTTTATTCCCTGAAGTTTCCAGCAGCCTTAGCTGGGATCCCAGAAGAGTAAGGAACCAGTCTGGCCTTACGGTGTGCATTTGTGCATTCTTCCCCAATCATCCCACATGAGTTAAATTGGATTGCCCTTTAAGCAGGGCTGCCATGTTCAGCTGTGGAAGATTTTCCATTGCATAGACTCACTGGGTGATAGGGAGTGGCATCTGCGTTTCTCCCCACTTTATGGTGATCAAGCTTTATCCCCTCTCATGGGGCTGTGCTCCCCACTACACCAGTCCCAAGTAGAGGCACCATATGGGCTAGTGTTTAGGACTACCTGAGTCAGCTGGATAGAGTTAGTAGGCAACTTAAGTATTCAAGAATCCCTTAAAGTGAGAAAATGTTTTTCCTTATTAGGAATAAAAAACATTGCTAATTAGAGAGCTCTAGAAAGTGAAAATATTTTGAGTTAATTTTAAGCATGAATGAGTACTAATTAGAGTGGAATTGTAACAGTGGTCATTCTCCAGTTTTTGATAAGATTATGGGATGTGAAGGACCAGAGCTTCTATGTGGGAGTTGGGAGCTAGGAAATGCAGAAAATTGATGCAGAAGGAAATAGCATTTCTCATTACATTGGCTTTGGTTTAGATGCCTCCTTCCTAAAGGATTTCTTAATTTAACTATTATGTGTATATGTTAATTGAAGTACTACTCGATTTGAGTGTAATATTCTCTGAGTTTTTCTTATCCTTTGGTGCAAAGTAAATCATATTTGTATTCCATTGTTAAAAGTGATAAAAACATGTGAAATCATACGTGAAGACATGGAAAGATACAAACTGAAAAACTGGTTAACATTTTTGTAATATTAAATGAGAACAGTTTCCACTGAAGGTAAAATAATGAGTGCATTTGTGATTTTTGTTGCTTACTCATCATAATTATGAGACATTATATTTAAGCACATATAAAATAAGCAACACTTTCACATTTAAACTCTAGTGATCTTCTGGCTGGAACTTACACTGAAATAACTGCCCTAGCTGGGGTTGTCTCCCTCCTTGATTCCTTTGGGCTTGGCTGCCTTCCTTCAATATATGTCAAGTGACTACCGTGTGCCATGTTTGTTGCTAGAGGATCCAAAACCCAAACCAGAAATTCCCAGGGTTGCAGTGTAATTAATACAGGGTGTAATTATAGCCTTTTGTCATAGTCTGTTTCTTTCCTTGTTACTGTAGTCTCCAGCACTTCCTGAGATGTGCCTTTTAACCAACTTTGTCCCAAGCCTCCACATCTTAGGAAAATTATAAACTTTTCTCTGTTGCTTTCTTTTCTGTAAAACCTTCACCTCTCCCCCTAGTTGTACCTAATCACTTCCTCCCTGGCATTTCACGGAGTGCCTCAAAATTTACTTTTCTATCATAGTTATTTCTATTTGTGTCTTTATCCCCCACTAGGTTTCAATGTCCCTAGAGGCATGGATTCTCATTAATTCTTGTATCTCTGTTGCTCATGATATTTGCAAAATGCGTTTCTTATAGTTGGTACTTAAAAAAAATAGCATACTACATCAAATCAGATTGGATTACAATAATGGTTTGCATGCTACCAGTTCAGGGACACAGGTTGTTGACCCCAAATACTGTAGAGCCAGGTTGAGTTACTGTCAGCGTTCTTAATTCATGTTTACTGCATAGCAGAAAATTTAATGCCCTTTGCCCAATTCCTGAATAAATCCACTGCTGGATATAAAGTGCTGGTAATTATCATTTTCTGCTCCCCTTTCCAGTCTTCTATCCAAGCAAACATCATTTCCATGAATTTATGAGCATAGGTTCATAATAAATAGTTTTGTGTTCTGTACTCTTCTCTCAGATATCTGGGAGACTCAATTAAACTAAAGGAATAAGCAATTTTGTCTATAAGTATAAACTTCTGAAACATTGCTGCCCCCAAACAGCCTTTAAATTCTGAGAGAAGCATGTATAGAGGTTTCTTATCAAGCTTCAGAAAGTACATCCTTCTGAACATTTTTAATGGAAGGTCATAATTGATGCCCATATACATCAGGGGATCACCCAAACTGGGCTTTTCCTGCAGTGAAACAGAGTGTCTAATAATTTGAGATGAAATTCTAATTATTTTAATGAGATTATTCTGCTTCCTGGCATCAAGCAATTTGTTTTACACCTTTACTCATTATTTTTCATTTTTGAGGGCTTAAATAGAAGAGACGTGACAGAATAGGAGTCCTGTTTCATCTCTTGGACCATTAATTATGCCAAGGCGGTTTCAGTACTGATGAGACCCCAAGAGGAATGAATCTTTTCGGGTCTTACTTGGTTTAACAGATTTCATTCTTTATACTCCAAACAAGTTTTCTTAGAAAACCATTAATCACTAAACTATGGATTAAATAGTGACAATAATGGAAATATAACCAAGAACAAATTGTTCATGGTTGGTTTCTCCAAGGATTTGACAGCTAATTTATAAAACAAGTTATTTTCGTACAGCAGGACTTTTGTGACTAAAGTAAAATTGCTTTGGTAAAAGGCTCAGCAATATTCCGTAGCCTGTAGGGGAACGGAACATACACAGACCTTCATCCTTCTTTCTTGACCCCCTTTCCTTGCCACTTTTTGCAAGATTTCAATTTGTATACCTCTCCTGACTTATTGCCAGAATGTGCCCTTGAAACAATTACTAAGTTTGCTACTATAAAAGGCTCTGAAATCTATTTTATCTTGTCAACACAAGGTCCACATTGGAGAACTTCCGAGACATACTATAGGAAACTTGGCAAATAGGTAAACCATGTTTTTTTTTTTTCCTTAAGTTTGGTCTTCATTTTGTATTTGCATCAATTACATTCATAGTTTCATAATCCAAACACACACTGATATAAAATATGTAAGGGTTACTTTCTTAATCTGGACGTTTTCACCTTTGTTGGTTCTTCAGTTTGCCTAGCTGGATGATGTGTGTTAGATTACATAGTTGTGTGTACAAAGGGAGAGCTTTCTCCCTTCCAGACACATGTTATATCAGGGAGGCAGTGTACCAGGTATTACAGAGTGCTGGTAATTAGGCCTATGCTGGGAAAAGTAGAGCCAAAACCAAGGACACATATTGGATGCTTCCCTCAAGGGTCTTAGGTATAGTTGGGGAACATAATTGCATTTAAAGTTGTGAATAACAGTAAAAAGCTGTGACTGATAAATTGCCAATATGTAGAAGGGAGAATACGTGTTACAGAAATTTAGAGAAAGGGTAGGTAGGCTAGAGTGGACAAATTAATATTATTTCTTAGAAATTGAACTGACAGTTTTCCTCCTTCATTCTTTTATTCCATCTACTCATTTATTATTAACTACCTTATTAATAAAAAGCAGCTAACCTTTATTTAGGCGTTCAAGCACTGAGCATTATATGTACAACTCATTTAACATGCCATTGTTTTGCAGATTAGGAATCCGAGGCATAGCATTTGACCAACTTGATAATGAGTAGAAGAGACTGGTGAGAAACCAGGTCTATGTGACTCCAGAGCCTGGCTCTTAACCAGCATGTCCTATTATTTTTTGCCTAACATTTGCTGACAACGTGTCAAGTAGTAAGTTTACAGAGAGAGCTGGGATGTAGAGACAGTGGAACCAAATCCCTACATTTCAGAAATTGGGGCCATTTGAGAAACCACAGAAGTAAGTTTGAAGGCCAAGGATTCTGTTGCAGGACAGTGACGGTAGCTTCTGAATTTAGGGGAGGCACACCTATGGGAACATTTGGAGATGGAGAGAAGGAAGTTAATGACCAGGTGGTAGAGGACTTTGAAAGCCAGAATGTGGGGTTTTTGTTTCGTCCATAACTTCACATGCCATCTTAGCACCCTCTATTTGGGATCCCCCCAGAGCTTGTGTAAAAAGCCCCTTCGGGATCCTTTGCCCAGAACTCTTGTTTAGATTATTCTTAGGGGTAGGGCTCTGAAATTTGCATTTTAATCAAGTACCCTACATGTATCCTATCTGATGTGGAAAATCACTGCTGCAGATAAAGGAGTACATATGGTAAAACACCATGTTGTTTATATTTTAATATGTTTTGCTTAATGAAAACATTTTTGTGTGGTACAAAAAAGAGAAATAGCTGTTTATCACTTTATCAAAATCTGACTATGACTTTATATTAAAGTTTACCAGAGATATATTGGAAATATACTTCTGAGAGGTCCAGTATGTCTTATAGGCAGTGGTATTCTGGTAAATGTTTTAACAACCAATGCTCTGAAAATAAACAATTGCACAAGTTTTGATTTGTAGCATTTGTTGATTTCAAGGTACCAACTTAATGTCACTGAACATGGGATTGGGAAGAGATGTACACAGTTGGGTCCAGTTCCCCCACTAACTGCCTAACTGCCTATGAGTTTGACCAGTGAGTGACCAGCAGTATTAGAAGTATTAGTGAGTATTTACAAGAAAAAATATTTATATGTACCCAGGTTTTATAAACTTTTAACCACTTAGACTGACTGGAAGTTATTTGAATCATAAGTTTAATCCTTAACTATTTTCAAAGCATGATCTTATACATTACCTTTGAATTTTGCAAATATTCTGTGAGATTGCCATGGCAGGGAAGATATTAGCCTTATTTTGTAGGTGAGAAAATTGAGAGCAAGTAAATTTAAAGAACTTATCTAAGGTCACAATGCTATTAAGAGACAAAGACTGATTATTTCTAGTCATTTTTCTTCACTCTATACTGGATCAATACTACGTAACAAGCTACAGGATGCAACCAAGGGGAGCTATGTGTACAATGCTAAGATACTGACAGTAAGGATATAGTGAAATCATAATTTGGGTATATTAGTTGAGGTGCTTCTACAACTGCACATTTCTTTGCATTTTACTGTATGACTCATCCTCAGGTTGAGACAGGTAGGGTACTTATTCCACCCTCACTGGAGTTGTTTTGTTGTCAAATGCAGAGATAATAAACTTGAAAGAAACAGTTCAGAGACTGGAAAAAAAACAATGAGGAGCTAATGTCACCTGGAAGAGACCTATCCTGGACCCAGTGGCTCTCATTGCTTGATCTCTGAGACCTCCGGCAGCATCAGCATCAACTAGGAACTTGTTAGAAATGCAGATCCTTGGGTCCCCACCTCAGACCTGCACACATTGTGGGCTGTAATCAACAAGTCTTCCAGGTGACTTTGTTGATTCGTGAAGTTTGAGAAGAGCCCTACATCATCCCCTCCAACCCAGAAATCCTAGAGAGGTTTGTGGGATCTTAAAGAAGAGAATGCATGGGTGTTTTATTCCAAGTTGACAGAGTTTAAATCAGAAGTAACTGAGTAATCACTAATTAGATTACATTTAATTGAAGTGACTCAATTAAGTTGTCTGCTATTAGCTGGAATTGGGGGTTTAAGGTAGGAATTAAATTCAGTTTAAGGAAATTAAGATAGTTACACTTCATACCCACCTGGGTATGTAGCTTATAAAATAGAATTTTCTATGTACAGTCTGGATGCCCTTGCAATTTTGTCCTGGAATGAACCAAAGAGATGAAGTGAACAGATAGACGTTGGTACCTCATGTAGTGTCAGGCGGTAGTTCATCCACTTGGCTGAATTAAGACTCATGATGTACAGCTGTGGGGTTGGGGGCGTCAAAGCTTTTGAAATGGCAAGCTTGGCAAAATATGATCCACGTTGAGTTTTCCTTGGCCTTTGGCACCATGGACTCTGGCCCCCTACACCATGGCCTTGACTTCCCTGACCTGATTGTATTTAGTGCTTCTCCTGCAGCTTGGCAATGTGCATCGTGATCTTAACTAGCGCTACCGACTCATCCCAGTTGGCTTGAGACTTTGTCAGTTTTAACATAGAAATCCCCATGTCCCAGGAACCTCTTAGTTCTGGGCAAGCCAGTAGACTTAGCCAATCTGTTCATATCCCACTTGACTTGAGACTTCCACTGGGTGTTTTATTTGCTTTTTCCACTGGTGTGGGATGGTCCCGCATCTTTGGCAGACTGGCAACTCCAGCTTACACTGTTGTTGGTTGGGGAGCTGCCAGGGCAACTGGCTACTGAGAGTTGCTGTGAAAGAGTCAACTATTACTTTTTGTACACGTAAGATTTGTAGGAAGCATGATTAGAAGTTATTTTTAGACTGTGTTAAGTATTTCTTGCTGATTTGGAAATATCTATTCACATGTAACTGACATAATAATTTAATAAATTACCAACTGCAGTTTATTAAAGCTTGGAAACATCTTGCTGTGGAGTGACTTCAATTAAGGAAAATCATTTTGGGTGGAATTTGAAAACTTGGGATGGTACTGGGGTATTGGCTATTTGGAATAAATGGGTAATACCTGAAAGTGGAATCATAAGAAAATTAATTCTGGCATATGTGGAATAAAATAGAGGGATTATGAGTGTGGAGGCTCATGGAAGAACACATGTAAGTCTACGATTGAGATGATAAAGGCACACTAGGAAGTTAATGGTCAGAATAAAAGGAAGATTATTGAAAGATATTTTGAAGGAAGAATGGATGAAGTACTGAGCTGGGTAACTGAGAGAATGATGACATTATTAACGAAAAATAAGCAAGCCTAAATTTAGACAATTGCAATAAACTAAATTTTAGGACTGGTAAGTGTCAGGAACTCAGATGATTTCAAGCAGTTAAGGATTTGAGTTAAGGCCCAGGAGAAAGGTGTGGACTGCATATGTTCATTTGTGAGCACCTTATCAAAGGTGATGGTTGAAGCACTGAAGTTGGTGTAGTATTCTTGCATCAGTATGTAGGTGATCATCAAAAGCAGACAGCTGAGTTGAGTAGTGTCAGTGGCCATAAATCTTTTGTTTGGTCCGTAATACATTTGGTGTTATGAAATTAACATTTATTCAGGATTTTATTGTGGTTCCTTCCGTGCTATTTTAGCAGTGAAATTTCAGTGAACCAATTAGAACAGTGAACTTGATTGCACATGCTAATGAAGATCTTCTTAATTAACTTTTAATAATAAAAACTTCTCCAAGTTCTCAAGAACTAGTTTCCTTCCATGATGATGAGGAAACTAAAGTTTGAGAATACCAATAGTAGTGTGATTCCTTGATTTCTATAGCATTTATAATTTGCAAAGCATTTTATTATTTTATCTATGATCAAAACCCTTTGAGGCAGTTGGCTTTATCTCTAACTTATAGATAAGTAAACTGAGTCTCAGAGTGAGTACATTGCTTGCAAAGGCATGTAGTAACATCAATCATAACCACGTCAGATTGTCTTTTAGTTCCTTGACCGATGCACTTTCCACAGTGCCATAATTGCTGGTTGCCACACGTTAACACTAGTGTAGTGCGAGGTTGCTCCAGTATTTCCTCAGCACAGTGTAGATTTCAGAAGCTTCATGACATGCCTTCATTAATCAGAGAAAGATAAACCCTCTACATGTAGAAGTTTTGATGGATAAATATATCTGACATTGCTATAAGATGTTAGTACCACAATTTTTAAATTCAGTCATCTTCACTGAGAACCCAGGAATAAAATCAGGCTGATGAGGACAGAAGAAGGCTGAGCCAATTAAAGAAAACCCTGGGAAGCCAGGATTAAGTAGCACAAAGACAAAGATGAGTGAGCTGATGAAATTGCACCCCTAACTGAAAAGCAGCACACTTGAAGGAAAACCATAGAATGTTCCACTAACTTTTAGCAGTGGGAGTTACATAATCTAATAATTAATTGTCTGTAGCTTCCAGGCCTATTAGGGAGGTGTGGAACAGACTCCAGAGGCAAATCACTGGCTCCTGTGCAAGTCAGGAACATTGCCTTAGGCACTCAGCTTCAAATTAGTAATGTTTACAAGTTGTTTTCCCCATAATTTTTTAACTCTGGGCATAATCTGTGTCCTCTTAATGGATATTTTAAGTGTATCTTAAAGATTTTTCACTGGCCTTACACTTATGATTGGAAATCGCCTAGTTTATCACAATACTTCTG
This sequence comes from Rhinopithecus roxellana, assembly GCF_007565055.1. NCBI lineage: Eukaryota > Metazoa > Chordata > Mammalia > Primates > Cercopithecidae > Rhinopithecus > Rhinopithecus roxellana. Next base: position 144,205,347 of record NC_044554.1, read on the forward strand.
AGTGTCAGAGTACACATTTTTTTTTCCTCTAAAAGACAATGTTCAAAATACAAGGTGATAGAATATCCCTGGCACACTGGAGAAAAACTGAGATCATGTGCAAACAGAAGGATACATCCTTTTAAAATAGTTTAAACTGCCATTAGAAATAGAAGGAAACCCATTTTATCTGGGTTACTTTGACAGATGTAACTCTTACAAAGGATGAATATCAACCACCAGCACCCTCTTGTCTGACATTCTGACTTGAAAAGGAAGAGCCCCTGCAACCAGATAGCATGGAGAGGAGACAGGAGAGAGGCTGTGAGTGGATGAAGGCTTTCAGGCATCAGGGGCCATAGGTTTCATTTTGATGTACATAAAAGCTGACCAAGGACTTTGTGAAAACTTTGGGCTGCCTTCCTGACCACCTTGGTTTTTTCCCTTCACCCATAGATCAGCGTCATTGACAACTGTGTTCTTTTCAAGTGGCAAAAAGAAGTTAAAAATAAAATTCTATTTTAGATGTACCTTTGATTTTCTTCAAAAAACATTTCAGATGACATGAAAGAGAAATACGTGATAAATTTTAGCAGAGACCTGGCAGAGTCTTCCTATAGTTTAATCAAAAATGGGCTCAGTTTCAAATATATTAAGTTGCCATAGGAGAATGGGAATGACTTTTGGGAACAGTTAATAGTTCCTGGAATTTTAATCCCCTTGTATCATAATACAGGATAAAAGTTCCAAGGTAAGCAGGCAAATAATACTTAAAGGAATATTGCATGAAATCTAAGAGGCGGTGTATTTAAAAGGAGTATCCTTGTACAGCTTGCCTTTCCTGTGATATGTGCTGCATGTTTTTTTTTTTTTTTTCCTGGATAATTTGGACTTCGTCCAGGACAGAAAACTTTGGTGTTTCTAAAGTTTACTTAGTTGGTCTCATCTCCTTAACAATGTCAGAAGAGACCTTTTAACTTGGAACTTGGTAAAAGTAATAGAGAATATTGTTTAAGATCTAAATGTAAGCATTTGGGGTGAATTCTTTAAAAATGTCTGGCTATTTCCTAGATTTGTAACTGCAAATACGGTACAATTAAAACCACCATGATATTCCTCATGATTCTTCCTATTTGGGTATTGATGAAGGCCTTAACCAACCATAACTGGTTAGAATTTTGAGTGTAGGTTGTAATTTGGGATATTTTCTATTGAGATCCTGGATTTGCATTGTGTTCTGATTTCTTACCCTATACTGCATTTTCCCCTATGAAAAAAGTACCTTCCTTGCATTGGAATTTATTAAAAGATTGCAGTATTTGCAATTTGTCATCCCCCAGTGTTTTAGTTTCTATCTTTAATGTTAAAATACGAAGAATATTTTATTCTATTTTCCAAATAGCTGGTAAGAGAATTCCTCTGAGAAAAAATATCTGCCTGGACTCTCACAGTCATCTCCTAATTTATCTTTCTGCTTCTGCTTTCCATGATATGATTTTTTTTTGGTGCAGTGTCCAGAGTGATCCTATTAAAAGTCAGATCATGTTATTCCTCTGCTCACAACCATCCAGTGGCTTCCCATCTTATCAGAACAAAATCTAGAAAAATCATCCTCTTCCACGGTCCTATAAGTGATATGCACCTCAAATATATCTTTCTGGCCTCATCTACAAAAACCCTCTTCCTTGTTCATTCTACTCCATGCTGGCCTTCTTGTTGGTCCTTGCCTACAGCAAACACAGACCTACTTCAGGGCCTTTGCATTTCCCTTTATCTCTTCTCCCAGAAATTTGCATGGTTTGCCTCTTCTCCTTTCTTTCAGGTCTCTGCTCAGGTGTCACTGTATCATTGAGACCTTCCTTGACCATCTGAAGTTAAATAAGACCACTCCCTCAGGTGTATACAGAGTCCAGACCGTGATATCTTTGATCTCAGAAATTAGGAGATACCGGCCGGGCGCGGTGGCTCAAGCCTGTAATCCCAGCGCTTTGGGAGGCCGAGACGGGCGGATCACGAGGTCAGAAGATCGAGACCATCCTGGCTAACATGGTGAAACCCCGTCTCTACTAAAAAATACAAAAAACTAGCCAACTAGCCGGGTGAGGTGGCGGGCGCCTGTAGTCCCAGCTACTCGGGAGGCTGAGGCAGGAGAATGGCGTAAACCCGGGAGGCGGAGCTTGCAGTGAGCTGAGATCCGGCCACTGCACTCCAGCCCGGGCGACAGAGCGAGACTCCGTCTCAAAAAAAAAAAAAAAAAAAAAAAAAAAAAAAAAAAAAAAAAAGAAATTAGGAGATACCCTTAGGGGATTTCGGGCTTCCTAAGTTCTAGAATTGAGAAGGCAGTTCTTTCTAGGTCTTAAAGGCCAGGGGACCTCAGCTAAAATTTGGGTAACTTCAAAATACAAATACTTTCGCTTAAGTTATACTGCTGTTTATCAACTATGTGTCTCTAGTTATTTAGTTTGTTAATTGTTACTCCACAAAACAAAGTATATACTGAAAATTCATAAAGCGTATCTTTTCCCAAATGAAAATGTGATCTAATGGTCTCTTTGGGAATTCCTTCTGGGAAATGCTCCATTATTGTCATAGTTGGTTTATAGCCTTCCTTGGTGTTAAAAAGAGAAAAGATGTTTTCTCTTTCCATTATTGGGAGCTCTTTTCTTTCTATGATTTCTTTTCTTCCTGCCCTGTGACTGCTCAGATGCTGTGTACAGCTGTTTCTATGAAGTAATCTGTGAGCTCCTCACGTTGCTGCCTCTTTGTTGTTTTCACTACCTGTAGACCACAGTATCACAATAAGACAAGAGAATAAAATAACATGTTTTCATTTTATTAATAATTTAAACGTCCAATGCCATTATTCAATGAAAAGCCCAAGTCAACAACATTTTAGTGTAATTTAGCGAGAAGTGTTCTGGTCACTTGGCTCAACCATGCCTGCAAGCCAAGTTTCAGTGTTTCCTGACCCTGAATCACCTGAGTACCATTGTAGTTATACATATGGCAGGATGACGTGGCCAGTTGCAGTATATATATTAACATGCTGAAGAAAAGAGAATAGTGGCACTTGCTTCTTGAGCCAAAAAAATGCAATCACTTTTAAATATATGCCACAAGGCTGTCCTGGGATATGAAGGAAGGTAAGATAGAGCCCAGGTCTGTCTAGGGATTGGGCTGCTTCTGTTATATAACCACAGCAAGTCAGTTCAGGGATTTTAGCAAACCTTTGGGAATAGCATGGACTGAGCTTTAGATGATGGCTCTGAATAGCTGGTTTCCAACCACTAGGGTGCTCTACCTATGTCAGATTTTCCTGGATCCCATGCATTTCCCCAGTCCATGGTGAGGGAATCACTGGGTATCTGCTCATCATTCCCCAATACACAGCATTCTACCACATTCTGACTTAGAATTTTCTTATCACTATTTTCCTCCACTAGCTGCAATTCTCTGGGGGGCTTTCTGAACATATAGCCCAACTCCTTGTATATGTAAAGCATTTGATACACTTTGATGATGAAATGAAATTGTGTTACTTACAACTATTATATTTTCTTTTCATTAATCCTTATACTGTATTTGCATGAGTAGAATTTTATAAGGTTGTAAGCCATAGGTTACTGGAAGAAACAGGAGTCCAAGTGATTTGTTCTGAGAAAAATGACTGGATAACAAAGCTAGGCATATAGAGTTCAATTTAAATCCTTGAGATGATCTGATCTGATAATGTAACATCATCTATCTGTAATATTTTCTCAGTCAGTTTTTCTGGTATTCTTCATTTTCTTTTTGAGAAAGTGAAGCATATATTTAATTATAGCATATATTTATGCCATTCTCTATTCTTAAGGAATAGAGACAGTATTATTTTCTCTTCAATCTGTGTTTCATAGTGACATCAAAGTAAAATTCTACTTAAATTGTGTGCTAATAGTAGCTTTTTATGTTTTCCTTTTTTCTGCCTTCTACTTTTTTCTACTATATCCCCACTTCAGATGCTTCTCTCACATTTTCCTTAATGTTTCTGTCAGTTCCCTAGTCTCTACAATTCAAGAGGTTTCTATGAATCTCTTGGTCTGTTATATACCTTTAGAGTGGAAGGGTCTTACTAGAAAAAATATTTTTATCTGCATCACATTTGTTGACAGAAAGAGACCTTCATGCTCTATTGTTAGGTGCGTAAAGTAGCACAAAACAATAGGTACTGGGTGACTCCACTTCTGGAAAAACAAATATTTTGTTTTAGCTATTTGCATGTGAAAAGATGTGGAAGGTTAGTTATCAAAATATTAACTGATTATTTGAGAATGTTTAGAGTCTTGATGATTGTAGTTTTCCTTCTTTCTTTTTTCCCCACTATTTCATGCATTCATTCACACATTCATTCTTTTTCTGTGCATTTTTATTTTCTGATTTTCTTTATTATTAGTGTAAAAGCAAACACTAATTGCGAAAATATACAGGAAAAAAATGTTCTATGTAGGTAAAGAAATAATTGTGAATGTTTATAGCACCAGTGGTGTTATAAAACTATTCTTGACTTCCTTTTCTTTGGTTCTAAGGACTAAAGCAAAGAAGGATCCCTACTTCTTTGGAGCTTTGGAGGGCATGGATTATATATTCCTCTTAGAGTCAGAATGATCTATGTTTTGTCAAAGTGTTCAAGAAAGGGCCCCATGTTGGATGTCCCTTACAGCTTCACCTGGTCATGGAGAAGGCCCAGTCACACGGTGATGACTTGCAGCCTCTGGACAAATGTCACAGAATGGCTATACTCCTTCCAAATTCCACTTAGTGTGGGGACAGCTCTACTGCTTGCTAAGCAGTCTCCATTCAGAAGTGTTTCTCTTAAATAATATGGCAAAAGCCAAAAGGTAAGATTGGGAAGGAAACCGTGGACCTAGGCTAAGCTCATCTCCTCTCCCCAACTGCGACCTACATGTTTGTTTTGTTTACTCGAATGAAATATGGAGCTATTTTAAATGTCTATATAACACAATGGTATCAATAAAATGCCTTAAAATTTATTTTATTTTTCTATTTGTGATTACGTTAAGCTTCTGTGAAAATGGAACGCACCAGTTTCACAGCAGGAGAGGATAGATACAGCAAGATTAGAGAAGCAAGATGTTCAGGATTAGAAGGATCTGTATGGCTGAAAGTGAGGTAATGATAATGATTATGTGATAATAGTACTGTTGTGCTGTTTTATGAGGCAGTAATCCAACTCCCAAAGCAGATAAACTATGGGGGAGAAGGCTGAGTTTATCCCATGGAGGGGAATAGATTGTTGCTGAATAACCCAGCGTGAGAGTAAGGCTTTTTCTTTTTTGAGGCAAGAGCTCAAAAGTAAGTTTTTAAAATAATATGATTAACTTCCCAAATACGAACAAGTGAACAGCTGAGCAAGGGTAAAAGAAATCCAATAGTGCAGGAGGGTGAGGGGCTCGAGGGGTGGGGATGGCATTCTTTTTATGCAACAAAAACTGGAGTACTAGTCATATGAGAAAAAAGTTTCAGGGCCAAATACAAAAACAATACTCCACTACTGTGCAAATTGGCAGCTGAAATGAAGTGGTATTTTCTAGAAAAGTATTAAACTACTGCAAAATGCAAACAGATTTCCATTCATCTCATTTTAAATCACTATTCGTTCATTTCTTGAAAACTTGCTTCATGGAAGGGGCTGTAATTTTAACAGTAGTTACAGATAAATGGCATATTGTCCTTGACTTCTATGAGCTTACAGATTGGTATTGCTTAATAAGATGTTGCGGCCAGGCGCAGTGGCTCATACCTATAATCCCAGCACTTTGGGAGGCCAAGGTGGGTGGATCACGAGGTCAGGAGTTCGAGACCATCCTGGCTAACATGGTGAAACCCCATCTCTACTAAAAATACAAAAAATTAGCCAGGTGTGGTGGTGGGCGCCTATAGTCCCAGCTACTCGGGAGGCTGAGTCAGGAGAATGGCGTGAACCAGGGAGGCGTAACTTGCAGTGAGCAGAGATCGTGCCGTTGCATCGAGCCTGCGTGACAGAGTGAGACATCTTCTAAAAAAAATAAAAATAAAAATAAAAAAGGATGTTACAAGAGCTAAATCTTCACTTTTTCTTTTGTATTCAGGATTGACTGGAAAGTAAATGTCACTCAGTCTGAGGATTCCGCCTTCCTGATATGTATCTGTATCTATATCTAGGCATAACATATCTATATCTCTCTATTACCTTTCTCTCTCTCTCTCTCTCTCTCTCTCTCTCTCTCTCTCTCTCTCTCTCTCTCTGCATTCCAAGCTTATTCAGTTATAGAAAATGGAGGAGGGATGGAACTCAGTCCTCAGTTCATACTGATGACTTCTGGGCTCTTTGCTTAGGCATGGAGGGCCAATTTGATTTGGATGCCTCCACTGGCAGCTGGTTTCACTCTAGGACAGCTGGGAAAATTTTGCTTCATCTCCCAAAGGTTTAGTGCTTAGTACTAATTCTTTCTCCCTTGCAGGCTGCCAGCAAGCATCCCCTTGTGGTATCATCACATCAGAGGTTATGCTATCAAATGGGTTCATATATCTTCCAACCTGTAGAATTGCAACCCTTGACTTTTCTGTGTATCTGGAAGCTATTAGGCACCCCAAGGGATGGGGCCACTTCTAACACTTGAGACCTCCTCTTCTCCATCTTCAAACAAAAACTCTAGCTCAGTAGCCTCATGGGCTTTGACTTTCCAGTGCAAAGGCCCATTTAGCCTTTAGGGGAGCCCACCAGGATAGAACTTCTTTTCAGCTTAATCACTCAAAAGGGCTAACTTCAAGGACACTGAAATTACCTTCAATGTTACTCTCTGGGGGATGTGAGAAAGAAAAACAATAGCTTTCATTTCTCTTCATTGAAGCTAAATTTGAGAAGAATAAGATGAAGTTAAATTCTCAGGAGCTTATTCTGCCACACCGAAATCTCCACAAAGTCCCTCCTGTACTTAAGAAGAGGGAGTTTTGTGCCCATTTGTTCACCATTGAATCCCTAACATTCAGCAAACTGCTTGGTTCAGGAGACCTGATATATATTTTTGAAATAATAGTGAATGAATTAGGCTTAATGTTTCTAGAAGTTAGTTACCATGACTAGATCAGTCATTGCTCATCTCTGGGAACACTGAAGAACATTAATTCACAGGTAATCACTGAGTCTATGTACCAGGTGCTTATCTGAGCATTTGGAATCTGTCACTGAACACAAGGGCAAAAGCCCTTGCCCTCATAGAGCTTTCATTCTAGCAAAGGAAACAATAAACAATGAATTTATTGAATAAGTAAGTTATCTAGTATGCTAGGAAATAGGTATTATGGGAAAAAGAAGGGTTGAGCAGGGTAAGGGAGATGAAGAGTAAGGAACAGTTTGCATTATGAAGTAGGCGATTGGCCTCGTTGTATATGACAGTAAACAAAGACTCAGAAGTGGAAGGGAGTAGTGAAGTGGAATTTGGGGCAAGAGCACTCTCTGGGCAGAGGAAACAGCTAAAGCAAAGGTTGGAAGTCTGCTTGGCATTTTTACTTTAGTAAAATGCACATAACAAAATTTACAATTTTAACCATTTTTAGTGTACAATTCATTGGCATTTAGTAAATTCACAGTGTGCAGACACGACTACTGCCTAGCTCTAGAACATTTTATCACCCCAAAGGAGACACTATATTCACTAAATAGTCACCCCCACCCCCATTCCCACCTCCCTCAGATTCCTGGAAATTCTTAATCTTCTTTCTACTTCTGTGGATGTCTTTGGCATTTTGGGGAGTTGATGAGGCTCATGTGGGCTGGAGCCTGGTAAGTGAAGGGGAGTTTCGTAGGCTAGAAAGTCAGTGAAGTATTGGGGGCTGAGCTGCATCTCTTGAAGCCATTGTAAGAACTATGACTTTTACTCTGAATGAAATGAGAACATTCCAGAGTTTTATACCAAGGGGCAAAATGCTCTATGCAAGAGTAGGTCGTATGTGTGAGACAGGGTGAGAGGTAGATTGACTAGGAGGTTATCAGTGTTATCCAGGTGAGAGGAGATAATGGCTCAGAACAGGGTAGTATGAGTGAGAGTGCTAGAAGGAGCTGAATTTTAGTAAGATTTTGAATCTAGGGCCAAGAGAATTTGCTGTAGGACTGGATTTGGGATGAGATAGAAAGGAGTTAAGCATTCTCCAGTGGTTCTAACCTGAGCAACTGGAAGGATAGAATTGCCATTAACTGAGACAGGGAAGCTATGGCTGGAGCAGGCTGGCAGGGGAATATAGGGAATACTGTTTTGGGCAGGTTGAGTTTGAGATGTCTGGTCCTCTGAATAAAGGTGTCAAGCAGTTAGTGGGATATGTCTGTCTGGAGTCCTAGAAAGAGGTCTTTTGTGGAGAAAAAAAACTTGGGAGTCATTAGCATAGAGATGGTATTTAAAGCTATGAGAATGGGGGAAATCGCTGAGGGACTGAGTGTGAACAGGTAATGAGAAGAGGCCACGTGCTGAGCACTGAGGCATATTCTCCTTTAGTGGTGGGGGCAGAAAAAAAAACTAGAAAAGAAAGAACTGAAGTAGGAGAAAAATCATGGGTGTGTAGTGTTTTGGAAACCATGTGAAGAAAGTAAACCAAGGAGGAGAGGTCAACTGAATGAGATGCTGCTGAAGTGATGGACAGTTGGCTCTAGCAGATTGTGGTTGGATCGAAAGTCATATGGGAATGGATTTAAGGGAAAATGAGAAAAGGAGAATTGGGAACAGTGAGTGGGGACAAATATTTGGAAGACTTTCTTACAGAAGCCTGAATAAAATGGGGTCAGTACCCCCTTCTTCGGTGCCTCACCTTCACTAGAAATCTCCATATTTCTTAATTATTATAACAAATAATTATAGTTAATTCTGGTGATACATTTCTTTGCAAAATATTGTTTCAGTTTCTTCCTCACAGTTTCTCAGGATGCTCCTTGTCATCATTTAAAAAGAAAAATAAACTTGTCAGCAAGACAAGGAAAGAAAAGAAACAGATCTGAGAGAAGATTCTCTTTCTGGAACACTAATAATCAGCTTAATATTTTACAGAATAAAACACTTTTAAAAACTATCCTGTAAAGGTCTTATTTGTGTACTTTTTATAGGTTCGCTTATAACTGTTTCTATAAAAACTAAGAAAATGTGGAAAATTTTGAAGTCATGGGGAGATATCTGAATAGCTTTTCCTCCTAGTTTCTTGGAAAAACAGGAAATTATGTGTAATACTTACTTTAAGGCCTTTACAATGTTTAATTTAGTTAAGTACATAAAAATGTATTATGTATAACTTATTAAATGTATTATGTATAACTAATAAAGTTGTGTCTGAGATAATTAAATTTTAAAAATATGGTAGATTAAGAAAGCAATTGCAGATTTACTAATTGAATTTGCTATTTGATGTTTTTAATTTTTAAAATCACAAATAGGGTTCTAAAGTTGCTGCAGTGAAATGAATTTAACATTTCTTATATGCTCAATTAATTGGGAAGCAGGTACACACCTGAACAACCATCATACTAGTATTGCACATAAATAGATCCTGTTTTAGCTAGTTTTATGCTCTTATGACATTAAAAAATGTTAGAGATAAGTTTTCTGGAAAAGTAGCTCTATCATAAAGGGAAGAAAGCCCTTGGATGTATTGAACATGGTGGACATAAAACTTGGTGGAACTTTTGGCAGTTTTTGATCTGTCACTTTCCACAGTCTCTTCAGGCGCATTGGTTCATGTCTCATTCCTTCACGCATGCTACTCTGCTATTTCATTTGATCTCTGTTTTACAATTTCCAAACGAAAGTCAGCTTTTTTTCACGCACTACATGAGATGGAGGAGGCTAAAATCCAATAAATGGTATTAGAGGATTGGTCTGTAAAAGTCTTCTCACCAGGCTGTGGGAGGGAACATATCCTCCAAGAACTATTTGGCTCATTTATCTACTGTGTGGCAAGTATTATGCTAAATTCTGTGATGCAAAGATGAGCGCTAGATTCATTCATTCAGCAATTTATTCATTCAATCAACATTTATCCAAAATCTTTTGGATTATTCAAAAAATATCTAAAGGCAGTCATTATCCTGCAACAATTAAAAATAGAGATAAAGCTTAGTTTTGTTTTGCAATTTAATCAAATAAACAACTGTGCTGCTTGCTATAACTTACTTTTCTGGCTTTTTAAGTCATAGGTTCAAACTACTTTCAGCTGGAATCTTAGGGATACAGTTGAGAAAACTGCTATTATACCTGTTTTCCCAAAGCTCATAAAAATCCTAATTAGTCTTTAACTTATATTCTTTACATTTTCATATTTTAATATATATTTTCTTAAAACAAGAAAAATTTAGTGAATTCTTAAATAAAAGAATATTTTCGTACAATCTTTCTTCAGTCTGGGCATGGTGACTCATGCCTCTAATCCCAGCACTTTGGGAGGACGAGGTGGGCAGATTGCTTGAGGTCAGGAGCTCAAGACCAGCCTGGCCAACATGGTGAAATCCTGTCTCTACTCAAAATACAAAAAATAGACAGGGATGGTGGCATGTGCCTGTAATCCCAGCTAGTCAGTAGGCTGAGGTGTGAGAATCACTTGAACCCATGAAGTGGAGGTTGCAGTGAGCTGAGATCATGCCACTGCACTCCAGACTGGGCAACAGAGCAAGACTCTGTCTCAAATAAACAATATTTCTGAACAGATCTATTTTTTTTAAGTGGGTACTTTTAAAGAGGAGAGGTTATTTCCTAACGTTCCTTCAAGTGGGCAAATCTATCAGTTTGCTGCTACCCACAGGCACCTACTGTTCAATCCCCAAATTAACTGTTTCTTATCAATGAAAAGCATTTCTATTTTTTTTTTCTGGGAGAAAATACCAATTAAGTAGTTAGGTAATTTGGTACGTAATGTCTTTAACATTTCTTATTAATACCTTATTAATTATAATATTCCTTTTAATGAATAGGTTATACTCCCCTGTAGGTGGAACACTTAGATGAGAAGTTGTAAATATTTTTAAAATAAGGGTTTACTTAATTATAAATATGCCTGCTAATTTTAGGCAGGATTCTACTCTAGGAACTGCAAAAAAAAAAAAAAAAAAAAAAAAAAAAAAAAACAAAGAAAATAAATATATCTTTCCAGCTGTGAAGTAAGTAACCATCTAGTGAGAACAACAGAGTGAACCCAACATTATTCCAGTGGAATTGGATTACAAATCCCTGCCAGTGAGATAAAAACAATGGAATCAGTGGTGGACTATTGAAATAGGAAGGAAAACCATGCTTATTTAGATATGATACTCGTATAAAGATTTTGAAATGCTTTTATTTCTCTGCATTGTCATATGATTCAAGTTAGGATGGGCCCATGTAAGGTAGATGAAGCAGAAGAGCAAACAGCATTGGGTTTAGAGGCAGCATCTAAAACAATGTGATTATTTTGCCCCTCACAGAAATTAGTGTCTCAGTAAAAGCAAATATATTTCCTGGGCAACCAGAAACATATATTGCATGTTCTTTCCAGTACAGTATGAATCCTCAGCAAAACGAAAAGAGAATGGTTCTCACTAAGCAAACCTTCCAACTTTTATGTCCCTGAGCCTTCAGTTGCTATTGTTGGTTGTTAACATCTGGCTTTCCATCATCCCACTTTTCTCACTCATAGCTGTGGGCTTACTGTGGGTATTCCTTGGTAGTCTGTCACCAACGTGAAAGCAAGATTAGTAGATCACCATCTTGTATGTTTACCACTTACCTGAGAGCCTTACACATAGTCAGTGCTCAATAAATATTTTTTAGCAAATGAGTTACCATGCAAATCTCAAAGCCTTTCTTATATTAATTCTAGAGTGGTCTTTGAGGAATCACCACACTGTCTTCCACAATGGTTGAACTAATTTACACTCCCACCAACAGTGTAAAAACATTCCTTTTTCTCTGCAACCTCAGCAGCATCTGTTGTTTTTGACTTTTTAGTAATAGCCATTCTGACTGGTGTGAGATGATTTCTCATTGTGGTTTTGATTTGCATTTCTCTAATGATCAGTGACATTCAGCTTTTTTTCATATGTTTTTTGGCCACATGTATGTCTTTTTTATTTTTTTATTTTTATTTATTTTATTTTATTTTTATTTTTATTTTTATTTTTTGAGACAGAGTCTTGCTCTGTCGCCCAGGCTGGAGTGCAGCGTAGCAATCTTGGCTCACTGCAAACTCTGCCTCCCGGGTTCATGCCATTCTCCTGCCTCAGCCTCCCGAGTGGCTGGGACTACAGGCACCCACCACCACGCTCGGCTAATTTTTTGCATTTTTAGTAGAGACGGGGTTTCATCATGTTAGCCAGGATGATCTCGATCTCCTGACCTCATGATCTGCCTGCCTCGGCCTCCCAAAGTGCTCGGATTACAGGCATAAGTCACTGCACCCGGCCTGTATGTCTTCTTTTGAAAATTGTCTGTTCATGACCTTTGGCCTCTTTTTAATGGGTTTGTAGACATACCATTTGATTCAGCAATCCTATTACTGGATATATACCCAAAGGAATATAAATCATTCTGTTATAAAAATACATGCACATGTATGGTCATTGCAGCACTATTCACAATAGCAAAGGCATGGAATCAACCTAAATGACCATCAGTCATAGATTGGATAAAGAAATTGTGGTACATATACAGTGTGGAATACCATGCAGCTGTTGAAAGGAGTAACCTGGATGGAGCTGGAAGCCATTATTCTCAGCAAACTAATGCAGAGAGAGAAAATTAAACACCGCATGTTCTCACTTATAAGTGGGAGCTGAATGATGAGACACATGGACACACTGGGAGGAAACAACACACACTGGGGCCTGTCAGAGAAGAGCGGTGGGGCGGGGGAGAGCATCAGGAAGAATAGCTAATGGATTCTGGGCTTCATACCTAGGTGATGAGATGATCTGTGCAGCAGACCACTGTGGTACACATTTATCTATGTAACAAACCTGTACATTCTGCACATGTACCCCTGAACTTAATATAAAAGTTGAAGGAAAAAAAATACCAAAAAAAACAAATTTTAGGGTGGACTTTGGAGAAGATAGAGGGCAGGGAGATTCTAACAACAAATTTTTGTGACACTGTAAAAACCAATGAAAGTAACATTAGTCATTGAGCTTTTGAATTTTTTCTGGTAGGACTTTACCTGCAACTAAAAAAAAAGATGGACAACAGGTAATCTTCCCAATTGTACCACGTCAATACTATCATTACCTTGCATAAAATTTCCATTTAATGCCTGTTCTTTGACTATCTGAGTGACAACAGCTGAATGATAGTTTTGTGTATGCATATGTGGCTTACATATTTAGATATTTCCCAATTCTGCAAACTACCATGAAGTTCGTATTAGAAACTTTGTTATGGTTAGATGAGTTAAAGGAAGGAAATTAGATGCACCATATATACGTATGTACCTAAGAGTGCACTTTCCGTAAATGATGGCTTGCATCTTGTTATTTACCTAGATTTTTCACTTCCATCGCTGTCATGCAAATAACTGCAAATAGCAAATAATTTTAAATGTCAGTAAGCTACTCTTGAGAGCATGCAGCATTTACTATCATAGAGGAAAATAAGTAGATGAAGTCTTCTGCCTTCATGAAGTTAACATTCAATAGAGAATTTGGAACAAAAAAACCATGAAATATTTCTTGCCATGTACAAGAGAAGTGTGAAACTACAACCAGTTACAGTGATCCTCAAATCCTGAAGCGTGGCTGGAGTTAGTGTGGCCACTGGTTCCAGGAATGGCCTGGAGAACTACAGGCAGATTGTCTGAAAGCAGAGAGCATATCAACCTTCTCCTCTCTTCGTGGGTAACAGATGCACCATTAAAATGTGAACATTACACATAGAAATCTTATACTTTAATGTTTTCATAACTGCAAAAGTGTAGCTTAATTATATATCTTATATAATGAACCTATCCTATATGTAGGATATATATCCTATATACCCTAAGGTGCATGAAACATAGGAATGACTTTAGAAATATCAAAATTAGGAATGCTTCACTGTTGCCATGTTTTGAAGGTAAGATTTTTGGAGTTGTATATAATTCATTTTTTAACACTTTGAATGTATTACTTTGTCTCAAGCCTACTTAACCCCAAAGCATGTTCATAAAAGCACTTAGCTAATTGTGAAAGCTAGTAATAACTAGGGAATCTGAACCTGAAATCACATACTTTTGTTTATACTTTTGTTTGATTATTAGAAGAGAAATTAAGTTATTTGCTCATGTTTATGTTATGGTAGGTAAATTTAACTCCCAAACCACAATGTTACATAGGTAGACTTGCATCACGGGGCTGTGTTGTACACATTATTTCATCACCCAGGTATTAAGCCTAGTCCCCATTAGCTATTTTTTCCTGACCCTCTCCCTCTTCCCATCCTCCACCCCAGTGTGTGTTGTTCCCCTCTATCTGTCCATGTGGTTTCCTCATTTAGCTCCCACTTGTAAGTGAGAACATACAATAATTGGTTTTCTGTTCCTGCATTAGTTTGCTAAGGATAATGGCCTCCAGCTCTATGTCCTGCAAATTACATGATCTTGTTCTTTTTTATGGCTGCATAGTATTCCATGGTGTATATGAACCACATTTTCTTAATCCAGTCTACTATTGATGGGCATTTAGGTTGATTCTGTGTCTTTGCTATGGTGAATACTGCTGCAGTGAGCATATGCATGCATGTGTCTTTATAATAGAACAATTTGTATTCTTTTGGGTATACATACAGTAATGGGATTATTGTATTGAATGGTATTTCTGTTTTTAGGTATTTGAGGAATTGCTACACTGTTTTCCAGAGTGTTTAAACTAATTTACACTCCTACCAACAGTGTATAAGCATTCCTTTTTCTCCAGAACATTGCCAACATCTGTTATTTTTTAACTTTTTAATAATAGCCATTCTTAATGGTGTGAGATAGTATCTCATTGTGGTTTTGATTTTCATTTTCCTGATGATCAGTAATACTGAGCTTTTTTATATATGCTTGTTGGCCACATGTGTGTCTTCTTTTGAAAAGTGTCTGTTCATGTCCTTTGCGCACGTTTTAATGGAATTGACAAGCCACAATCTTGATTGCTTTAATACAATAAAGAATTATTTCTCACCATGTCATCATCCAGTTTGAGTTAGTGTTCGTGGTAAGGGGACAGGTGTTGGGAACCTTTGATCTGCCCAATCTTTTAGGAATTCTGATTTCTTCCACTGATAGGCTTCACTATCAAGGAAGACTGTGGAGTCCCCAGTGGATCCTCTGCATTTGGCCTGGAAACAAGGGAGGAAAAAGTGTGGAGGATTGTGTTGAAGGGTTTATTTTTCGTCTAGAACTGGAGGTGTTAGCCATCACTTCTGACCACCTTTCCTTAGCCAAAATTTAATCACATCATTCCACTTAACTTAAAGGAGCCTGGGAAATGTAATCTAGCCCTTTGCTGGGGAGAAAAAGAAAACAGCGTTTTGAAACATGCAGCACTGTTTCTGCCATAGTGTTTAAATGTCATGCATTGATGTAAAATTTTCTGGACTTTCAATATACATCAAAAGTTTCCAGCTTAACCCAAAGTCAGATGAAAAAGGAATGGCCAAAAACATATCAAATAAGAAGGAAGACATATCAAATAAATTGGCTAATTTGGAAGCACCTATTTTAAAAGAAATGGCTGTCCAAAACAGTTCTAGCGGAAATGAAAGGCAAGTAACTCTATTTCAAATCTTGGACTAAATGGAATAGTGTAAAGAGTTACCTAACTAGGTATCCCCATTAAGTAGCCATACACCCTTGGACTATTCACTTATCTTCTCTAAGACTTGATTGCCTTGTATGAATAGTGGAGATAATGCTAATATATGTTTTCATGCTTGCTGTGAAGCAAACAATTATATATATGAGGGTGTTTGTGAAATATTAATTGCTAAACAAGTTTTCTTTCAGGCTAGTTGCATTAAGGAAAAATTACTTCCAAGACCGCTTCTGTTATTCACCTATGACTCATGAATTTCCAGTTGGCTAGAGTAGCATAGAAAGGCTTTCAAATTTGTAAAATCAAGGTTTATCTGAGGTAACCTTTGCTGCTTGTTGGAATTATGTAGCTGAGTAATTGTTCAAAAATAGCAGGTTATTTTGAGGTAGAACATATGTTCTTTAACAAATAAAATAAGTGTTCTGAAGGGAAATTTTATAGCATATTTAATCACACACTTAAAATAATTTAAATCTGGCAGTTTAGAGCACTGTGTACTTTGATATGAATTTTCAAGTGCTTTATTAAGTGCAGTAATACTAAGGTGAGTACTATTGTGTGGATTTGCATTTTATGAGTAGCTCTTTTCAACTTCTGTAAAGAAAAACTGTGTCATGAATAATCAAAACTGAAAAATATAGACTAAACATTTTTTATATTTAATGTGTTTTATAAAATTATGAATATATGCTTTTTATATACACACATATACATACATAAATTATAGGTATGATTGAAAGTGATTTGTTTCATAAGTCAAACAAGCAAACAACCCTTTTTTAAAATTTACATCGACCTGTTAATGCATGCCTCTCGATTTGTGGATGTGTTCATTTAATAGACATTTACAGACTAAGTTGTTGTTGGTAGTAGGGAGCCCAGTAGGTGTTTTCAGGATATTAACAAAAAGTATCCATAACTTCCATCACCGAGCTAAACACATACCTGATATTCATACACAAGAAAAATAAAATGTAGTCAAGCCAGTACAGAGCTAAGAACATAGTTGATATTCGTACACAAGAAAAATAAAATGTAGTCAAGCCAGTATTTTGGAAGAGGTCAGGAGACAGATAAGTGGTATAAATAAGGCAGAGTGAGATTCTTTTTAGGTTGGAGAGCTGGGCAAGACAACATCATGAGGAAGGAAGTTTTTCATTGATTCTTGGAGAATGAAAAAATTTTTTTGTGTGACAGCCATAAGTCAGGCAGCAAGCATGGTATGA
The DNA here is from genome assembly GCF_007565055.1 of Rhinopithecus roxellana. Classification (NCBI taxonomy): domain Eukaryota; kingdom Metazoa; phylum Chordata; class Mammalia; order Primates; family Cercopithecidae; genus Rhinopithecus; species Rhinopithecus roxellana. The sequence continues at coordinate 144,222,369 of NC_044554.1, forward strand.
GCAAGTCAAAGGGAGGAGCCATTTGATTTGCCTGGAGAATTAAATAAGTACAAGAATATTGGAAAATTATTCAGCTCGGAAACATAGGTTGTGGCCAGACCGTGGATAACCTTAAAAGCCCACAGCTTTCTGGACAGTTTTGATGATGTGACATTGATGAGTTTTCTTTTCTATCTCTCCTCTCCTCTCCTCTCCTCTCCTCTCCTCTCCTCTCCTCTCCTCTCCTCTTCCTTTTCTCTTTCCTTTCTTTTTGTTTTTTTTGGAGATGGAGTCTTGCCCCGTCACCCAGGCTGGTGTTCAGTGACGTGATCTCAGCTCACTGCAACCTCTGCCTCCAGGGTTCAAGCGACTCTCCTGCCTCAGCCTCCTGAGTAGCTGGGATTACAGGCGCGCATCATCACACCCAGCTAATTTTTGTATTTTTAGTGGAGACGGGATTTCACCATGTTGGCCAGGATGGTCTCAATCTCTTGACCTCGTGATCTGCCCGCCTCAGCCTCCCAAAGTGTTGAGATTATAGGTGTGAGCCACTACGCCTGGCCCAACATTGATGAGTTTTCACAGTTCATCATGTGATGTGATTAAGAGAGCTTTGAAAACACATTTTTAAAAAGCTTAATTGCTGAGATGATTTCATGATTATTGTTGTTTCTTTAGAAACCTTGACATCTTAGCATATCTAGGACTTTTCTTCTCTCAATATCTTGAAGAGCTAATTTTGTTTGCCCCAATTTTTAGGTTTTCACTTCCTATTTTTATGTCATGTATGTGAGATTATTATGCAATGCCCTGTATTTTAGGGTTCCTACAAAAGATATTAATGCTGTTACTTAAGCAGAAAGTAATATTGTTTCTGACTACATGGAAAGTGGGGTTGTAGGTGAAGTGAGGAACACACAAAGATATAAAACCATGATGTTATAATAATAATAATAATGCTATATAACATTTGGGGAATGGCAAATAAATAGGATAGAAAATACAATTCTGTAAGTGTTTGGAGCTGTGATTGGATTTCAGGGGAGGTAGATGGAAGAGTTCAAAGGATCTCTAACCCCTAAACTGAGTAATGAAATTGATGGTGCTTCAGGTAAATCATGCAGCCAATGAAGAGCCTTTTCTACCTCTCCAACTAGTGTTTCTCTGGCATCGCTTTAGCATAATTCATTGTCATCAGTAATGGGAACAATCATAAGGAATTTCTGAAGCTGAATCTTTTAAAAAATAATTGTGTTAATAAAAATTTTAGTTGCTTTGTAGTTTTTGCAACAGGTAATGGTAGAATGTTTAGAAACTGTAGTGGGTATATTTTCTGTTTCTTCAAAGTTGAACAATTCTGTTCTTTTATTTTCTAGTTCCATTGCTTTATTTCAACAGGATTTTAAGTTTGTTTAAAATACATAAATGTGGCTGGGCACAGGGGCTCATGCATGTAATCCCAGCATTTGGGAGAGCAAGGTAGGAGGATTGCTTGAGCCCATGAGTTTGAGAGCAACCTGGGCAACATAGTAAGACCACATCTCTACAAAAAGTAAAAAAATTAACCAGGCATGGTGGTGCATATCTGTGGTCCCAGCTACTTGGGAAGCTGAGGTAGGAGGATTGCTTGAGCCTGGGAGGTTGAAGCTAGAGTGAACCGTGATTATACCACTACACGCCAGCCTGGGTGGCAGAGTGAGATCCTGTCTCAAATTCTGTGTGTGTGTGTGTGTGTGTGTGTGTGTGTGTAAATATATAAATATAACAATACAAAAATAAGAGAATAAAAAGTTGGGTCAGATGTGGTGGATCACACCTGTAATTCCAGCACTTTAGGAGACCTAAGCAGGTGGATTGCTTGAGCTCAGGAGTTTGAGACCAGCCTGGGCAACATGTTGAAACCCCATCTCTACAAAAAAGATACAAAAATTAGGCAGATGTGGTGGTGTATACCGGTAGTCTCAGCTACTTGGGAGGTTGAGGTAGGAGAATCGCTTGAGCCCAGGAGGTGGAGGTCACAGTAAGCTGTGATTGCGCCACTGTACAGAATGAGACCCTCTCTCTCTCTCTCTCTCTCTCTCTCTCTCTCTCTCTCTCTCTCTCACACACACACACACACACACACACACACACACACACAGAAAAAAGAAAAAGTTGCATGAATTAAAGATGAAGTTATACATAGAATCCAGGTGCTGAGGTACTATCCATTTTGTATAAATAAATGACCCACATACTTGTCTCTCCAGTTTTCTGTTAGCTACACAAAAGAGTGAACCATAAGAGGTTTATAAGATTGACACTGTCTGTAGTATAAAAACAAACCAGCTACTCAGGAAGAGCACAGCTCTTCCTAATACGAACTCTAGGGAGAAAGAAATCTTTCCTGTAGGTATTCTGAGAGAAGCCCCATAGAATATAACAAGTAATGAATATCCTTAAAAACATCCTTACAAGTAAGTAGAGAAAACTTGTTTTAGTACTTTAAAAATACACATTTATAATGCTTTGAGTTAATTGCATAATGCCTAAGCATCATCCAGGAAAAACTTTTACAGAGATCAAAAAAATGTACACTAGACACAAACTGTAAGGGAGGGACTTAGAGCCAGGCCAGTCAGTGTCACTTGCTGGCCAGCAGCTGCAGCATCATCTGTGGCCTCGTTAGAAAGGCAGACACTCCAACCGCATCTCAGACCCACTGAATCATAATCTTCAAGGCCCTGTTGGGAAGCACATATTAAAGTATCTAAGGTGACTTAAAAGAGTTAGATAAACCTTCATGAATCATATTTCCCTTAACTGAGTTTGGATAAACATTATGGAGCAGTAAATTTGGAGATTTTTCTTTGTGGAAAGGAAATGAAATAAATATAAATTCTTTTACTGGTTAAGCATAGATCTAATGCTTTTGCCTTTACCCAAGCATTGGGTTGGGTGTTAGACATTCAGTTACTATCTAATATGGGTGAAGCACTGGGTTAAATGAGAGATGTAAAGATGAACAAGACAGACATGGTAACTGTTTCTTTTATTTATTTTCTATTTCAGTAGGCTTTTGGGGAACAGGTGGTGTTTGATTACATGAATACTGTTCTTTAGTGATGATTTCTGAGATTTTGTTGCACCCATTACCCAGGCAGTGTACACTGTACCCAGTGTGTAGTCTTTTGTCCCTTACCCCACTCCCACCCTTTTTTCCAAGTCCCTAGAGTTCATTAGCAGGGGAAATTTAGTTGTGAACAAGTTGAGGGAACAAAACTACAAGTTATAAACAAAGTGCTGTGATGGTTATTTCTATTCTCTAGATTTTATACAGAAGAAGAAAGTAGCTCAGAGAAATAACTTGGTTTAGATTACACAGCTAATAGGTTACAAAGTTAAGAATTGAACTTAAGGTCTATGTAATACTAAATTCAGTTTACACTTCTGAAATATAGCTTACTGAAAGAAAAGAAAGGGAAAACCATTCAGAAAGTGAGAAAAATCATGCCATAAATCAGTAGCTTCTCTATTCAACTCAAGTATTTTAGACAATGTAATAATTTTGAATTACATCTCCTGGAGCAAGTGCTATTTTTAGTTAATATAAACTGAGGTGACTCCTGCAGTTTTCCTCAGGAGGTAATAAAGTAGGGATTCTTCTTCTTTTTTTTTTTTGAAACAGGGTCTCACTCTGTCATCCAGGCTGGAGTGCAGTGGCATGATCTTGGCTCACTGCAACCTCTGCCTCCTGGGTTCAAGCACTTCTCCTGCCTCAGCCTCCCTGATAGCTGGGATTACAGACATACACCACCATGCCCAGCTGATTTTTGTATTTTTAGTAGAGATGGGGTTTCACCATGTTGGCCAGGCTGGCTTGAACTCCTGGCCTCAAGTGATCCACCCTCCTCGGCCTCCCAAAGGGCTGGGATTACAGGTGTGAGTCACAGTGCCCAGCCAAGGAATTAAATTTTGCCAAAATTAACAGTGCCGTGATTGCGGTCCCCTGCCACCCCCCAATAAAAGTAAGATTTTATTGATATATGAAGACAAGCCTGTTTTTTCTTTTTTGTAACAGGATCTTGCTCTTTTGCCCAGGCTAGAGTGCAGTGGTGCAATCTCAGCTCACAGCAACCTCTGTCTCCCGTGCTCAAGAGATCTTCCCATCTCAGCCTCCTGAGTAGCTGGGACTACAGGCATGCACCACCACGCCTGGCTAATTTTTAGTATTTTTTTGTAGAGATAGAGTCTCGCCATGTTGCCCAGACTGGTTTCAAATTGCTGGACTCAAGCAATTCACCTACCTCAGCCTCCCAAAGTACTGAGATTACAGGCGTGAGCCACCATGCCCAGTCAACAAGCCAGTTTTATCCTCAAGTGTTGTGTGAGGATTCATGAAATGAAGTATTTAGCATATAGGAGGTTTTCAGTAAATATTGTTTGAGTAAAAGAAGTTAATATTTACCCTTTAGATCATCTTTGGAGCAACTTTTTATTGGGTAATAAAAGAGCAGAATCAAAGGAATGTATTTAGAATTTTAAAAATCTTACCTCTTTTAGAAACATTTTATAGTATACCAACAGTCACGACCATATATGAAGTACCCATCACTATGTACATTATACTTCAGTTGGCATTGGCTACAATTTCCCTGATATCATACTGACATGCATATTTGTCTTATATTCCCACAATAGTATGAGCCTTTTAGAGAAATATTTATATTTTTCTTTCCTATATGGGCTAGTGTTAGGTGTGTGTAGTCAGAAGATGGTCATTAAGTATTTAAATAAAGAATGAATGATGATCACTACTATTATTTTAAGTCAAATCTAATCTAGCAACCTGTGCCTTTATAATGAGTTCCCAATGGCTACCTTTTAAACTGGTCAAAGCCTTGCTAGTCAAAGATGATCTATGACAGTGCTTCTGAGTGTTTTTAGTACTGCTGTTGAGAGGGCTAGCATTTACTGGGTGCTAATTCTGTGACAGACACTCTTTTTTTTTTTTTTTTTTTTTTTGAGACTGAGTGAACTCTGTCACCCAGGCTGGAGTGCAGTGGCACGATCTCGGCTCACTGCAAGCTCCACCACCTGGGTTCATGCCATTCTCCTGCCTCCGTCTTCCGAGTAGCTGGGACTACAGGCATCCGCCACCATGCCTAGCAATTTATTTTGTATTTTTTAGTAGAGACGGGATTTCACCATATTAGCCAGGATGGTCTTGATCTCTTGACCTCGTGATCCTCCCGCCTTGGCCTCCTAAAGTGCTAGGATTACAGGCGTGAGCCACCGCGCCCGGCCAACAGACACTATTTTAAAAACATTATTTTCTTTAGTCAGTACAACAGTCTTAGGAACTTTTACTGTCTGTAGTGGAGATAGGGAAACTGAGGTTTATAAGGAATTAATAATTTATTGCTCAAGAGTAAGAGTAAATGAATAGGAGATAATGAATAACCTGGCCATTTATTCTCAAAGAGCATGAATATACAAAATAGGCTGATTTGAGACATTATGCTGTTCTCTTCCTGGAAATTGACTTTGGTGGAATGGTCAAGCTCTTACTTCAGAAGTCATAAAGAGCTGTGTATGGAGAAGGTAACAGTCAGTATGTTAAAACAACAGATCCAGCCATAGAATAGGTTCTTAATGGTTCTGAAATATAAGCAAACATGCTGGAGAACTTTATCATTATTTCTGGCCTGGCTGACTCTGTGGCTCGTGTTTGTAATCCCAGCTCTCTGGGAGGCTGAGGCAGGGAGATTGCTTGAGCCTAGGAGTTTGAGACCAGCCTGGGCAACATAACAAAACCATGTCTTTACAAAAAAATTTTTTTAAAAATTGGGTGGGCATGGTGATGCAGGCCTATAGTCCCAGCAGCTCAGGAGGTTGAGGTGAGAGGATCACTTGAGCCTGGAAGTTCGAAGTTGCAGTGAGCCATGATCATGCCACTGCATTCCAGCCTGTGTGGCAGAGCAAGACCCTGTCTCCAAAATAAAAAATAAAATAAAATAAAACATAGTTGTTTCTGACTTAGCAGAATGTGTTATAATGGAAACTCTGTGCTTCTATCAATCCAGTACTGCAACTCTCTCCCACTCATTTAAGAATAAATCCTTAAGAATCCCAAGACATAAACATATACCACAGTCCTGTCCATTGGGCCAGTATATTATAGGATAGTCACACAAGTCTGGAAACTATCAGGCTCTTACTCTGTGAGAATAATGTGAAGGGTTCTAATCTTCATTCTCATTCCAAAGTAAGGTTTACTTTCTAGAACTGAGATGCAATATAAAGTACCCACACAAAAGATTTGTGGCTTATGAAGAAAAACAAGCCTGGATTAGGATTGTTAGGGTTTCATGGAGCGTACTTTTTCTACTAAACACCAAGAAGATAAATTTAGTTGTCTTTTTCTGCTAGAGCTTTGTGGAATGGAGTTAGTGAAGTAAAAGGCATGTGCCCTTTGTTTGTTTTTGTTGCAGAAATAAACGGGTGAGGACACTAATGATTTCATGTGTGCATTGTGGCTACTTGTCCTAAACATAAAATCATACAACTAAATGAAAATCTCTCTTTCAATTCATTTTAACATAGTGATTTGCTGCTTATTAGTGCAATCTGGCAAAAAAATATTAGCCAAGCAGCTAATATTTTGTTTTTATCTTTGCCCTAGCAAAGATATAACAAATCCTCTAACATACACCTGTCACTAAGGTATTATTTTAAAAATCAACAAGGACCATTTAAACACTGATAGTACTAAAAACTGTCAGTTCATTTATTCTTTCTTTAAAAATAGAACCAAAACAAAGCAATTAACTGCAAAGGGCTATATTAACCCATTGCAAAGGTTACATATTTAAACGTAGGGGAGTAAGGAAGTACAGAAGTTGAACAACAAAAGAGAGAATCTTGAAAGTGGCTAAAGCAACTTATCTCACTTAAAAGAGTCTCAGTAAGGCTGACAGCTGATTTCTCTTCCGAGACCATGGAGGTTAGAAGACAGTGGATGACATATTCAAAGGGCTGAAGGAAAGGCTATCAAGCAAAAGTTTTATCTGTAGAAAAACTCCTTCAATTTTGAAGGAGAAATTAAAGTATTTCCAGATAAACATAACCTGAGAGAATTTTCCACTTGTAGACCTGTTCTACAAGAAATGCCAATGAAAGTCCTTCAGGCTGAAATAAAAGGGTATGAGATCACAATTCAAATCCTGATGAAGAAGTAACACTAATAAGGTAACTGCATAGGTAAATATAAAAGACAGTATAACTACATTTTTGTTTGTAACATTTTTTTCTTCTATCTGATTTAAAATACAATGACATTAAAGAAATAATGATAAAACTATATGTGTTTGGCTAATAGTGTATTCAGAAGTAATTTGTATAACAATAACACAAAGAAGAGGGTGGAGAACAGAGCTATTTAGAAGCAAGATTTTACATGCTATTTAAATTAACTTGGTATTCATTCTAACTACCTTGCTATAAACTGAGATAATATTAATCACCTGAGATTAAGAAAACAACTAAAATGCATATTTATAGAAATAACAAGGGAATTAAAATGATACATTATAAAATATAGATTTTTTTTTATAAAAGAAGGCAGTAATAGAGAAAGAGGACAAAGAGAGAACATATAGAAAACAAATAACAAAATGGTAGACATAAATCCTACCTTATGAGTAATTTATTTAATTTAAATGTATTAAGTAATCCAATCAAAAAAGCAGATGTTGAAAGAATGGATAAGAAAATATTAACTATCTGTATTCTCTATATACGAGACACACGTTAGATTCACATAAGAGACACAAATTAGTTGAAAGTAAAAGCATGGAGAAAGATATGCCATGCAAACAGTGACTGAAAGAGAGCGGACTACACTAATATCAGTATGTTGTGTATCAGA